>NW_026596046.1:3330724-3371826 GCF_907164565.1 Psammomys obesus
TTTTTTTTTTTTTTTTTTTTTTTTTTTTTTTTTTTTTTTTTTTTTTTTTTTTTTTTTTTCCACTTAAAGGATTCTAAGATGCAGAAAGAGAGAGAAAGGGTCAAGCTCCCAAATCCACTTCAAGGTCACACTCCAATAACCTAATTTCTTCCAACTATGCCTCACTCTTTTTTTTTTTTTTTTTTTTTTTTTTTTTTTAAATTTGGCTTACACTTCCACATTTCTTCCATCAGTGAAAGAGGTCAGGTTAGAAACTCAGACAGGGTAAGAACACGAAAGCAGGAGCTAATGCAAAGGCCATAAAAGGGTGCAGCTTATTGCCTTGCTCAGCTTTCTTTTAGCCTCACTCTTAAATGTTCTATTACTTCACGTTAGAGCCATCAGCTGGGGCCATCGCCTTTAATACGTGGGCTTCTGGGGGGACACTTCAGATCCAAATCATTAACATAACATTTGTGGAATGGAGGAGGCTTCTCAGTGGCTCAGTGTTTACTGCACAAGCTCAATGGTCTAAGTTCTGCTCCTTAACATAACCAGACAACAACATGTGCCTGTAACGCCAGTACTGGTGAGCAGGGGGAAGGGAGTGCTGGAGACAGGCAAATCCTATAGGTAGAAGGCTGTGACCAGCTCATCTACCTGGAACCTCAAGCTTCCATTTCAGTGAGAGACCTTGCTTCAAAACATAGAGTGAAGAGCCATACAAGAAGACAATTGACCCTTGGCCTCTGCATGCACACATGGCCTGCAGCCAGAAGTACGTACACACCACACACACACATACACACCTACATACCCCAAAAACTACAGTCAAAAGAACTTACCCTTTGTCCGTTCCTCAACTGGATCTAGTCCCCAACCCCCTGAGATTTACTAGAGTATAATTGGAAAATAAAAATATGTTTGTAAATGTATACAACGTGCTTCTTTATAAAAATGCATTGTGATGTAAGCTCTGCAATCAAGGATGGTTAATATATCATCACCTGTCACAGGCCTCTTCTGTGTGGAATAGACAACATTTAAGATCCATGGTCTTAGCAAATTTCTAACATACAGTTGTCCTTTGATATCTAGGGGCTCCTCCGTGATACCCCATAGATCCTCAAGACCTCTATAGCAAATGATACATTGTGTGCTTGGAACCTGTGCAAGTGTATACTCATGTGTACCTGACTTCTCTCTCTCTCTCTCTCTCTCTCTCTCTCTCTCTCTCTCAGACATACAATATTAAAGACAGGTAAATGCTGTGTAAGTGGATACTTTATTAAGTGTTGTTTAGGGGATAAGGACAAGAATAGATTTCCGCACAGGTTCAGTACACATAGAGTTAAAAGTTATTGTCATCTTCAGTCTGTTGACCTGAAGATTGGGACTTGCGGACCTGTGGGAAGTGGACATTAGTCACCATGCTTCTGCGAGGCCTGCAGGGTTCACGCTCCTGTGGCTGACACTGCTATGTTTTGATCAGTGTTTCTCTTAAGCCCTGGTTTGGCCTTCATCTTTGTATGGATTTGTGCTTTTTCTTTTTTTTTTTTTTTCTTCTTCTTCTTCACTTAAAGGAGGTGAGCTCTTTGGTTTACGTTGGGAGGTTTTCCCAGGTTACCCTTATCTGCGTTTTCATGAGCTTGATCTGTTCTGACAGAATCTCACCCAGTATCACACTCTAGCTTTGAACTTGCGATCCTCCGACTCCGTCTCCCCAGTGCTAAGTTCACGGGTGTGAACAGCTGCACCCAGCCTTTGTTTTCTTCTGATTCTCACTTCCCATCTCTCTTTCTCTCATATATTGCTTTGCTGAAATATTTTATTGTGTTCAAATGATCGATTGTTTTTTTCAGTCTTTAAGGTCTGCAGAATTCTTACATTCTTCAGATTATTTTTTTAAATGTTTTCCTCTAGAACTTCAGTGATTTAAAAGATTAAATTTGCTCCATCTGCAGTGTTTTGGTATATGGGTATAGACAGAGGTTACACTTTGAGCACCATGAACCCAAGCAGCTGACCGGCTGTGGCGGAACAGCGCTGGTGGAGGGCACTGCCTTTGCTGTATTTTTCAGGCTCTGAGTCCATCGGGGCACTAGTCCACCAGATTCCAACTGCGGCTGCTTCACTCATAGGATTAGTGTGCATTTTATCACGTGGTGGGGCGTGTCCCTGTCCTTATCACCATCATTCTTTTTCATATCTTCCCTGGAGACTCTTGTGTGGCTGTTTTTCTGTATAAGTTTTTGGATCAGCTTGTTTAGTTACACACACAAAAATTTCTCTTGGGACCTTTGTTTGTTGTGTGTGAAATTTATCTACTTAGAGGGAGTCTCAGTTCTACAGTATAGACACCTCCCCAGCCCGAGGAAGCTTTCTCACCCTATCAGGTCAGACATGTTTATTTTTAAAGCTTGTTCATAAGCTCTAACACACATCACTTTTGTCTATTCTTTGCTGTTTTATCCCACTTATTGTTTTGATAAATGTTATCTTTTGCTTCATTACGTTTTTCTGACTTGTTTGTAGGTACAAAGAAACATTGATTTTTTTTATATAAAGTTCTAAACCATTACTTCAGTCAATTTTCTTAGTTTTTTCCCCCTCAAAATACATTTTTATTTGTTTTCTTGGCTTTTCCCTGGCATAGAATTGTACCATCTGCAGATAAGAATGCCTTCCAATCTTCTTTCTTGTTTTCTGTCACCTTTTCCTCTTCTGAATTGGGTAGAAAATAAGCAACAGTGTTACATAAGAGCAGGATATGCCCACTACTTGTTTTTTTTTTTTTTAAGTAGCATCCTTTTGAAAGACCCATCCTTTCAATTTGTTATCATAAAATTTCCACACATACAAAATTAGAGAGAAAACTAGCCGGTTTCAGACTCAGTCTGCACCTCCTCATGTCCCATAGTGCTTAACCTTCATCCCACTCTCCCCTGGTTCTCTAAAGCAACCCCATTTTTCCTTTAAGTATTTCAGTTATGGATCTCTAAAATATGGGGGCTTTATTAAAAACAATTTCAATGCTATTGTCACAACTAAAATAAAATGAGCAGTCATTTCTGTGTGTCATTCAGTGCTGGCTAATGTTTGCGTTTGCCCATGCCTGGTGTTCCTCTAATTAGGGATCTAAAAGCAAGGTTCCCTCCCTCACAGTTGATGCATGAAGATAGTGCTCTTCTCTATCTTACAGATTCTACACCAATCTTTGGGTTCTTTTTTTCTCTATTTTTTTTTCATGTAGCTGTCATAAAACACTGACCAAAAAGAGGCAGGCTTTATGCATTTTACATTTGTAGGTGACATTTCATTACTTCGGGAAGTCAGATCAGGAACTCAAGCAGGAGCTGGAATCAGAAGCCATGGATGAATGCTGCTTGTTGGTTTCCTCAAAGACACCAAGCTTACCCAGCTTTCGTATGTAAGACAGGACCAGCCTTAGGGAACTCGCTGCCCAGAATGAGCTGGGTTCTCCTCCATGGAACAGCCATCAAGGCAACTCCCAGGCCAATCCGATCTAGACAGTTCCTCAAGGCAGGTTGTTGTTTCAGATGACTACATCAAGCTGATGACACTAACCACGAATATTTTCTTTTTCACAGTGGTCTTGTTGACACAGGGTATAAGTCTCTGTATCATTCACCCAGTGGCATTTCTTGTACTCGGCTTGGTTGATTACTGTCTGGTGGTGTTGTCTTCATGGTCCTCTGTCCCTGTTCAGGAAAATGGTCAGTGTTTAGATACCGGGCTCTCATAATCAGTTTGAGCAGAACTTCATAGATACTATTACATCTTTCTTTGGGAAGCTGACAGTATCTGGTTATCTCTCTTTTGATGATTATAGCAGCAATAAATGATCATTATTTAGATCCATTCATTGGCCATTCTGATAGCATCTTTTTCCTGCTGTTGATTCTCTGAGCTCCCAAATAGACAAACTTTCCCTCATCAGGTATTATAGTGCCCACAAGAAAAGCTGGCTAAGTCTTGAATCCTTCTCTTTAACAATGTTTAAAAGAATCGGGTTTCCTACCAACCTGTAAAGGTAAACAGTGGGCTTAGGGACTGTCACTGGGCAGCCTTGGGTTGCATCCTGGTGGGGTAGTCCTGAAGACACTTTGCTTATGGATGCTTCCATGTCTTTAACCAATTACCCTTTGGGGGTTAGTTCCTCAGTCTTATCATGATGGCCTAAGTATGTTCCAGTAGTCTAGCATGATTCAGTTTTTGTCCTGGGATTGAAATCAATTAATTCTTTCATCATGGAGCTAGGTGAAATACTGTTTAGAGACTAAAACCAGGGTGCGGTTCAGGCTCCTTACTGCAGAGGTTAGGAAGTGCGCACATGTGGCGCGCACGTGTGACAAGGCTCCCAGCAATCCCATCTCCTGATAGTTAAGGCCGTGCAAGCCCCTCCCTCTGACCATTAGCTGGTAGAAGTGATTACTAGGATATCACTTCCAAAGTTAGGTTGTAGAAAGAGTGCTTTATGCCTCTCTCCCTCTTGCTTGTTCTCTAAGGGAGCCAAGCTGCTCTGCTGTGGTCCCGAGTTTCCGTCCAGAGAGGCCAGCAGGCAAGGGACCTAAGTCTCTGCCAACAACTCTGGGAGGGAACTTGGAGTTGGTCTTTTTTGTTCAGGCCTTATGATTGTAACAGGCTTCACAACTACCTTTGACTACAGCCTCCACGGAGTTCTGAGCCAAAAGCCCCAGCTGAGCCATAGCTAGATTCCCAAGATAATAAGTGTTTGATGTTTTAAGCCACTAAATTTGGGGATAATTTTTATGCAATTATGCTCAATAAACAATAACTAGCGTGCTCTATTTCCAAAATTGAACTGCATAATGATTCATACTGATATTTTGCCAGGGCTCCAGGGTTCTTGCATTTGTGCTCTGTTGTTCCTGTGTCCCAGGTTCTGATTCTCGACATGATTATGCATTTGTCTTATTCGGCTTATCACACCCCAGTTCCAGAGATAACAGTATGAATGGTGCCAAGGACGCAGGGCTGTGGGCTCAGTTAGGATTTCCTGGCTTTTATTCTTGTCTTTGCAGCAGAGCCCAGCAGGGATGGGCCACCAAATGGCCTCAAGTACAGAAGGGATCATCTCCAGGAGCCCTGGGAAGGCTCTGGGACCTACAGTATCTTCCTTTCCATGGTAGCCTATCCCAGACCAATGTTGTGCCCTGTGGCCGCTTTTTTGCAATGCTTGGAAATCATGTTTAGTTTTTCGATTATGACGCAAATTAACATTTAGATCAATTTGTTTCATTTTTTTTTTTTTAATTCTTAGAAGTGAGCTTTTGTCAGTATGACTATGGAAAGTACTTGCATGGATCAGAAATCAAATACACAACCCAGGGCATGTGCAAAGGTGTTCAGTTGTGGCTCCTCACCTCCTCCTTTCTCTGTAGATACGTCTCTCTATGGATAGCATTTATAACATTTCACATGGGTTTTTTTAGATTTCGAAAATGCTCCATTCTTTGTATAAACTTTTCAATGGACAATAAATAAAAGTATTTTAAAAGTTTTATGTAGAATTTTATGGGGAGTGATATGATGTTTTTTTTTTTTTTACACACTTGGTTTATGCGATGGTTAATGTTTCATATATCTTTATCGTGATTGTATCTTCCCCTCTTTTAGGAAGTGGGGGTGAATTTAGACTTCCTCTCTCCATCATGCCTTCTTTCTAAACACCAGTTCTAGCCATGTGCTCAGGTCCTGAATGGTGCTAGGAAGCTCCATAGGACCCCAGTGTAGGATGACTCCTGCTCAGCTGTGCCTGGGGTCTTTCCAGGTTCTTGCCTTCACAAATAGTGGCATAAAAAAAAAAAATGCCTCTTCTTGTTTGGCCAGGTTCTATTTATTTATTTGCTTGGATTTTTGTTGTTGTTGTGGTGGTGGTGGTGGTGGTTTGCCCTTTATCTTAGAAGTCATTCACCGAGACACAGCTAATGCTTAGGGATCTCCTCTGCAGAGCTAGCGGCTGGATGCACTTGACTTCGGCCTTTCGTTCTCTGCCACAGCTTCTCCTCCTCCTGCAGCCACTGACCCTGGTCACTCACTGTGTTCTAAAATACCACACCAAGTCACCGTGAGTTGCTGCTGTCGGGGACAGTCCTGCCTGTGTCAGGCCATCTGTTAGTAGCACAGGCCACTCTGCTATTGGGTGAGGGAGGTGCGCTTCTTGGAGGCCTGAGCTGCTATAGGCCACGGAGCCTTTGCAGAGTGCCTGGAAGCCATTCCTTTCAAACTTGGGGCTCCTTCCCATGGGTTGTCTCTTCGTTGACCTAGGTGCCTGTCCTGACAAATGGACTTAAGAGTCCCCCCAGAGTGACACGTCAGATTTGTGGCCTTTCTGTGGCTGTGGAGATAGGTGTTCTTCTTTGCACCGTAGTCCTCACAAGACCTGATGCCTCTTCTTCCTTCTTCCCTCCCACTGCACCCATCTGTCCGCCTTCTAACTCTGCACACTAGCAATCCTCCTCTTCTCCTTGGAGCCGGAACTGGAGAATGGCTCGCAGTCTACACCTGCCCACATGCCTCACCCCAGGGTCTGGCTCCCCCCTGCTATTCCTTGAAACTGCTCCAAGGTCACTGCTGGCTGCCTTGTCAGGATGCCCAGTACATGGGGGCCCCTTGTAGATGGCCTACTGCCAGCATGGTACAGATGGGCTTGTCTCTCTCTCCAAGCTCCTTCTCGACCCGAGGCCTGGCAGAGCTGGCTCCTGGGACCTTCTTCTGCCACCTCCCCCACTGTCCTCCCACAGTGACTCACCTAAGCCTGTAGCTCTGGTTGGCACCTCTCACAGTTCATTCTTAATCTGTCTAATCTGGGATGCCTCCTGAACTGTAGCTGGAAGGTGCCCTGGCTCCTGCAGCTAAACTGGTCCAAAGTCCTCACTCGAAAGGCCAGTCTTTTCCCAAGGGACCCTTCCTAGTGAGTAGAAACTGCAATCATCTAGACATGGTTCCTCTTTCCAACCCCTCTCAACCTCACCTCACATGCAGTCCAAAGTTTGATTGAATCTCTCAGTCCCCACCATCCTTCTGGTCTACATCATTACTTGCTTGTTTGGTTCATTGCAGTGGCCACTTAGTTGTTTTCCATTCTTCCTCTCGTTTGTCTCTCTGGAGAAAGTAGTGTACTTGGGCTATTCGCCTGGTTGGTAAGCCGGAGTAACAGTTTCTGGAATGGCTCCAAAGTCCTTTATCTGGCCACTACTTCTTCTGTACTTTGGCCTATTCTAACTGCTGGCTCATTCCTTGCACCAGATCATCTGGATGTCCTTTAGTCCATCTGAATTGCTTCTCTCTCTGCTGTCCCAGGACCTTTGTGCCTGCTCTTGCCTCAGCCTGGAAAGCTCTCTGATTTGCTGATACCTTCCAACTGTAGAGACTTCAACTCATGGCAGCCCCCCACTCTGGTTCCTCTAGCCGTTGGGCCTGCTTCTTCTCCTTTGGAGCCACCCCCTCCCTTCCTGGTGCTCACCACAGTTCTTTCTGATGAGTTTATGTTGACCTGTGGACCGGTGTCAGCCTCACCCTCTAGCCTGTGAGCCATGTTTTGAGACATCACAAGTCCTCTTGGTCAGGATGCTGATTTGGGGAAAGTCATTTGACTTTGCTGAAAATGGTCTTTGTCATAAAATGGGATAATGAGGTTGATTTCATGGGATTGTGAAGGACTGATGGCCAGGACCGTGCTGTCACAGAGGCCTGGTGAGTCAGATATAGCAGCTGCACCTGGGGCCTCCCAGAGGCACAGGTCTCCATGCATTTGGTGCTGTGCTCTAGCCCCTCAAACTACGTCCTGTGGCACCCAGGGAGAAGTGGGCTGGTGTGCTGGCAGCATCTGCCCACTCCCTCCACACAGACTTTATTGTCCTCGCCGGGTAGCAGGGATGTGTGGTCCCAGGTCTAGCTCCACAAGACCCCAGCACTTCCCTGTCCACAGAGCAGGCAAGAAGCTGCAGGTCCAGGTTCAGACCCCATGGCCATACACAGAGCACAAGGATCCTCTGGGCAGCACAGCAGGCTCCGTAACCAAGCTGCAGACGAAGGCTGCTTTAGGCAGAGAAGGAAGAAGAGCATCTCACACCCCTCTCAACGGCACACACCAGGGACATGGGCTGTGTGAGTCAAAGGTATATCAGGAAGAGGTAGGTTGCCCCCTGGGGACTCAGGCTCACCTGCCTGGTTAACATTTATAGTTACTGTGCTCTCGGTCTCCCTCTGCTGGTATCAGCCAAGGGTTGGTGCTGGAGTTCAGGAAAGAAAGAACAGATGCCTGTCATACCCAGGCGTCTGTGCCCTCCACTGTGCCCTCAGATTAGTGAGGAGTAACAGTCCTGTCAACAGTCTCCTCAGGCACATGGATGAAAACAGGAGCGTGAGCCTCATCAAGGTCCAGAAAGCTGGTCAGGTCACCTGGGGAACTGACAGAAGCAGGCTCTGAAAGCCCGCCGCAGTCAGATTCAAGAAGACCAGACCTGCCCTGTCCCTCCCTCTCCCAGCATGGAGGACACTTGTCTAGTGTGGACCCTGGTACTGGCCGAGTCTCACCAAAGGTAGATGAAGTCCTTGCACCATTCATGGACACAGTAGTCCTCATCTTTTGCATACATACATACATACATACATACATACACACACACATACACATACACAAACATACACACAGGGAGACAGGGAAGGGGGGGAGAGAAAGAGAGAGATTATTATTATTGCGTTGGGCCCACTTGTGGGTTGCAGACCTATGAGATGCCCCTTAGCCAGTGATAGACCTGTGTTCCTGGAGCCCCAGAGGTCAGCATGGCTGGGTCTGGGTGTGATGGTTTCTGTTTTTTTTGTGTTGGATAGCCTCAGAACCCCCTGGCTGGTCCACTGGCACAGGACTGCCACCAGCTCCAGTCCTAGGGCTATGGTGCCTTTGGTAGGAAAAGGAGCCTGATTAGACCTTGATGATGGAGAACTGCAGGGCCAGTGAAGCCGCCTTGTCCTTGGAGGCAGGGCGTGGGAGACCTCGCTTGAGAAAGCCAGTGTGGGTCTCGGACTTTCAGGGGATGCTTGACCTGGGAAACCCCCAACTGGGAAGGAGTCTTGTGATCCCACCCTGTTCCACCCTGGCTACCCCGAAGTCTCAGCTCAGAGGCCTGGGAGCCACAGGCTTGCCAGCCAAAGCCTTGATTCCTCTTCTTTATCCTTTGATGGAGTGATACACGCATATAATTAACTTCAGTCATTTTCACACCCTGTTACCCACCTCAGTCCTCCCTTCTAAAACCCTTTTTTTCCAACAAGTCCCCACACGTTTTCCATGTCTTTGTGGTGTTTGTGTTCTTGGTATGTGTGGAGGGGCGAGTGAGGGAGAGAGAGAAAGAAAGAAAGAGACCAACTGAGTTTATTGGCCCCTTGTATGGCCTGGGGGGGGGTGCTTATTTACTGGATGCTAGCAATTACACCATTGAAGAGAGTGAGACTTCCCCTCCGCTGAGCAACCATTTCTAGATCCTGGGGAGGGGAGACCTCATGCGTCCCTCTCCCTTCCATGATGAAATGTTGACGGGCTCAAGCTTGTGCAGGCAACCGCAGCTGCTTTCAATCCGTGAGTCCTTTCTCTGGATGGCTCTCATCTCAGGAGTTTCTCTGCACGTCGTGACCCCTCTGCCTCCTCCATCTCCCCTAAGGGGTCCCTGGCTTACAGAGCAGTGCTGGCTCACAAGCGCCACTGCCCTGGACCTAGGCACCTGGCCCTCAGATGCCAGACTTGCCTCCATCAAGTCTGCGCCTTCAGGAATGGAGCGCCGGTGTCCATGGCCCTTGCATTGAACAGTAGAGGTGGAACATTCCATTAGGCAGTTTCTGTTGTGCTGCCATGGACTGTGCTGCCCAGCTGGTTTGGGTGACATGAGAAGCTGCAGAGGAGGGAAAGTCTGAGAAGAATTCATCATGAACTTACACATATCTCCCCGACAGTGTGGAAAGTGCCGCTGTGTTTGGCAAATGGTCCTTTCTAGGACACAGCTCGTGTGTTACCCTGGAGGCTGAGCTACCTTGAGAGACAGTCATCTTGGGGCCCCTCATCATCCCATTTGTGCAGAGGTGTCCAGCCACGTGTCAACTGTGTGGCTTGTGTTGGCTTTCCCTGCGCTGCAGGTCCACAGCAGAGCTCAGCCCTCCCGCCTCACCATCCTGGTTCCTTGGGCTGGGCTAGGCATGCGGGTGCTTGTTCCCTGGTGGTTTTCTTTTAGGAGGGTACTCACACTCCACTTCCTCAGTTCCAGGGCCCTGTGAGCCAGAAGACCTCATCGATGGAATCATCTTTGCAGCGAACTACCTGGGCTCCACCCAGCTGCTGTCTGAGCGCAACCCCTCCAAAAACATCCGAATGATGCAGGCTCAGGAGGCTGTCAGCAGGGTCAAGGTGGGCGTACTTCTGGGGCCTGAGGGATGCTTGGGTGGGCCTCTGACGCAAGCCCAGAACTGGGGGAGTACAGTTGGATCTGGAAGCTCTATTCAGCACAGAAGACAGGCATGGCCCAGCATGCCAAGTAGACCTATAGCCCGGCTGGCAAATGCTCAGCTGAGCATAGTTGTCACTGGTTCCTTACACATGGTCCGTTCAGTCCCTGGGAAATAATTTTTGATGATAGCTAGCGGTTTTGAAGCATTCCAGTCTTTAAGCATATTTGTATGGAGACTTAAATCCTGTCCCAACAGTGTATTTTTAGCAACAAAGTGCTTGCAGAAGCAGGGAAGAATACATCAAGTGTCACTCAAACGCATGGCCTCGAGGAAAACTGACGTACCCAAAGTGCTGTATGTTTTTTTGGCCTGCATGGCGCTTCTGGCAGGTGATGATGGGCAAAGCTAAGTAAGGTCAGGGGAAGGAGCGTGGCAGTAGGAGCTTGTGCCCCACCCTGGATAAGGAGGACAGCCTGAACGTGTTATCAGCCTGGGGGAATGAAGAGCACTATCGTACCCCCCTCTTTTCCCCACCACACACTAAGCTCTTTGGATGGGAGCGGCAGGCACCACAAGACTATCCGTGCTGGTGAGGAGAAGGCAAATCAGGGAGAGGCAGGGTGTCTACCCCTGTACCTTGAGGCTCTGGGCCCTATGGCTCCTGAGCCACCTCAGCCTGTTTGTTCCCTGGTACCTGAACCCATCCTCGGGCATGTGGAGGGGTTGACCATCATTTCTACCAGCGGGTGGCAAGCATGAATGGTTTCTCTTACTCTGTTTTCTCAGCACAGTGGCGATTGTACACTGCTCCCTGCAGGGGCCGTTCGGATTTTGAGTTCTTCCTATTAAGCACAAGGCTGAAATAACCTTGTCACAGCTTCCTTCCTGATTCTCTTTTCTTTTCCATGCTGCGCAGAGGATGCAGAAGGCTGCTAAGATCAAGAAAAAAGCGGTGTGTAGGACCCATGTGGGCTGAAGACAGTGGTGCTTGCATGCATGCAATTGTTTTGTGCGTGCATGCGTGTGTGTGTGTGTGTGTGTGTGTGTGTGTGACTTGCTCTATGCATGGGGACTTCTGGTGGGAATTCAAACAGTTCCACAGAGCTTGTAGGCTTTGTTTCCTTGTTAGGGGAATGCTGGCATTTTAGAATGAGGCCATACTGCTTATTTTGATGTTGCCTTTTAACCAACTGTCTTTTCTGCTGTCTCCCGTGTCCTGGAGCGTGGTCCCTGTCTTCAGAGTTCTGTTTTGTGTGGGCATTTCTAAACACGGCGTTTGCTATGCCAGTGCAGTGTGTCTGCCACCAGGCTTCCCACATAGGGTTAACTGCACTGTTCTGATGTGCGGGCCCGTTAGTTTTCGCACACTAAATCAGCACGAAGAGTAGTTTGTCTTTGAACTGTTTTCTCTACCAGATGTGTATCAGAGGCAGAGCAGCTGCCTAGTGAGCAAAGGTCTTGGCACACACAGAAGAAAAGAAAAAGAAAGAAGGGGAAAAAAAGGAAAATAGTTTTCAAGCTTGGGTAGACTTTCAAAAATTGGGTTGACGGTCACTGGTTTGTTGACCTTGTCATTTTGTAAGTGCTGGTTAGTTTCTATGTGTTCATACAGAACGCCAGCAAGCTTGTTGTCAGAGGGCCCAGGAAGAGGCCAGGGAGACTCAGTGCTGTGGCCTGTTAGCCCCTCAGTTCTTATGCTTCAACAGCAAGAGGTCTAGATTCCCGTCCTCAAACTAACATCATCAGCTGGTGCTATGGCCAAAGGACTCCACCTGCTGAGCTCCCTTTCCCTACAGTGAATTCCGTGTCTGGGGGATAAACTCACCCCTCTCCCTCTGCCCTGGCAGGCTGGATGTTAAGAGCCTCTAGGCAAAGCAAGATGGGTTGAAGGCCTGTGGTTGTGTTTCCCTGCAGAAGAGTGCCACCTTGCGTGCAGCCTCCTGTCCCTCCCCTGCTGCTCAGGGCAGGGGAAGCTGGGAGCACTGGGGTCCTTACAGATTGCAGCCTATTTCTGGATCTGTGGGCCCACAAGTCCTGTAGGCTCTGATGGGGCCAGACATGGTCTAGCCCTTTTCGAAAAGGCATCAGCAGCCTGGCCATCTTTGCTCAAGAGGCCTTCTTTCTCTCTGGGCAGTGCCTGGGGTCATTGTGCAGCATCCCTTTTGTGATCTGGCTGAGCCATGGCCCACTCTATTCTCTGGTACCCTTTTGTAGGATTTTCCTTCTTTCCATCTTTTGCCAGGAAGGTCATCTACCATCCCTTTGGTCAGTTTCTCCTCCATCTCGTTACCCACCTTTCAAATCTAGTCCACTTGGGTTTCTTCACTCTGCTTCCTTCCCCGAAGTTCCTACCACCAAGGCCAACCTATAACATTTTAAAATTTTTACTTCTGGCTTTTTCTGTTTTTAAGCAAGGCAGTTATAAGCTATAACCCCATGACATAACATTTAAAGTAAAGTGGCAGGTATGGCGTATGGTGTATGAAGATGTCACGATGTAATAATGAAACCCATTCATTACCTTGTATGCCCACCTAAACAATTAATTTAGACCTGTGGCGTTGGGGGTTTCATTGATGTCAACTATAACCCAGGTTGTTTAAAACAGAGGAAAAACCCATTTGTGGTCCTGAATATTTTTCTTCTATTGGATTGTCTAGAAGTCTCTCTCTCTCTCTCTCTCTCTCTCTCTCTCTCTCTCTCTCTCTAAAAGCAGTATCATTGTGTAGTGGACTGACAGACCCAAGGATCTTTGCCCTTGAAAACAGAACTAAGCTGTATAGGGTCACTCAAATGTGGGGCCTCTCTGCAGCTTAGGATTCTGGAGAACTTGTCTGCAGGGAGAATTTCGATCGGAAGTTTGTCTACTGAGTAATTAAGTCACTTTCTGGGCTATGTTGTGATGGAGGACACCACTGTGGGCCCCCAGTGACCATGTTGAATTATTCACTCCATCAGGCAAGGGGGGGTCATTCTTTCTCAGTGACACTGTGAGGTAATTAAGAGCCTCACAGGTGTGAAAAAAACAATTAGGAGCTGCCCTGCTTAGGGGCAGGCCCTGAGTGGCTGCAGAGCAGGAAGTTGGATCACAGCTGACAGACTCAGCTGCTTCCCCTGGAGGCCACAGACAAGGTGTGACAGCTTCCCCCCTCCACCAACACCTGCATGTCACTGTCAGGCGATGCTCTGCCCTCTCCTTCCTCTCTCGTGGTTCTTGGAAGATCTGACATCTGTATGATTGTGAACATTTAAGTAAAATGGAAGTCCTAGGTCTGAATCAAGCTCCTTTGAGCACATTCCCCCCCATTTCCTAGAGTCTCCAACCTTGAGAATGTACCTGGAGTGTCATGAGGGTCACCATCACTGATTCCAGCAAGAATTAGCCAAGGGATCCTGCTTGCTGCCAAGGAGAACCAATAGGACTCTGGGCACCTGCGTGACCTGCATGGAAAGCTTCCTCTGCTCCTTGCGTTCTGTACTTTGAGAACTCACACTTGAGAGGGATTCCTCACTAAGCATGCAGGCTTCCAGTGGCTGCCCCATTTTGGATTAGTGTTTCCTTCCGTGTCACCCCAACCTCACTGTAGCAAAGTATCAGGCCGTGAACTGTGGCGAACCTTTGGGTTTAATGACACCTGCGGTTCTTTCCTAGAATTCCGAGGGTGATGCGCAGACCCTGACAGAAGTCGACCTCTTCATCTCCACCCAGAGGATCAAAGTTTTAAACGCTGATACACAGGTAAGCACTTGATAGTTTATCCAGAACCATGATGGCCAACTGCAAAGCCTAGGCCCTCGGGAGAACAGTTGTCTAGTTGCAGAAGAGAGGAATTGTGCTATGCTCAGGGGAAAGGCACCTTTGTTGATTTGTCACTGTCAGGGAGTCAGGAGGTGACAGGCTGGGCCAGTGGTTCTCAGCCTTCCTTGTGCTGCGATCCTTTAACACGGTTCCTCATGGTGTGCTCACTTTTCTGCTGGACTCCGAGAACCCGGTTGTGTGTTTATTTCGGCATCCTCCATCCAATATTTGAATGCATTTTTGCTTTCTGAGACCATAATACATTTGTCAATAAGCACGCACTTTACCTTCCTCAGACCTGAGCCAGGCGTCTTTCTCAGGCCCTGGTAGTTTGTTTTAGTAGGCAGTGACATTTAGAAACGTGGGTGGACCTGGCTGCTGGCTGTGCTCACTGTTAGCACCCGCTATTGCTCCTGAGCCTTGGCAGTTGTGTGTGCTGCGAAAAGCTGTGAGTTCATCACCCTTGGGACCCTTCTTGGGATGGTAGTGCTCTCCTCCCCATTCCATACACGCCCCTTTATTTCGCAGTGTGGACCCTGGGTCCCAGCAGCTGCCATTTAGTTAATTTTTCATTACTGTGGGAGAAGAAGTGCCTGAGCCAATCGGCGTTAAAGAGGAAAGGTTTGTTTGGCTGTTTGGGTAGCGATAGCCTACAGCAGTGGTTCTCTGATGTCCCTCTTGGGGGTCACATAGCAGATATTCATATCAGCAGCGAGATCACAGTTATGAATGAATCAGCAGTGAGATACTTTTATGGTGGTGGTGGGTCACCACAACTTGAGGAGCTGTATTAAAGGGTCTCGGGATTAGGAAGGTTGGGAACCACTGGTCTATTGTCCGCTGATCCCATTGCTTACACACCTTTAGTGAAGCGGACACCATAGTGGGAGCACATGGCGAAGGCAGTTGCTTATTTCCTAGTGGTTTTCAAGAGAAGAGAGAGGACACTGTGGCCTGGGAGGGTTCTAATACCCCCCAGAATTCGTTCCCAGTGACCTAGCTTTATTCCACCAGGCCCAGGCTCCAGGTTCTGCCACTTCTCAGTAAGTAGCAACACCAGGGGGGCCTTGGGGGCGTTTCAGATCCAGCTGCAGCAGTCATCCAAGGGAAGGGTCTTGGGGAGAAGTGTAGGTACAGAGTCTGTCCCCAGCAGTGAGTGCCCCCGCCATGTGAAGTGCATGTGCCAGGGAGGCATCCTAGCACCCAAAGTCCTGACTGGGGGACTGGTCGCATAAGGACCCTCTTCCTGGCATGTAGCAAGACTTCAGGATCCCAGGAAGAGTGGTGGTGTCCCACTCTTAGGCTCTGCCATCAACGCAAACCATGCAGGAAGTGGGGATCACGCTCAGCAGGTAGTGTGGAGGCAGTTTCTCTGAAATGTCCTTCCCACGTGCCAGCTGAGGGTGGGCCGTGTAGACAGGTCTTTCTTGGGACCTCTGTCAAGCCTGCTGAGGTGGTCATTTGTTTCCACACCTTGTCTCTGGCTGATGCTCGTGCCAGGAGGCTGCCCTCCAGGGACAGGAGGACGGGTCGTCAACAGCTCTCGAGCTTACTCCAAGTCGCTGCCATTTAGAATGAACTGGAAAGGGTGGAAGGTGGGAAAAGGTGAGAGAGCAGAGGCTGAGGTGGCCAGGCATGGCCAAGGAGACTGAGGTCACTCCCATGGCAGCTTCTGCCTCTGAGGAGCTGGAGCTGGGGAGTGATTTGGGAGCTTTTGCTAGTGGGCAGTGTGTCTCAGATGCTGGAGACCTAGCCCTGACCTTCCCTGTGCCGTGGATTCGGAGCCTCCTTCATAATCTTGGCAAAAAGTAGAGCACCATCTAGACCAGTAGTTTTCAAACTGTGGGTCATGACCCCTTTGGGAGTTGAATGACCCTTCCCCAGGGGCTGTGTGTACCAGATATCCCAAATATCAGCTATTTATGTTATGATTCATGTTAGTAGAAAAATTGCAGTTATGAAGTGGCAACAAAAATTAATTTTATGGCTGGGGTCACCACAACATGAGGAGCTGTATTTAAAAGAGCCGAGGCGTAGGGAGGGTTGAGAACCGCTGCTCCAGAGAGATGCATTTATTACACACCGTGAGAGAAGAATTCTGTGCACAGGGAAAGAGCTCCGGAGGTCGGAGCCCCAGAAACGCCAGTTTTCCCTTTGTGATAGGAGAACAAAGGTACAAAAGACCCGCTGACTAGTTTCTCAGAGCCTTTGTGTGCAGCCTTGTCAGGAAGGGGTCATGGGCAAGACAGCCAAGGAGATTCCTGTCAAATGACAAAAGACATCAAGTGCAATAGGCCTGGCCAGGGACCACTGTGGAGACTGGCTGATGACCACAGGCTAGTTCGCTACTTCATCTCCTGACTTGTGACAGACTTATCATTGGCCTCCATGCAGGAAAGCTGGGAGGGTGTAGAGCCAGCCCTTGTGAGAGCACTGTATGTTACTGGAATGGCCTTCAGCACAAGGCCCTCTCCTTCTCCAAGGAGGGAGAGGCCCATCCCAGCATCAAACAGGCCCAGGATCATGAAACACTGTCCACTAGAGCTGTGGTTCTCAGCAAGGACCACTTCAATAAACCCACTCCGGGGCATTTGGCAATGACCAGAGATATTTTTGGTTTGGGCATCCAGTGGCTAGAGGCCAGGGTGCTACTACCACTGTCCTCCAGTGTACAGGACAGCACTGCCTCCTGCAGTAGAATGATCTGGCCCCAGATGTTAGCAGGACCGAGGTGACAAAACCCCAGACCAGACTGATTGTTAATGGCGAATACTCTCAGTGTTCCCTGATGGGTGGGCCTCTTCTCCTGCCAACAGGAAACCATGATGGACCACGCCTTGCGCACCATCTCCTACATTGCGGACATCGGGAATATCGTAGTTCTGATGGCCAGGCGCCGCATGCCCAGGTCAGCCTCTCAAGACTGCATCGAGACCACGCCCGGGGCCCAGGAAGGGAAGAAGCAGTACAAGATGATCTGTCACGTGTTTGAGTCAGAGGATGTAAGTAAAGGCAGGGGGAGCTGGCCATTCTCCCAGCAGCCAGCAAGCCACTCAGCTCCAGAGCCCACCCGATGGAGAACCCATGAGAGGAAGTGGGAGTTTGCCTCTTCCCAAACTCGCATCTGTAAACAGCATCAACAGTTTTATTTCCCTTCGTTAGAAGCTAAATCCCTACCAAGTGTCATCTGGTACAGCCTCTTACCCCTGAAATAACGTTCATCTTTGCCTAAGTTTTTAAAGTGCAAGTGCATGCATGCCAAGGTTGCACAGAAGGACAGTCTGCACCAAGGCTAGGTGGGCAATTCTTTTGCTGTATCATTTTACCGTGTAACATTGTTACTAAGTAACAAGTCAAAGCTCTTTGAAGCTTTAAATACCATAGATCCACTAAGAGACCCAGTGGGTAGAAGCCTGTAAACCCAGCCCCTCAGAAGCTGAGGCCGGGAGATCCTATGTGCCAGCCAGAACTGCCTGAAAAACAAAAACAGAACAAACAAACAAACAAAAAAACAAAAAACCCATGACAGAAACAGAACCAGAGGTGACCTTGGGAGAAATTGGGGCTCCACAGTCTTGATGAGGTCCTCGAAGGCTACCTTATTCAAAGGCTTGCAGTTGGGCTGTTAGGACCCATTCCTTCCGTGAAAAGACCACTCCAAGCTTTTGTCAGTGGTGACAATATTGCGGCAGCAACAATCACCCAGGGGCTACAGCATGCTTGGTCACAGGAGGGTCAAGGTAGGGTCCATCTATTTCGTGATTTGAAACCCAGTATGGAATCTTTATCTGAAAACAAGATCCAGAACAGGGTGTGAGGACGGTTATTTTTTTCCTAAGTCATCAATTTAAAGCACTTTGGAGCAAGGGCAGTTTTCTCGTAGAGGCCAGTGTTTCAATGCAGACCTACTAACGCACAGCCACGCACTTCCCACCATTGTGTAGGGCTCTGTGGACAGGTATGCGGGCATGTTTGTGGGGGTGGGAGTTTGGGGATGTCTTAGAGAGCAGGCGCTGTAGATGTCAAGCGACGGGATGTGAGGAGCCCAGGCACGGGTGGTGCAGACGTCTTTGGGTAGAGGTTGAGGCAGTAGCTGACTCTGTGGCAGTTAGCTGCCATCTGCCGGGCAGGGGACAGGACTGAGAGCATGGCGAGGGTGGGACCCAACTAATGCTTGAAGGAATGAGGGGAAAACTACACCAGCAATGTCAGGCACCCCGGAGCAGCTGCTCAGAGACGGGACAAGGTGGCAGCCCCACCCAGGTGGGCTGCTGAGTCCCTGTGTCCTCTGAAAGGAATAACTCAGTGCTCTGGTGCTCAAGACAAGCGGAGGCGACAGAGGTGGAGGTGACAGAGCCAGGAAGAGAAACGCATGGCCACCTCCTGGCTTGTCTGGGACCCTGAGTCCTTCTGCAGGAGGCTCCCAGATACTGAGCCCCTTGCACCTACCTCTCTGGTCAGCTGGGGTCTTCAGCAGCCTATGCCCGCTGTGAGCCCAGGCCTGGCTAGGGACCCCTGTCGGATGGCCAGTTAGTGATCCCTCTGAGTTGGCTCTTGTCCTGGCAGGAGGGAAACTGTCACAAGGGGAAGGTGTAGGGTGGGGAGGCAGCAGGGAAATTGGGGACTATAAGGGCAGGTAGGGACAAGGAGAGATGGGAACAAAAGAGGAAAGCGGGGAGGAGGCAGAAGGCCGTGTAGATTCCATAGCCCCTAGATTGTGCTTGGAGAGGGTGGTCGTTCCAGGGTGTGTGGCTCACTTAAGTATCCCAGGCATTTCCATGGGGTAGGAATTGGGGCCATAAGATGGCAGGAAGAGTGGGTTGGAGAGTGGGAAATGGTTCTCTGGAGCCTTAGTGGAAAAGACATCTGATGCAATCAGTCTGCTCTTCCCAGGTGGAGACATAGGGTTTGGTGGCTGCAACACTGAGATGCCGGTTGGACGGGGCAGCCACTCCAGTGTGTGGCCAGTCTTTAAGGCCTTCCCTCCAGTCTTGGCTACTTTACCAACAAGAATCCCACTTATTCCTGCACCAGTCTTTCCTGTCCAGGACAGCAGCGCCATCTAGTGGTTCCTGGGCCACAACATCCACCCACTGCTAACAGGCTGATATGGGAACACCAAGAACACTGTGGCGCCCTTCCTCTGAGCTGTTCAGGGCCTGATTTGGGCAGGCAGTTCAACTTAGAATCAGTGCATATTTAAAGCATGCACATGCCGAGACTGTGAGCCAGCCCAGCTTGACTTTAGATGTGCTTATTCATTTGGAATCACTTAAATCATGTTTTGTGTGGAGGGAGAAAAGAATTGAAGCCAGGCCCCCTGTTCTCAGATCATACTGAACCAAGGTTTTCGGGGTTACCCCGCAGAGGCCCCTCAGTGGCAGGTGGATGGGAGGAGGAGCATAGGGAGGACTTCAGTTGGGTGGGGTTCATGCAAAAGGAGGTTGGAGTAGGGGAGGAGGATGTTGGTTTTGCTATGCACTGAGATGTTCCCAAAAGTTCCACACCTTCCTAGGGCTGCACAGCTTGGAGCATGCTGGGTGTGGTCCAGGAGATGCCCACTTTAGAGCCTGCCTCCCACTGTCTGTCTGCGCAGCAGGCAGGAAGGTCCTGCTGCCTGTCATCAGTGTCCAGGCTTCCATGGGCTTCTTTCTGCTAGCATAGAAGGACATGATTTCCTCAATGACACGGAGTCTGTGTTGGGTGCCAGGTCCATGCCTCTTGTGGACCCTCAGCTTGACACACTTCCATACTGGAGCAACATTTGCCGCTTCTGGGGGTGGGACAGGACCTCAGCTCTATTTTTAGAGTAAAATAGGTAAAATAAAAATAGATTACACGCCAGTAATCGCAGCACTCGGGAGGCAGAGGCAGGTGGATCTCTGTGAGTTCGAGGCCAGCCTGGTCTACAGAGTGAGTCCAGGACAGCCAAGGCTACACAGAGAAACCCTGTCTTGAAACACACATACACATACACACACACACACACACACACACACACACACACACACAAAAAAAAAAAAAAAAAAAAACATACACTGAAGTTTCTACTGAAGTTCCTAATTAATGCAAGTTTGGTATTTAGCAAATGATTCTACCTTGTCATTATCTATGATTTTAAAAAAGCTTTGCTTTGTCCCAGTGTCTGGATTTGAAGTAGCACAGACAGCAGGGAGGCTGACTGTGGTGGTCTAAGGTAGGATGTGACTGGCTTTCACCAGCCTGGAGCCTAGACTCGCTCCATTAGTCTTTTAAGCCCAAACAAGGACTCCTTTGAAGGCTTATGACAGCAAGTGGAACTTGTGTGTCCATAGGTCTAGAATGCTTGCTCCCTTCCCACAGGCCCAGCTGATAGCCCAGTCTATTGGGCAGGCCTTCAGTGTGGCCTACCAGGAGTTCCTGAGGGCCAATGGCATCAACCCTGAAGACTTGAGCCAGAAGGAATACAGTGACATCATAAATACCCAGGAGATGTATAATGATGACCTCATCCACTTCTCAAACTCGGAGAACTGCAAGGAGGTAAGTCGCCCCAAAGAGGAAAGGAGGCCCCAAGTTCTCTCTGCTAGACCTGCTCTGTAAACTGAGCCCCTGCAGAGATGGGCCAGGCAGCTTGGGGGCAGGGCTGTCCCAGGCTGCCTCAGCTCAGGCAAGGATGGGAACCCAGCTTTCGTCCTCACACCAGAGTGTCCTGCACAGGGCTCCTCACAATGTATCATGCTTCTGCCTTGGAGCTGTGTGCTTAGAGATGAGCTGAGATGCTTGGTGCAGAGGCGAAGATTCCAGTCAGCCTTAATGACCCTGAAAACGTGCCTTTTAATGTTGGTGCTGCCATCCGCTGGACTTAGCACTAGGAGATATTTCTGAAAAGCTTGCGGGAGGCATCTTTAAAATAGGGACCTTGGGTGCACTGGCTGACAAAGAAGTTCTGGAATCGCTGGTGGCAGAGGCCCCAGCAGATTCCAGAGGCTTTCCTTGGGCACTTTGGCATGAATGAGTCTGCCCCCGGGGAATTAATGATTTTGTGTGTTCATTGGAGGAGTGAGTGAGTGAGTGAGTGAGTGAATTATAGTGGATTCTTTTTGGGTGCGTCCCTGATCCTGCCTTCCTGAATGTGTGGCAGGTAGTTTTCTATGAAAGCAAAGGGGAAAAAATAGGACGTTCTCATCATTTTAAGATGAGAATAAAGGCTAAGCCATGGAATAGCACTAGAGGGCATTCCCCTGGCCTCAGAGTGTTTGGTGGGTGGGAGAACTCCAGGGCCCTGGACCTATACTGGATCCTGGGAGTATAGCAGGAGAGTATAGCAGGAGAGTATAGCAGGAGTATAGCAGGAGAGGGACTCTGAGCTTCTCAGTTCCCAGAATGCTCCTGAGCCTTGGGCAGTGTTAGAAGCCAGGGCAGGGTGAGGCCAGAGGAAGAGTAATTCTCTCCATCCAAAACCTTTTCTAGCTGAGATAAACTGGCCTTTGCCTGAGGGCAGAGCAGGGTTCATGGGACCCAAGACACTCAGGTCTTTCCTTGTGCTCAGCCACAAGTGGGCCCTCTCACACTGTTCCTTCTCCTGCAGCTCCAGCTGGAGAAACACAAGGGGGAGATTCTAGGTGTGGTGGTCGTGGAATCAGGCTGGGGCTCCATCCTACCCACCGTGATCCTGGCGAACATGATGAATGGCGGCCCTGCAGCTCGCTCCGGGAAGCTGAGCATTGGGGACCAGATCATGTCCATCAATGGCACCAGCCTGGTGGGGCTGCCGCTTGCTACCTGCCAGGGCATCATCAAGGTGGGTATTCTCTTTCCCCTCAGCCCTACCTCACTTGACCCATGACCCTTACCTGACCCTGGAAGCCCAGAGAGACTTTCCCAGTGATGGATCTATGACAGTCAGCTCATCCTAAGACCAGCACATACCTGAAGTCAGAGGAAGACCCGAGCTTCCCTAGCATGGGAAGAGGAAGCTGCCATATCACTCCAGGCAGGGTGCTGAGGACCTATGTAAGAAGAGTGATGCCTAGATCCTGCTGTGCCTGGCATATTCCCAGTTAGCCCCGCAGGAGGCACTTCTAGATGCTTTCTTAGTCATGGCAGCCTGGAAGGTGGGCTGGATTGCATGAAAAGGGTACCAGGAGGATGGCTTTCCTTCTCACCGCCTGACCTATGAGCTTGGGGCTCTGGGAGGTGCTAAGGCAGAGGGAGCACAAGTCGGTGGAGTCAGGTCACCATACTGCCCAGATCAAGACTCAAGGCGGTGGGTGCTGGTATTGGTAGCAGCACTGCAAACTGTGCCTGGTTCCCCCCAGGAACAGGAGTTATGTAACTGGGCTAAGCCCTTCTATCCTTATAAACATGAGTGATGTTTCCAAGACTAGAGTGTTACATGAAGGGGTTTATTAGCCCATGTGGAGAAGCCTCCATCCAATTGGTGGATATGTCCAGGCCCAGCCTAGCTTTTGTTGGTCTGTGTTTCCTGGGAGTCCATCTCTGGGCAAATTTAAATTGTGGTGGCCTGGGGTGCTGGGGAAGATCCATCTTTTCGAAAGCCTGTAGATCCTCTTGGCTCCTAGTAGCCTGTCCTGACACAGCTCCTGAGTCTCCAGCACTTGCTCAGGTCCTCACTGAGCTGGCATCTTCCCCTTGGGAGTCCAAGAGGAGAGTGTTTGGTTAGTCAGAACACAGCCTGGTGGCAGCCCCCCCCAGGCCGTGTGAGTGTGACCCGAACGTTCAGCCCCTCAGTTCTTCGAGTGCTTCCAGAGAAAGCGAGGGCCCAGCTAGTGACTTGTCTCCATGCTCTGCAGGGCCTGAAGAACCAAACACAGGTGAAGCTCAACATTGTCAGCTGCCCCCCAGTCACCACAGTCCTCATTAAGCGTCCAGACCTCAAGTACCAGTTGGGCTTCAGCGTGCAGAATGGAATTGTGAGTCCTCCCCATACCCCCTGCCTGGGCAGCCCACTTGTGTAGGGGTTTGCACGGAAGTCTGGGGTGCCACTCTGTCTAGGGAGAGCTCACCAGGCCAGCAGCATCCAGGCCCAAGAGATTTGGATGGAGTACGCTGGCCAAGGCAGATTGGGATGGCCAGGGTATGGCTCAGGGATCCCTTGAACTCAGACCAGTGTTCCCTTGAGGACTATTGTCATCAAGCGCTTACTTGCATGGGGACATGGCAAGCCTTGCTAGCTATTGTTTCCAGGACACAGCCTGTGCTCAAAAAACACACCTTTATTCATTTAGTGTTTTGCTCGTGTTCATCCATTCAGCAGATCTGTGACATGCCCGCTCTGTATCTGGCAGGCACTAAGAAGGCCTGCCACTGGAGGCCTACTTGCAGGAAGGGATGCTTGGACAAGCATCTACCTGCTTCCTGAGCATAAGTTCTTTGGTTGGGCACTGCCTTCTCTGACCTGTTTGGCCAGCGTGAACTCGGGCTCCTGGTTTTCCCTCCTGCAAAGGTCCTGAAGGGCTAAGCTATGACCACTAAATAAGTAGAGAAGGGGCCGCAGCCCTGATTGCTTAAACCAGCCCTGAGTTCTAAAGAGTGAGGAGAGAGTTTGTAAGGAAGGGGGGGGGGAGGGTGCTCTCCAACAGCCCTGAAGAAAAACACTAAGAGAGTATCCTAGAAAGACAGCCACCAATGAGAGAAACTGTCCTCCCTGTTTCCTGTGTGGTCACAGAGCCTGGGTAGTGTCATTGGCCTGGGGTCCAGGTCCCTTTCTGTTTAAGTCACACGGTCTGCAAAGCTGTCTGTGCCCAATGGGGCTAGAAAGGGGGCTATGGTAAGAACTAAGGTGGGGGCGGGAGGTCTGGCTTGAGTCTGTGCAGGCTAAATTAAGAAGGAAGCCCCTACGGCAAGCCAGTAGGGACATAAGCCCCTCCCTTAGTGGCCATAGAAGAAGGCAAGGTGTGTATCAGGGGTAGAGGGTGGGGGAGCTAGAGGTACCAATGGTTCTGCAACATCCTCCTCACAGAGGAGGCCTTCGTGATGGAGGGCAGCAGGTTGAGGACAGTGAGGCAGGTGGTGGAAATTTGGGGGTACAGAGGTCAGAAGCCTGTGTTTGAGGGGTTTAGAGGCGATGGAACTAATATATAGTTCTCAGTACAAAATTGTTAATCTCCAAAGGTTATGGGCATGCAGGAGAGGTTTTTGAGGTGGGGCTGGATCTTGCTTAGGGTCTGAGCTAGTGGTGATGATGAGGACCCTGTCTGATGAGTCTGTGAAACTCTGGGGTGTCCATGAGGCACCCAGCTCTTCCCGTCAGTGAGTTCCATTTTCCCTCTGATCTCAGTTTTCCTGGGTAAGCAACGAGCCACACTTCATAAAGGCTCTGCTCTGGCTGTGAGCAGGTATTGGGGTATCCGTGGAGGTTCATGCATATATTTGGGGACACCTAGGACTGGTACAAGAGCACTGATGTGTTTGTATCTAGGGCTTAGGATTTCGGGTGCCTGTAAGGTCCTGGGTACTTGCTTGGTCCCCACCAGTGGCTGGCCAGCCAGCCCCTCCTGCTGAGCCTGCAGGGGAGCATAGCCCCACCCCCACCCCATCCCCTTTGCTGTGCACCACAACTGAGATTCCCCCTGGAGAAGCTTCCTACCTCAGAGCTGGTTTTGCATAAGTGCTTTTTCCATTTTCAGCCCCATCACCTCCCAAGTAGAATGCATTAGTTTGCAGACAGGCCCCAGATGTCCCAATTAAGACTATTTCCGTCTGGATTCCCCTTTCCCTTCCCATGCATGATCTCTCTGGAGGAGTCAAGAAGTCTCCAGCTCCGAGACTCCCTGGAGTGCACAGTGGGCATTTAGAGTATTCAGAGGCCCCTGCAGTGAAACTTTGTTTTGGAAAGCCAACAGCACCATGAACATGACAGCTCCCTCCAGAGTCTCCTGTTCCTCTTTCCTGACCCCATATTCCCAAAACCTTGTACCCCACAGCCTGAATCTATCTCCCAGAAGACACCATACTAAGGCACAAACCTCACTCACTCTCTTCTTTCTCCTCTTTCTCTAATTTCCAAAAAGCCAGTGGTCACACGGAATTTAAACAAAATAGCATCTTCAGGCCTCCCTGAATCACCTTGCTCAGGATCTTCAAAGAACCCATTGCTGTTATCACAAAAATATCCTTAAGTCACTCTGGGAAAAGACTCAAACCAATGCGCAATGCTTGTGTACAGTCTGAAAAGAAGAGCCTTGGTGAGCCAGGGCTGGGCCCAGCTTCCTGGACAGCGGTGAGCTCAGGCACAAGCTGCCTCTCCCGTTCTGATACCTCAACTGGATCAGTTAGAGTGCCTGGGCACTGGAATGGTAAGCAGGGACACTGTTCTGGTGTCCTGACAGGCAGTGTCCCCAGGCTGTGACATCAGTATTTTTCATGTCCCAGCTGGGGCATCTGCCTCCTTCCAGGAAGAGAGGGATCCTGAGTGCTGAGAGGGTCAGCTGTGGCTATCACATCAGACCAGCACTAACTTTGCCATGGGAAGACCTGTGGTGTTCGGAACCCAGCAACACCCATGAAAGAAATGGCCTAGAGGCACAGCAGCAGACTTGAGCATCCCTAGGAGAGGCTTACAGATTATAGGCTGACTGTTCCAACAATGGCCATCTCAAATGGACAGTCTGGGAACCCAGTAGGTGTTCAGTCCATGATCCTGACTGTCTCAGTGGGTCTTCAGTCTGTGCTGGAATTCTGGAACCATGAAGAAGTAGACTGTAATGCCAGTGAAGAAATGCATTTGCCAGGGAGGGCAAGGGTGAGCGGGCAGAGACCCTTCCTCCTTCCATGTCTGTTTTAAAGGCTGCCACCAGGTGTGACTCAGATTTCAGGTGGATCTTCCCACCGTAAAAGGACCAGATTTAGGGTAGGTCTTCCCTATTCACGTGATTCAAAATCAAGAAAAAAATCCCTTTCTGGTGTTCCTACCCACTTAGACTTTAGTTCCAGATGTAGTCAGGTTGACAACCACGAGTAGCTGTGACAGGAGGGGTGAGTGCTGTTCTGGCATAGCTGGGTTTCCACGCAGGATAGGGGTGCTCCTGGGAGCTCACTCACGCAGGCCCAGAGGTTGGGGGATGGGGTGACCAGGGACTCCTAGGTCTGCAGGCAGCAACTCTCTGCTGGCTCCTCCTCCAGGCTCCTAGCTAATGAGCAACTGCGCTTCCTAGGATGCAGCTGGAGGGGCGTCTTTCTTCCCTGTGTGTACTGACTCTCCCTCCTCTCCCTGGCCTCTCTGGATGCCTTGGTTTTTCATGAGTTCTGTGAGGGAGGGAGTGGATACCGCTGTCTGGCCCAGTGTCACTCTCCTAAAGTTGTTGCATAAGAGCTTCTCACCTCACTCTCTCTGGGGTAGGAAAGGGAGGGATGGACCATCTCTCTCAGAAAGAACACCAGGGTGCAGCTGGTGGAAGAGGTGCCCCCTGTAGGCTGCCCCGGGGAAGGAGCTCTCTGCTCCACCATGGCGGCGGTGTGACGCTCACAGGAGGGTCCTGGCTCTTCTCGCTAAAACCACATCCTAACTCGTACTTGTCCTTGCTCACGGGTCACCAAGTGACATGCTAGGTTCCTTTCTGTACCGGCAGTCTCTTTTCTCCCCATCTCTGGGACTTGATGGAAGATAGTCAGGGGGTGGTTAGAACGTAGATGCTGACTTCGCCTGTTCCCGCAGATCTGCAGCCTCATGAGAGGGGGTATTGCAGAGCGAGGTGGTGTCCGCGTGGGCCACCGCATCATCGAGATCAACGGACAGAGTGTGGTAGCCACGGCCCATGAGAAGATAGTACAGGCTCTGTCGAACTCGGTGGGAGAGGTAAGGCTGCTGCTCCGCCTGCAGAGTCCACCATGATGGAGCCTAGGGACATTTGGGCCCCTGTGTTCTCTGCCTCACAGCTTCCCCTGTGGACCATATGATGTGCTTGGGAAAGCCATTGGTCCCCCTGAGGGAAAGCAGCCCTTTTCAGAACTGCCTGGGCATGTGGGACCTTGGACTACCTTCCACCTGCTGGCTCATGGGTGTGACCTGTGAGCCAGCTACAGTGGCCACCAGGCGTCAGCTCTTCAGCTGTGTCCCCACCTCACGGCGTCCATGAACAGGATGAGCACAATGAGACCGTGCTCTTAGACTCTCTGGTGTGTCTGGGCAGAGGCCTCCAGGCACAGCTCCCAGGGCCATTTCTGAACACAAGCCTGCACAACCAGCCCCCGGGGCCAGGAGGTTCTGCTCACCTCATAGCTGCTGTGTCATTGCTGCCCCTCTGTGCCCAGGGTCAGGGTGCTTTTCTTGCCCTGGCTCACTAGTTTGTAACCCCTACCTGGCTCAGCTCTTCTTGGGTCATCTCCATGGTAGCAAGAGAATGGCCAAGAGGGTTCCCCATGAGGGGCACAGCCGTCCTCACGGATCTCACAGGTGAGCAGCACAGGGTGTGGAGGCGGCTAGCTTGGGTTACGTCATTGTGTGCAGAGAGGAGACTGACCCAGTAGAGGTGAGGTTTGGTGTGTGTGTGTGTGTGTGTGTCTGGGGGGGAGGGCGGGAGAGAAAGATGAGAATGTTTAGTGAGAAGGAGGTGAGGTGAGTTTAAGGGTGTTAGTATGGATACATGTATAAGGTAATGGATGCATATGAGTGATTACATCTGCAAACTTGTGGGCTAATGCAGTATTTGTGACCTGGGCAGGTAGATGTGTCTGAGAGATGGAGTATGGCTGCAGGTTTGTATGCGTGTAGATGCTAGCATGAGTAGAGATACATGTGAATTTGTGGGTCAGGCTGTGTTGGTGATGTGAGCATGAATGTGTGTGTGTGGGTGTGCATGAGTGCAGGGGTGTGTGTGTGTGTGTGTGTGTGTGTGTGTGTGTGTGTGTGTGTGTGAGCATTTGTGCATTTGTGAATTTGTGGGGTAAGCGAGTGTTCATGATGTATACCTCAGAGTCTGAGAGTGGGTGTGTATGAGTCCAGATACATGTGAGTGTGGGGGTGTGGGAATGGGAGTTGCGTCAGGGCAGTCTCTGGGAAGTGTAGGTGCTAGCGCAGAGGGTGAGGCTGGGGCTGAGCTGGAGAGCTATGCTGGGAGTTGGGTACTAGGGGACATTTTCACTGGATTCCATGGTCCCTGCAGGTTCGGGCCTTCTGTCAAACTCCCTCTGGTGGCCATGCAGGGAAGATGATCGGGGCTCCCATTTCCTGTAGGCAAGGAAGGGTGTGAGCTGCTATCTCCGGGAGGATCCTGGTTCATGTCCCTCAAATCACCTCGCTTGGGGCCACATTGACAAAGTCAGCATCTTGTGACATGGCAGGGCTGGGAGAAGAGGGGCTTTCCCGGGACTGGCAGCAGTCTCTCAGGGAGAGGGGAGGAGGGGGCTGTTGGCCTCTTCTAACAAATGGCTTCCAGGAAAGGAAAATCCAGTTTTCCTAAGTAGACATGCAGAAGTGATCACCATCATGGGAGGGATCAGCTTCACACACACACACCCCAAAAAAAGCAGTCCTGTGGAGAAATGGGCCTGGGACCCCAAGAAATGATTTCACCTCCTTGGGCCTGAGATTGATAACAGACAAGGCAGCAGAGCAGTGGTAGACTCCTTCAGCCCGTGGGCCGAGGCTGCGCCCACCCAGCTGGGATGTCAAAATGCCTGCTTGCATTTTCCAGCAACCCCAGGCACATTTGGAGGATGAGTCACTGGCAAACAGGACGATGTTCTCAGAGGCCTTGTGTGGGTTGTGGGTGGGGCAGGTTTTAATTGAGGAATTACAGAGAATGAAGCTTCTGAGGGAAAGGCTCTCCTGGGGTGGTGGAGAAGCTACAGTGTGAATGCATCAAGCAGCTGCACATTCTACCTGTATGAACTGGGCGGAGCAGAGCCAGGGTCCACTTGCCTGGGGCAGAACACGCCTGGCGGCAGCTGAGACCCTGACAACTTCTGCCTGAGGCCAGGAGCATGGTCCCTTTGACGTTGGAAGCAAAGCTGAGGTTTGCTTCCAGAGGCACAGGGTCTTCCTACTCCCTGTGGCCCGGAAACCATCCCATGGCTGGCTGGTTGCATGCCGAGCCCACATAGAGACAGCAAGAGCAGCTGGGCTGCTGAGAGTCATTTGCTGATTGACCCTCAAAGAATGGAGTCTCAGGACTCCTTCCTTTTTCAGCTTTTTGCTGGCCCGGAACTCATGCCTCATCTGCAGCCTGAGTGTGTGCCCCTCACAAAAACACAGCACAGCCCCTGCAGCTCTGGGGCGGGCGCCTGTACCCAGCCAATGTCAGAAGTCTAACGTTTCATTCCTCATTCTTCTGGTGTCAGCTCGAGGTGGGAAGAAAAGAGTACTACAGAGTAAGGGAAACCCTGTGAAGGAAGGGAACCCGTGAGCTTCTACCTCAGCTGGGTCATTCTCAAAGCCTCTCAGAGCCTGAGCGTCTGTTTAGTTTGTTCTCACTTGACTGAGAAGTGGCAGTCGGCTCAGCCTTCCCTCTCTGTTTACAGATCCACATGAAGACCATGCCTGCAGCCATGTTCAGGCTCCTCACGGGCCAGGAGACCCCGCTGTACATCTAGGTACACCCAGCCTCACCATGGAGCAGGGACACCAGGCAGGCCCACCTGGACCCAGAGGAGCCAGAAGCCAGGACGAGGGCCTGACCCCTGACCCCGCAGCCCAACCAAGAACTCTGGCTCCCCTGAAGGGTGCGTCCTCGTCACCTAGTTTTTTCAGTTTGATTTGGTTTGTTTGTTCTTTTTTTAGTTTTGTTTTGGGTTTTGCCAAAAAAGAAGGGGGGGAAAAAGAAGTATGTCCTTACTGAAGGAGAGTCCCAGGACAATCCTTTGTAGAACCTTCCAGTCTCTTGACACATTGTCGTCACCGTCACCGCTGATGAAGGGTGCTCACAGGTAGTTCTGTGTGGTGTGCTGTGTCTTTCCTCCCTGAGGCTACAAAATATGAATGTGGTGCCCGCCCACGTGGCTGTGAAGAGGGCCCTCCGTGATGCAAGCGCAGCCTTCTCGGCCCTGTGGCTGGGACACCTGGGGTCCAGCCAAGTCCTGAAGGGGGCCCGTAGGCTGGCACTGCCTCCATCTACACAGGAGCAGGGGCAGCCTGGCTCCCAGGGCGAGATTTGTGCCGAGTGTGAGAACCTGTGATTGATTGTAAGTATTTACACAGCAAGGGGATACTCCCAAGTTAAATAATGATAATAAAAAAAAAAATGGTCACGATGTCAAAACTCCATATTTATTTAGCAAATAATACTGTTTGGACTTTGACCTTGGCAAACCATTCTTCAGATGTTTAGGTTTTCCGATACCCTGTGACCACAGCTGCTTCTCTTGTCCTAGCCTGTTCTGAGTCCCACGAGACCCTGTGAATTTCCCTGGGCACCCTCACTTTGACCCCTTCTCTGCCACAGGGCTTCCTATTAGGGAGCAACATCCTGCCAGAGACAAAGGCGGAGGCATGGGAGATGGTCCTATTTAAATAACAACAACAAAATCTATCTAAGCATACGTAGACACACACACACACACACACACACACACACACACACACACACACTGTCCCCAACAAAGGAAGCCCACACCGGAAAACCCACCTCTGCCCTTCCTGAAGGGACCAGCGAGAGTGCGGACGATTTGCCGAGTGAGGCTCTTGGCCATCCTGCACGGAGCAGTGTGAGTGCAAACGGACCAAGGAGCGCGGCGGCTGGCTCGGCCCATTAGAGATCCGTGTTAACTGACATCATTTGTCTGGCAGTCTCTTATTTCGGCTCAGGCCATGAAGAATACACTGTGACTTAAGAAGCCTTACCACGCAGTAACTAAAGCTTTAGGATTACTGTACTCGAGGAGTAACTTGTGTGTTGCATGCAGCTGACCCTAGGAAGACTTCGCGCATATCGCTAATAAACCTGAAGTCATGACCAAAAGAGCGTTGTGAGCCTCCTTTGTCGGCCCTGGAGGCCTCATTTCCACAGCTCCCACAGCCTGCTCCCCGAGCCTGCCCTGACCGAACTGCACCCCTCCCTGTTCTGGAACCTTAGCAGCTCTCACACCGGAAGTTGCCAGCTTCAGGTTGTCTACATCCTCACCTGCTGCATGAAAGACCTGGCTGGAGACTAAAGAAGCAGTCTGTTCCATCAGAAGAGTGTGTGTGTGTGTGTGTGTGTGTGTGTGTGTGTGTGTGTGTGTGTGTCTGTGTGTGTGTGTAAGGATGTTGACCCACACCCCTGGCCTTTCTCCACACTTTTGGCATCCACACCCGTAGAATGTTAACAGGGCATCTGTACCTTGCTACAGGCCTGCTGTTGCCTGACATGACAGGATAATGGGGTAAACTTGGGATTTTCTCAGGAGGTTGGGGCGGGGGACCTTGGCAAGCAGGGCTCACCTCTCTGGCCTACCACAGCAGAGCATACCTGTGAGCTGCTGGTTACATGCTTTTTTCATCACTCCTGATTTTGCAGGACCTGCCCAAGGGGTCCGAGCCATGTGCTCGCTTTACTCGTGGCCATCAGAGGCAGGTGGGAAACAGCCCTTCTCTGTGAATTCTGGCCCCAAACAGTGCCAAGGAAAACACCGTCAGAAATGAGTGCACTGCAAAGGTCTCCAGGTCTGTCTCCTCATTCCCCAAAGACAAAAGAAATGAGAGCAAAGAGAAGTGCTTCAGCCTGCCAAGGTTCAAAACCTGCTATCTGGATGGCTGGCATTCTTGAAGAATGCAAAGAATGCCCCCCCACCAGCATGAAAAGCTAGAGGGCAGAGGAGCTAGCATAGGTCTATCGCCAGGCCAGTGGAGGGCGCCCTGTGTGTCCTACCTAGATAAAGCATGTGCCCCACTCCAGAGAAGATACACAGTTAGATAGGAGGACATGATGTCCACCACATGGTACATGGCGTGTGTAGTGTGTGTGTATTTTCACCTGTGTGCAGGCACGTGATCATTTGTGCACATGTGGAGAATCACCCTCTGTCACATCCCCTCCTATTTTTTGAGAGGAGAGTCTTTTACAGAAGCAGGGGCTTGTTCCAGCTGGGCCGGCAATCCAGCAAGCCCCTGGGATCTGCCTCTCTCTGCACAGCCCAGCACTGGGGCTGCGGTGCGTACCTCCTTTCCTTCTTAGAATCCACTCGGGTCCTCATGCTCATCCGAGGAGTGCTGTACCCACTGAGCCATCTCCCAGGCCCTGGCACACACAGTTCAGGACCTTACACGGAAGACTTTGGAATATAGGACCACACTTCCAGAGGCAGCTGTGTTTTGGACCTATGAACACAGGGGACCGCCTTCTCACCTCAGCCCCTGGCACTGAGCTCTTAGTAGGCAGCTGTGGTGGCTTCCCGCTCCCCCAAGTCCAGTCCCTCCAAGACCCTCTTAGTTCCAGTTAGAACTCAGTGACCAGAAATACTTTTTATTAAAACACTGATCATTATTAAAACACCTTGAGGTACATTAAATAAATACAACCTTTCAAGTTGTACAAACAGGTCTCTGGTGGCCTGAAAACGATTTCCTATAAATTCTGCCTCAGCGGCATCTGGGAGCTAATGCAGCAGAAGGGGTTGGGGATGGGGGTGGAGATGGGGAAGAAGATCCAAAATGAGCTTTCTGTTCCAGGGTTGGCTGCAAGCATTTCAAATTTTATCATGGCTTCCCTGGGAAGGAGACCTTAAGTCCTTGACATGGAGCCATCCACCTTACAGTGGAATTGCTGCCCACAGTGGGTTCGCATCAGCATCTTCCTGCCCCCAGCAGAGTTGAAGGATGTTCTAGAAGGTGCTGGCATTTGTTTTTTGGCTGGGGGCCCAGGGCCTGGCAAGCCCGGAATGAGAGCAATCCCCTCCCAAATGATCACTGTTGGGCCCAGGTCAGCTCTCAGCAAAAGGAGCAGGGCCAAGCCTTCCAAAACGGAAGGGTGTGCAAGCAGTGGGGAGGAAGGCAGTTTCTGCTTCAGCAGGGGACCCACATTCTGCCTGGGGTTCCTAGTACTATCTCACCACTGAGGCAGAGCCAAGAGACCCAGAAGAGACTAGTCAGATTGCAAGAACACTGTCTAGTGTCTGTAACCAAAACCTCTGACTCCCTGGAATCCTGGTGCTTGGGCATTTCTAGTGCCCACATGGGCCACCCAGGGCCCTGAAAAGGTGAACAGAGACTGACCTGTCACCTGACAGCCTGGCTTTGGGAGGCAGAGGTTCTTGCCCAGCCGTGGCATGAATTGCTTTAGTTTCTTTATCTATAATATAAACCTGTTAAAAAGAGCCTTCTCATAACCAGGCTAGAGTGTTTTGTGCATACCGCCTTCTTGAGAATGTCTGGGACTCAGGCCTTCCGGGTGGTGGTGGTGGTCGGCACCTAAGGGGAGGTGCAGCTTGAGGCAGGCGTGTCACATGACAGATGAGAGTCTGCTGCAGAGAAGCAGCGTGAGGGCCACAGAGGCCTGTACTGTGTGCGGACACCGGTCACCCTGGCCGCACCATGGGAATACCCCAGGGCTTGGGTCAGTCGGGTAGGGGTCCTGGCTTCTCTTGAGCCACAGCTTGTTCTGAGATCCACAAGTGTTTACGCCCAGCATGGACCCTCCAATCAGGTGACACCCAGCTGCCTCGCTTTCCGTCATCTTTGAGGTGATGGAAATGCCCAGCACCCAGTCCCAAGCTATGAGAGTATTTCATGCTTAGAGGCTCAGGGAGGCCATTCTACATGTAAGGGATCGACTCTGGGGATTTTCAAAGTCCTCACTTGGAGGAAAATTAGAGAATTTTATAGTCTGAATAAAGTGCTCAGAATTTCATCTCTCCACATCTCCCGAGGAAGAGGCAAGGATGCTGCCAAATGCCTGGGTTATACTTTCCAGCTTTCTAACCACAGAAAGGCAACAACTTACGGCAATGTGAAAGCCATCAGGGCGTGGACAGCTGACCGCCACTGGGAGTTTCCCACAGTTTCCAAACACACAGAGGTCCTCAACATACTAGCTACAGGGAGTTCGGGGCTGGTGTGGAGGAGTAAAGGCTGAAGGACAGGCAAGGGCAGGCGGAACAGAGAGAAGAGTGGCCTAAGCCTGCCAGCTGGACACTGAACGTGGTGGGCACACTCTGGAGGCCCACCCTGGCACTTCCCATAGACTTACAGCTCCTGTGCCTATTCTGAGGCCCATGGGCCAGCTGGGGTCCAGTGATCTCACATGCATTTCCATTTCTGCAGGAAGTTCTTACAGGCAGTGCTGCTCCAAACCCACTGCGGAGAAGTGGTTGCTGTCGATCTGGCTAGAAAGTGAGGTCTGACCAGCCAAGAAAGTCTGGGGTGGCCATTTCGCCCAAGGCCGCCTGTGGTGCCCCACCTGGATTTGCCTTGCTCCTGCATGTTCCACCACTGGCCTTCTCTCAGAAATAAAATGGCTGGCCTCCTGCATCCTTCAGTGTAGGTGTGCCTAGTGAGTTGAGAAGGGAGAGGCATACCTTAGCTGAAGGTGCACACAGAGCAGAGACCACAGCTTCCTCACCCGGACTTCCTCACCACTGGGTGAGCTCAGATACAAGGGGAAGCCCTCCAGGGCTTATATAAGGAGGGGAGCATTTTGGCTAAGACACAAGTAGCAACTATTATTAGCTGTGGTTGGAAGATGGGAGAGCATTGGGGAGGGGCCCGGGAGGAAGTAGGAATAACAGTCCACATACAGAGGCCTAGTGAGGAGGCCCGGGACACAAGGAGGTGGGCATTCAACTGCTTGCTTCCCACGGGTGCCTAGGAAGAGCTTTCATTGTGGATTTATTTGCACGTTAGCCCAGTGGGCAAAAAGGTAGTCTCAGGCTGTGCTGCAATCACCTCCTTCTTTTGACAGGAAGCGAATGGTCTGAATTTGATAAAGGTTTCATTGCAGAGCAATACCGGCCACATGGCTCCCCTGCCGCTGCTACCCTCTACTCACTTAACACTGAACTGAAACAGGGCACTGAGGAGAATTTTGTGTTAAAGGCCTTGACTTAGAACAGATGCAGTGTCCTTATGTTCCACAAGTGTCACCTGTCCCTGGATTGGTATTCCTGTCACATTCTTCAGTTCAAGGTGCTATACCCCTGAAGCAACCAGAGCTCGCTAAGGGAAGAGAGAGACATCTCTGAGATGTTTGTTGGTGGGACAGGGGACAGTCAGTCCCCAGGAAGACAACTGATGGGAGAAATAGTTACAGTTCTCTGCCCAGGCCACCAGAGAACCCCCTGGATGCTCTTGGCCCAGCAGGCCAGTGGGCTCTCTCTATCAAGCGTGGTGGTATCCCTCAGGGCTGAACCTTGCAGGCACTGGTCCCATCAGTGTCCACATCCAGGCCGGTAGCTGCTTCAAAGCTGGTCCAGGACGCCAGCACCAAAGATGGCCTCCTCCACCCTGGGCTCCTCCGAGGGGGCCGTTGAGCGGATGGTGCTCACCACGTGTCGCACCTCCGAGGGGAGGCTGCAGTGTGAGTGTTCCAAAAACTTAGCCACCAAAACCCTGGTGTCTGCATAGGCCTTGCTCTCCACTAAGGAGTGCGGCCGCTCTTTGGAGACGGTCTGTAAGGTCCCTGGCTTGTTCCCTTGGTCCGTTTTCCAGGTGTCTGGGTCGCCAGTTGAAGAGGGCTGGTGCTGACAGGCAGCCACAGCTGGGCATGATGTGGAGACTGAAAAACCAAAGTGAAAGAGGTAACCTGAGAACAACAGTGAACAGAATGAAACCAAAGTTCTAGGGGGAAAAAAAAAACAGAAACAAAACAACAAGGAGTGGAAGTGTGCCAAGGAAGAGTTGCTACAACTGAGTGTGAGCCAGCTCTCTGTGTCGCTCTACGTCCCGTCAGCCTGGCTTGAGGTTAGTGTTAACCTCAAAGGATCGGTGGGCCTAAGCGAAGGGCCGGTGTGGGGTTCCTGAGCTCTCCTCAGCCTTCTCCACTCCATGACTTCTGTCCTTTCTGGTCACATGGCCTGTTGGGGCAGACTAGGGATATCTAGGGACAGTCTGGTTTAAGACTAGAGCTGGGGCCGCAGAACGGTAGTGAGATTCTGCTGCCATGTCCGGTGGCAGTCTCTATCCAGGGTCTTTCCCCAAATCTTACAAGCCAGGTCTGGAGAAACGAGTCTGGTTCTGACCTGATGTCACAACTGTCACTCTACCTCAAAATTAGGAACTAGGAATTTTTGGGGGTAGTGAGATATGGTCCATTGACCAAGGATCCATGAGAATCAGTTTGCCTAGCGTCTCCCAAAATAGATGTATTTTGGGTGGTCTGTTCTGGGGTCCTGTGGGGGGCAGCAGGCAGGCTTAGGAATTAAAGACAGTGTATAAATCTGTTAGGCAGTGCCAACGACCCCCTAAGAAAATCACCTTGGTAAAGCGAAATAAGGCAAGGCTGGGTGGCAGTCAGTCCTAGCACTCTGAGGCTGAGACAGGAAGTTGAGGTCAGTCCAGGATACCTAATGAGATGCTGTCTCAAAACTAAACAAAATGTAGGCGGCTTAGGCCACGTGTGCGGTTAATTACAGGCCTTGATAAGATTACACGGAGTCGGGAACTCATATTCTAGAATGAGGTTGGAGCGGCTGAAGGCAGAGGCAGCGAACGAGCACTTCTTTCTGACACCACTCCCCACTTCACAGCAGGCAGATGTCGAAATGCTTGAGGAGTGCCTCACCTCTCCCCAGAGCAGCCTAAGATGGTCCTGTTTTGCGGTCCTGGCTGTACCTCAACCAGAAGGACATTTGCTCCCCACAGGAAGGAAGGGATTACTGGTAAAATTCACCTGCTGCTTAGGGCTGAGCAGTATGTTAGATGGCGGACAAGTAGACATGCTGAGGAAGCCACCTTGCAGTTCTTTGGGTCCTGGTTGCACAGGAGCCTGGGAGGTGCCTGGGAATCCCCTCCGATTCTGAGGCTCTCAGGGGGCCCTGAGGCACAAGCCTTCAACACCTGTAACAATGGTAGTCTCGTCTGGCCAAGAGGAGGCAACGGGCTGCTCTGCAGACCTCAGAAAGGGATGGTGGCCACCTCTGCCTCGTTCCATCCTGTGACTGTTTGTCACAGACTATGAGCTGCATTGAGAGCTACAGGCCAAAGAAAGCTATCAGAAGGCCACAGAGGGACCTGATCCCTTCCAAGCATATGTGAGCCTTTCTCAAAGCTCCATGAGGGGGAGCAGACACAAGGCCACATGCTGGCCTGGGCAGTAGAGGAAAGGGAAGCTCTGTGCCTCCAAGTAAAGCTGCAGAGAGAACATTCCAGATTTGGACTGAACTTTCTCCACGGAGGTACCAGAGGAGAGGGAATGTAGCTCCCCAAATCTACAGGTGCAGCCTGATGTTTCAACCAGGAAGCCACCTCCAGATAGCTGGCGCCTGTGAGGCTCCTGGCTCCTTCCAAAGACCCCGCTCCTCTTAGCACAGTCAGACTCCAGGCTGCTTGATGAGGCTGGCGCAGGCATCCCTGTGCCCTCTGCAGGGTTCTTTCAACCCCCAGTCAGAAAAAGTTCCTAACTGTGATGCAGTCAGGGTCAAAGGCTATGAGCCAGTCATTACTGGTTGAAATTATTCTCCTACATAACACCAAGGTTGGTGTGCTTATTCTCCAGCCTCAGGCACACAAGACTACTGGGGAAGTTTGCTTAGCATACGAATCTCTGGGCAGCTGGCCACAGGGATCCTGTAGTCCCAGACAGTGTCCATTGGTAATCACACAAGGGAATAAAAACAGCTGGTGGCAAAGGGCTCCATCAAGTGCCACCTGAACACACTCAGGGCAGAGGACGGGCCACCTACACAGTCATCGCCTGTGGTCACCTCCTCTGGGCTGGCCCTCAGATCACGCATGTAGTTCAGTGCCCAGGTTCATGTCAGAGCTGTTGGTCACCTAATGGAATCTCGTTACTGTAAGCTCTCGAATCCTTACTCCCTCACCAGAATGCTGCCTTCCTGGGAATGCAACAAGGACCCCAGGCTGCCCACCCCAGCTCCCCAGCTCCCCCCCTCAGGGTCCTCAAATGTGCAGATGACACGTCCCAGGATCCAAGGGCTGGGCCTTGACGGTCGGAGGTCACTTGCCCTGCAGGTTGGGTACACCCTGAGGATACAAATGAGCCATACCTGCTTTACCAGATGTGCAGGAGGTGGGGTCGCTGGCTGAGCGGGCCACACGCCCTGGGCTTGGCTGCTCCTGTGTGCTCAAGCTGGTTGCCTCTGGAGACATGTGGTGAGGAACTGGAGCAGGTAGAAGGGGTGGCGGGGTGTCTAAAGTGCCATCAGGGGATGGGTGGCTTGGACCCGGTGAGGTGGCACCCTCTGATGTCGGGAGACTCGTGCTACTGGCAGGCACTACAAAGAAGCAAGCACAGTATTAGAGTAGGTGACCCCAAAGGCACCCGGATGCAGAAACAGCTGCCCGCCTCCAAACCCAACCCATACAGAAACTCTCCAGTTAGAAGCAGACCAACCCTGAGGCAGGCCGCCAAGCACTGCCACACAGGTAGAAAGCTTGGGGAAGGCAGAAGACCTCCCAGGGATTACTCCAGGAGGGTAGGAGGGCTCAGGCCCCTCCCACTCCCGGCGAGACGGAAGACCAAGGCGCTTGTTGATCAGAACCCCTACAAGAAAGAACATGGACTCCGAAGGACACTAGGAGAGTCAGGAAGTGTGACCTCGTACCTGGAGTGCAGTCCCTAGGTCAGATATGTGGGACAAACATGGCCCAGGTGATGTTCGCCTTGGTTCCCAGAGTAGAGCCTGGGCAGCAGCAACCTTACCCTGCAACAAGCCAGAGTCCTCCGACATAGCACAGTGGTGGGCTCTGGTTCTGCCCCCAGGCAATCAGGATCTGGAGTGGCTTGGCATTCAAGCCTCAGGGAGAGTGGGGTGACCACTAAATTCTGAGCAGTAGGTGACAGACTGGGTGAGCCGCGCCACTGTGGACCAGTGAAGCTGGTCAGGTCTGTGCTTCTTTCTTGTGCAGAGGCCAGAGCCTGTGAGCTGCCCCAGGGGCTGTTTAAAACATGGGCACCCTGGAATTGCCAACAGCCCACTGGCTCCATCCAGGGGCAGATACTGCAAGGTGATGGCTGCGTAAGGTCCGCTTGGTCCATGACAGCAGCCTGAATTCCATCGGTGGTAGGAGCATCAAGCTTTGCTCCTTCCTTTTCTTTCCACGGGGCCCAACCGGTACTCCATGCTCCTGTGTCCGTCCATGGGCTTGCCCTAGGCCGGCACATTGGCACCACCTACCACTCGCTACCTATTCTTGAGGCAGCCCAGGGAAGGGAGGAGGGTCTGAGCTGCCATGGGTAGTGCTAGGTGGAAGATTCTAAAGCATTGCTGCCTAACCGCTATATAAACAGTTGGAGACAATTAGTGGCCCATTTGAAAAACATAAATGGTACTACATACAAACATATGTATACATATACAAACAAATACCCAACTCTTCCAGATGATTAACCCTTTTTTTTGAAGGTATAAAGTTAGCAGAAGAAACTCTGTAACAGTACATCTGTAGCTTGGGGCAGAACTTCATGATTAAGACAGAAACTGTGAAGGGAAGAAAGAGAACTGACAGTAAAACGTTGTGTGCTTTGGCCCACAGGGTGACCTGAGCATGGGCCATGGGGGCTCACAGAGGCTGAAGTGGCAATCATGGAGGCTGGAAGGGTCTGCACTAGGCCCTTTGCACGTATAGTTGTTGGCTAGGTGTTCTGGGGGGGACTTCTCACAGTGAGAGTTGGGTGTCTCTGACTCTTTTGCCTGCTTTTGGGGCCCTTTTCCTCTTATTGGGTGGCCTTGTCCAGCCTTGATGTGGGGATTTGTGCCTGGTCTCTTACTGTCTCCTGTTCGGTAGAGGCTGATGTCCCTGGGAGGCCTTCTCTTTTCTGGCAGAAGGCATGGGTAGAGTGGGGGGGGGGATGGATCTGGGGGATAAAAAAGGGGTTCTGGGAGGAGTCGAGGGATGGGAAGCTGTGGTTGGAATGTATTGTATAAGAAGAATAAATATTGTCATTGTATAAGGAACATGGTGCTATCAAAGCAGAAGCAAAGCGGAGACTGAGAGCCCCTGTCAGGAGCAGGAAGGTCTTCACCTTCCACCTTTTCTCATGACTTGTTTTAATAAGCATTTTCTCTTATGAATCTATTCCCAAAATGTCTTCTAAAAGAGAAAACCCTTCAAATGAAGGCGGTGAAGCAAATCCAGGTTTACACATGGGCAACAGACCTGTAAAGAGTTGCCCAAAGCCAGTGCTGGGGAGTGGTTATTCCCTGGGGAGCGGAGGGACCGGATGGGGTGTGAAGGTGTGCAGGGCCTCACCAGTCGGTGTAACTTCTCTGTAACACAATTTGACTGCTCTATTAACACTTAAAGCACATGCTCCCTTGGACTCAGCAATCGCTTCTGGGAATTTATTATCGACACAATTTGACAAATGCCCAGGAATGAAGAGGTTGTATGAAATAGTAATAATTTATCATATCAGAGAACTTCAAAGACAAAGATTGCATTTATTAACCCCAACCAGCCTCTGCTGGTTGTTCCCTAGGGAACTACACAGTGGTCTACCAGAATCATCTTGGATGAGCTGAGCTGTGTGGTGCAGGCCTGTGATGCCTGCTACCCAAGAGGCTTGAGGCAGGAAGCCTTCATGGTCAAGGCCTGTCTGGACTACAGAGTATTTTCCCAGCACATCCTAGGCAACTTAGTGAGAACCTGTCTTGAAATAAGAAGTGAAGAGAGCACTGAGCACTAAAGATATAGATCATTGTAGAATGCTTGCCTAGAATATGCAAGGCCCTGAATCAAATACTAGAATATAGATAGATAGATAGATAGATAGATAGATAGATAGATAGATAGATAGATAGATAGATA
>NW_026596046.1:3371836-3376134 GCF_907164565.1 Psammomys obesus
ATAGATAGATAGATAGATAGATAGATAGATAGATAGATAGATAGATATATGTGTGTGTGTGTGTGTGTGTGTGTGTGTGTGTGTGTCTGTGTGTGTGCGCGCGCAGGGGTATGGTACCTGCAGAAGCCAGAGGCATCAGATCCTCCTGGAGCTGGAGTAGTGGTTATGTACTGTCTGATGTGGGTGTTGGGAATTGAACATGGGTCCTCTGCAAGAGCAGTATGTGGCCTTAACTGCTGAGCTCTCTCTAGCCCAACACCAAAAACAGGAAAAAAAAATAGCTTTGACTCATGCCTCCTCTTGATCCAATTTTCTTACCATCGGTGCTAACATAATCAACTCATAGATAGGCAATGCAACTTCGCTCTGAATATGTATAATTACTGGAAACACAGAATTAGAGAAGATACTAAAAAAGCTCCTGGCCCAGGACTGGTGGCTGCTTTTGCTTTCTGTCTCCAGGGTAACAATGCATGCCTGTTTTGATGGTCCTAATGGACTTGCAATTTTTTTTATCCAAAAACCCACCCATACTTTTCTTAATTAAGGTAGAATAATATGTCACGTGTGTGCTGCATGTTCTTTATGACTCTCATTAAAGGGCTTCACTGTTCCCCCAGGTTTTCACTACAGCAAGAATGCAAACAGCTTCAGTTTTAGAGAGTTCTGGGCACTTCCAGAAGTGGGGATTGCTTCATCTAACAGTATCAACATGGATTCTAGAAAGACAGCCCTAAAATGGCAGGGTGCTTTGTAAGATGCCAGCCAACAATCTGGCTTGTGGTCTGGCCAAGGTCCACTTCTCATCCCTAAGTCATTATTCACTAGAGTTTAGAACCAACTAGAAACTATGGTGATTGTAAAACTAAAAAGCAAGTTCAACACGGTAAGAAGGGACAAGATCCACGTAAGAGCGAATCACATCCTATGAAAGGGTCCCTCACGTTCAGTGACAGCGACCACAGGGACCTGGAAATCCCAAATGCAATACTGGTCCTGAGAGAAGAGAACGAAATCCCGAGGTGTACAGTTGACCCTCTGTGAGCGTGAGTTCTACATCCATTGTTCTATTGGTTTAATGTGGTTCCGACAGAATCCCAGCAGTAGATTTTGAAGGTAGAGATGACTCATTCTGAAATGCAGGTGGAAAAGCACAGGCCTCAGGACTGAACCACCTTGCACTGAAGAAGGTGGGGATGATATACTTGCAGATGTTTTAATCACCCAAGGACTGCTTTCATGAACAGTATGGCACTGGGAGAGCATTACACAGATTAAGGGGACAGAATAGAGAACCCAGAGACAGAGCCACATAATTATATCCAGCTGACTGGGTTTTTGTTTTATTTTTTTTTCAGTATGGGAGTTGAACCCCTGGCTTCACATGTAACAGGCATGTTCTCTACTACTGAGCTACACCCTGTGCAAGGAGAAAAATAGGGACAGAGTAGGAAGAGAGGGAGAGAAGAAACAGGAAAAAGAGACATCCTTTTATCAGTGCCTCAGAGAGAAAGAGAGAGAGAGAGAGGTCTGATTACCTGGTGTGCTGAAGTCGGCAGCAGTGTTTGGGTCCCCGGAACTGGAGTCAATCACCTGGTGATCAACACTTGCAACCTACAGCAAGAAAAAAAGCATCACTCTTGCCCAGGAGAACACTCGGGTAGCCGCCAGCAACACAGCCAGTCCTCTGGGTCCTCAAACTCCTTTGATTCAATCAACCCAGATTCCCAATTACCAGGGCAAAACTTCCCAGAAAGTTCCAAAAGGTGAAATAGGAGTCTCTGTGCACCACCTACTATGCTGAGTTTTGGGGTGCATCCGGTTAGGCTTAAAGTAGAGGGAAGGACTGTGTAGATTCTGTGCAAACAGCACTCTGGTTTATGTAAGGGGCCTGAGCATCCATGGGCTTTTTATCTGGGTGGTGGCGGGGGGGGGGGGGGGGGGGGTGTGGAACATCCTGGAACAGAGCTTCTCAAGAAAAACTGTGTAGGTTGGCTTCAAGGCTCATATGGAGAGAAGGACTTGAGACACACAGACACACACACACACACACACACACACACACACACACATTCCTCTCTTCTCACGGGTTACGGGGTGGGCTGTGAGAATTGAGAGCTCACGTCATCATTGCTAAGCTCAAAGCCCGTTTCCCTGGCCTTCTGCAGTTACAGCACCTTCCAGGGCCCTGGAACACTCTGAATATACTCACCTTCCACCAGGGCACTATATGGAACCAAGACAGGTGTGTGGGATAATTTTATGTCAACTTGACACAGGCTAAGGACATCTGAGTAGAGGGAACCCAGATTGGGAAAATACCTCCATAAGATTGGGCTGTAGGCAAGCCTGTAGAGAATTTTTTTTTTTTTTAAACTAGTGATCGAAGTGGGAGAACCCAGCCTATTATGGGTGGTGCCATCCTTGGGCTGGTCCTGGGTTCTACAAGAAAGCAAGCTAAACAAGCCATGAGGAGCAAGCCAGGAAGTAGCATCCTTCCATGGCTTCTGCATCGGCTCCTGCCCCCAGGTTCCTCCCCTGCTTGAGTCACTGTCTTGACTTCTTTTGATGAAAAACAGTGAGTGATATGGAAGCCAAATAAACTTGCTTTTGGCCATGGTGTTTCATCACAGCCATATAAACCCTAAGACAAAAGGCCATAGAGGATTCTTCATTGCCATGGTAGGGCATAGGACAGCCAGCCCCTTCGCCCCACCCCTTTCCAACTACCTTCTTTTACTCTTTTTTCTTGTGGCTCCAGGAAGAATAAATCCATGGGACAAATGGCTGTGAGACCTGATTACTTCACAGCAGCATGGCTAGGGGATGGGATGAGTACTGGGTAAGCGATTGCATCCCGAGTGAACTGGCAGCCTCTCCTTGACCTGCTCGTAGGCCACTCTCCCGCCTGAGCTCTGGGTAAGAGTCCAGGTGCCCACAGGGTGGGGTGCCAATGTGTCAATGATGATGTCACATTAAGAGCCGCCCTGACTTGGTGGAGTGTGGACTTGGGGAGTTCTCCTCATGCTCAGCTCATGCAGACTCATCTTGGAGTGCCTCTGATGTGGGGAGACGTCAGGAAACAGGACACAGAGGGCCAACCCCCCTGGCCTCCTGTCCCATCTAACTGTGCCTGTGCTGTGTGCCTGCTGCAGTTTCTACCACAACAGGCATAACTCTTCCACCGCTGCTCCAGGCATCTGGCACAGGCCCTGGCCTTGAAACTATCCTGTCCTCACTACACCTCTGCCAGCTCAGAAAACAATATATGGCTTCTTGTGTTATTTCAGAATTGCATTGGGGACACACTGGCAAGTAATGAGCTCTAGAGGAGACTGGGGAAGGTGAGGCAAGCCCCTGCGGCTTGGTCCAATTCCAGCTCAGGTAATTACATTCCTGCCTCCCATGCCGCCCGCCACTTCAATCAGATAGCTGGTATTCCTCATCTCTGCTCTGCAAACCGTGCTGAAAGAAGTTAGGGCAGGTGGCTTCAGATGGGACGCCAACACAAAGGGTGTTGCAGGGATGGCCAAGTGGGGTGCTGAGGAGAGCCGGAAATCAAGCTAAGGCAGGGAGGACAGCAGCCTCATGCTGCTTTTCATCCCACGGATATGATTTGGAGCAACAATTTACATGCTATTCTTCTTCCTGAGCCCTCGAGTCCTGCTGGGGAAGGACCCAAGGGTGAGAGAAGTCACGCCACCATCGCCACCATCAGTGTCTCCATGCCCTTTCCCTACTGTATTCACTGTGTGCTCATAACCAATTCCGAAAATGCCAGCTAGGATGCCTCCACTAAACAACAAAAAAAGATACTGCCCAAAGGGCTATTTCATTCCAGAACTCTCTTCCCATATCTAATCCCCACACCTATATATGAGACGCAGGCATATGTAGAGAGAGAAGGAGGAGGGGGAGGGAAAGAGGCAACTTAGGAACCTGCTGCCTGAAAAAGAAAGCTCCAGCAATAAAGAAATATAAATAAAACACGAGAAATAAAATCCACAGAGGGACAAGGTCAAGAGGAAATTGTATTTGCTTCATATTCTGCAGGGTATCGCTCACTTCCCTCTGGCTCCCTTATTCAAGCACCAGAAAATGTGGTTTGGAAAAGAGATGGCTCCTGGGAGTGTATCTATCACTTCTGAGTAGAGTGTTAGGGGTTTAATTTGAATCTGATGGCAGAGGCCTCCTCAGTGCACAAAGTTCACAGCACAGCAGAGCCAGTAAAGAGAGTGGGAAGGGAGGACATCTGTGGGGAGGGGGGCTGTCTGTGGGGAGGGAGGATCTCTGTGGGG
>NW_026596046.1:3376144-3429177 GCF_907164565.1 Psammomys obesus
GGGAGGGAGGATCTCTGTGGGGGGAGGGAGGATCTCTGTGGGGAGGGAGGATGTCTGTGGGGAGGGAGGATGTCTGTGGGGGGAGGGAGGATCTCTGTGAAGAGGGAGGATGTCTGTGGGGAGGGAAAAGCACACTAAGAAAGGGACTGAACCTGGGACCTGCTAGTTCTGAGATGTCACTTGGACCAGTCATCATAAGAGAAAGAGATAGGAATTTCGGCAGATCAGCTCTGTGGTGAGCCCTGCATGGGAAGTCTTCCCTATTTCTGTGATGTGTGTCTTCCTCCTAGATGGGGTCAACCATCTAGAGCCAGATTTCTGAAAAGCCACTGTTTTGGGGGCAACTGTCAGCTGTCACGGAGAAGGAGGGTTTTATATATTCAAGACCATCTTTGAAATATTTCATTAGCCAGCTTTCAAAACATTAAGGTCAGTTCCTTAAAGAACCCGGAGCTGGTTCTTGAAACTCTAGCATCGTGTTAGTCTTCCTTTTCTAGTCGTACTGCTACCCAGTCTGAATTACTCAAGTACTTCTGGGTCGGGAAACCTAGACACTGTATTTCTCAAAGGACTTCCAAAGTTGGGCGAGCATGGTCAGAAAACCTGCCCTGGGGCTGTTTTGCTGACCTCAGGTACCTGGAGCTCTAAAGCAAACTGCCCATCCCCACTCTGCCTCTGCATGCTGTGCTCTCCACCTGGGCAACTTCTCATTTCCTACCCTGACGGCCAGGTGTGAGAAGCCCCAGAGAAGGCGAACCTTCCCTGTGCTGTCATCACAGAAAGTGTTAATTCCATGAGGCAGTAGATTCATGGTTTCATACCCACTCACTGTGGCTATGAAGCCCAGCTTCAAGTGGTCCCTGGAATGTAAGTTTGTGTATAGTCAGAGACATGGAGTGAGAAACCCTCAGGAACTCTGCTGCCTCGGCTGCAGAGTCACCTCTGTGACCTTTCTGTGGGGCCCAGCCTAGAGCTGTGGGGATGAGTGGCATCCATATAGAAGCCAGAAGGGGGTGTGTGCTCATCAAGGAAGGGAATAGGTCTGAATGAACATCCTCAGTTAAAGGACTAAAAATATCCTCTTAGGTGTTCATGCAGCATCTTAGATATGTTCAAGAGGAAAGCTCCTTTGAGGCTAGGAGTTCGGGGCCAGCCTGGATGACATGGAATGACCTTATGTCACACACACACACAAAAAAAAAAAAAAAGAAAAAGAAAGAAAGAAAGAAAAAGAAAAAAGAAAAAATCTTCCCAATGGCTGCCATTCCTTACTCTCCTTATTGCCTGCCTGTTGCTGCTTTATCTAGTTTGCTTTAACCTACCATTGCTAGTAGGCAATTTGAACACCTTTGTCTTGCAAGGACAAGCGATTAAGCTGCCCCCCCTCACCAGGGAAAAATGTTCCTGCTGTGAAGGGGGCAGGTGGCTGGTGCTGCCTTCCCTCTGTGGATGGTAATGGGTTTCACTCCCTTCTGGACTCCCAGAGATGTCTGTGGAATTGAAAAGTGCTCTGAGACCCGAGCATCAAAGAAAATTGGCTGGGAGGCTGCAGGCCCTTAATCACCAGATGTGTCCCTTCTACACAGGTGGCCTGCAGAGGGGCCACGGGACACATTACACACTTACCTGGCTTGTTCTGTAGCAGACTGGGTTTGTGCTAGTACCTGCAGGTGGCAGGCTTCTGAGCTAATTTAAGCTAACATGATACAGCTTTGACCTTCAGCCCTTCTTACCCAAGTTCTTTGAGAGAAATCACAGAAGAGAGAGTTTTCAGTGGCTTGGGAGGACAGTGTCATATTGATCTCAGAACCGTATATTAGCCTGAAGTATATTGTGTTCTTTGGGGAGAGAGAAAATTGGTGATAAAACATGAATCAATACCCTTCTAACGTACAGTGTGGGGGCGGGGGCACTAAATGTCACACTCAAAGCCTGAGGCCATTGCCCACACCTGCACTCAGGGGCCTTGCAAGGCCAGCGTGAGGATCCTGGAAAGAGGACCTTGTCAGAAAGCAATGGCTCCGTCAGGGCACTGCCCCAGCCCTGACTCTGTCCACAGGGAAGGGCCCACAGGATCATGACCCATCCACCCAGCTCTCTCTTATGACAACATGAGTACCACCTCACAAAGGGAAGCCAGGAAGTGGCTCCCTGGCAGGAAACTGGAATCCTATAGCAGCAGCAAGCACGCTTGCTGAGGAGTGGGAGATGGCAGAGTCTCCCACACAAGGCGGCAATGGAATCATACACCACTGCAGCCATGGTGTCTAGGCCCCTACTTCCCCCGACGGAACTGCCCATTTGCATCCTGTCATCATCCTCTTAACTTCCTAGGGTCTGCCATCCATGGAGGACCTTGCTCTGGTTCCACAGTACCCTCCCCCGGGTTCTGCCATGTGTGTTTGGTCATGCCTCCCTCTTCTAGGCCCCGTACCACATTTCTCTCTAAGATAACATCTAAAGATGTTCTCATCTCTTTGCCACAGACACCTACAGGAGTCCTCAAAGCGAGTCCCCATAACAGTAAGAGCTGGGACTCGGTAGGGATGCAAATTCCTCACTCAACCACTGACTTGGAAATCTGGGAGTGGACCCAGTACTGGGATTTGATTGACAAGGTTTTGTGGGACCGGATACTCACTGGCATCTACAACACATGGGACAGTTCTTCACATCACAAAATCTGAGCTCTTGGATCCTTCCTGGATGCCCCGATACAACCTAGGGGCCTCTAAGAGCCAAAGTCTGTCATCACAACCAACATTTTCACTTCTATTTTTTTTTTTAAAAATCATAAACAGAAAGATAAACCTCATTGTTATGTCAGAGTCTAGGAAAATGGCTGTCCAAGCTGAGAGACTTGCAGGCTCCCACTCTCCCTGCTCACTAAGCACCCTTTCCTCTCAGGGAGCTCTCACACAGTGACTTTTACCATGCACACAAAAACAAGCCAAGATCCCAGGTCTGGAGTTGCCATGCAGCCACTGAGCCACTCGGGGCATCTCAGGGCCAGAGTGAACACAAAGGCATCACTCAAGTATCTTCTGGTTGTGTCAGGGCAGGTGACATTCACCAGGCTGGTCCAATGCCAAGGCAGAATCCCTGTGATATGTTTTTTTCTTCCCCTATGGTGCCAACAGCCTGAACACACTGTCCATGTTTCCCACTGATCCCAGAGTACATGCGCTCTGCCACCTTTCCCTGACCCCTGACTTGGTCTATAGAAAGTGGCCCACCCTTGTAGGTATGATTATCTTGGAGGCTTATGAGGTCGAGCCGGTACAGGGGGCAGAGAGCACTCCATCCACAAAGCTTATTCATGGCAGCCAGGTCCTGTCAGTGGCTGAGAGGAACACCAGTCATGCTGAGCCTCCTCCACCCTGCAGGTCATTGGGATGGCCAAGGTTCTGGATGAGAGCTCGAGGTGGTGTCAAAGAGGCTTAGCCTTGCACTGGGGCCATCATCCTGGGGTTCAAAAGGCCAAAGGGAGCAGAGTTTGGACATACGTGGAAAGTCCTGTAGATCCTCCGTGTCGCAGAATTAGTCAGCTCTGTGGCTTGTGCTTGGGGCCAGCTCTCAGCGTATAGCACCTGTGCTACCTGACTTGTCCCTCACCTCTGCCTCATTTCCTACAGCTTTCACTTAAGACCTCCCTGGCCCCATGACCTTACCTCTCTGCCCGACCAGAGAGTTCACACTCAATAAAGACAACAACAATAATGTCAAGATAAAAAGGTCAACAAAATATACTCAGAGGCCTCTTCTGATTTCAGCATTTACCATGTTCCCAGTCTTAGACTGGATCAGGACCATTCTGTTTCATCCTATGCACGTGATACTTACCCATTCTGTTTTGTTTTGTTTTTCCCTCATCATTTTTCAGATGAGGAAACCAAGGCTTTACAGACATCTTCAACATATCTGACAGTAGTTGGGAACCTTGAAGCAGTGGGAGTCCCTGTCATGCACAGCTCAGAGAAAGTCCCAGATGCTTGGCAAAAGAAGCACAAGCCTAGCCTAGGGATGACTGGCCTGGTATAGCTGCATCAGACCATGTCTAGACAAGACGGGCCTTGGTCCCCTGAGGCCTCAGTCCACAAGCCCTGTTCCCCCTGCTCTGGTCATGGGTTACAAGCTGCCCCTGTTCCACCTAGGCCCTCCCCAGACACATGGCAGCATGGACCTCAGACACATCTGCGTTGGGCTGTGTGTCCAGCTGCGGGGATTAAGTTGAGTAGCCGAAGGCCAAGTTTACACATTGGTTCTAGGCTGGAGCTGGAGTCAGCATCCTGCAGTATACGCAAGGCCCTCAGATGAACACCACGTGCAGAGGCTTCATCACATGGCACTCACCGGTGTCACGGCCACAGTCAACGCTGTCTGGGGGAGGAGCTTTCTGAGGGCAGACAAGGGAGCCGGGCATACAGAGAAACTGCCCTTGTCAGGGCCTGGGCCTCACCTGGCTGGTGGGGGTCTGTCCGACCACAGCCTCATAGGGTGGGGGCAGCTCGGCAGGGTAGAGCATGCCAGGGCTGTTGATGGCCACATCGTACAGGGTGCTGAACGGAGAGGAAGCGAAGTCCAGGTGGAGGCCCCTGGAAAACAGAATAGCCCCTTACACGGCCATCCCCTGGGGATGGAGCCCAGTGTCTGACATCTCTCTCCAAGTGTTGACTGTCTGACACATGTCATGTTGAGAACTATAAGCCTGAGTCCCTGGGCGGGTTTAACTGCTGTTCTTTCTTCTGGACAGATGTCCAGATTTCATTAATCACTTCATCACTGCCTATTACGATGAACATCACGATGAAGCTGATGAAATGCCTAATTAAGGTTCCACGCTCTGTGATGACTGTCACTCAGGAGCAGCTTCGCGCATGTCAGGGTACAGCAGTGCTCACTGTTGGCCTGTGCCATCATTTAGGGCACCATAAAGATGCTAACAGAAATCTTTTATTCAAGCCAGGCCTTGTGATGATCGACCGTAATTCTAACACTTGGGACACTGAGATGAGAGCATTAGGAATATGAGGCCACTTTGGGCTACATAGAGGGATCAAAGCTGCCCTGGGCTGCACGGTGAGGCCCTGTCTCTAACAACAACAAAATCAAAACAAAAGAAAACCACCATCACTGCCAAAACCCCAACGAACAACAAACAGTAAGAAAAGACTTTTTCTTGTTCCTGTATTTCTAGGCCACAGCTCCTTTCTTCATGTCCTGTCGTTGCGAGGCACATGCTTCCATACTGGCTCCATATTCTCTCTCACTCCACACGTCTCTCTCCCCTGCCGCTGCAGCTTCCTCCTCCCAAAGATCCGTCCTGTCTGCGGCTTCCCAGGAATCATGGTGCAGGAGACACTGAGAGGAAGACTGACCTGTGGGCCTCTGCTGTGGGCGTGCAGGAGTATTCTGGAGGGTAGTAGGGCGGAGGCGGGAGGGGGGCAATGAATTCATCAAAGTCCAGGGTCTGGTGGAGAATGGTGCCGTGGGGAGTCATACAGGCAGTACTGGCGGAGTGAGACCTCTGTGGGAAGAACTGGAAAGCACAGAGAGAGAATCAGCGTTATGCCAGATCTTGTATGGCTGGCGCCTGATGGAGCTAATTGCACACACTTCACTTTTCGAAGTAAAGTGCCTAGTTTAACCTGCCAAACCATGAGCAGTAAACACACACTTTACAGAGGACAGCTCTGAGAGGACCACCTCAGAAGCCTCCCTCCACTCTGCTTCCCACACTGCTATGCGGATGCCTTTGATTTTTTTTTTTTTTTCAAAGTTAAAAACTGCTGCCTGGGAAGTCTTTAATACAGTTCTTACTGGGAACCCTCGCGCCTGCGGCTTTAATGCTTAAACACTGCAGTTAAAGGACGCTTGCCACGCACGCTTCAAAACAGCCCTTTAAGAGGAAAAGCTAGACTTTCAGCATGCTCACTCAGCAAGTCCCTATCACGAAGTACACTTGGCACGTACCCCATACACAAGTCCCCTTTCAGAGCCCAGCATGCCTCCTACACTTCCCATAGTTCACTGTGGGCCCTTTGAGCACTAGTACGTAGTCGTATGTAGGGCCTTGATCCGAAGGTAAACAGTGTTCACCAGAATCTTCTGTGGGGCACTTGCGCACACCAGATGCCACTTAAAAATATCAAGGGAAGCACACGTTAGCAAAAATGAGTGCCGTCTGCCTGGATCTCTCTATCTGAAGTACTAATACTTGTTTCTCTCCCCAGCCTCGGGTCACTTCTGCAACAAGTCGCCTGTTCCATGGAAATGCCTGAGACACTGCATGGGCTCTGAGCCTTCCTACAGCATGTCAGTGAAATAAGAGGAAAGACAGAAACACCAAGAGTCACTTGTACACAGTTAAGCACAACAGCTTCATTAGTAATACAGTCCTCCAATCTGAATGGGAACAAGGAGGTCTACATTCATGAAGCCGATGCTATCTAAATGGGCCTTCAAAGACTGGTAGCGTGGCAAAGGCTGGGGCTGCATGGGAGCATCTAGGCTCGTACACAGGTGACTGGTAAATGCTGTTTCAGAAGAGCAAAACCATAAGGATCTAATCAATTCATAATTTAGTGGACAGGCTGGATGAGGCTGTTGAGGATGTTGGGGCTGTGCGGTGGTGAGTACCCTGTGGGGGCAGGATAGGGCCGGTGCAGACAGGGGCCAGGCAGTTGGAGAATTTCTGTACTAGCAGGGCTGAGTCCAGTGTTCTGAATATGGTCAAATAATATTCGTGAAATCAGTGTGCTCTGGGCTGATGGCTACATCTGGGGGACACACCAGGTTAAAAATGTCCCCTACCAGCATTCCTAACACATAGCACATTCCCTGCTTTCCCAGCTAATCTGACTCATTGCTGTTGGAAATTGGAGGGGAATTGACGGCTGTGACAAGGTTGGATGTGAGACGTCATCCTCTGCCTCTGAAGCTCTTAATTCTTGCGCTTGCTGAATGGTGGTGAATGGAGGACAAATATTCTTGAGGTCTAATAAGAAAATATTTTGAATTAGTCTCTATCAGAAATTAAATGAATCAATAATAGTATACTCAAGAAAAAACTAATGAAACGCAAAAGCACCCAACACCAGAGGCCAGACAAAGCTAAAAGACAGTGCATCCACTCTAAGCATAACTTTGCCTGTCCTGGGTGGTGCTGGCCCCACATCTACAGAAATTTCCAGAGCCTTCTCAAATGGAGCCTTTTGCTAGGCTTTTCACTCTCCTCAGCAAGAAGTCTGCCAGTCTCACGTGATTCTCTCCTTTCTATCAATAGTGTATGTCCAGTGAGGACCTGGTCTGCCTTGCAGTTCAAGGTCACCAGCTTTGTCATCTGCTCTGAGATGCTGAGGCTGGAAGTTGGCCAACTACAGTCCTCAGGCTCTCTGGCCAATGGGCTCCATTTAGGCTCTACCCATAGAGAGTCTAAAAGGCTGCCCCAGGGACAGAATTACAGCAATCTTGACTCTTCTCATCCCTACCGTTCCCCAATTCTAAGCGGGTAGTTGTGTCTTCGGTAAACTCAGCACCTCCCTGTGTCCCTTCACCCTCACAAACTTGAGTAAACAACTGTCAGAAATACAACAGGTGGTTCCTTTCCCTGACTGTGGTCATTTGCGTGAGAATGGCCCTCAGGTCCTCAAACTCAAGTTGGCGGAACTGTCTGGGAAGGATTAGGAGGCATGGCCTTGCTGGATTAAATACGTCAATGTGGACAGGCTTTGAGGTTTCAAAAGACTCCCCCAACTCCCATTTCCAGGTAGCTCCCTCTGCCTCCTGCTTGTGAGTTGAGATGTGACCTCTCCTTTCAGCTGTTTTTTTTGAGTGAAGAACTCTACCGGCATGTACTCTAATCCTCTGGAACTGTTAGCCTAACAAGATGCTTTCCTCCATAAGTTGCCTTGTTCATGGTGCTTCAGTCACAGCCACAGCAAAGTAATGAGTACACTGACTGTCAGGCTGCCTGTGTTTCATCCCCCTGTTCTTTCCTAAATGAGACACAGCACACGCTCAGCCAACGTCGGCTGAGTGGATGGATGGGCATCTTTCTGCTATGGTACCCTCTCTCTTCTATCCTCGCAGAAACTGCCAGAAGAGCTCAGGAGAAAGCTTTCTGGTCTCTGCTTCTAGAATGCAGCCTCCATCTTGTTCAGGAGCTATTTTTAAACCAAGCCCAGATTAGCTCATGCTGCTGAAAAAAAAAAAAAATCTCTTACCATCAAGGCTGTGCACAGCGAATCTATCCAGTTTCCAGCTTCCTTCCAGCCAGTGCCAAACACCCCCGGCTCTGAACAAGGTCTCAATCACCCTTCACACCAGACATGCTTTGAGCTTCGTTTCCTCTTCCTAGCAACTTAGCTCCTTCTTACCTGGCAACCCGCCAGGCCTCCTCCAGGACTAGGCAGAATGTCCTGACCGGAAGGCCTGTCTGCCAGCCCACAGCCTCCCAACTCCGGCTCCCTGCTCTGGGACCTTACATCTACACTTCCATGGTCAGGTGTAAAGCATGATTCTACATCTCCTGAAGTGAGTAGGAAATGAGCTCTGAGTCCTCTCTTCTGTCCTGGCTGGTTCTGTCTTCCCTGGCCTGTCTAAACCACGTGGGAACAGCAGCACACCCTCGTGTGGAAACTGGCTGAGGTACTCACACTTCCACCCAGGGTCTGTCACTCACACAACAGCAGTGTGTACCTGAGGCTGTTATGGGAGAGGCCGTGTGACTTTGGGCACCTTACTGACCTGTCAGTCTCATGCTCCTTTTTCCTGGTGCCAGCAAGATTATAACAGGAAGTGCCATCCTATGCTACAGACCCACCTAGCAGTGTCAGAAGCCTCAAGTGAGAGCCCCTGCCAGTTACTAGCTCTCCTGGCTGCATGTCTGATCTGCTTCAGGGAACAGGGTGAAGGACAGGGTTGGACAGCAGAAGTCTGGCTGTCTCGTGGTAGGATTTGCCTGGAGCCTGCCCAGCACTGCCTTCGCTGGACCCCAGAAACAGAGGCTACCCCCAGATTTCCTTCAGCATTCTGGCTCTTTGGGTTATGGCCTTGAGTATCGAACACACCTGCCAGATCCACACTCACAGTTATCAGGCCTGCACAAACAGCACCCCCACCTGCACTGTCTAAGGGGTTCTACTTAATGAATCACGTGAGCGGAGGGGAGACCATCGGGGCCGTCCTATGAGACGACTGGGGCAAGCAAAGCAGGGTAACAGCCGAGGATGTTCCTGAGGCTAAGGTGGCAATGAGAGAAATACGGAGGAGAATGGGGCTACATTTAAAAGCAAAACTAGAAACGACACTGAGACACTTAGGAGGTAAAGCACCGTCTCTACCAAGCTATGCCGATAAGCAGAACTGCATCATCATGCACTTACTATTTCTGCGCACGTTAGAACCGCTTGGCTTTAGCGATTCTGACAATAGAAGTAACACTTGCCATCTCACGAGTTCATGATGTTAGTTCCAACTGCTGCTAATTATCCCCAACACGGACGCATTCACATCGTAAGGATGATGGGGTACTTAGAATTCTACCACCCTAACGGTGCTGCTGAGCTCCTAGGTATGGTAATGACCTTGAGTTGCCTGTATCCATGAGCAAACTACAGAGCTGCCTGTTGGCTCCTGAAATCAACTACGGCAGCCACAGAGAAAATAGGTGAACTTGTCAGTCCGTGACCCACGCACGTTTGGGGCTCTCCCAGCAGCCTTCGGGGAGAGTTGGTTAGGATGGTGTTTAAGTTCGGCAGCAGTTGCTGGGAGCACACATCAGGAGCACCCTGCTGTTCTATCTGAACACAGCCTTCAGGAGGCTGCACGCATGCTCACCAGGCTCGCTCCCAGAGCGCTCTTGTCATGAATTAGTACTTCTTAGAGGATCTGGGATGTGGTATGTCCCTTACCAAACATGCACAAGACCTGGGGTCCAATCTGTAGTACCACAGAGACACACACATACAAGCATATACACACACACAGACACACAGATACAAACACACACACACACACACACACACACACACACAGATGCAAGTATACATACACAGACACACAGATACAAGCACACACACACACAGACACACAGATACAAGTATACATACACACACAGACACATTCACCCAGAATCCCCTCAGACACACAGACACACACAGACACAGATACACAGACCCAAACACACACACAGAGACATGCACTCAGAGACACATAATACTTCTAAACTCAAGAATCTCAAGTAAAAACAGCAGAAGAATGGTTGGCAGGTAGCATGAGACACAGCAAGTTCAGCAAATGCAAATCCAGCCAGAACTAAGATGTTGAAGGCAGGGAAGGTAACACTGGCATTGTGGCACACGACAGAGCTGTCGCGCAGATTTACTGTGATCGCAGGGCAATTAGTTTTCAGAAACTGACGAACCGATTCTGAAAGTCATAGGGAAACACGGGGAGACAGAGTTCTCACAACCGGCTTGAGAGTAAATGAAGCCGGAGGATTCTTTTAAAAGTTCCTGTAACACTATGGTGACCAAGGCTCTGTGAAATGGCCGTAAAGGCAGACAAAAAGACTGATGAAATGGAACTGAGGGTTAATATTTGCATTTCAACAAATGGCACTAGGAACCACACAGAACTGGACCCCTGCCACACACTATATGTGACAATCAACTCAAGATGTTCCTAAACACCAACTCAGAGTACAGAACCCTCAGAAGGAATAATTTCTTTTTTTTTCTTTTTGGATTAGGCAATAGGGAGACAGGATATCAAAAACAAAAGCAGTAATGGAGAAAAGACACAATGGGCCTCATTCAAACTAAAATTGTTGTGGTTTGAAAGACACCACTAAGTGTAAAGACAATCAACAGGATCGCATAAAACATTTGCACACTGAACATCTGAAGAGAGACTGGTATCCAGAGCACACAAAGAACTCTACGACTCAGCAATAAAAGGCAACAGCATTTTAAAAATGAGCAAAACAAAGTCCATTTCTCTACAGAAGATCTATAAGAAGCCATTAGACACACAGAAAGAGGACCAACATCATTTAATCACTAGAAAAGTACAAATCTAAACTACAACAGAATGTCACCTCACAACCACTAGGCTGGGGGAAATGGGGACAGGAGGAAAGGTGGTTATTTATATGTGTATGTGGAAGCACTTAGATATGATGGGCGAGCAGAAGGACTCGCTGCAAAGCTTCGGCATTAGACTCTTTCCATGCACAGGTGAGGAAGGCATTAGCTTTTCTTTATGCACTGCTATATATTTTAGCTTCTTCCAATGATCATGTAGCATTCCTTTAATTAAATTTTGGAATGAAATGAAAAATTAAGCCTGAAAAGGGATTTCAAGCCCCCCCCCCCAAACATCTTTGTTCCATGTGACTAAATGTGCCCACAACCCTTTTGGGCCAGCCCCCTTCTTATAAGGTGCAGCCACCACAGCCAGCCTGGGCCAGCCAAACTCCATCTTGACACCTCGTTTTGAAAAGAGCCCATCTCTACATATTACAGGATCCATCCTCTCAGCAGGATGGAAAGGCTCAGAGACTTAATGGCCTTTAGCACAAAAGAACAAAGACCAGTAGGTAGTGACATGACTACAGGTTTATAAGCTGGTCTCACAGGCAGCTCTTCTCTCTGCATCCCTCATGATGCTGGGGCACGCACAGCTCAGTGTGACTAGAGGACCAGACAGAACCTTGCCTGTCCCACAGCACATGGCCACACACGAGGCCCCACCAGCAGGAAGCTCAGTTATTCCGACTTCTAAGCTAGGAGGTTTCTGGTGGCAGCTTGCTATGGCTTCGATGTGCTTAGCCTGCCATTGTCGCAGTGTTGGGGGCTTGGTCCTCAGCGTGGTGCTTCTGGGAGGTGGTGTGGAACGTTGCAGAGGGGAGGTGGTGGTGACTGGAGGCATGGCCTTTGGAAGGAAGTGATGCCATGCCTTCAGTTTGTAACAAGCTCTCTGAACTGAAGGCGTGGCATCACTTCCTTCCAAAGGCCATGCCTCCAGTCACCAACACCTCCCCTCTGCAACGTTCCACACCACTTCACCAGATGGGTGACTATAGCAACAAGACATTTGTTTCCCACCTTGGAAACTGAGGGTATACATCAAGGTATTGGGTCTAGTGACCAACTTCTAGCTGTGGCTTCATCTCATGGAAACAGCACAGCAAGCTCTCTGGGTTCTCTAACAAGGACTCAGAGCCATCTTCATGACCTCCTTACTTCCTAGAGGCCTGGTCCCCTAATAACATCATAGTAGGATCAGGATTTCAGCATAGGAATTTGGGGGAGGAAAATGTCTAGTCCATTACATGTGCCCTAAGGTATTTTATTACAACAAAAAACTAAGACAGAGCCTTTGTAATTTCTGTAATAATTTGTTTGTTTACAGTACACCAGACTTAGTAAAGAACACTGAAGCAGTGTAACCCTTGAGGCCGTAGCTGTGGCATCAGAGCTGTGACGTCATCGCTGTGATGTCACTACCGTGATGTCCAGTAATTGGCTGGACTGCCACCTCATTACAAATGAAGGTAGAGCTGGGGGCGTGGCCAAGTGTTAGAGCTGCTGCCTAGCCTGTGCAAGGCTCTGTTAGCAACTAAAAAATACCAAACAAAACCCAACAGGGGAGGTTGTCCTGGAAGGCCCTCTTCATATGTGAGGAAACTACTGGACAAGTAGGTTTGGTGATGTGCTCAGAGTCGTCACACATGCGGAAGCCTTGGCCTCGGCTGCGGACATGCTCACAACCTGACCCCAGGCCTACTTCTGCTCTACACGGCCACCAGTAAGGACACTGTGCACTTTGGTTTAATTCTAAAGGCTTACACAGCTAGCATATGCCTTATTCTTATTTAGTTGGCAGTTTTCATTTTAGTGTTTGAAAGTAGGTGATACATATTGCTATCCTCTGCTGCCTTTAGCTCTGTTAGTTTGGTTGAATTGGTGTGATATTTACAGATCAATAGCAAAATCTACTGAGATCGGTAGAACCTTCTGGTATTTAACCTTTCCTTTATACCCTGTGCTGGAGAAAATTGCCAACACGAGGCCTCGATGAATGAGGCCAAAAGTTCATCCTGCTGAATAGCTGCTTAATTAGACACCTTTCAGAACACTGCGACCTCTCAGAAAGGTCAGCTCACGATGACAGCTGCGTGGATGTATGCTGTGGGTGCCAGACTGCACGCCACATGCAGCTAGAGCCAACGCAGTTTTAACATATTGGTAAGGATGCTCTCTGGCCTTGTATCCTGACTAACGGATGGGTGAGGAGGAAGATTTAAAAGAGGAGCTCACTCTAGAAATAACTTGTCTTTCCTTTTAGGAGACGCACAAAACATTGGTTGTAGGGCACAGTGGACTTGCGGGTAGGCTGAGAGACATAGAGATGTACATAGCGAGCTTTGGCTTGACTGTGGTTTGTCCTGGCCCAAAATGGTAGTATTGGGAGGTGGCCCTAGTAGGAAGTGCTTGGGTAACAGGGGTCAACCCCTCCTGAATAGATTGATACCATGTAGAGGGAGCGAGGGAGGACTCACTCTAATAGGTAAGGTCAGCCACCACTTGGGAGCAGGGCTGTTAAAAAATAAAACAAGGCTAGGTTCTTAGGTTCTATCTCCCACAGGTGCCCCCTTCCCTTCTGCCGTTTGCCATGAGGTTCTCCATCAGAAGCCAACCACATGCGGCTGTGCAGCCTTGGACTCTCCGCCCTCCAGAACTGGATGCTAAGTAAGCCTGCCTTCTTTATACCTTACTCAGTCTGGGCTATTCTGTTGCGGTAAGGGAAACAAACAAGGCAGACAGAGAGATGGCAAATGGGAGGGAGGAAGGGACACAAGAGTGGCTCCTAAACCAAAAACCAATTGTCACTTTTTTTTTTTTATCATGAGTTTCACAATAATGTATTGAACCCTAGGCTGTGGTCCACTCATGCTGAGACGACAAAGAGCCATCACGATTTATGAAGTGTGTGTTTAGAGGTGTTTATTAACAAGCACGTGGCCCCTACTTTGGCCTCACCACTCCCATGGGAGCAGAAGGTCTTTTCTTTAAAGACCCTGGCCATGAGACCAGATGAGGGCCACTGGACCATGATCTCTGGGTTAATTTAGCACATTCCAAAAGCAGAAGCACAGCAGTTTTTGAATTTGAGAAATCATCTTCTCACAACCCCAAACTTCTACCACAGGGAATTCCGAAGAACAAGGATGGGGCTTGCTTTGAAGGTTCTGGTTCTGTAGGCCGTCCAGCGCGGCCGACTCCCACTTACTCAGGGACACATCCTGGGTGCTCTGCGGAGGGCAGGCAGGACTCTATCACAACATGGAACTCTGCTGATGTCTGAAGGGAGGCAACAGCAGCGAATCTGCAGAGTCCCCTTCCTCAGAAAGCAGCACTAGGTGACTCCAGGGGTCCCTGGGCGGTCTGGACTGAGAGAGCTCATGGTTCTCTACCCAGAAGCAACCACTCTCCTCCATGCCTCCCCTAGACTCGAGCTACAGAGGAGGGAGGCCACCCGGAGAGGGCCTGGGCAGGAGCGGAGCCACTTACCATCTGCAGGACATCGGCAGAGACCATCTGCATGCAGCACATGGCCGTGGCCAATGCGCACACGATGGTGGAGAGGACATTGAGGGCGCATACGCTGAAGAGGAGGTCCTGCAAGAAAAGAACCGGAAGAAAGGTCAGTTCCTGCCACTCACACAGACACAGCGTCCAGGGCACACTTATACAAGCCTGCACAGTGCGGACAGCTGCCGCCTGCCTCACAGAAGGCTGGTTTTGTGTGTGGCTGTCTTTTATTCACACTTAAACTTAGCCTTTAAAACACACACGCGCACACACACACACACACACACATTTGTTTATGTATGTATGTATATATGTATGTATGTATGTATGTATGTATGTATGTATTATTTATTTATTTATTTATTTATTTATTTATTTATTTATTTATACTGTGCTGTTCAAACTGGTCTTAATCCTACAATAAGTCTGTCATAGTTTTGGTAAATCTTAGGAAGTCAGTAAGATGGCTAAGAAAATATTGGGATGTTGCTGCAAGAAGGTGGGTAATTTTTATCAAACACAGGGTGTTGCTTGACGCCGATGAATGTTTAATAAAATTTCAAGTTTCTAAATGGCATTTTTTTTGTATTTAGGTAATTGTAGATTCACCATGTAATTGTCAGAAATGACACGGAGTTACTATGTGCACCCACTGACGGCATTCCGCAAAACCACAGCTTAGTGCACTATCACAGCCAGGAAACTGACAGCACAGTCAAGACCCAGAACACGCAGGTCTCCCATGCTGCCTCTTATAAATGATCGCCCCCCCACCCCCACTTTTCACTCCAAATACCTCTGTCAACCACTAGCTTGTTCCTCAATACTTGTTTCAAGAATGTTATGGGGATAGAATGAGAAAGCATCAGACAGTTTGCGATTGATATATATATATATATATATATATATATATATATATATATATATATATATATATATTCACTCAGCACAATTGTTTGAAGATCCACTGTGGCTGTTGCTTGAATTAACAGTTCATTCCTTTGTACTGGTAAGTAGTATTCCAATAAATAGACATACCACAATAGGTTTAACCATTACCAGCCGAGGAGTACCTGGGTGATTTTCAACTTGGGTCTCATAGGAATAAAACATTCAGGTGTTTATGTGAAGGTAAGTTTTTATTTCTCGGTAGTATTTGTTCAGGACAACAATTGCTGGGTAGAGTTATTGCATAGCTAGTTTTGGAAGGAACAGTCAAACGCTTTCTAAAATGGCTGGATCATCTTATGGTCACACCCGTGGTGCATGAGTGACCCAGTTTCCCTGCATCGTTGCAAACATTGTGTGTGACTTCCGCTTTAGCTGTTCTGGCTAGGTACGTGTGGATTTACCACTCCAGCTCTATTTGCAATTTCTCTGACGCATAAAAGACGTCGAACAATCTCTTTTTGCTTGTTATTTGCCATCTGGCTCCCCTTCAGTGAAATGTCTTTCAGGCTTTGCTCATTTTTCCCATTGGCCTGTTTGTCTTTTTATTCCCAGCTTTTAAAAGTTTTTTTACACCAGTTCTTTCTCAGGCATGTGACTTGCAATTTTTTTTTTTTTTTCAAATTGCAGCGTATCTTTCCAAGTACTTCTCATGGTGCCTGAGTTTTGGATGTAATAATGAAAATGCCACCAGATGGGTGACTATAGCAACAAGACATTTGTTTCCCACCTTGGAAACTGAGGGTATACATCAAGGTATTGGGTCTAGTGACCAACTTCTAGCTGTGGCTTCATCTCATGGAAACAGCACAGCAAGCTCTCTGGGTTCTCTAACAAGGACTCAGAGCCACCTTCATGACCTCCTTACTTCCTAGAGGCCTGGTCCCCTAATAACATCATAGTAGGGTCAGGATTTCAGCACAGGAATTTGGGGGAGGAAAATGTCTAGTCCATTACATGTGCACTTTTCAGACAGCCCACGTTTTTGTGTTCTAATATCCAATCTTGCCCCCCTTCTCTTTGTGGGCCATGCTTTGGGTGCCAAGTCTGCCTAGCTCTAAATACTTAAGCATTTTTCCATGTTTCTTTTCTAAGCATGTTGCTTATGTTCATGGCCATGACCCATTTTGAGTTAATTATTGGATAAGGTTTAGGCTGCAGTTCATTTTTGCCCTTTTAATTTTAATTTACACATGCTCATTGTGAGTGTATAGAAATGTGATTTTTATGTGTGTGCTTATGTGGTATCTTGTAATCTTGAATTCATTAGTTCTAGAAATTTTAAAGGTGCTTTGGCATTTTCTATGCAGAGAATCAAGCCATCTACCAATGTTGTTTCTCTAAAATTTATATGCTGCTTATTTTCCTTGCTTTGTAGCACTAGCTGGGAGTCTGAGCACTGGGAGTAACAAAAAGTCTAATGAGATGACAAAAGCAGACAGCTTCACCTCGTTCTTCACCTTAGAGGGTCTACTTCATGGTATTTAACTGTTGAAAGGTAATTCATTCTTCTTTAGGAAACGCATTCTCAAATCCATGTCATGAACAGGATTCACAAAACTGATCAAAGATTCACAAAACTGACCAATAACACATCATTCAACTACAGCTATTTTATTATACACATCCAAAAAGCTACCAGTAAAAACTATCTTTTTATGAAAGGACAATGATATTGAGGTTTGTTACGATAATCTAGCAAAAGGTGAGCATCCCAGAAACAGAAGATGATATGTTTTTGTTTTTTGGTTTTGGTTTTTCATGTAGCCTTGCTGTCCTGGACTCACTTGGTAGAACAAGCTGTCCTCAAGCTCACATTAGTGACTGACGTCACTCATGCACAGGGGTCTCTGTGTCCATCTGGCTGTCTAGTCCAGCAGCCTTTCCTGTGGTCATGTACACCAGCCTGTTCCTGGAGTCATGAGCCAGGGTCTTCTCTTCTGTAACATTCTCTAGGAAGTTTTCCACTCTCTCATAAGCTGTCTTTCACTACAGAAGTCACTATCTAATCCCTTTCTTCAGAGCCTCAAAGCCAACTTGTGAGATACAAAAGAGGTGTGATTACGACAAAATTATGGAGGGCAAATGCTGCTCATAGCATGCCATGGTTCTCAACATTCCACAGCCCAGTGTAAACGTGGAGTCAGAGAAGGCAGTCTGAATTTTAACATCTAAGCAGCACTCAGTCTAGGGCTCCTAATTTCCATCCTGGAAGTCAAGCCATCCTGAGGCCTCTAAAGAATATGAGAATCAGACTCAGACTCAGTCCCCTCCGCAAAGCCCAGGCTCTGTGTCTCTAATCCTTCCGGGTGGCTCTTTCCCTGGCTTATAGTAGTTTTCCCCTGAGAATATGCTAACAGTACTCAACAGAACACCCAAAGGCCACGTTCCCCAGATCCTGCAGTTCTATCTGTGTGCCTGTCTCCCCTCTCCTGCAATCTCTTTCCTGAGAACTCTACCCCAGGGCTTGGACCTCTCATACTTTCAGTTGTGTCTCCCTAATTCAGAAAGTCTGGGGGTGGGGAGCTCCTAAATTCCTTTCTTTAGCCCTGAGCCCTGGGAAGTTTCTTTGGGAAGTCAGCAGGAGAGGGAACCGCTTGCTGACCTTCTTCCAGAAACCACAGTCCTTTATTGCATTCCTATCCATTGTGTCCATTCGGTTGTTGCTTTGGACAGGAGGATAAATCTAATCCCTGGTTACACCATTTTGGGAAGAGGCCCTGGGTCGTAATTTTTGTTTCAGATTGTGGCAGAGCTAGCTGAACAGGCTGCGCAAAGTTGCTATGGCCACTTCTTAGGTGCTCTCCGCTCCTGCAGCCAGTGAAGACAGAGCAACATGAGAGTTTAGTCGTGGAACAGAACACATATGGAGTGCTAGAGAGAGGATAAGAAGCTTGGCCTGTGTTTTGTGGGCTTTGAGTTACCAACGAAAATGGAAAGAAGGTCTTCATTTACAAATGAATGGAAGAGAAATTTGAAGGTCACAGCACAGAATTGGAGCTTCAACAGGGCTCAGCAAATATTGCTGATTGAAAGTTTGGAAACACTGAAGCGACTGGTGATGTTCTGTCGGAGAGGGGTGTGAGCCAGGGCCCACCGAAGAAGTGTGAAGACGGTGTCTGAGCCAGACTTCAGAGCCCCAGCCAATACAGCACAGCCACATATTGGTTATGAGTAGGGGGAGAATGGCACGTGGAGGAAGGGATAGTAGAAGGTGATCCTGGAGAGGGTAGACATGAGATACAGGCCCCGCGTCAGGCGGTTATGGGAGATGAGCATTTGAAACAAGCGTAGTCTGGGACATGGACAGGCTTGATTGCCAGGGTGCTATTCTAGAGCTAAGCTAGTGAATGGCTGAAAATGTAGGTGTGCTGCTCATGATGGTGACCAGAACTGGTGGAGCAGAGAAAGGAGCTGTCCCATGACCTTGACCTTGAGGATGCTCTTGATGTGTCCAGTGGCTTATTTTTACTCACTTTCATCTCTAGATCTCTCACACTGCAGAGGTCAAGATTCCCCAGCCAATGCCCTGTAGAAGATGGCTCTCTGCAACAAGATCGGTCCTCTGAAAGATTATACAGGACTCTTCATTATATATTTTACATGTCTCTGGGAGGTAATTATAACTAAAACAGTGATCCCTATCAATGTAGCATAGCTAGAAATAGAATAAGAACACCCGTGAATTTCAACTTTAATGACCACATGTTCCATTGTCACTGAAATGAATGCCCTAAAAATAGCACTAATTTCACACACATTCCCACCAGCCTCATAACCTTTTGTATGAATACACATCCCGAGGCAAACACTGCTTTATGCCTTGTGAAGTGTGTTTATTTGAAACACATGCCAAAATGACTTGCTTCCCAGAGGCTCCCCCAGCTGCTTCAGCATGCGTCTCTTTCTAACCGCACAGCACTGGAGTTGGGTTCAAGTGTTCCTTCACAGTTCCTTTCTGCTTTAAGTAACGCATTTACACTTGTGACTGCTTTCTCAGGGCACCTCCGCAGGGCTAAAATCCACAGTCTGTAAAATCCCTTTACATGGCTGGTCGAAAAACCAAGTAGGGAAACAGCACATCTGTCATTGCTGACACTGAGTCTGACCTCGGCACATTCTGCACACTTACCTCCAAGGTTATTAACACTTAAGGAACTCTCACATAGAACCCATCATGAGAACAGAAACAGAGAACAGAGAACAGAAACAGAGGGGGGAAAGTTTTGGATACTTGTGCGAATCTGCACACGGCAAATTCTCTGAATATTCTCTCCACTCCCAGGGAATCTGGATACTAGCAGCATAATTACTGGGGACAGGTGCCAGCGAGGAGACTCACAGATGCCTACACATTAGGAAGCTCAACGTCCAGGGCTTTGATTCTTCTGTCTTTCTGGAAATGCCCTTGTGTAGATTAACAAGCTCTTGTATTTTTTTCTACTACTTCATTCGCTAGGCTTTCTCTTCTGACATGTTTTCTCTCTTTGAATAATGAAAGCGGTTTCCTAGGCCATTCTCAGGCAAGGTGTTGTACGTCCTGTTAAGGCCTCATATATAAAACAAAGAGGCGTAGCCAACAAATACCTGCTATAACTGGACGTGGGAAGGCGTTGGGCTTTGCCTGCATTATCATCTTAGATGCTTACTCCTCGGCTTGGCTATTAGCTTGGCATGTCTGACACTAGCCATGCACTCTTACGTGATATTTACGAATCTGTTTCGGGGGAAGCATTCTGCCAGTGGTGTGGGCACACCTCCAAGTTCCTGATGACCTAGACCTTGACTGTTCTGCACAGCTCACTGTCCTTGGCTGAGTTTGCAGTAAGCAGCTGAAGAAAGAGGAGGGAGGTGACATGGACCCTAGACTAAGTGTAGTTTTACTAGGTAGGCCCAGATTCCCCAAGTTCCATGTCTCTCTTCTGTCCCCTGAATAACTGGGTGTGCAGGCATCTGTGATGGAAGCTTTGACCAAGTTGACACATATCAAGCACACTGCACAGGGCTTCTGCTGTGAGCAATTAGACGCCCTGTCTCTGAACCAGGAGTCTTCTGTCTTCAGTCAGAGAAATACCAGCAACTAGGAACAGGCTGGCTTGTTAATTTGAAAAGAGGTAAAATCTCAGGCCCTATGGTAGGAATACAAAACATTTCCACTTCCATCTTGAAGAATAGCAAGGCCAGAGGCCACTTCTTCTACCACCATAGATGGTAGAATGACTTGTTCAAAATAGGAGGTACTAAACAGTCATTTGAAAATGTATAAGCTATCTTAATGTGCTCTTTTGAATTTTAAGTTCAGACTAGAATGGAACATATTTAATTCCCACATTTCCAACCACACACAGAGAAAAATTCAATTTAATTTTGACACAAAGTGATTCAGAAAATGACTCAGTAAAACAAGACACACAAAAACAACCCTCTTGGTTTTGGTAGTGTAATCACTGTGTGTGTGTGTGCGTGCAGATGTATACTGTGATTTCCATTTTCCACATTTTTTACCAAAGAATTTGACAATCATGGAGCAGATCCTGAGCCTCTTATATTGCTTCTGTAGAAGGCGGTGGTTAGATACAGAAGTCTTTCTAGATGGCTTGAATACAGATCCTAGGGAAGGAGCTAAAATTAGGTTGCCCTATGAAAAAGATGAGCGAGTGACGTGAGGCAAGGAGGGTACAGGTAAGCTGTACTTTCAAGATGCAAGCATCCCATCTAGGACTCCTGAACGTAAGCCACGTGGTGTGGCTCTGAGCAGCAAGAGCATGGTTCTGCTCTTCACAAGGATGCTGTATAGGCAACGGTACTTCGGCTGAGAGCTATTGGCAACTGATAGCTTCTAGGAGGAAAAGAGTCAGTCTTCTTTTAAAGTGTGGCCTCTGGTGTGTCAATGACTCTCCGGTGGAAGGCTATACATCCAAGAGGGTATGGGTAGCCCCACGTAGCTTATGGGCTTTAAAGTTCAAAAGGATGCAACACTGAGTTGGTAGGGAAGGTGGCAGATCTTGGAGGAGTGAAGAAAGGGTATGAAAATAATCAAGATACACTGTATGAAATTATATATATATATTAAAAGCTCACAGGAAAGTGGCACTCAATGTGGCCTCAATTAGGACTGCTGGATTTTTTAAAAGATTAAAACAAACAAACAAAAAAACAAACAGATCTAGGCGTGAAAAGAAAAACAGAAGAAAATTCTTTCTTATGAGGTGCAAATATCCTACAAGCTAACCTCTGCCACATATGACCACTCCACACTCTCGCCAAGCTTAGCTTATTATTGTTTCATATAATTGAATCTTCCAATTATACTCTCCATGTTAAATGAAAACCACGATATAATCACCTCAATGTATACAATATGAGGGTTTTTTTCAATACTAGTATTAAAAGCTTTTAACACATCAGAAATCAACAGGGATTTCTATAACTCAAGAAACCCTACATCAAATATATAGAAGGACATGGGGCAACATTCTTAGAGCTCACTCTTCAACTCTGGGCAGACGTTGAATAATAAAAATGAGAAGTATTCAAATTAGAATGTAATTATTTGCACACAGCTGGAAATGTATTCAAGTGGTTGAATTAGGTATGATGCTCAAGTTGTTCTAGACAAGGCCAGTAGCAGAGCTGCATTCTTCACACATCCTAGAACCAGGGTTATTATTCAAAGAATGTCATTCATATTAGCAGTGAAGGCAGGAACATACTCATGGGTAAAGATGGAAAATGATGTGGGATGATGGACAAGTACTTAGAAAGAAGAGACTGTGGTCGTGACAATTGTGATGACAATCCGGCACAGTTACACCATCTGTGAAGCTGATATCCACAGATTCAGTCAACTGTGGGTGGAAAATATGCAGGGGAAATGAGCCTACACTGAACATATACAAACCTGGGACATTTATTTATTTCTACTTATTGTGGAGGTGGGGGGTGAAGGCAAACCCATGCTACGATGCTTGTGTGGAGGTCAGAGGGCAATCTGAGGAGTCAATTTCTCCTACTGTGAACTCTAGAGATGAACCCAGATGTCAGACGTGCAAGCCCCTTCATCCACCAAGCCATCTCACCTACCCCGTGTCTAGACTTTTCTTCTTGTCATTAGCCTTTAAACACTACAGTAAAACAATCATTGGCATAGTATTTACATTGCTAGGTATCTCATTGAGTCAACATGAGAATATGCAGGATATATACGAACACTGTTCATTTTCTATAAGGTACTTGGGCATCTTCAGATATACCCTGCAGGCACCAAGAAATAACTATGGCAGAGAAAGGGGAAATAAAGACATATTTAGCAGAAAAGGAGGCAAAGAAATATTAGAGCTTGATGTGTGACTAACAAGGCAAAAAAATAGATTTTTATGGAAAGAATAACTTAGTCAACAATACCAAAAGAAATAGCTGTTTATACAACATGTCTGAAAAGCAATGCCAAATTGATTAAGAAGGTGAATGTGAGAGGAAAATGGATACATAAGCATATCATTATGCTTGGAAAACAGCAAACACAAACAAACCTCACACAAATGAAAAATGCAAATCACCAATAAAAACCCATCAGCAGACACGAATAGCCATTCTCAGAAGAAGAAATAGGGATGGTGGATAAATATCTCAAAAGATCATCAAGGATGGCAAAATTACTCAGCGGGTAAATGCCCTTGCCGCCTGACCTGAGTTTGCTCCTTCAGATCTCTGAGGTAGGAGAGAACTGCAAGTCGTCCTTAGGCCTCTATGCATGTACCAGCCATGGTGTACACATGAGGCATAGTGAGGCCCTAGCACCGAGCACACAGACATGCAGACACACAAAGACAGACACATGCCTCCAAATAAACAGATTAACAATGGAAAGTAGAGACAGATTTCAGCAATACCTGACAAATGTATATGAAACCAACAAGATAACCTGCCAGACAGACAAATTCTATAAAGAACCATGCCAGGTACTAAAGGTAAGTCAACAAGGATGCTAAGACATTTCAGGTGGAAATGAAAACTGTATGTTCATTATGGAAAATAATTTGGCATTATCTGTTGAAGTTGAATATTTCCACCAATCATCTTCTTGGGATGAGCTCACCTCATGGCCTATAAGAAGAGCACACAATTGTTTGCTCTGGCCAGCTTTCGTACCAAAATCAAGTATCCTTCCACGGGGCAGGTTGAACATGCTGTAGTTTATACACAGATGGAAAATTCCAGAGCAGTGAAAACAAGCTCTCCACACATAGAGCACAACTGAGGAATTTGTAGAAATGAGCTAGGTATAAGAACAGAGTGAGTAGGGTGGAACTGATAAGGAATGGGGAAATGGACAAAGAGAAGAGCTCATGAAAAGAGCCAGGAGCCATGACACGTGGCAGATCAATAGTAAAGGCTAGGGTCACACTGAGGAGGAGCATCCACAGTGTCGCGCCATTCACAGGGGAGGATTTAAAAACCATAAAGCTGCGATATGCAAATTCAACTTTCGAAAGAAGATATAAAACCAAGCTGCAGCACTGAGGGAGAGGAGGACAGGTGCTCCCCATTATTTGTGAGTTCTGTATATACAAATTTGGCTACTTCCTAAGATTTATTTTTAACTCCAAAATCTCAATCTCTCTCTCTCTCTCTCTCTCTCTCTCTCTCTCTCTCTCTCCCTCTCCCTCTCCACCTCCGTCTCTGTCCCCCTCCCTCTCTCTCTGTCTGTACATGTGTACCATGTACTTACGTGAATCTGTGGTAAGTGCATGTTCGGTACATGTACCCATGAGCATAAGCATGCATGTAGAGGCCATAGCACATCGCTGAGTGCTTTCCTCTTTCACTCTCTGACTTGAGACAGTGGTCTCTCCCTAAGCCTGTCCTCTGACTTGTGTGTCTGGCCAGTGAGCACTTAGAATCTGCCTATCTACTCCTTCACCCATGCTGAAGCTACGGGCACCTGTGCTCATCCTTGGTTTTTACCTGAGTGCTGGAGCTTCAAACTCAAACTGAGGTCTCCCACTCACAGAGCACCTGCTCATACCCACTAAGCCACATCCTCAGCTCCCATCTCTGGGCCCAGGGTGCTTTGGCAGCTATTTTCAAATCTATGAAGAGAGGCCAACTCTGTGAGTTGCCCAATGAATCCATCCTCAGTAAGGCTGAACAACACAATGCTGCTTTTATGGTTGACTTAGTGTCGTATGTCTTGTTTGTGTTCTTCCGTTACAGACTCACTGCACACACAACCCTGGAGCCATGTTGCAGTGCTGTCGTCTAGTGTAAGAAAGCTGTGATATGCCTTAAGGAGAACATAAGTGTCAGATAAGCAGAATCTAGGCATGAACAGTAGCACAGCAGGCCATGAAGTCAATGCTAATGAAGCAATAATATATAAAAAATAAGGGGCCTTTAAATAGAAACACATGCAAAAGAAGGTTCTATATACATCAGGTGGTAAAAAAAAGTCATGAGCAGAGGCTTGAAAGAGGCAAGTCCTGCTTTTTTTTTTTTAATCTAGGAGGAATTTTTCCTATAGAATTTGCAAAACATAATTACTATGAACAAAGAGAATTAACTGCATTTCTTAAATGAGGCAAATGGCATAAATTATAAGAAAAATGATGAATATGATTGACTATATTAAGACGTTAAGATGTCTAGTGAGAAAAAGGCATTAAAACTAAAAGAAAAAAATACGCAGCAGATGGAGTTTCTGTCTGCAATGCACTCAAAGAAGAAATGATTATTAATCAGAAGGCAAAAGAAACATTTAAAAATTAAAAGCAAAATGATGTCTCAATACGAAAGTAGTGAAAGAGATGACCAAAACCACTCAATGGCCTTAGAATATGAAGGCTCAGACATTCCCTGCAGTGAAGGGATGCATGGATCAGCCTTGGTATGAAGCTATGTCCTTCTCTCAGATGGCCATAGCAGAAAGCATGGCAAACAGACAGAGCCATGGGGACCTGGACAAAATGGTGATGGGAGTAATTCATTCAGCCTCTTTGGAGAACAATTTAGCAGTGTTGAGTAAAACGGAAGATGCATTAATTCCTGGGCACCTAATTTCCTAGGTACCCAGAAAACACAAATGTGGTGCTTGGTGTATTACTGTTTCTAATAAGAACACGTTGAGAGTACACACTTCCATTAAGTAAACGCTAGTATGTACACAGTGCAAAAATACACATAGAAGTGAAGAATGAGTTAGGACCCTTCCCACCAACATCGACGGCTCAAAACAAGGAGAGAGGAAAGGGTAAGTGCAAAGAGCACAGTGCCAATTAATCTAAGGACATGTGGAAACCCACATATCATTCCAAGCAGCGCAAGAGAAACAACATAGGCTTTCCGGAACCTCAAATATTGTGGGGTTCCTCCTCACCAGCATCAGACACCAGCAAGGGATTGTCTGATCCAGTACAGTTCCAAATTTCCCAGAGATAGCTCAGATTCCAAAGGCTAGGGCTCAGATCCCATGACTCCTTCTGCCCATCATCTTAGACGCCATTCTCAAGTCCCAGGTTGTTTGACCTGCTGGCTGTCAACCTGGCTTCCAACAACCTACCTGATGAGTTTAAATTTCTAGAGGAACTCAGGACTTATCTGTAGCATTTGATTACTGAGGGCAGAACAAAGGCTGCATATGAGCTCTTAGGGTGGGGAGCATGGGAAGGACGGCAAAGCACCATGGATATGAGTCATCTACAGACTCCTACAAGTTCAGTGATTTGGAAACTTCGTCTTGAGTCTTGAGAGAGAAAGTAGGTCACTGGCTTGTGGCCTTGGGGACTCTGCTTTCCCGTATTTGCCTTTTGCTTCCGGTTTACCACCAAGAGGAAGTCCTCTACCTTGGCTATTATAATGTTCTGCTTCCCAACATGACCAGATCCACAGAGCCAAGTAACCGTGGAAAGAACCTTCTAAAATCATAAGCCCAAATGAAACGTACCTCTTACATGGTTTCTAACGGGGTTTTGTGATAGGAAAGCACACCAATACACATGCTCAAATGTTGGTTGAAAGACAGTAGATACTTAAGAGAAATTGGCAAAGAACAGAAAATCCCAGAGTTAACCAGAGTCAGGGCAGTTATCATCAAAGGCCTGACCATGAAAAGGAGGAAGGGACATGATCAAGGGCCAGGCAAAGTGTAGCCAAGACAGAGGTGCCCCTCCACAGAGCAGGGTCTGTAGCCAAAAAACTGCCTGAGAGAATGGGCAGCTGCAGACAAACATGCTGCCCTCTCCTTTCGTCCTTTCTCCTGTCTCACAAGGGGCAAACCCAGCCAGATGCCCGGGAGAAGAGACCCTGGGGCACAGAGTCTGCAGGATTGTCCCTGAAGCTCACAGAGAGGCTCAGGGCACAGGTAATGGGATGGGAAGCAACAGACAACTTCTCCATCTATTTGTCTCTGACTCTATTCATGATCCATTAACTGAGGCGACAACATTGCTAACACAGTTAACACAGCCTGCTCCTTCATATGCACTTCTGTTTTCCTTGATTTCAGTTACCCATAGCCCCAAAAACATTAACTAGAATATTCCAGAAAAGAAACTATCACACATTAAAAAACAATGTATTATATCATATTTACGCAAATGCTCTATTTTGCTTTTAGTTCCTGCCAACCTCTCACTGTGCTAACTTTATAAATCAAACTATTACATAAACACATATGCATTGGGAAAAGCATAGTGTGGGCTTATGCACCTTGGAACCATCTGTGGTTTCAGGTATCTCCTGAAGGCCTTGATGTATATCTTCCACATATGTAGGACACTGCTGTGTGGTATTACAATGTCTCTGGTTCTGGCTTTGGGTTAAACATTTTGTGTATATAAATAGATGTTGTATAGAAAAACGTCTAAAAGAGAATTGATATCTTATAGGATTTCCTACTTACTTACTCTAATCTATCATGCATGCAACTACCTGTTATCTAACTAGTTGCCAGTGTTTTTGCAGTGGCCAGGTATCACTTTGATAATAAGACAGAAGTTCGTCCCTGTATTGCTTTGAATGTGATGTTCGCCATAGGCCCATTCATTTGAACACTTGGGCCCCAGTCAGTGGCACTGTTTGGGGAGGTTCAGGGGGTGTGGCCTCGGTGGAGGAAGTGTGTTACTGGGAACAGGCTTTAAGAGCTTAAGGCCTTGTCCTGCTCACAGTTTGTTCTCTTTGTTTTGTGCTTTCAGTTCAAAATGTACATTCTCAGCTTGCTTGCTGCCTTCCACTTCCTGTCATGGTGATGCTCTCTTATCCTTCTGGGACCATAAGAGCAAATAAATCTCTCCTTCTGTAAGTTCCCTGGGTTTAGTGTTTTATCACAGAGATAGGAAGAAAACAAGTGCAATATTCTACACGGAGCTACACCATGCTCAATGATTAAAATGATTTATTTTGTAATCATTGAATATTGAGGAAACACCTTTTACTGTGCAAAACTATTCTCAGAAAAATGGTGGGGCTCTGTCATAACTCTCTATGTCTTCTATACTGCATCACTCTTAAAATTATAGGCTTTCTTGACTAAATGCCAAGGTAGCATAAAAGATGAACAAAAACTATTAATTAAATTCCAGGTGACAAATGTCTAGAGCCTGTCTGCCCTGTGACTTCATGGTAATGACTAGCTTTAGATTCTTTCTTCACCAACACAATGTGAAATGAAATGAAAATCCTAGAGGCAGTCAACTGGGCATTGGAGACTCCAGCTGGTACTGCAGCTGGCAGAGGGAGCCTGTCATTGAAGAGTCACCTCCCATGGATGTGTGCAGCTGCCAAATTTGTCATCTGGCAAAAGTCTGGTCCTGAGCTCATGCTGAGGAGGTGCCAATGGTGGGTCCTCCACCCTTGGAGTGTTTGCTAGTCAGGAGGGTGCCATCCTGAGCTGTCCCATAGAGAGTACTGGGGACAAGCTGGGGACAGCAAGGCTTGTGTTCAGAAACCGGAAGTGAGACTGAGAGCTAGATGGCTGCACTTGGGCATCAGTGGGAGGTTTGCTAGGCTTGGGGCCAGGAGGACCTGACCCAGACTGTTGGAGTCGGACCATGTCGATCCTTAGTGGATCCCACATTTGTGCTTGCGTGCGGGTATCCCTGTTTATATGTATGTGTACGTGCCTGTGTGCATGTGTGTAGATATGCATGTGCCTGTGCATGCATACATATGTATGTGTATATGTGTGTGCGTGTGCATGCATGTTTTTACATGCTCTGGCATGAGATAGGTGTATGGCTGTACGGAGATTCAGAAGTTGAAGGTGAGGCACTCATCATGTCTAGGCATAAAGGCTCCTGAGTGGGAAGGTCCTGGAAGGCGAGAAGTCTGTTGTCCATGTCTATGAAAGGGGAGGGACTTCACTCCTCACCACAAAGCCCAGGGAAGGGGTTAGGGATGCAACCACTGTTAAGGTGGGAGGAGGGGTCTTTATAACCCTGAAAATAAGGTCAGGCACCAGGCAGAGTCGTGACAACGCAGAAGCATGCCATCCACGCAGAGTCTGCCACACGGGCAGGGAAGCCCACAGGATTGAGTTCCTATCCCTCCACAGCGGGAGGCAGGACAGTCCTCCTGAGGCCATGACCTGAGCTTTACCAGTGGCGACTATGGCCCAAGAACAGTGACTGGATATAATGGCTGACAGGTGAGCTCTGAGTGATAACCTGTGACCTATTGCCTGTGACCCATGGACAGAAAAAGACCTGAAACGTGAAAAAGACCCGTGGAAAAGCAAGGTGTAGGTCACAAAAGGGTATGAGAATAGGCAGCTGTGGTAACATCTGCCGAAAAATTGCCTGCCACTTTCTGAGCCATTAATTCCTTTAAAATGTATTAAGTTTTAGGAAGAAAGTATGTCAGCAGAAATTATGATACAATTTGCTGTGTTAATATTTACATTTGACAACATTTAGTTCAAAGCAAAACAGTACATTTAAAAGATCATTAATAAATTATGACTTAGTTGTCAATAATATAGATGTTTTGGGAGAAAATACAAATGAAAGAAATTAATTCAGCTCATTTAAATGCATTGTGGTGTGAGTGAGTACTGTGGCCTGAACATTTTTATCCCCCAGAAGTCCCTGTTTTGAGGGTGTTCCTGTCAGGGTAATGACATCAGGAGATGGGCTCTTTGAGAGAGCAGAGATGCAGCTCCTGTGGGCGTTAGTGCCTGTGGGAGAAGATACAGGATGAGGCCCAACTACTCTTCCCCTTTCTCCCCTGTCTGTGACAGCAAAAATGAGAAGATGGCCACTCATGAGCAGGAAAAGAGCCTTTGCCAGAGCCTGACCATGCTCACTTTGGGGACTTCTAGCTCCCATGATGATGACAATGACAGGGGGAAAGGTCTGTTGGGGCTGGGGAGATGGCTCCATGTTTGCTGTGTTCAGCTCCCTACATACAGGCATAGCGATGGTTGTCAGCAACCCCAGTGCTGGAAGGACACAGGCACAGGTGAACCCCCAGGCCTCACTGGACAGCCAGACAAACTGTCTCAAAACATACAGGGGACAGTGTCAGAGGAGGACACCTGATGCTCACTTCTGGTCTCTGCAGACACACACATGGGAAAAGGCATCTGTACGCACGCATGCGCACTGTATACACGTATATATCATGCTGTTTAAGCCATTTGGTATAAGCATTCTGCTGCAGTTGCCCAAAATGAGTAGTGCAGGTGTGTGTGTAGTTTCTGTCATTAAGATCGTCCCTAAAGCCACTTGTCTTCTGACTGCAGGGCCTGTACCATTCTGTGCTTTGTGGGGGTACACAAGCACCCACAAATAACAAGACACAGCCGCCTCCACATCCTGAGCAATAGTGACAGTTCACACCGGCACTCCTGAACGCATCACAGATGCATTCAAACCACCCACCCTGCAGGCCCCTCTCCCCTCTTTCCTGCTGGAGAAGCCAGGAAGGTGTTGGAAACAAGGTCTTATTTTATCAGCTGTTTAAATTTTGGCAGAAGGAAATCTTTTATTTGCATTAGCAATCCCCTCTCCTGTAAGATCAAAGGCGCTCGTAAAATGTCTCAGCTGTTCCCAGCTAATTAGTCACTGGCTAAAATAACAACAATCCACAAGGCGTTTCCTCGGTTTTCGTGTGAAATGATTTGCAAGGAAATTTTTTTTCAGCAAAACAAAGGCTTTGCAGCTGAGAACACCGAGGAGCGTGTGTGAGAAGGCCAGTCAGGATCTTGCCTGTGTATTAAAACTCTCTCAGCACTGCAGCCTCGAAGCTCAGGCCTGGGAGCCAGCTCCGAGCAGGTGTACTCGGCCCGGGTCTGCAGCATTATGGGGACATTGGCTTTTAACTTGCACCGCCTCCGAGTACTGTGTACCATCTCCCACTGCCAAATAATTCCCCAGGAACACACAGAGGTGCAACATGTTTGCTCTCCAAACAACCCTGAATGTACCTGTTTGGCTTAGGAATTGAAGGCCAATTAGGTTTGGGCATGACTGAAAGAAAATGTCAATATTGAAGAACTCAATTATCTAGCCCTCTAAGCCCATGGTTTTGGGGCTGGAATCGCTCTAGATTTTAGAATCAGCGAAGCAGTCAATTAGCGCCCCCTTCATTAGCTATTGATTTCACTTTCACTGTGAGGAGCAGAGATCCATTGTGTAATTGGACAGTGCTCTATTATTCAGTGTCCCTGTGTCCCACCTCCTTTAATTCCAGGGGGGGGAGCTCTGGACAGCTGGGCTGACATGGTCTCTGTCCTCCAATGTCTGAGGTAATGCTGCAAGAGATGGCTTTCCAACCACTGGTTATGCCCCAATAGCCATCATTTAGTGGAACAGAGGAGCAAGGGCCCAGGGGAGAGCTATAAGGACAGAACCAGGAGGAATGCCTAGAGGTGACAGCATTTGGGCTGGGCCTTAAGAGCAAGGAATGGCTACACAGTCACCTAGCTGACTGCACTTGAACAGGTCAGGCAGGGAGAGAAACTGAGGAATGGAGGAGTCAGATCACAGCATTCCCTCTCAGCCAGTGACATTACCGGTCCACAACTGTAAGACTGACACTGAGGTCAAAGGAAACAATGTTTATTTGGGGACAATGATTCTTATAATCTGGGTAAACCGAGATAGATAAGACTTGAGGAGTATCCCACAAGGCAAATGCTAGAAAGCTTTCTTACAGGGGATTTATATGGTAGTTATTTTCAGAGGCAGTTCACTGGCTGGGGAGATATCCTAAAGTCAGGCCCCTTCCTATTGGCTAGCATAACATAGCTGAAGAGATTGCCAGCCACAGATTCTCACTTCAGCTGTTTATTTAAGTCCACCAGAATGTTTTGTAGTTTAACCCTTAGCAGGCATGAGTATAAAAGCCTCTTGAAACATCCTGACCCCACTTTAGGAGACCCTAGTCTTCATTGTGCCATTTTTCTCTCACACAGGCTTCCAAGTTTGTGGTCAAGTATATCTGGGGCTCTAACTCCCCTGCCCACTGACTGAACCTCTCCGTTCTAAGGAGGACTTGACACCTGGGTCCACTCCCGCCTGTTGTCCCGCAGACTCCTGGGCACCGTTGGGCTTGCTCCAGCAAAAGCTGGCTTCTCTCTCCTGCAGGCCTAGTCTGTGAAGGGCAGCAGGCTGCACTGGGTTTGCTCTGCACTCTTCTGTGTCTCTGTCTCTGTAGAACAGCTCCCCAGCAGACCTCCTGCTTTGCCAGGACTAGTCCCAGGTTCCCAGCTTAGGAAGGGTATTCACTTACAGACCTCATCTGGTTAGGTACCCACTCCAGGCCCAGTCAGCTGTGTCCAAGCAACCTGATGGGTAGGAGGAGAACCTGCACCCGGGTGCTCACCAAGCCTGGGTGACTTCAGGGCTCAGCACCGAACATGTACAACTCAATATGCTCATTTCTACGTCGCCATGACGGTGACAGCATCACGACCACCCCTCTCCCCAGGGACTCATTTCTTGGCCACATTGCACAAAGTCCCCCTGGACAGGGAGCCTCCCTTGTCTGGCTTACTCTGGGGAGTGTGGGTTTGAGTGTTTTCCTCAAAGCTTGACCTGAGTGTGGCTTGACTTCCTCATCGGTGAGGCTGAGAGCAGCTTAGCTTTCTGACACCAAACCCCAGAACAACTTCCACTGCGTGTGTGCAGCTATCTGCCTTTGGCACCAAGATGCTCATTACGGGGATGGGAGGCCAGGGTTTCAGGGGGCCTAGGCCACCAGGGGACGGTAGGACCATTCATTTTCCTGTCTCTAGGACTGATAGTCACAGCTGGACCGATTTCAGTCAACCCAGAACCTCATCCATAAACTCATCCCAGAAAGCGGACATAGTAACTTGGTCATTCAGCTGTAGACATTATGAAGTGCTTTAAGGAAGTTATGGTGGTGATGATTATTCCTGTATTTAAGTTCCTGTTGAGTGGAAACAAAGTTTTAATTGCTTTAAAGTATGCCTTGGAGTCTCTCATTAGCAATTACAGCAGCAACTGATAACTATTCATAAGAGAGAAACTCTATAGCTCAAATTAATCTCTTGATAGCCAAAAATAGAAAGAAAATCCCACCCTTTTATTTAGATGATTGAGGAATATTTAAGATTCAGGAAAATAACAGGGCTTATTTCAAACATCATTTTGGGAAGAAAATGCCATCTTAGCCCTTGAAGAAAAAACATTGCAAGTAAAGATTTGTCACATCAGTAAATTCCAAGATACAGACACCTGCAGATCTAATCTGCTGCTAGTTTAGGAGATGTGGCCTCCTTAGGTGGCAGAGCCCATGAGTCCTCAGGTCCTGTGCGGTTTGTCTATTTCATTGAGGAGGTGGTGTCCTTTTTTCCTCCAGGTCAAAATGGCAATTTATTCTTCACATGAAACGGAACGGCACACAGGGTGAAGGGACACATTGCCTTTTCCAAGGAGTCTGTCAAAACTCGAAACACCTTATACTGGGAACCACAGAGCTTTGTCATTGCATCATGAAGTACAAACTTCAGTCAATGGCTATTCATTTCACTGGCAGAATCCATAACGCACTGAAATCTTGGCAGGGGCAACACATCCATCCCAAAGCATTCCGTTAGGAAGAGAGCATGCTCAGTATGGAACAGGTGAAAACATGGTTTGTTGGTTTCCAGCTAGTTTTGGTTTTTAAAGATACTGAACATATGCAAGAGTGAGCGAGTTTATTTCACAAGTTCAGAAGGGAATCAGTTCCTGGGCTTGCTTTGGTCCAGCCACTCATATGCAGCTTGCAGCAGCTGAGCAATTACCTCCTGCCTGGCTGGGACTCCCTGCTCCACCTTTGAATGCTCTATGATTCTGGGACTTAATGTCACATGCCTCGGGCTCTTCATCTGTTATATGAGGACAATGATGCTTGTTTCTTAGAGCATAGTTTCAAGGGAGATATTAGTTCAGAAGTGTGCTTCCAGCAATGCCTGGCACACAGCAAGGTTCAATAAACATTACCTATAATTACTGCAAACTGTTAATCACCTGAGTGCCCAAGCCTAAAAACAGAGGCATGTGGGAATGAATTTAACAGCGCTCCTTTAGTCCTTATGTCTGATGCTCAAGTCAATCAGTACTATTGATTATCAGACAGATGAGAGTGTCCCCAACAAAACGTGCTGAGATGTGATCCCTCTTGGGGGGTAGTCAGATGTGGGACCCGTAAGAGGCAATTAGTGGTCATGAATAGGTTAATCATGCATAGATTGATTAATAGGTTGACAGACTGTCTCCAGAGCCAATTGTTACAGAAGCCAATTTGGTCTTTCTTCAGTGGTACAATATACATTGTCAGCACGTAGCACCAATGAGGGAGGTGCTAACACCACGCACTTGGACCTCTCAGCCTCCAGAGGCTTGAGATCATTAACTCCTAGTCTTTATCAATTACAACAGAAATAGAAAATAGACTAAAACCACATCTATACAAGGAATGTGGTCTGAATATTACACAATATTCTTTTTCGCCTTTTGATCAAGTGATCGAGTGAATTTCGGGTATCTTTCCACCTTTCATTATTCTGCTGTTTTTCTGTCTTCTGAATGCACTGTCTCATGGTGACTTGTTTTACCCCTGAGAAGGTTAAGTATAAGCACAGGCAGTTTGATTAAAGTCTAGGAAGATTAAGAATGAAGTTAAAAAGAATGAAGAGGCACTTGTGGGAAATGGCGACAGCACAAAGAAGTCATTTAAGTGATCTTATTAGCCTTTGCCTCCTGAGTGCTTGGAAAATGTCTATCACCAGAAGTAACATCCCCAATCTATTTAACTGGTAGTCTCATGCTCCCTCAAAAAGATCGGTGTGCCTCTTTCCTCATTCTTCCTGACTGGACAGTTTTTTTTAATGCTCTCCAGGGCCAAAGCAGTTCATTTTAGGATACAGGGAGCAGGTTATTAAGAATCATGGGGGGGCGGGTAGAGGTTAATGTTGGGTATCCTTCCCGATCACCTCCACCTTATTTTTTAGACAGGGTCCCTGACTGACCTGGAGTTTGTTAATTCAGCTAAACTGGCTGGCTAGTGTCATCTTCCTGTTTCATCTTCCCAGAGCTGGGATTACAGGCAAGTGCTACCCTACCGGGCCAACTTATGTGTTTTAGGGGACTGAACTCAGGTCGTGATGAATGGCAAACATGTTACCAATCGAGTGTTCTCCCAAGGCCAAGCAAATTCAGGGCAGAGAGGCCAGTGCTTGAGAGTGGGGCCAGGCTGCAGGAGGAACGAGGGGGGGGGGAGGGCAGCTGGTGGCTACTTGAGGACAGGAGTGCATTCCTCCCCATCTCACCACAGCACGACAGATAACAAAAAGCACCAAGGACCAAGTGAGGTCTGGACCTGAGCCCTGTGAGATGTCTGCGAGGAAAAGTGGCATATGTTGGACAGGAACTTAGAAACCCCACATTTTTATTGCAGCCTTCAAAACCTGTTCCCTCTCTGTCTGTCTGTCCTCCTGGTCAAGTCCATGCCCAATAGATAACCCTGGCACTTCACTGTTGGGGCCAGGCCAGTAGGACTTGTAATGTTTCTCCTCCTTGCTTCCTGGTCTCCAGTTTTGACAGTTACTTTACCTCTTTGAGACAGCATCTGTGGAGGATATGTGCCAAGCCCCGCAGTGGATGTCTGAAACCCACAAATATAATGGTCCTGCATCTCTCAGTTGCTAGCATCAACTGCTCTTGCTCTTGGGGCCTCTGCTGAGTGAAATGATGGTTGCTGTGATCCCTCAACCATTGATCCTGTAAACCAGATGATATAAGAGACTGATGAGCAGGCAGAGCATACAGCATGGATGCACTGGACAAAAGCGTGACTCATGTTCCCAGTGGAATGGAATGGGATGGTTTGAAATTTCATCATGCTATGCATAATGGCAAACTGTTTAAAATGCTTTGGTTGTTTACTTCTGGAATTTCCTATTTAATATTTTTGGACCAAGGTTGACTGTGGGTTACTAAAATCTCAGAAAATCAAAGAAGGGTGGCAATGCTGCATGGATGGAATCAACTCCCATGCTCCTCTTCCTTCGCTGTGGCCTTGAAAGGTGCAGCTTTTGGCCTCCCACCTGAGCCTCTTAGTCATGCCCCCACAGCTGCTGAAAGATCTGTTTACATAACAAATCTAGCCATACTTCCCCTCTGACACAACTTCACCAGAGCCCTAGTCTCCCTGCACCCTTCTCTCAGGATCTCACAATGTTACCTAGGCCATCCTTGGACTCCTAGGTTCAAGTGATCCTTCTCTTAGTCCCCTAAATGGCTAGAATGAAAGCAATGTACCCGTATGCAGCAGGAAGCGGATAGTGGACCTGAGGACAAGATGCACATAAAGAAGATGAAGAGGCGAAGGAAGGGGAGAAGGTGGAGGAGAAGAGAGGAGAGAAAGGTAAGAAGAGGTGACAACCCCCAGATCTCTACCCTAAGCAGCCAGGAGTGATGATGATCCCATCCACTGATTGTTTGAGGAAGAGAGGGACAGGAGCTGAGATGAAAGGTCCCATTTGGGAGCTATTTAAGGGTGGATGGTGGGGATCAATCCCAAGAACTCCTGCTTGTCTGCTGGACCTCTGTGACTCCAGCCTTCTTCTTGAGTGTTGGGCGGATAGAAGCATGCTACTGTCTCAGGCTTAGATTGGTATTTGTAACATATACAAAGTTAAACCCCAGATGAGAAAGGCAAAGCTTTCAAACATAAAATCTAGACATTTTTATGCATTCAGGACAGGAAAACTTTTTTTTTTTAATGCAACACACACACACAAAAATGACAATTGCAAATTAACTGAATTTCCCTGCTTTACAACTAAATGTTTCTCTATGACAAACAGCACCTAAATTTGTTAAAGCTAGCCTGTTTGTGGATCCTCATCTGTGAGAAGCATCAGGTCATCTCTGAGTGTGGAATGACTGACAGACCTACAACAGCTTGGAGCCACAGTAGGCAGTGAAGGTGAGCCAGTGTTAGGTCTTCAGAATCTTGGACACTAAGCTCTTGTAGGTGAAAGTCATCTAGAACCTAAGCAGGTGCATATGGGTTAGATCATCTAAACAGGGAAGGGACCAGCACAGAGATGAGGACTCACAGGACCGTGGAAGTGGGTGAGCTGAGCAGGGTGTGCTCAGTAGAGAGCTTCCAGCCAAGAACAGGCTGAGACCAGACATCTTTAGGATTGCTTTTGAACAGCTGAAGATTACCCACAAACAAAAACAAACTAAAAGTATATGTATATTTGAGATAGGGTCTCATGTAGCTCAGCTTAGCCTTGAACTCACAGCCCTCCTGCCCTAGCCTCCTTCCTGGGTATTGGGCTGATAGAGGCATGCTACTGTCTCAGGCTTAGGTTTTTATTTGTAACATATACAAAGTTAAGCCCCAGATGTGAAAGGCAAAGCTTTCAAACATAAAATCTAGACACTTTTATGAGTTCAGGACAGGGAAACATTTTCTTTTAAATGCAACATGGAAAAATGACAATTGCAAATGAATTGAATTTCCGTGCTTTACAACTAAATGTTTCTCTATGACAAACAGCACCGAAACAATGTGTGAGGATGAGGCACAGACAGAGAATAATTGTTTAGCCTAAAGAACAAAGAACCTACCAGGGAAAATGACAAGACCGGCTATCCTTGGATTAGAGACACAAATAGCCACAAGTCATGTGTAAGATGGTGGCATCAGAAGCAAGGGTACTTCTTCCCAGGCCCGTGACTGTGTGAGTCAGTGCAGTTGCCATGGAGAGCAAGAGAGAGAGTCTGACACTCGTGTGCTTCCCTCACCACAGTTACTCATGCTACAGAAAAATCTACCTTGTGCTGCAAAGGGTACATGGCTATTGAAGGCCCACAGCCACACCAGAGAAACCGGAAACAAGCCAGATCCACTCACAAGGGACACGACCAGAGTTCAGAACAAGAAGATGGGTGGAAAGGGACAGTTGCTCATTGTTCCACTGATGGGAGAAAGTTCATGCACCTTGTAGTAAGGTGTTCAGCTGTGCAGGGGAACAGTGAAAGTTACCTCATGAGAAAGATTGCTTCTAGGCCATCATTTGATCCTGTGGAAGGGAGGAGGGAAGACTGAGGTGAGGGTTTTCATCTGGGTATGCAGAGTTAACTACGGTCTAGATGCTTTACCCCCAAATTTCCTGTGTTTAAAATTAGCCTCAATGGGGCTGGTGAGGTGGCTTGGTGGTTAAGAGTGCTGGCTGCTCTTGCAGAGGATCTGGTTCCATTCCCAGCTCCCACATGGCAGCTCACAACTGTCTGTAAGCCCAGTTTTGTGGTGGGCTCTTATGCCCTCATGTGACCTTCGTGGACTCCTTTATACTCGTGGTGCTCATAAACCCATGCGAGCTCACAGACAGGCACATAAAAGAAAATAATTAAAATTAACCCAAAAATGCACATGTTGAAGGGTGTTGGGGGTGGGTTCCTTGGTGGTGGTAAGGACGAGATGAAGCCATGTGGGTGGGATCCTCCCCTACCCCATGACAGCACTAGTGGTTTTATATAAAAATGGAGACTGAACTAGCATGCTTGCTCTGCCTCATCATGTGACACCCTCGGCCTTACCAGAGATCAAACACCGCAATTCTGGGCATCCTGTTGTTTAGCATCATGAACAAAATAAGCTTCTTCCATACTTTATAATGACTGGGTCTCAAGAATTTTGTTATAGCAACAGGAAGCATACTAACACAAGCATCATGGATAGACAAAGCTTGCAGCTGTTTATTACATTATTCTCAGTGTGTGTGTGTGTGTGTGTGTGTGTGTGTGTGTATGTGTGTGAACTTGTTAATTGGTTCTCAGGAGTGGGGGGGGGTATTAATTGACCCTCAGATGTGCCCTCAGGTGTATGGGCCAAGGGGCTGCTGAAGGCACCCCAGACATTTGAACAGCAAGGCTTCCTCGGCTATCCACGGGTCAGCCACAGTTCTTCAGGCACCACTGTGTCTCTGTCCTCTAGCAAGCTGGTTACATTGGGGTAGGGGATGGACCAATCAGGTATGGAAGCCAGAAATCTAGACCTACCACCAGTTGTGAGACTGCAGTTTTGTGCCTGTACATCATGCACCCTCCTCCGTCTTTCCCCCTGGAATGAAAATAAGGAAGTTCACCCCACCAGCCTCACTGAGGCTGAAAACGATATGACGTATTTAAGAAGAAAGGAGAATCAGAATCATCCTGCCCCTAAGAAGCCTCTGCCACAGCTTGCCCCGTGTTGCAGGCTCTCTCCCGTGGCCCCTCTCAATTTGGCCACTTCCACCGTGGCCTTGAGATAACAAGCCACACACAATAAATTTATTCAGCTCTTCTGTGATTACATTATTCCTCGGAAGTTCCTGTAACCGGTTGCCTACTGATTGCTGAATCATATCAATACCCCAAAGAAACCTCTGAATTCTTGAGTCTCTCTCTCTCTCCCCTTCCCCTCCTCTCTTCCCCCCCCCTTTCCCCTCCCTCCTTCTCCTTCTCCTCTTGATTCTATGATTTCCATCTTTACTGACTCACTCAGTGTCACAAAGGTTTTGAGAGCTTTCTTTTGGCATTACTCATTCGCAGTAACTGCGCATATTTTGCTCACAATTTACTCCCGGAGTCGCTTTGTGCTTTCTGTTGCCCTTCTAGCATGGCAGTGCTGCTCTCCTGAGGGTCCCATCCTTCCCTCATTCTTGTACATTTTCTCCTGCCGCACACTTACCTCTCTCATTCCATTCTCCTCTCAGTCCAATACTAATTCCCAGCTCTGAAAACAATGAGACGGCCTCAAAATAACCTCTCTTTTCCAGATGTGAGCTCATGCCCCCAGGCCGCTTGCTCAATCCCAGATCCTTTCTTTAGCCTCATATTTGCCTCCTGCATGAGGCATTAGAATGTCCCTTAAAGCCATTTACTCTTACGATGGAGTGACTGGGGTTCTTTTGAGAGTGCAGATGAGATCTGAGTCCTAACTACCAGTACACCGCCAAGCCCTGACAGCCCCTGTTCCAAGACCCTGGAATGTTAAGTGTGCCATAGACAACCTGTGGCACAAAGGAAGAGAGAGTGTGTTCCTGCGATGGGAGGTGGATTTCACCTGTTCCTCCCACAATGCACTGGCATCCTCCTAGACTGCTTCCCCTTTGCCCGCAACCGGCCCCGACGCCTAAAGAGTTGGCTTCCGTTCTTTTGTGTCACAGAACCTGTGTTCAGGTGGCTACAAAATTCTCGTTACAAGAGGAACTAGGGCAACCACCCACATGGATAGTGGGTGGGGCAGAAGGCTGAGTGTCATATCTTGAAGGTACGTATTAGAGTACATTAGACCTTAAAATGTCTGTGGTCATTTTAAATAATGAGATCACAGCTCATGGTGACTAAGAGTGTCTTTACCTTTCCAAAAATGAACCCCACACATCATAACTGATTTCATGTTTAGCCTAGCAAACACCCAGCAGTCCTTACTCCTCAGAATTAGGGTACATTTCTTCACATACAGTTCTGCTTAACTTCACACAAAGATTCAACAGGCTGGCCTATCTACATTGCTTAGGTTTTTGTGTGTGTGTGTGTGTGTGTGTGTGTGTGAGTGTATGACGTGTATTGCAGAAATTTCTAGAACATTCAAGAAAGGGCCAGTTTCTCTACCTTTCTCAATGTCCATGATGGTACAGGATCCTGGTTTCATGGAACTTTTGTATTTCAGGTGCAATTAGAGGTGGGGTAGTGTGTGTGTGTGTGTGTGTGTGTGTGTGTGTGTGTGTGTGTGTGTTAAAACATCCATGCCCACATAATCATGTTCTCGTTAGAGACTGTTCAGCAACAGAACCCCAGAAGCTCCTCAGGTCTTCCCACTTCCTCAGGTGATGCTAACTCTTTACTCACAGCTGTCCCTTCCATCACCCAGCCATGCCCACATTTGGTGTTACATTTACCTGTGGGGGAGGTGCATGTGCCCCACTGCACATGCTTGTAGGAGTCTGTTCTCTTCTTCTGCCACGTGGGTCCCGGGGACTGAGCACAGGCATGGAAGCAGGTGTCTCTACCTGCTTAGCCATCCCAGCACTCCACACCTAAAATGTTTCCCACCCAGCAAAATAATGGGTATCCCTCTTGAGACCAAGGAAGGGGTTGAAAATACCCATAATCCAATACTTTTACTTTGTTACAGCAAATGCAACACACCACACAGCAAGGCTCTATTGCACCCGTCTCTTTGCCCACGAAATCCAGAGGCCACTGTCTGTGTCTTTAGTAGCTATATACCCCGTGCCTGACCTGGGCACAGAAAAGTGCTTCAGATATTTTGCTGAGCAAAGAAATTAATACTTCTGACAGGAAAAGGATTTTTACCAACTTCAGAAAGGGTCTCAGAGTTCTTTCTGCCCCATGCCCTTTGGTCTAAGCCCCAACTGTCAGCCTAAGAAATTCTGCGGTCACTGAGGTGGAGACTACATGAACGATGGGTGTTGCGGGAAGTCAGCAAGTGACTGGCACCCTCCATGGGCAGTCTTGGTGGCAGAGCCCAGGTGGACAGGGTCAGAATCAAACTGAGCTGCGGGACAACGGACGTGGTGTATAGAGGAAGCATCTACCATATGTCTAGTGTCAGAAACCACGTGTTGAAGGCTGTGTTCCTGGTGTCCATACATGGTGCAAGAAGCACAGAGAGACAGCCTGGCCAGGCTGCCTTTACAGGTTACTCTCTGAGAGCTCTGCCCATCAATTTTGCTAATAGGATGAGATTACTGTACATATTCCATAAAATACACCACTATTCAGATGACACAAAAATACTTTTACCTCAACCTCTAAACTGTCTGGACTGGGTGTGAGCTCAGTAGGTACAAAACTCTTCAGTGGGCTGCCCAGTCCATGCGACGATTTCAAAGGGCAGCTAATACAACCCACATCACACACATTTGTCAGTGTGTGTGTCAGATAAAACATGATGTCTTCACCACAAAGGGAAAGCGGACTCCGGTAATATCACAGAGCAGGAGGTAGCCAGTGAGAGAGATGCCATTCAGGGACACTCTCCTCTCCTCTGGAAGGACGGACAGACTTCTGGGGCTAAGTGATCTTATCAGAAAAGCCCAGCATTTCTAGATGTTCCTTTCTTTACTCAGAGTTTGTGGTTACTAGGATACACAGGGCAGCAAGAACATGGAACCTTTTTCATCTCTGACTATACCACATCTGCCAGAGGAATGCTGATGCATCCCCCTCCCCCTTTAGAAACTCCGGGTGAGATTTCTTAAGTTGTGTAAAGGTGTGCTTCTGTACAGAAGCCCTGTGTGGAACCCAACTTCTGAAAACAGAATGGGCAATCCTAGAAGAGGTGTGGGTGTAAGTGGCCCGAGTGTAAATGAGCATGGTGTAAAAACTATGTATGTATGTAGTCGTGTGTGTGTGTGTGTGTGTGTGTGTGTGTGTGTGTGTGTGCGTGCGTGCTATGTGCATCCGAGGGGTATGTTTAGTGTGTGCACGTGTACATTGTTGCATGAGTATTTGATGAATTGGGGTGCATGGGTCTGGTGTTTGATACTGCCAGGCAGTGCTCAAGTGCTCAACAAAATGACAATCACTTATTTATTCACGAACTGTTTCCATTTTCTTAGCCTGAGTGAGAGCATGATCAAGAGTGGATGGTGAGTTGATTCTTCATGTCTCTAGGTTTCTTAGGAAATTGTCCCCACCTCTTTCTCTGAGACAAAGAACCATTAAGGTGAGAGCTCACATAGCTCAGTAACTCACTGGTTTCTTAGGGAACGTTGATCTCCTTACTTGTGGGCTAGCTTTCCTTGGTGATTTGGTTTAGGGTAGCTTGATAAATTAAATCAGGTACATGAAACCACAATGACTATTTTGAAATTAGCCAGGAGTTTTTTTTGGGGGGTGAATACAGGACAGTACATGATGCATATTCTATTAATTAATTCTGATTTTTGTGGCTTTAAAATTTATGGTAATGCTGAATAGAAAATGTCACAGGTTTGTGTTGGGTTTGGCTTGGTAATTACAATCTTTAATCACTAGGTAAAAATACAGTCTTTAATCACTATGTTTTTTTAAAAAGTGTATCATCTCTTCACCATCTTACAAAAGAACACAGAGTATTTCATCCAGAAGGATCCACAGACTTGATTTTGATTTTTCAGTTGCCCTGAATCACTACTGTTTTGAGAAATCAGATACCCAAATCCTCATTTTTATATTCTGTTTCCTGACTACCATGAAATACCACCTCATCAGGGCAGGGCAGAGATTTTGAGGGACTGAGACTCACAAAGGAAACTTGATTGCTGCCCAGATTGCAGGGGACCCAGGAGGTCCCTCCTAAACTCCCTGGCTGTGCTCTTCTCCAGCACACAAGAAGTGCCCGGGCAATAGGATGTCATCATGCTCCCATACATACAGATCCAAGGATCCCAGCCTGGCACAATGGAGTTCTGGGTCCCTTTAGGTTGCTGGCTCTGTGGTAGAGAATAAAACATTTTTTGTGGCCTGTGCTATCATCTTTGAGAGAGATGGCGTCTGCCTCCAGGGTTCTCTACTAATACTTCAGAATGGCAGGAGTGGGACAAGCAGGGCAGAACAGGGCATGACAGGGCAGGGAAGAGCACGAGGCAGAAAGATTTAGGGGCTTCAGGGCCTCCAAACAAGCAAAGACTATACTGGGAGACTAATTGTCTGCATCTTATTCAGCATCCCAAGATCCTTCCTCATCAGCCACAGAGACAGCCCTGGGCCCTTTCCCTGTTCCAGTGTAATGTCCTGGTACCACTCAGGGCAGTAATCACAGGCAACAAGCATTTAGCCAGCCCTCACTAAGTCAGTACCAGTTCATTCTAACACTGCCAAAAACAACGCTCTTTGACTGCCAAGCCAATTATATGGGATTTTACCAGCCTCACCTGAGTTCATGAGCTACCAAGGGATGGATAATCTATAATTTAATATGGAAATGTAGTCATGGAGTGTTACTAATCAGGTAAGTAAAACCTCAAATACATAAAAGATCAATGAACCCACTGTAATTGCTGGCCTAAATGGAAGGATCAAGGAAACCAATCAAGGAAGTATTTCTCCAGCCCCCTCCTCCACTGGGTATCAGGAACATTTTCAAAGGCTAAGCAGGGCTCCCATGAACATCTGTGTAGATTAGTCCTGCTCAGAGAGACCCCATTTCCCCACCGCCCAGTTATGGGATCCAAGAGCTTGCATACTAGCAGAGCAACACAGGGCTCCCGAGGAAACCCTGCTTCCTAGGAAGAAGTCATCCATCACACACATCTTAAGTTTGCCACGGCAACATCATGTTAAAAATGACTGCACCAGTATTTATGAGAAAACTCGGCAACTATATTAAATATTTGTGTCTCCCTTGAGGAAGAAGTATCTGCAACTGTAAAGAGAAAGTAAAAAGTCTTAAGTAAAGCCTATTTAAAGAGCACAAGCTTGTGTTAACATTGAGAGGTCAGAAGTCGGCTTTAGTGCTTTGATGTATCCATGCTGGTCAGAAGAAAGATCTAAGAAAGACCTGAAACCGTACAAGTTCTACCATTGAAGAGCCAGACAAAGGGAGAAGAAGGCAGCTGTAGTCAAAGTGCCAAGCCCGGGGTGCAAGGGTGCCAGGACCAAAACGAAGATGGACAAGGGGGCTGCCAGAGCTCAACATCACACTGGAAGCAGAGGGAAAGGCAGTACTGCTGAGACAGCCAGGGAGAGAGACTTCAGACCAACAGAGTGAGCTGGGGTAAAAAATGCAGCTTGAGATGAGAGAAAAATGGCAGTTGTGAAATATGGATAGAAATGGCCCACAAAATGAATGTGCCACTGTTAAAATAAATTGAACTAGGGGGGGGAAATGAAGTACCCACTTCAAGAAAAAAAAAATGTGTGGGGTGAGAGAAATGGTTCATTAGCTAAAAGCCTAAGAGTGCATACTGCTTTTGCAAAGGACCCCAGTCAGGTCCCCAGTGCCCACATCAGGTGGCTGACGAGTGCCTGTAACTTAGCCAAAGAGGATCTGACACCTTTTTTTCAGATTCCCTGGGTACCTGCACTCATATGCACACATCCACACACTGAAACATATTTCAAAATAATAATAGAAATAAATCCTTAAAAAAAATACTTGTCTGAAATGAAGCAAAAGGCAAATACATACACCGAATGGGCACACGGTATTAAGACACACCTTAGTGAAACTAATAGACCTAATAATTGAAAAAAAAAAAAAAAAACGCTATTGAAATCACACCCCAAACTGTCATGACAGCTCTAGTGGAAGTGATGGGCAATGAGTAAGACCATACAGGTAACTGGCCAGCCAGATGGAAGCAAGATGGGCTTGGGTATGCTGCAGTAACAAATATCCTCAACAAAAATAACAAAAATCTTACTTTTCATTCACATTATACATCCAATCTGGGAAGTTTGCAGGAGTCTCTGTTTCCTGTGGCGACCCAGCTGATGGAATGCTACTACCATCTATACTTTTCAGTTTCCAGGGAAGAAGGAATAAATTAAAATCTATTTTTAAACTTAACTAATTTTATTTTATGTGTATGTGCAGGCTCTTGGGCACCGTATGCCTCAGGCGCCAGCAGGGGTCAGTAGAGGCATGGATCTCCAGGAAGTGGAGCTGCAGCTGGTTGTGAGTCACCATGACCATGTGGGTGCTGGGAACTGAATCCAGGTCCTCTGTGAGAGCAGCAAGTACTTTTAACCATTCAGCCATCTCTCCAGTCCCAGCTTAAGAGTCTTAAATACCATTTATGGTCATAAAAGGCCTAAAAGGGTCAAAAGATATTAGGAGGATTGTAGAATTTTCCCTCTGTCAATATTCAATGAATGTCAATATTCTAAGGTGGAACTGCTGGGGAGGATCAGTTCTTGAGACTTTTAGATTGGCAGAGATAGAATCTTCTAAATGGGATTCCATATGCTCCAGGCTGGCAAAAGCACTCCTTTACAGTTACAACAGAACAGCGGGTATTGCAAAATCCCAACTAAAATTGAGCCCACTCATACTTCAACCAAATTCTAAGAGAAAGATGGAGCCTCCAGGGAGAAATATGAGAACTCGCCTGGGGCAAAAACATCACACATCACACATCAGCTGTAGTGGAAATGATGGGCAGTAAGTAAGAGTTTACTGTTAAGTGACCAGACAGATGAAAGCAAGAAGGACCGGTCTAGTGGAAATGCTAGCAACGGGGAGCAGTTGCTGGCCAGGAGAAGTGACCCACACATGTAATTCGAGCAGTAAAAAGGTTGAGGCAGGACGACCACCAAAAGTTCAAGGCTATCCTAGGCTACATGGTAAGACCCTGTCTTGAAGAAAGTAAAAAGCAGTCACAGAAGTGAAAGATGTTTTAATACAGGACCATCAATATGGCCAAGGAAAAGTGACCGAAGGATAGTTTAGGAGATGCAAGTATGGCTCATCACTGAGAAGTCAATTTTTATCACCATGTTATCATACTGCAAAAGATGAAAATATAAGGTTGAACAGGAAAAGAAGAACATATGTGAGAAGGTTAGTATTCATTCTGTTTTGCTGGTGCCCTGTGCTGTGATAGCTTACTAGGTTCTGCCTGAGAGCTACAGGATTACGCAGAGCTGTAGGATTAAGATGTGTTAAAGTCTTCCTGAGCTCTGCTTGTGTTCCTGCCTGCTTCCGCTGAATCCCTTTCCTCTTATCTAAAGAAAGCAAAGATTTGCAAAGCATGTTTGCAAAGATGTCCTAAGACATGATTGACAGAGCTGTCCTGTTAAACTTCAGGAGCTTGTTTACTAAAGAATGACCCAAGGGCCTGTCTGTAATAGCTGCATCTCTAAGTATGCTAAAACTGAAAAGAGAAAAAAAAAAGACTCAACCAAAAACTTCCATTCAGTGGTCCAAGATTCAGAGACCACCCTAGGATGCTCACATAGACAGAATCCAAAGACAAGTGATGATCCCATAGAGAATGCAACACCGTTGTTCAAACTATAGAACAAACAAACTGCAGGATGGGGCTGAACTTCAGAGCTTTAGCTATGTCCACTGCTTGCTGGGACACATCAACAAACCTACATGATATTTGTTTTGTCGTGGTTGTTGTTGTTATTGTTTTGAGAGCCCAATTACCATAACTAGGTGACCTATGTAGGTGCTGTAACTGATTGACAAAATACAACATCTACTCATGGACATGAGTGGACTTCACTATCCAATGATGGGAATCACTGGAGCAGTTAGTACACCTAAGCTCTAAGATCAAGAAAAAGGAGTGCATGTTTGCCCTTGGCGCCTCCATTTGGCCACTGGAGTTTGGAAACTGGAGTTTCCAGTTACAGGAAAAAAAATAAATAAAGGAAGGAGCCATCCAAACTGGAGTGTGTGACACATTATTTTAGGTATTGACTGGACTGGATGAAGGATTCCAAGAGTCCAGGTGTGTCTGTGGACTTGCACACTAATGAGTGGACCAAGTGGGAAGGTCTATTCTTAATGTGGTTAGACACCACCTAATCAGCCAGTCTCAGACACAACACAATGTGAAGGTGGTAAAGTACCCCTTTCTCAGTACTCTCCTGCCTAGGACATCAGAGAACTCAAAGCATTCTGGGATCTTCACCAGTAGCTTCCCAGGGCCTCTGGCCTCTGGCCTTAGGCTGAAAGTTATAGTTTCTGTTTTCTTGATTCTGAAGCTTTTGGTATTGAACAGAGCTTCACTGCCAGAATCCTAGGGTCTCCAGCTTGTGGATGGCCTATCGTGAGATTTCTCAGCAATAGTCAAGTGAGTCAGTTAAATCCCCTGTCCTGTGTCTAGGTCTACAAGTGCCCTCTGGATCTGTTCCCTGGGGAGCCCTGGCTAATACAGACTAGGAGATGTAAAACCTCTCCACAACCACAGGATCAGCTAGCAAAAAGTCCCTACTGCTACCAGCTGAGCTTAGCAAGATCACAGGATACAAGATCAGTAACAAGCATCAAATTTGGATATAACAATAAGAGATGATTCTAAAGCATTATGAAAATAGCACCAATAACTCAAAACACATGAAAATCTATAAACTGAAAATTACATTCTGATGAAGATGATGCACACTGTTGAAATAAAAGAAGACTTAATTAGACATTTTCAAAGCTATGTGTGGGTTCTACATGATCTCACTCAAAATCCCAGCAGGACCGCCATAGAAACTTGACAAACCTATTCTATATACATAGAAATGCTAAAGACCCAGGATAATGGCAAGGAGTTCAGGAAATAACAAAACTGGAAGACAGCAATGAGCCACAGACAGACACTCCCAATTGTCTCCACCTTGCTCATCTCAGGCAAAGTGAGTTCTCATCCCCAAACCACTACTCCCTATAGAGGCCTCCAGTAGGGAATAGGGGTAGGGGAAAGGTTCCCCTTCTTCTAATTTCAAGTCATTGCTATGGCTAGATCATCACCCACCCACCTAAGCCATCAACACTGACTACTTTGAGCCTGCTGCCATTGGCTCTGATAGCCTCTGACTTGAGATTGTTTTTTACAACGATCAATACGAAGGTTGAGAGAATGTTTCATTTGCCTTCAATTCTTTTTTTTTCCTTTTTTAAAATTATTTTTATTGATGTTTTTATTTTTTTTTCACTTTACATTCCAATCACAGCCCCCTCCCTCTTCTCCTCCTGGTAAGACCTTTCCATCCTCTTCTTCCTCCTGCTCCTTCACCTTAGAAAAGGGGAACGCCCCTGACCCCATACCAATCTAACCCAGCCTATCAAGTCGCATCAGGACTAAGAGTATGATCTTCCACTGAGGCCAGACAAGGCTGACCAGCTATGGGAAAGTGATCCAAAAGCAGGTAATAGAGTCTAAGTCTGAGACAGCCCCCTGCCCTGCCTGCTGTGTGGCCCACATGAAAACCAAGCTGCCCATCAGTTACATATGTGTTGGGGGCCTAGGTCCAGCCCATGCCTGCTCTGTGGTTTATGCTACAGTGTCTGGAAATGCCTGTGGGCATAGGTTAGCTGACTCTGTTGGTCTTCTTGTAGAGTTCTTCATAGGATCAGCTTTGGGAAGTTGGTCTAGGGTTCTATAAGGAAGTAGGATGAGCAAGCTACGTAAGCAGCACTTCTCCATTGCCTCAGCATGAGCTCCTGCCTCCAGATTCCTGCTCTAACTTCTTTCTTTTATAAAATTAATTATAGTTTATTAACTTTGTATCCCAGCTGTAGCCCCCTCCCTCATTCCCTCCCAATCCCACCCTCCCTCCCACTCATCTCCTCCCATGCCCCTTCCCCAAGTCCACTCATAGGGGAGGTCCTCCTCCCCTTCCGTTTGACCCTAGCCTATCAGGTCTCAGTGACAATACATGCTGGAGAGGTTGTGGAGAAATGGGAACCCTCCTTCATTGCTGGTGGGAATGTAAACTTGTACAACTTTGGAAATCAATCTGGTGCTTTCTCAGAAAATTAGGAATACTGATACCACTCCTAGGCATATATCCAAAATATGCTCAAGTATACAACAAGGACATTTGCTCAGCCATGTTCGTAGCATCTTTATTCCTAATAGCCAGAATCTGGAAACAACCCAGATGTCCCTCAATGGAGGAATGGATACAGAAATTGTGGTACATTTACACAATGGAATACTACACAGCAATTAAAAACAAGGAAATCATGAAATTTGCAGGCAAATGGTGGGAATTAGGAAAGATCATCCTGAGTGAGGTATCCCAGAAGCAGAAAGACACACATGGTATATACTCACTTACAAGTAGATATTAGACATATAATATGGGATAAACATACTAAAACCTAAAGAAGCTAAACAAGAAGGAGGACCCTGGGTAAGATGATAAATCCTCACTCAGAAAGGCAAATGAGATGGACATCAGAAGAGGGAGAAAACAGGGAACAGGACAGGAGCCTACCACAGAGAGCCTCTGAAAGACTCTACCCAGCAGGGTATCAAAGTAGATGCTGAGACTCATAGCCAAACTTTGGGCAGAGTGCAGGGAATCTTATGAAAGAAGGGGAAGTTAGAAAGACTTGCAGGGGACAGGAGCTCCACAAGGAGAGCAACAGAACAAAAAAAATCTTGGCACAGGGGTCTTTTCTGAGACTGATATGCCTTCAATTCTTAACAGTGTCCTGGCTATCTGCATTTAGATGAGGAGCCACTGACAGTGTTCAAATAGTCAGCTAGGCTAGCCAGCCCTGACTTGAATCCCTTCACTTCACTTGGCTAATCCATAAAAACATTCCCCACTACCTTTTCTGCCAAGGTAATAGAACAGCACATGATGACAAGACTGCACAGTCCAAGCGACCCTGGGCTTGAGCCTGCACCTTAAAGAAAGAATCCTTTCCCTAAACTATCATTTCCTTTCAATTCACATCTCCTTAGCAGGTTCCTGAAAGTGGGTCTCTGGTCTCACTGAATAAAGATTCCAAGAAGAAGTCCAGGGATTTGGGGCAACAGACCAAATATTCTATATAACCTATTAGCTAAAAAGAAAAGAAAATAAATAGCAGAATGGTTTGGCAAACTGTTTGTCAAAGGTCCACTGTTAAAAGCTGAGTCCTTGGGACTGGAGAGATGGCTTAGCAGTTAAGAGGACCTGCTGCTCTAGTACAGGACCAGAGTTCAATTCTCAGCACTCACACAGCAGTTCATAACCATCTATAACTACCACTCCACCCTGTTCTGGACTCTGTGGTCAGCAGGTGCATGCCAGCAAATATTTGTATAGTAAATAAATATTAAAAAAAAAATGGAAGTTTAAGGCAAGACCTTAGAAGTCCTTAGATCTCCTGAGGATATCTTCCCAGGGGATTGTAGGATCCTGGCCCTTCCTCTTTTGCGTCCACTCCCTTGCCTGTGGTGAGATGAGTGGTTTTGGCCTGCTACATGGTCTTGTCATGGTGTGTGGGCTCACCATGGCCCAGAGCATTATTTGATCACACACTTGAAATTCCAAAACTATACAATGCGCTAAAACCTTTTCTCTTCCAAGTAGAACTTGGATTTTTTTTTTCATAGTGACAGAAAGTTGATTGATATACAGAAGTGGTCCTTGTAGCTTTAGATGCCCTGGGAGCTTGCAGCTCTCCCAGGAAGTGGTGGTCATACCGTCACTATAATTACCTATCTTCTGATTGTGTTCCTTAAATGTGGAAAGAAAGTGCACCAGCGCTTAAGCCGTAACTTAGAAATGATCAGAATGAGATCTTAGAGTAAGCAATGTGAGCCCAGTCCCTGTTGCAGTGGGTTGTGACCAGCCCTGCATCTACTGGGCACTGCTTCTGAGCAGACCCCAACATGTAGGATGATATGGACAATGAAGGTACGTAACATAAAACCACAAAGACAGTTGGTACCAGGAAAGCATTCCTGTGGACCGGCAGTTCTGGCTTCCTTCATTTTCACCAAGGCTGTCACTTTGATGGGTACCAGGACCCTGACCTTGGCCCATTTCTCCATGTGGACAAGGCAGGGAGGGAGGCTGCCTATACACCAAGCACAGGTACATCCCAAGTAGCCAGCTTCCTTCTTCCCAGGGCGGAGGCAGCTGTCTTTGGGGCCTGTGGTTCTTGGAACTCCTGTTTCCTGCCATATGCCAGAGCTCCCCACATACAGTAAACCCAGTCTCACCACCAACCAAAAGATCCTTCAATCCAGCACAGCTTTTCAAAACATTTCAGCTACTTGTACAGGGACAAGAAAAGACCTGGGTTGACTGTCCATATGGATTTTTAAGTAGCTAGCTTGGGTTTTAAGTAAAATAACCCCTGTAAGAAGACAGACAGAGGAAGAATACTATGATAGCATTTCCATATGCCCTCTCTACTTCTTCTTTGAGAGAGGGTCCTCACGGTGTAGCACTGGCTGACCTAGAAGTCTTTATGTAAAAGAGGTCAGCCTTGAACCTGCCTCTGCCTCCTGAGTGTTGGGATTAAAGGTGCTCCATCATGCCCAGGTTCTATGCTGCCTTTATAAAAGATCAAATGTTTTAGGTGAGCATAGTTTATCATGGGAGATTATAAGAATTCTTTCTTTAACTATCTTTTAATTGCATTTATTCATTTATTTATTATTTATATGTGGGTATGTCTGAGTACTGTGTATGGAGAAGACAGAAGATGATTTTCAGAAGTCACTTCTCTCCTTCTTCCAGGTGGGCCCTAGGGGTTCTAACTCAGTCATCTGTTTGATGGCAAAGGGCCTTCTGAGCCATCTCATCTGCCCAAGTATATTTTTAAAGTAAAATGAATAACCATGTGGCCCTTGATGGAGTTATAGCAGAGACTATAAGGAAAACAGAAGAAACCATGGCAACCTCATCTGTGAAGAATTCTTTCAGCCATTCTTATCCCACTCTGCATCTGTCAGAGGCAGGAAAAACGACACTGCAAAGATGGAAACGGGGACCAGAAAGCAGAGCTTCCAAATGACAATCTACAAGCCTTTAAAATGCTCTTTCCTGAAGGATGGTCCCTCAGCATCCAACCACCTGGATCAATCACGAGCTGAAAGGAATCTCTATGCTAATAAATCTTCCTGCATGTCTTCAGGAGAGGGAAGAGATGCACACACAGGCAGCGCCCAGCCTCACCTTCAAGGTCAGCCTCACAGCATTACAGTTCTCCTGCAGGGGGTTCAGCTTCAGCGTCTCCCCGAGGTTGCTGCATCCGGACGAGTGGTGCTGCAGCTCACAGCACACACACACCTCCACGCTGTCGAACTTGATCTAAACGGGAACACAGACAAGCCTCACCGTTAGCGTGGCATTTGGCCTCGGAGGCAAGACATAATAAGGACGTGTGAAACGGCTCCATTGGAAACTTACCGTTACAGCTAAAGCCATTCTCATTGACCAAGGCCATGAATGCCACCATGAAGTACTTCAACTTTTTTTTTTAAAGCATTGATAAAAAAAAAAAGAAAGAAAGAAAGAAAGAAAGAAAGGAAGGAAGGAAGGAAGGAAGGAAGGAAGGAAGGAAGGAAGGAAG
>NW_026596046.1:3429187-3448242 GCF_907164565.1 Psammomys obesus
AAGGAAGGAAGGAAGGAAGGAAGGAAGGAAGGAAGGAAGGAAGGAAGGAAGAGAAAAGAAAAAGCAGGGCTGGATCAGTGGGCAGAGGGCTTGCCACATGCCCACCAGCGTCTGAGTTTAAAGGCCTGGAGTCTATGGGAGGCTAGAAGAGGTAGTATGTATCTGTAATTCTAGTGCTCCTATAGCAAAATAGGGGGCAGAGGCAGAAGAGTACTCAGAAGCTCACGGGCTGCAGCCTGATGGACACAGCAACAAACAAAAGACGCTACTGTATATATATGTGTGTGTGTGTGTGTGTGTGTGTGTGTGTGTGTGTGTATTATTGAAAATAGATTCTTTTCCCATACAATACATCCCAAGCAGACTCTTCACCCCCTCCACTAGAACACTGTCTTAAGCAAAGTGGTAGGTGAGTACAGATACACCCAACGTTGTCCTCTGATAGCACATGTATCACACACACACACACACACACACACACACACACACACACACACTCCAAAAAGAAACATCTTTACATTCCATGAGACTGCAGGTGAATTACAGAAATAAATGTAATCTGAAAATCACTCACAGGCATTTGTTAGTCTTTGGAGATGTGCTTTGCCCCATTCCTCTTTCACGATTACAAATCACCTGTCTCACTCCATGACCCCTGAAACTCCTTCCCATCCATCAGTAATCAACCTATCTTAATCTTCAAGGCTTGGTCAGGTTTTCCATTCCCATCTCCACCCAACACTTGTCATACTATGTGCAGCTCAGATGACCTGTCACTGTCAGAAACTTCTGAATATGTTAAAATAGTTTGTAATAAGGACCATGGAAGAAAACGAATGCATCCTAAGAACTTGGATAAACAACGGCAATGCAGGAAAAGATATGAGAAAAAGAAAAGAATTACCAGTGCCTGAGAGGAAAGGGGATTAAAAAAGTTGAAAACCTCGATATAAAAATGTCTAAACAGAAAACATTCACTAAATCTATGGGATTTTACTCAAAGCTGCTGCAACATGAAACAAATTCTTTTCCTTAGACTAGCAGGTACCCTACTTCCAATAAATCCTGATAAATGTTTCACATCAGGTGACTCATTGCCCACGTGTTTTTTTTTTTAAAACAGACAAATATTGGCCCAATGTAACTGTAAAAAAGCGATTTTTCATTGTATGATGTATTGCAGAGAATGGTGCCACAGATTTCTGTGCATCATGCCTGTCATTCCTGGTCACGGGGTGTGGCGTCAGGCCACAGCCCCAGAGCTAAGGAACGTCCAGGGATTCATCAGAGGCTTGCTTTCCCTATAAGACGTGTCCCCTGCAGGTACAAAGCTCAGGGCCAAGATGGCATGCTGACTTTCCATCTGCACCCACCTGAGCTGTGGCCCACCAAGCTCCTGCCCTGAGTTCCTCTTCCTGTTGCTGTGATCATTCACATGCTTTGACCTGTATATTTTTGCCATCGACACCAATGAATTTCACGTATTTGCCTAACTTTATGAATGCCAAGAATGATTACTATATTTAGATGCAGGTGACTGATGCTTGCTGGTATCGTATTATACAGTATAAAAACACTCTATTGTTTTTTTTAATGCCTAATCTACTGATGGGCCATTGTTTGGTAGTTACAAGTAAGCTGCTACCACATTCTGGATTTGTGTTCTAGGACATACATGTGCCATTTCATTTAAGTATAATATACCTATTGAATGGAGCTACTGAGCCTCTAGGGATCTTTATAATGCAGGAATGTTTCTAGTGTGGTTTTTACCAATTTATATGCCACCAGAACAGTGCCAGCATCCTTAACCTTCACATCCTAGCTTTTTAATTTTGGCAAGAAGAGTAACAAAGGGAGAAGTTCACCACAGTGAGAGACTAAGCCAAGAAGAAGAAGAGGAGGAGGAGGAAGAGAGGAATGAGGAGGAGAGAAGGAGGAGGAGGAGAAGCAATGTGCACAGACAAGAGATAAAGGAACCTCTGCAGCAATTAGAAAAGAAAAACAGACCATCTCTGAGACCAAGCAAGTCACACCGAAGGAGGAGACAGCGGCCCTGGGAACTATTCTGAAAATGGAAAACACAGCTTGCCAAAGCCACCGGGGCAGATCGCTTTGACAGATCTTCAGTTCTTTTGGAGCAACTGAAGAGAAATAGAAACAGGAACACAAAGCACTAAACACAGCAAAATAAAACAACTCTAACTTCAGGATCCAAGAGCCTGTACATACAAGTAGTACATGTTTCTGTTAAATGTGCGGCTTGAAAAGTCTACACCTTCTTATATAGTTTCTCTTTTCATCACCTGAAGGCAATTATTTATAGAGCCAAAGTTTTCAGTTTTGGTGATGTCCAAATTTTTGCATTCTAATCATTTCTCTAAGAACTTTTTGTGGAGCCTTAGGTCCTAATGATTTTCTACTGATTTTCTCTAAAGGCCTTATGCTTTTATCATTGCTCTTTGATTCATAAGACTTTCAAGTTAATGTTTGTATAAGATACAAGGTTTTGGTTGAGGCTGATTTTGCCTAGAGATGTCTAACTGACCTAAAGTCTGTGGCAAGGCCTTCTCTTCTCCATTGCTTTGTAAAAACTCAGCAAGTTTTATCTGTGTGAATCCATTTCTGGCTTCTCTGTTCTGTCCCACTGTTCTGTCCATCTCCATCACAAAGCACTTGCTGTATACAAATGAGAGCCTGAGCCCTCAACAGCGGTGTGACTGTTAACTCCAGTGCTGAGGTGGGGGAGGGGAAGACAGGTGGATCCAGCTGAAAGGGTAAGCTCCAGATTAAGGCCGAAACTGAGTGGGGCACATGTCTTTAAGCCTAGCTCTCAGGAGGCAGAGGCAGAGGGGTCTCTGTGAGTTCAAGGCCAGCCAAGTTTACAGCCAGGGTTATATAATGAGGCCTTGTCTGAAGAAAAAAAAAAAAAGATGGTGAAGGGACTAGAGAGATAGCTAAGCATTCAGCAGTTAAGGGTCCTTTCCAGAGAACCCAGGTTTGGTTCCCAGCATCCACATTAGGTGGCTTATAATTATAACTTCAACTTCAGGGGACCCAATACAATCCTCTGGCCTCCATGGACACCCACATACACATGTCATATATATGTGTGAAGATACACATACATGCACACCTAAATGCATAAAAAAAATAAATCTTAAAAAATTATGGTGGAGAGCATTAGAGGAAAAGAGGGGTTACAGTCTTGATAACTGCAGCTATAATCCAGAAATGGAACACATGGGTTCTTACTATTTTATTATTTTCTTTTTCATTCCATATATACTTTAGAGTCTGATTGTCGATGCCTATATAAATTCTTGCTGGGAGTTTGATAAGAGTCAATAAACCTGCACCTCAATTTGGGAAGAATGAACACTGTGTTAAAATTCAAGGATAGAGCACGACTCTCCACTTACCTTGCTCTATTTCATTATTCTACAGTTTTCCGTGAATGAATCTGACATATGCTTTGTTAGACTTATAAGTATTGTGAATGCCTATAAATGATACTTCATTTTAAATTCCAGTGTCTCCTTTCTCATTTCTAAGGTAGAGTAACATATCAAATTGTGGGTTTCTATGCATCTCCAAACACATCAATTATGTTTTGTTGGTGTTAAATATTTGTACTGTTTGCTGTCTTTTAAAAAATTTCATTGTGATTTTATACATAGATACCAATGCCCTATAAAGCAAGTTGATTTTATTTTTTCCTTTGTAATCTGTATGTCTCTCATTTTATTTTCTTGTCTGGCTACACTGGCTTAAACTTCCATTACCATGTCCATGTTGGATAACCCCTGTGAGAATAAGCATGCTTGTTTGGTTCTCGATTTTAGGAGAAAAGTATTCAATCTTTCACCATTAATTGTGTTAATTATAGGACTTTGCAGTCACTTGTCTAGCTTAATGGTGTTACCTACACCTATTTTCTAAGCTATTTTTTGTTTTTGTTTAAAAATATGAGCTCACTTTCTTTAGACATTATTCAATGAGAAAATGTTAATACAATTGGTACATAGGACCCTAAACTACAGTTAGACTAGGCACAACTGTCATTTCACAAAATAAAATTATTCAAAATAGTCATGACTGCTTTCTAATTCTAAAGATTAGATCAGGGAGTTCTGACTCCCTTTTTTTATGGAAAATAGATTTTTCATACAATATTTTCTAATGAGTTATTTTTTTAAATCACAAGAGGATGTTCAATTTTGCCAAATGTCCTTTCTGTATCATGCTAAAACAACCATGTGGTGTTTCTTCTTTGTCCTGTTCAAGAGAGTGGATTAAATTGATTGGCTATGTAATGATGTGTATAATTTATAAGCATGAATATGCATTTCCTTTTGCTATTTTCAAGGACTTTGCAAATTTATTAATGAGTTATCTCTGGAACTCTTTTTCTGCATTGTCTGTCTCTACTTTTGGTAGAACAGTAGTTTCATTAAATCAGTTAAAAAGTGTAACTTTCTCTTCTATTTTCTCAAATAGCATGTAGAAATGATATTAATTTTTAAAATACTTGGTTCATTCTCCAGTGAAACCCCGGGTATTTTATTCTGGAGAGATGTGAAATTACAAATTTCATTTCCTCACTAGCTATAGAATTACTCAGGTTTGTTTCCTATTCCACAAGTTATGGTAGCCTATATTATTTTTCTTCATTAATGTACTAATTTGGTCATTTTATATCCCAATTGCAACCCCACTCCCTCCTCTCCTTCCCAGTCCCACTCTCCCACACACTTCCCCTAAACCCCCTTCCGTGGTACCAGCCCACCCTGGTACATCATGCTGCATCAGGACTAAGTGACTCCTCTTTTACTGGAGCAAGACAAGGCAGCCCTGGGGAAACAGGGTCCAGAGGGGAGGAAACAGAGTGCAAGTCAGAGACAGTCCCTGCTCCAAGCCCCTGCTTGTTAAGGGACCCACTTGAGGATCAAGCAGCCCATCAGCTTCTTTTGTGTAGGGGCCTAGGGTCAGTGTTTGCATGTTCTTTGGTTGGTGGTTCATTTTCTGTGACCCTCCATGGGCCCAGGTTAGTTGGCTATTTAGGTCTCCTTGTGGTGCCCTTGCCCCAAGCTCTAGCTCCCCAATCCTTCCCCTAACTCTTCTATAAGATTCCCTGAGCCAGCCTATTGTCTGACTGTGGATCCCTGCATCTGTTTCTATTATATGCTGGATGAAGCCTCTCAGATGACAGTTATGCGAGGTCTCTGACTGCAAGGATAGCAGAGCATCATTAATAGTGTCAGGGATTGGCTCTCCCCCATGGGGTGTGTCTCAAGTTTGGCCAATCATTGCTCTATCTTTTACCCTTGCACATATTGTAGGCAGGACAAATTTTGAGTTGAGGGTTTTGTGGGCGGGTTGGTGTCCTCCTCCCTCCATGATAAGTCATAATAGCCCATACCTTTGTAAGGAGGTCGGTGATTTGTATATAACTAGTGAGACTTGCCCATATTTCTTGCATTACTACCTTATAATACTTTTGATGGTTACAAAAGATCATCTGGAGATGCTCTTCTTTGTACTCTAGATCTTGGCCATCAGTGTCTTGTATCTCTTTCTCTCTCCCCCCCCCCTTCCTTCTCTCTCTCTCTTGCTAGATGTTTGTAAGTTACTTTGGACTAATTTTGCTATTCCTCAGTGTCTCTATATTTTTAATTAAAATTAATTGTCTATATTATAAGTCTGTGGGGATCCAATACAGTGTTGATTTTACATCATGAATTATTATATTACACTAACTAACAAATTTATCATTTCACAAACCAACTCTTTCTGGGTAAAACATTTAAAATCTACTTTTAGCAATTTATTATACAATATTTTTATTTATTATACCCGCGACTGCATAGTAGCTCACTGTGGTTCTCAACTAACGCTATGACCCTTTAATACAGTTCCTTATGTTGTTCGTAATTTTGCTATTAATATGAATTATAATGTAAACATCTGATCTATCCAATGGTCTTAGACAACCCCTGTGAAAGGGATGTTCAGCGCCCAAAGGGGTCGTGGCCCACTCTGAGAACCATTGATCTAACTAAAACTTTGTCCTCTCTGATTATCACACCCACTTTCTTGTCTCCTGCTCCAGTAACTCTCATTCTGCTTTGCTGCTCTGAGTTCATTATCTGGATTCCAATGTAAGTGGGTCACGTGGTGCTTGTCTTTCTGGGCCTGACTTATTTCATTCAGCACAGTATTCATGTTGGTTACAAATAATAAATTTTCCATCTTCAGTTGGATAAAAACCATCTATCAAATGATGGAGTTTCATGCTGCTCACATATTTTAGCTACGGTGAGAAGTAATAAACCTGAGTGTGTTGGCATATTTTCAGCACACACAGTTCATTTCCTTTAGGCACAGACCAAGAAATGGGGTAGCTAGATCACATGGGAGTCCTGTTTCATTTCATAAGGGACTTCTCCACTCTTGTACATAGTGGTCGTATTAATATGTATTCTCACTTGCAGTAAATATTGTCAATGAAGTGGTGCATAATTTCAATAGTCTGAAGAAGCAAGCATCAGTTTAAACCAATTAAGAACAGGGAAAAAAACTATACTTCTCACAAACAACAAATACCACTAGTCTGGAGAATTGGGGCAGATGTACACTGGCTCCTGTATGGAGAAGCTGCAAATCCTATAGATGCCATCTTTTCCCAGGAAAACATGCCAGTGTGCTGGCACTCTAGTCAGAGTCTCGGTGCCATGGGTGGAACAGGAAGATATTAGTTTAGAGGTTTTATAGAAAAATAATGTGTGCAAGAATTACCCAGAACATTCTTTACAAAGAATAACCATGGGAGGGGTGGACATTATTCTTACATTCAAGGTGTTAAAATCAAAACATGAAGGTAATGGCTTTAAGTAGACACCAATAAGAGAGTGTCAGAATGAGGAACAATGACCCAACAGAGTGTGACACAGGAAAAATGACATTTCAATCTTGTAAAAAGAAAGAGCAGCCCTTATTACAAGGGGTGAGTTTGGTGGTGGTGTCACCTAGTTCAGCCACTATGGAAGTCACTATGGAAAATCTTCAGAAACACTAAAAATAGACCCAGGCTGTGACCAAGCTATTCCACTTATCTGTCTTCTTGAAAGACTCCAAGTCCACACATCACACACATGCTTGAGCTTCAGTGGTTACAGGGACATTACTCTCAGTAGCTACGTTATGGAACCAACCTATGTGTCCAATGACAGAGAAGTGAGAGCAATTCTCAGTTTCAAAAAACAAAAAACCCAGAATTGCTAAAACGATCCTTTACAACAACAGATCGTCTGGAGGTATCTCCATCCCTGATCTCAAGATGGACTACAGAGCAATAGAAATAAAAACTGCATGGTACTGGCATAGAAACGGAACAGTGGATCAATGGAATTGAATAGAAGAGCCAGATATAAACCATAAACCCACACATCTACGGATACTTGATTTTTCACAAAGAAGCCAAAAGCCATACAACAGAAAAAAGTTAGCATCTTCAACAAGTGGTGCTTATCTAACTAGATATCTACATGCAAAAAAATGCAAATAGATCCATATTTATCACCCTGCACAAAACTAAAGTCCAAGTGGATCAAAGACCTCAACATAAAACCAGACACACTAAATCTGTTAGAAGAAAAAAATGGGGAAGAGCCTTGAACTCCTTGGTACAGGAGACAACTTCCTGAACAGAACACCAACAGCACAGGCTCCAAGATCAACAATCAATAAATGGGAGCTCATGAAACTGAAAAGCTTCTGTAAAGCGAAGAATACTGTTATCAGAAAAAAATGACAGGCTACAGACTGAGAAAGGATCTTCACCAACCCTATATCTGACAGAGGGCTAATATCCAGAATATATAAAGAACTCAAAAAGTTAAAAAGCAACAAATCAAGTAATGCAATTAAAAATGGGGTACAGAGCTAAACAGAGAATTCGCAGTAGAGGAATATCAAATGGCAGAGAAACACTTAAAGAAATGCTCAACGTCCTTAGTTATCAAAAAAATGCAAATCAAAACAACCCTGAGATTTTACCTTACACTTATCAGAATGGCTAAGATGAAAATCTCAAGTGACAATACATGCTGGAGAGGATGTGGAGAAAGGGGAACCCTCCTCCACTGCTGGTGGGAATGTAAACTGGTACAGTCACTTTGGGAATCAATCTGGCACCTTCTCAGACAATTAGGAATAGTGCTTCCTGAAGATCCAGCTATACCACTCCTAGGTATATATCCAAGATATGCTTAAGTATGTAACAAGGACATTTGCTCAACCATGTTTGTAGCAGCTTTATTTGTAATAGCCAGAATCTGGAAACAACCCAGATGTCCCTCAATGGAGGAAAGTATACAGAAATTGTGGTACATTTACACAATGGAATACTACTCGGCAATTAAAAACAAGGAAATCATGAAATTTGCAGGCAAATGGTGGGAAATGGAGAAGATCATCTTGAGTAAGATATTCCAGAAGCAGAAAGACACACATGGCAGATACTCACTTACAAGTAGATATTAGACATATAACATGGGATAAACACACTAAAACCTAAAGAAGCTAAGCAAGAAGGACCCTGGGTAAGATGATAAATCCTTACTCAGAAAGGCAAATGGGAAGGACATAGGAAGAGGGAGAAAATAGGAACAGGACAGAAGCCCATCCCAGAGGGCCTCTGAAAGACTCTACCCAGGAGGGTATCAAAGCAGATGCTGAGACTTATAGCCAAACTTTGAGCAGAGTGCAGGGAATCTTATGAAAGAAGTTAGAGATAGAAAGAGCTGGAGGGGACAGGAGCACCACAAAGAGAGCAACAGTACCAAAAATTCTGGGCCCAGGGGTCTTTTCTGAGACTGATACTCCAACCAAGGACCAGGCATGGAGATAGCCTAGAACCCCTGCACAGAAGTAGCCCATGGCAGCTCAGTCTCCAAGTGGGTGTACTAGTACACCCGCTAGTAAGGGGAACAGGGACTGTCTCTGACATGAACTCAGTGGCTGGCTCTTTGATCACTTCCCCCTGATGGGTGAGCAGCCTTACCAGGCCACAGAGGAAGAAAATGCAGCCATTCCTGATGAGATCTGATAGGCTAGGGTCAGAGGGAAGGGGAGGAGGATCTCCCCTATCAATGCACTTGGGGAAGGGCATGGGATGAGATGAGAGTGGGAGGGTGTGATTGGGAGGGGATGAGGGAGAGGGCTATAGCTGGGATACAAAATGAATAAACTGTAGTTAATAAAAATTAAATAAATTGAAAATGAAAAAAAAACAACAGAGAAGTGTATAAAGATAAGGCAGTATGTATATTCAGTAAGATTTCATTCACAGAGAAGAATTAATGAAAATATGTGATTTTCAGGAAATTAGATGCAACTGAAAATGATCACATTAAATGAAGGAAGGCAATCATACAATATCATGTTTTCTTTCATTTGTTGTTCCTAGATCTTATATAGATATGTATAGATGACATGAGAGTAGAAATAAAACAAAGGAACAAATAGAACAAAGGAACTAATGAAAGGGGAGTTGTGGGGCTAAGGGGCATTGAACAATTTTGAACACACAGTTGGATGCAAACATACAATTAATACACACAACAAAAAGATGCTTAAAGTTTTGGCAAGAATGTATAGAAATTGGACTTCTCTTGTATATTACTGCCAAGGATACAAAAATGGTATGCCATCTGTGGAAAAACAATACAACATTTCTTCTTAAATTAGAACTAAATTGTGTCCAGCAAGTTCCCTTGGGTGTATACAGTGAGTGAAAGGAGCCACCATCACGTCACAGAAGGGTAACTACCGTGGCTTCCAACTCAGATGGGCACCTGAAGCAGCCACATTCACAGGACAGGAAGGATAAGGGAGCCATTTTAGTTCTTAGGATGGGAAATTTGTAGAGAGACAGTGTTGGCGCCAGCAAATGGGCTCCACAATATTGTGCACATGGTTAAGGTGGGAGATTTTATGTTGTGCGTATTCTGTCGCGACTGAGAATTAATATTTAGTTTTCACAGACCTATTCTCACTAAAGTGACGATGACAAGAGCCCTAGCGGATGACATTGGCTCTTGCTGATCTTTAACAGGGTCCCAGAACTTTGAGACTCAGAAGTTAAGTGGTAAATGATACTCTGAGCATTCCGTAGCCTGCCCCATATAACAGTTTCATTCCAATAAACCATGGTAGCTAAGAACACAGTTAAGCCACAGATGGATTTCTGCTGAACCTGAGGAATAGGACGAAGTCAGCCCCGCCTACCTCACGCATGCTCGGGATGCTTGCATGAGTCTACAATTGGGCATAACTGAAAACAAAGTCACCACCTCACTGCCTTATGTAATCTATGGGACACTGAGGGGGAAACACAGTGTGCTTTCAACTGACAGAGTCAATGACCTTGCAGTTGTGACTTTGGCATGCCCCCTGGGAATCACCAGCTCACTCTCACTGGCCTCTGTCTCCTGGCCTGCCCTGCCTCCCTGGGCTAGTAACTTGGTTTCCAGTGTCAGCCTTCCCCCAGTGCTGTCCTTTTGTCAGCATCCAAAGGTCACATAGAGCTCATCTGTGTTTCTATCAGCGAATGGCAGGAGTGTAGCATCCCTCTTTTTGTTGTGTAAGCCTTTCTAGTCCCAGACAGGCTGATGGACCATAAATAAGGGGACAGGTTAGCTTTTAAATGCTCCAAAGAGAGTTACGGAGAATTACTGTGGTTTCATTTGCAAAGCTCTGCTGTGTCTTTCTCAGTGACCCCGACGCCAAGGGGCACTCTTGGAATAAATCTGTCAGCTGTTTGCACATCCAGATGTCAAGGTCAGAGAACTAATCATCAGGTTTCCCGAATTCTTCTTAGAATTAATCACACACTCAGTGAAATAACCGATGGAAAAGATTTATTTGGAGGTCTCTTCCCTGGGGCCACTGGAGGGTTCTTTGGAATGAAGAAAAAACAAAAAAAAAAACAAGCTTTTCAGCTAAGCCAGCCTGCTTTCCTTTCCCAGGGACCATCCTGCACCGCAGAAACAGTCCTGCCTTTTGCCTGAGCTGCTTTAGTGCCAATGCCAAGCACAGAGATGGAGTTAAGATTATACAATAATTTCTTACCCATTCATGATATGGTTGAGAATGAACTAAGTCCTCCCTCACTGTGCACTTGACACTGGTTTCAGAACGCACACACTCATGGAAGCTCCTTATGTTACCATATCTGTACACCTATGCACCTCCTCCTCCTTGCTGAAGGTCACCTCTACGTGACTTATAATGCTCACTGCAGTGTAAATGCAGAGTTGACTGAGTCAGCTCGGTAGAGCCCATGGATAAGAAGGATTGTTTTTAAAAAATGGGCTCTGGGAGCTGGAGAGATGGCTCAGAGGTTTCGAGTACTGTCTATTCTTCTAGAGGACTCGTGGTTTGATGCCCAATGCCCATTCTGTAGTGTACAACAGCCTATAACTTCAGTTCCAAGGGATTCAACACCCTCTCCTGGCCTCTGTGGGCAACAGGCATACATATGGTACACAGATATATATACAGGCAAAACACCCATACACATAAAATAATAAAATAACCATACACATAAAAAACTTAAAAGAATATTGGAACAGTGTCACATTTCCTAGAAACACTTGCTTGGAATACTTTTTCCATGCCTTCAATTTAAGGTTGCATGTGTCTTTGAGGCTGAGGTATGTCTCTTATATGCGACTATAAATGGATCCCATCTCATAACTGAATCAGATAGCTGTTGTCTTTTAAGTGGAAAGTTGTGACCATTAATAGTTAGAGCTAATACTGAAAGGTATGTATGTATTCATTCCAGTCATTTTGTTGATTTTGTTGTGTTGAGTGTTTTCCAATTCCTTGTCTGATTAACTATTAGCTATTAACTAACTCATATTCCACTATCTTGGATAATCTAAAAGAAATAAATGAATGTCTAGATGCATATAACCTATTTTTAAAAATACCTAGAACACACAAGCACACCAAAGCAGCAATTAAAACAACAATCTGCCAACTGAAAACAAAATCTAGGCCCAGATGGATTCACTGCTGAGTTCTATCTGACCTTTGAAGCAAAACTAATATCAATAATTCTCAAGCTAGTCCATTAAACAGATAAGAAAAGAATACTACCCACTTCTTTATAAAACTATAATTATCCAGATACCAAAATCAGATTTAAAGAGTAACAAGAAGACCATTACAGGTTAATCTCTGGGCTGAACACAGATGAAAAATTCTCAATAAAATACTTGTAAACCAAATTCAAGAGCACAGCAGAAAGATCATTTACCATGATCAAATTGGCCTTATCTCAGAGGTTCAGGGATCTATACAAATCAATACACACAATAGATAACACAAGCATAGAAATTACATTATAATCTCAGCAGACACAGAAAAGGCTCTTGACAAAACCCAGTATATATGTATGATGATACCTTTGAAGAGACTACAAATAGATGGAACACATCTCAATACAGTAAGTGCTATGTGTGGCAAGCCTACAGACAGAGTACATCATGTGGGGAAAACTTGAAGCATTCCCACTAAAAAAAGGATTAGGACAAGGGCTGTGCTGTTTCCACACTTGTTCAATATTGCACTTAAAATGTTACCAAGGTTAATAAGACAACAGAAGGGACTAAAGGAATATAAACGGGAAGGAATAAGTCAGGGTATCTTTTTTCAGATGATATTATCATTTGTCTAAAAGCCCGGGAACAATTTTCTCCTTGTCTACAGGGTACCTCCCCACTCTGTGACTGAACCCTACTGATTTCTAGATCTTATTGTTTTAATATGGTCACCTCATTATAGTCCTAAAGGGACGCAGCCATGGGCAGGCATCTCTAATACTGTGAGCCAGAATAAATCTCTCCTTATACATTGACCTTCACAAGCATTTTGTTTCTACAGTAGAATCCTGACAGACTCACTCGTGCTTCGAATGTGTCAGTGTCTAGGCTAGCGTTCACAAGTGGAGTACAGACTATGTCAACATCGTGGAGTTCTCTGATACTTGAGAGCAGACGACGTGACAGAGGAGGATCTTGTGGAAAACCTGCAGTCACCCTGGCTGCAGAGATAGCCTGCTAGACAAGCAAGGAGACCTGAGTTTGGACTCCCAGTGCTCAGATAAAAAGGCAGGAATAGCAGCACATGTTTGTGACCCCAGTGCTGGAGGCACAAAGACACACAGATTCTAGATCCTTTAGCCAGTTAGCCCAGCCAATTGGTGACTGCTGAGTTTTGTGAGAGACCACATCTGAAGAAAATAAGGTGATGATCACAAACGTGTACATACGCACGCACATGTACAGGCATGTACACACACACACACACACACACACACACACACACATACTATATTCTGAGAAAATGGGGAAATAAGGTGTTAGTTAAGCCTCATGAGAAAGACAACAGAGAAACAACAGAGCAGGGCTTCTATACTTGATGCCAGTCAGCTCTTAAAAAGCACACGTGCGCACACACACAGAAGTCATTGAGGATACAGGGTCTCACTAAGTAGCCTTAGATAGCCTAGAACTTCCTATTTAGACCAAGCTGGCCTCTACCTCCCGAGCGCTGAGATTAAAGGTGTGTGCCATCCTGCCCACCACTTACACGTTTTAAACTGACAAATAACACTATGTCTTTATCCTACACGACATAATGTTTTGCCACACACACACCCACACACATCGGGAAGCTTTAATACAGTTAGTTAACGACACACGACCTCACCGACTTCCCAGACGCTGGGGGCAGACTGAGGATCACTAGCCATAGTGGTTGGGCAGGGCCTGGGGAGCTGTTGGTCAAAGGCTCAGTCACTACAGCCAGACAGAAGGGAAACATCTCAAGCTTTGGTACCCAGTGAGACGATGACAATGGTCACACTGCATTCTCTCCGCACTCCTGCGCAACTGTGGCAGTCCCGTGCCACCAGCCCAGCCCAGCCCAGCCCAGCCCATGTCTGTGTGTGCTTTGCTTAGCATCACTCTCCCCTCAGCTCTGGGGGCAGGATTACTTCAACATTGGGGTTTGGGTGTTCTCATGTAGCTCGCGCACGCGCACGCGCGAATTCGGGGAAGATGAAATAACAAAGGGTGCTGCTAGCCTCAGCCTGGCTCCTTCTAAGCTCACAAGTGGGTATTCATCACCACAGCGTTTCAGGCCATCAAGGAAGCCTGCTGATAAGAACCTATTACTATTTCTGATTCCCGATGTTCACACCTCAGAACACAGGAAGACAGTCTGGGGAAGGCATCCATTCGTTTTCAAAGGCCAGAAGCTGCTACCTTCTTTGTTTTCTTAATAGAATGTTAAGAGTACGTGGCGATGGTGAGAAACACATAAAAAAAAAAAAAATCCATTCCTTTAAAATGGACAATCTGAAGAGAAGCTGGGTTTCTTAATTTTCCGTTGCTAGGATAAAATACCATAGAAAATGATCTCAAAAGGGGAGGAAATGCATTTTGACTCCTGGTTGATGGGCCACGTGGTTTTGAACTGTGATAAGACAATACCTCATGGAGAGATATGGCAAAGAAGGCTGTTCTCATCATAGCCAGGAGAGAACGAGCACACCCCAGTGACTTAACTTCCCCCTGCTAGGCCTGACCTGTTCCAGTAGCACCACAGGCTAGACATGAAGCCTTTCACCCATGAGGCCTTTGAGGGATGCTCATAATCCAAACTATAGCACCGGGGTTTCATGTTTGTTTGCATGTGCATTAAATATTTAAGGAGATATTCCAAAAGATAGGATTTTGAGTCTTTAGGTCAGATAATTAAGTCTGAAGTTTTCCTTAGCCTCGATAGCAGGGAGGCTACCTACTGCTCTTATTTCCTTCCCCTTTGTTTGGGTCTCTGTTAAGCTCTCTGATTATCGGTGAAACAGTAAGTCTTTAATATTTGAGCTCACATGTGCCATCCTGATAAGAGACAGAGAAAGGCAGGATCTGAATGTGAGACAGGGAGATGCCAGCTGGAACTCCTGACAGTGGGGCAGCTGTCGAGTGGAATAGCCAGCCAGCCTCACCAACTCTCCATGAACTCAAGCTTATCTTCAGAGGACGTGGCATCAGTCCTGGGCATTCTCACAGACCTCTGTATGTGATGGCACCATCAAGGCCAGCATCCATCACTAGGCCAGAGACACTCGCATGCTCCCCAGCCAAGCAGAAAAAGCCAGGCTGCTGTTCTCAAGGCAATTGAGAGAAAGAGAAAAGAGAAAGGCAATCACCCAAGGAGCTGACGCTTCACATGAAGACCCTGTCCGTGGCTCTGCAGAGGAGGTTACAACCTCCAAATCCTCCTGGAACTCCTTTTGTTAATTACGCGGACTTGGTTGCACTTTCAGCCGAAATCTTAACAATTAACACTGACATCAGAGAACGGCTGTACTTTGCTGGCACAAATAAAGAAAGGTATGAAGAGAATCCTGCTACTTAACTGGGGGGGAAAAAGGCACTGGATGTCTTTCTTGATGGAGCCTCAAGCAGAAAGAACCAAGGAAGAACAGTGAGATGCCTAAAAGACGAAGGTTCGTGGTCACATTACTTACAAAAGCAGTGTTTCTCAAAGGTTAACGATTGGGGAGGTGGTGGCTGGAGGATCCGAAGTTCGATGTCTTCCTCAGTATAGACCACACAGGAGCCTTTGCCTCAATAAATACACCCGAAAGCTTAAAAATGGCTGTCCAGATCAAAGTTTCTGCCTGGTCACCTTCTAGAGCACATCACCTCCAGAACAAACAAACAAGCAAACAAAAACAAGCTTATGCTGCCCTCCCCCACCTTTCTCTTCTCTGTCCTGCACTGTAAAAGGGTACTATCCCACCCCTACTGTCACTAGCCCAGAAGCTGTGCTGCAGGGAGTGCGGAGTGAGGAACCAGAGGAAGCTCAGCAGGTGCCTGCGCTCCTGGTCTGGGGGCTTTGTTTGCAAGGCACATATGCAGAACACAGGCTTCCTTATACTCGCCCCCCTCTCGGTCCTCTACCCATAGACACAAATGCCTGCCAAGTGGCATCTCTTCCTTCCTAGACTGTAAGTCCAACGCAACAAAGCATACCATTTTTATGAGTTGAATTCTTTCTAGTCTCAAGTTTAATAACTTCTAAAATTCTCCACGGGAAGGCTTGGTTCATAAAAGTGAATGTACTTCTGGGAAAACAGAAAACACTCACACAGAACCTACAGATAATAGTGTTCCTCCATGGCCATGGAATTCTGGGACTCTGCGACATGCCCAACTCTAATCCCAGAATGCTCAAGTCCCTCCACGTCCCCCCCTGCCGACACACAATGGCATAGAATTTGCCTAAGATCTATACTTGTCTATTTCAAATAATCTCTAGGTCCTTATACTATGGAAGGAACACAGTGCCTACATACTTCACATGCATGCACTCCACAAAGTACTCAGTCTGAGGCAGATTCAAATTTCAGCTCTTGGAATTTTCTGAAACTTGGTCTTGCTATTGGAGTCAGGATTTATTTCATGTAGATCACACTGGCCTTGACTCGAAATCCTCCTGTCTCAGCCTCCCAAGTGCTGGGTATTGTTGGGGTGTTCATGAAGTGGGGGAGCTTGGAGCTAAAGATGCAGATGCGGTGGCCGTTGAATTCTGTGTCCCTGTCAAGTTTAATGGTGCAAACACATTAAACGAAGAAGTTGGGCAGAGTTGTTAACTGGTTGCCCTTGGGCTAGGGGACAGTTACATAAAGTTAAGGTTTCTTTTATTCCTCAATGCTGGGAGAACCACACTGTGCATAATTTACTATTTCTAGCTTTTTATTTTTTTGAGAAATGGTGAGTTCCAGGCTTGTAGGCATCTGAGAGATCTAAACCCTCAAGATGAGAGCTCCTGGCCCCAGCTGTCATGAGTTTGTGTCTGGCCTGGTCCTGACAGACGCTGAGTTTTATCTTCTCCACCCTAAGAAGTAATGTTCCCTCTCCCACCACGTTACCATGCCCCCACACCAGGCTCCTCTCCTTTCCTGACGCACTGAGGGACCCAGGAAGACGGACACAAGATGGGGATTGCATCAGTTATAGAGCCTGGATGTCAGCTTCATGCCGTCTAAAAGAGCCATAAATCCACACAATGACTGTTTCCCTCTTCTCCTCCCTCAGCCCTCTTACACACACATTCCATAAACCATCAAATCCCTGTTAAAGGGCATAGAGAGACATCTCTAGTGGCTAAGAGCACTCGATGCTCTTCCAGAGGACCCTGATTCGATTCCCAGCACCCACATAGTGGTTTACAACCATCCTTATCTCCAGATTTGTGAGTCTGGCACCCTTTTCTGGCCTCCTCCAACACTAAGCTAGCTAGTGGCACCTAGGCATATATACAAACAACACACACACACACACACACACACACACACACACACACACACACACACTAAAATTTAAAAAGTAAAATTTAAAGAAGCCCTGTTAAACACAATGCCCACTCAGAAGACCTGGCTACATCAGTGTCTCTGCTTCAGGCAAGAGGTAGAGAGAACAGGGACATCACCCCATGCCTGCAGCACTGAATGGGGGACTTCTTGTCCCACTACATTCCATAGATCCTGTCAAAAGGGAAGCAGAACCTGTCTGGGGAGCACTCAACTGACAGAGGACTAACGAGGGGGAAGTCCCAGCAGGGATGAGGCAAAGTCCTAAGCTTGCCCACACAGGCAGCCAGCCATGAACTCTGGATTGGAGAAATCCAGCCCAACAGATGTGAGCTGGCCCACACATGATGTGGGGTGCCCTGGAGTACCAACGGACTTTCCACACTCCCCGTTGGCAGTCACCCCTCAAGTTCCCTCCCATGCCTCAGTGAGCAGCTGTGAGAGGGCGGCTGACAGTCACTTCCTCCTAACAGGGCACCTGTGACCTGAGGCTGGAGAGATGCTGAAAAGATCCCAGTGCCTCAGGCCTGGAATCCCAGAGAAGAAAACCCACCAGAGGGCAGCATACCGCGCATGCTGCCAGGCAAGCACAGAGAAAGTACAAGGGCAACAGTGAAAACGCCAAGACTCAGCGAGGTCACAGCTGCACTCAGGCACCCCAGCTCCGTGCTTCTCTCCACCTGCGCTACAAGGCCTTGCCTTCAGCTCCCAGAACACACGAGTGAGCCCCAAGCCTTTCTCAGGCACCTGTGGACCTCTAGCCCACATGCTACCTGCTCAGTCACTGTATTGATGCTTATTTTGTTAGGAGTATTTTCTCTGCAAGGAAACTTTTGAGTTTGGAATCAACTTCCAAATCATCATTTTTTTTCCATGAAATCTATTTGTTCACAACAAGGCAAATTCACTCAATAATAAAGTAAAATAGAATGATATTCCCAGAAGAGAAAAAAAATTATGTGTCATTTTAGCAAGGTAACAGTGGAAGTCAAACTCTAAATTTCTCACAAGGCCAGGAGAAGCCAAGAGAAGCCAAGATCATTCCTGACCAGTGCTAAAATGTTAAAACAACAACAACCCCCCAAACAGAAACAAACAAACAAACAAAACAACTTTTAGCAGTCCCTAAGCCCACGATGAAACAATGGCTAGGAAGACCTCTGGAGGACTGCGTGATGTCAATCAAGTTTTCCTTTACTTTCAGAGCCAGACACATCTGACTGTCCCAGCCCGAGGCTGTGTCCTTTTCTAATTTGCTATTCATGGCCATGAAACTAAATCAGGGTTTCCCTGGTTACTGAGAGGCTCTTCTGAGGGATGTGGCTGTGTAATTGGTGTTGGCTTGGTTACTGGATGCTTTCAGGGCTGAGAGCACTGGTAGTAAATGCTGCTATGAGCCCCAGGAAGGAACTAACAGGCTCGGGATAAAATGAGACAGTCCAAAGATTACAGTCCTCCTCAAGGTGTGGCGCTGAGTGTCCACACCTAAGCTCCCGACATCCCTGGCAGACAATAGAGTAAGCGGATCATGAAAATCGTAAGTGCTGGGGAAAACACACACACACACACACACACACACACACACACACACACACACACA
>NW_026596046.1:3448252-3637655 GCF_907164565.1 Psammomys obesus
ACACACACACACACACACACACACACACACACACACACACACACACACACACTGGACTCCCAAAACTGATTAGGCCTCTTCAGCCACCTGCTGGACTGTCACACAGAATTTGCCATGAATATTCTGTCCAGATCACCACTCAACAGATGTTTCCTGAGCTTCTGTCAGAGCCAGCCCCTGTTGGATACAGACATGAGGTGATTTGGGAACAACAGCTTGGAGGACAGGCGAGCAGGCAAGTGACAAGGATGGGGCCCCAGAGCTGCCATCTTTGAAGGAGGAAGACTGGGACCTCATGGCTCTGTCAGACTGAATGGCTTTCGAGATCTGAAGTCTGGGGTATGCTTGTGAGCACCTGGGGACCTGCCAAACTCATGCCAAATCTACTGCACCTAAGAGCTGTCTGGCTCAGTGGGGGTGGCCCTCCGCCCTGCCACAATTCTCAGTCTCTTCCCCATGTCCAGGAACCATCAGAGAGAAAGAGGATAAAGAGCTGACTACCTCCCGGAGAGAGTCCATGTTAGAGACCAACAGATTGAATGACTGTGCAGTGGTAAGAATCACATTTGTTTTGTCTCCCCCTCCGGAGATGAGTCACAGAGAAGAAAGTACATGAGTCTATCTGTCTATGTCATATTGTGAATTTTAATTACTCTTATATAAGAGGCCTCAACAGGATTGCATCCAAACACTTCCCATAAATAAGCTTACAAAAAAAAAAAAAAGAAAGAAAGAAAGAAAAAGAAAAAGAAAAGCAAGACCTTAAAAATATACTAAAAAATAAAAAAGTCAGCCACAAAAGGAAACACAAGACACTTAGAGTGACAATCACAACGGAGAAACCGAACACTGGGTGGTACTGGTAGGAGGAGGAGACCATGAGAATGTACTGTTATATGACCATCAAGTTTGTGTTTGGGATGATGAAGAAGTTCCGGAAACAGGTAGATGCTAGAGCTGTACACAGTATCGGTGTTTGTTTGTTTTTGAGACCAGGTTTCTCTGTGTAGCCTTGGCTACACTGGACTCGCTTTGTAGACCAGACTGGCCTTGAACTCACAGCAATCCATTGGCCTCTGCCTCCCAGACTGCTGGGATTACAGGCATGTGTCACCCAGCCTGGCTGTATTTATGGTCTTAATGGCACTACTTTTTACAAGTAAAATTGTTAAAATTAAACTTTTATATCATGTCTATTTTTCCATAATAAACCCACTCCCATCTTCATAAGCATAATGGCAAAGCCAATGAAAAACAGAAAAAAAAACCCCAATTTATCAATGGGATAGTAATTTTTAAAAATCCTGCAAGTAAAAGAACAAAAAATTTAAATATATATAAAATATTGTAACATATTTATTAAAGAATACTCCAAGCTTGGTATGGTGGGACACACCTATCATCCATGCTACTTGGGAAGCTGAGGCAGAAGGATTGCCCAAACCAGCCTGGTCAATTCTGAGAGGGCTATCTATCACACTAGATGCTTGGATAACAGACAAGGAAGGGTCTCATAAAAGCATCCTAATTCCTCACGCAAGAAACTAGATATATAGTATAGGATAAACATATTAATATCTGTACACCTAAAGAAACCAATCAAGAGGGAGGATTCTGGTGAAGATGCTCAATCCCCATTCAGAAAGGCAAAGAGGATGGACATCAGAAGAGGGAAAAATAGGGAACAGGACAGAAGCCTACCACAGAGGGCCTCTGAAATGTTCTACCCTGCAGGGTATCAAAGCAGATGCTGAGACTCATAGCCAAACTTTGGACAGAGTGCAGGGAATCTTTTGAAAGAAGTGGGAAATAGTAAGACCTGGAGAGGACAGGAGCTCCACAAGGAGAGCAACAGAACCAAAAAATATGAGCACAGGGGTCTTTTCTGAAACTGATACTCCAACCAAGGACCATTCATGGAGATAACCTAGAACCCCTGCACAGATGTAGCCCATGGCAGTTCAGTGTCCAAGTGGGTTCCATAGAACTGGGAACAGAGACTGTCTCTGACAAGAACTGATTGGCCTGCTCTTTGATCACCTCCCCCTGAGGCGAGAACAGCCTTATCAGGCCACAGAGCAAGACAATGCAGCCACTCCTAATGAGACCTGATAGACTAGGATCAGAAGGAAGGGGAGAAAGACTCTCCTATCAGTGGACTGGGGGAAGGGCATGGGCAGAGAAGGGGGAGGGAGGGTGGGGTTGGGAGGGGAGAAGAGAAAGAGCTAAAGGGGTGATACAAAGTGAATAAACTGTAATTAATAAAAATAAAAATAATTTAAAAAAAAAAGAAACTAGATAAGCAAGAGCAATCATCTTGATTGCTCTAGAACCCATCTGTCTGCTTCCTGTGGGTGCAATGTGACCCCACCACACCCTGCCTGCTGCAGTGACCTGGCCTTGTGATGGACTGCACCCTCACAATGTTGCTTTTGTCAGATACTTTATCCCAGCAATGAGAAAAATAACAAATACACAACTACAGTAGGGAAGGTGAAAGGAGAGGAGAGAAGGGAGAGAAGAAGGGAGAAGTGATAGGGGAGAAAAATTCTACCACAAAGCATTTGAAAACTGAATCCAACAACATATAAAGGTGATTACATATTATAATATATAATTACATAGACTATAGTGCAGCCACACTCGCTTAACTAGAATGTTAAACTGGGGTAAGCAAGACAGTTCGGTGCCACGGATCCCCATTTGATTTTGGGTGATGCACACACAATGTTTTCTGTTTGTTTGTTTGTTTTAATGCATTTGGCAACATAGTCTCTTCACTTACATGTTCTCTACCCAAACACCACTCTCCCCATGAAGCGCGTTCTCCCATTTCTAAACAATGGAATAAACTTCTCCACCCTGGTAACAAAACCAGATTTAGATCGTTTTTATTCAAGGATATTCCTGACGTATCTATGTATGAAGAATGAGAGGTCCACTCTGGTCTGAACTGGTTTGGGGTGCAAGTGCAGAAAGGTAGTAGTGCATTCTCCAGTACCTGTTAGAGAGAATCCGCCATTTACCATCTTATGACTGTGGGTACAGCACGCACACGATTAAAATCAGAAGCATTATGGGAAGAGACATGTCCACTAGGAAATAAAAAGAACAAATGGCCCAGCCTATCAACCAGAATAGAGAACTACTCACACCGTACCCCTCAATACTCAGCTTGTTTTCTGCTTACATCCACGTGGGTCCTTGAGTTCTCTTACTCTTGACAGTGTCTCCCTCTGTAACTTGCACTGTGGCTCTGCTCTAAATACAGTTGTTCTTCAGCTTTTGTGTATCTCTGTGAACCTTATTCTCAAGTATTTGGATAAGAGGTCAAGACCCTGGAAATAGTCTACTCAAACCCTGACCACTGGTTATCCTTCACAAATCCATCAATATAACACACCACCATCAACAAACTACACAAAAATAAGAAAAGGGATATTTGAAAATCCTAACACGCAGTTATCAAAAATATTAAATTTTCATTAAAAAATTAAATTATTAAACTATAAAAAACATCTCTTAGCAAGTCAGGAGTGGAGAGGATTGACCATATTTTAAAAATATTTATTTAGATACAGCTACATATCTGTAGCTTGCATGCACGTGTACATGTTTGTGTGTAGGACGCATATAATCTAGAGCTAACATCATGCATTCATCAGTGCCTGAAGACTGAACATTTTCCCTTTAATGCTGGGAACTTCACAGTGCAGTTCTATAATCTCAGTTACTTGGGACACTGAGGCAGGAGGATTACAAATTGAAGACCTGCTTGAGCAGTTTAGTGAGATCTTGTTTTAAAATAAAAAATAAAATAGTTAAAGGGGACTTTCCAGATAAAATGGTGGATTAGAAGTCACGATGGAGCAAGTGTGTGATTAAAGTTAGAAAAACAAAGGCAAAGAGAATGCATCATCACTGTATTCTTCTGTCCCCATAATCACAACATTTATTGCTCCCGAAGAAATCCCTGACAATCAGACTCACTGCTGCCACTGCTGTGGAGCCACCACTGTGGGTGTCTACTGGCACGTGAGCCTCAAGGACTTCTTCCCTCTCTCCAGAAGTTTCTTCACTTGGGTTCTTACACAAGGGATCTCCAGCAGTCTGCTGCCCCAGGACTGTCTTCAGCGCCCCAGTGCAGCACCATGAAACAGCGGGAAGGATGCCCAAGCTCTAACCACACGGTGCTGTACCACACCTACCCTCAACCAACCGCACCGATCCTGGCTAGCTGGGGACTCTTTTAGATAGTCCTCACTCCTCAAGTAGAACTAATTACTTTCTTGAGAGAACTTCACGCGGAGCCACAACAGGGGAGAACTTGAAGAGTGAAAGTTGACCTGGAGTGTAGCCTGGAGCAGACTTTAGAGGAGACAATGCAGAGGCCTTCCCGGTGGTGAGACAAATCCAGTACTGAGGCTGATCATATGTATGATCTGTGTCTCCATCCAGCTCAGATGCCTCACAGCTGTTCCTTATTTATGTAATACACAACATCAATAGCAGCCTACCCAGGTCCCCCATTGTTTGCACACTGCATTTTTTTCTCTTTCTTTGTTTTTTCCCCTTTTCTCTACACTCTCCTTTTCCTTTGTCCTCTTCAAAGCAACGCCGGCTCATCTGGTTTATGTGGTCTCTGTGGTTTGACCTCCTGAGAGATGTGACCGCTCTGTCTTATATAACTGCAAAGCCCTTCCCTTCTCTCTTTGTTCTGTTCTTAACCAAAACTCCTACATCGTCCTGCTCTCTTTAAAATTTTCTGTGCCTCTGCCACTGCCCCTCCTATGTATGTTTCCTATACTTCCTATGTAGCAACCTAATGTTAATCACTAGCCCACTGAGATTCCTTTTCTCCCCACTCACACCCACAATAACTCATCTGTTAGTACCTACAGTGTCCCCTCACTCCTAAATCAATCGCTACTAGCTGTTTTGCAGTCACGGGGTGGGGGGTGTTACTGCTCAATACAGACTATCATTGCTGACACAGTCAATTCTCAGCAGAGGTCGGGGGATGGAGTCTGATGCTCAGAACACCAATCTAACAGAGGAAAAATAGTACTTCAACCATATTGCAACCTAGTCTCTTCTGAACGCTGCAAACTCCCACACTGGAAGATGACAAGCGACCTGATTTAAAACAACAAAAGTCAAGTCAACAATCTAACCATAGTATAGTCCCAACACAAAAACATAAGCAACATGACCAACCAAGACAACAGTCTCCTCCAAAAATTACCAATCCAGTTGTAACCTACAATCAGAGCGATTTAGATTGAACGCTGAACAAAGAAATTAAAAAATGATCATAGTTACACTCAAAGAATTCAAAGAAAATGCAAATAACCTTCTGAATTCCAGGAGAACACAAACAGCTGAGTAACATAAGGAAATCAATTCAGATTATCAAAATAGAATTCAATAAGACAAACACTGAAGGAATATGAAACTGAAATAACAGGAAGAAAAAGTACAACAGGTAAATAAAAAGCCCAGCAGAAAGCCTTGTGAACAGAATGGAAGAGGAGGACAGAATGCAAGGCTTGAAGACAAGAATCTGACCATTCAGCCAAAGTCGAGGATAACTTCTTAAAAAAATGTGTGAACACACTTGATCTTAGCCAAAAGGCCGAAGACTCTACATAGCTGTGTATCAAAGCAGATGCTGAGACTCATAACCAAACTTTGGGCAGAGTGCAGGGAATCATATGAAAGAAGAGATAGTTAGTAAGATCTGGAGAGAACAGGACTTCCACAAGGAACAAATATATCTGGGCACAGGGGCCTGTCTGAGACTGATTCTCCAACCAGGGACCATGCATGGATATAACCTAGAACCCCTGCTCGGACGTAGCCCATGGCAGCTTAGTATCCAGGTGGCTTCCCTAGTAAGGGGAACAGGGACTGTCTCTGGCATGAAATCTATGGCTATCTCTTTGACCTCCCCAGCACCCCCGTGGGAGGAGCAGCCTAGCTAGGCCACAGAAGAGGACATTGCAGCAAGTCCTGGTGAGACCTGATAAGCTAGAGTTAGATGGAAGGGGAGGAGGACCTCTTAAGTGGACTTAAGAGAGGGGCAAGAAGGAGATGAGGGAGGGAGGGTGGGATTGGGAGGGAAAGAAGGAGGGGGCTACAGCTGGGACACAAAGTAAAGTTTATTTACAGTTTAATTACAGTTTTGTAATTAATATAAAAATAAAACAAATGTATGAACACAGTGTGCAAGATGATGCCATAAAAAGTAAAATATACCACTATGAGCACAGAAGAAGGAGAACTCCATTCCAAAGGCATAAACACATATTTTCAATAAAATCTCAGACGAAATTTTCTAATGGGTGGAAAGAGAGGCTGATGTGGGTACAAGAGGCACACAGAATTAGCAAATACACAGGACCAGAAAAAAACCTTACCACATCATGAAATAGCTAAAACACTGAATACATAAAGAAAAAAAAAAAACATGTATTTAAAGCTATAAGAAAGCAAGGGCCAAGTCCCACACAGGCAGTCTACCAGTAGAACAACAGTTGATTCTTCAATGGAAAACTTAAAATCCAGAGGAGTTTAGAGAGGTATATTTTTATATCCCAAAAAGACTACAACTGCCAATACAGCATAATAAACCCAGCAAAATTATCTTTTATAATTAGAAAAGGAAAAGCTTTCTACAATAAACAGGCTAAAGAAAATTATGACTACCAAGCCAGCCCCAAAGATAATAATAGAAGAAATAATTCAGGGTGAAGCAAAAAAAATAAAATAAAGTAAAATAAACACACTGTCTTAGTTAGGGTTTTATTGCTGTGAAGAGACACCATGGCCAAGACAACTCTTATAAAGGAAAACATTTAGTTGGAACTGGCTTACAGTTTCAGAGGTTCAGCCCATGATCATCATGGCGGGAAGCATGGCAGCCTGCAGGCCGACATGGTGCTGGAGTAGCGGAGAGTTCAACTTGATCTGAAGGCAGCCAGATGAAGACCACCTTCCTCAGATAGCCAGGAGGAAGCTCTGATTCCACACTGGGCAGAGTTTGAGCACAGGAAACCTCAAAGCCCACCCCACAGTGACACACTTCCTTCAACAAGGCCTCACCTCCTAAGAGTGCTCTTCCCCTATGGCCACGCATTTAAACACATGGATTTATGGAGGCCAAACTTATTCAAACCACCACACACACAGGAGATACAAGGAAAAACAAAACAATGATAAGACATCCGTTAAGCAAAAGAGGGTTAGGAAAACAAAACATTACACATTCAGCAGGACAATAGATACCAATGTATATCTTTTGATAACACTGAATATAGACGGTCTCAATTTTCCTATCAAAAGACACAGACCAGCAGACTATATTATAAAACAGAATTTTTCATTTTGCTTCCTCCAAGAAATACACTTTGCCATCAAAGATAAACTTTATTTTAGGGTGAAATGATGAAAAAGGTATTCCAAGCAAATAGAACCAGTTGGTGTGGCTATTCTAATATGACACAACAGACTTCAAACTAAATCAAGTCAGAAGATACAAAGAAGGTCATTACATATTGACCAAGGGAACAATCCATTAAGAAGAAATTACAATTCTAAATAGACTCACCAAACACAGGTTTACTTAATTTCAAAAAAACTAAATAACATTAGTTACAAAGATACGTTAATGTCAACACAGTAACAATGGTGTCAGTACCCACACTCATCATTAAATAGAAAGGAAATGAACACTGGAATTAAATGACATCATAGGTGAGGTGAACTCAATAGATATCTACACAACATTCTAGCCCGGTCAAAATGACTTCGAAAACAAAGACAACAAAAGTTGGAAAACCTGCTGCAGCCACTATGAAAATCAGTGCGGAGGTTTCTCAAAAAGCTAAAAATAGAACTACCGTATAACCCAGTTATAGCACCCCTGGGCATACACCCAAAACACTCCAAATTCCACCACAGAGATACTCAACTGAGTTCACTGATGCTCTATTCATAATAATCACAAAAGATAAGTAATATAGATGTCTATCAGCTTATGAATGGATACTCAAATTGGGGTACATATAATCTTATTCAGTTGTAGACAAAAGTGAAATTCACAAGTACTTAAAGCAGATGTTCTAAATGAAGCAGTCTAGGCCCAGAAGACAGATGCCGCATCCTCGCTCTCAGATGCAAATCTTTGCTTCAAGTCCTTAGACTAGTGCATTTAGCTGAAGTGTATGTAGAGACCAAGAAGCTATTATTCTAGGAGGATAAGGTACAGCTTTGAGGTAAGGAGCAGAGTAGAACACATGTGATAGGGAAGTTGGGATATGGGGTGGGAAGGTTTAAGTGGAAATTGGGTAAAGAAAGTTCAAACAACAGTAAGGCTATCTGGAAAATATTTTTATTACATTTTATAATAGAATTTATATTTTAATTATATTTTATATATTATATATACATTATATTATGTTTCTTATATAATATATCTATAAATATAAATATAATTTATTATAAATAATCTGTGTTTTATAATATATAAATATATATTTATATATAATATAATATGCATATATTTTAAATATAAATATAGTAATATACTATAAATACAATAAATATACATAAAATGTATAATATATTTATATAGTATATATTTATCTCTATATATAAATTCTATATTTATATGTATATATTTATAAATGTATTTCTATATTTCTATATATTTATTATATTTATTTATATATATTTTGAAGCATTTCTTATTAGTTTATTGGGGTTCTTTAAAATTTTTTTTTTAATTATTTTTATTTTTATTAACTATAGTTTATTCACCTTGGATCCCCCATGTAGCTCCTTCTCTCCTCTCCTCCCAATCCCACCCTCCCTTTCTCTTCCCCACCTGTGCCCCTCCCCCAGTCCACTGATAAGGAAGGTCCTCCTCCCCTTCCCTCTGATCCTAGTCATCAGGACTGGCTGCATTCTCTTCCTCTGTGGCCTGGTAAGGCTGCTCTCCACTCAGAAGGAGGTGATCAAAGAACAGGCCAATCAGTTCTTGTCAGAGACAGTCTCTGTTCCCAGTTCTATGGAACCCACTTGGACACTGAACTGCCATGGGCTACATCTGTGCAGGGGTTCTAGGTTATCCCCATGAGTGGTCCTTGGTTGGAGTATCAGTTTCAGAAAAGACCCCTGTGCCCAGACTTTTAGGATCTGTTGCTGTCCTTGTGGAGCTCCTGTCCTCTCCAGGTCTTACTATTTCCCACTTCTTTCATAAGAGTCCCTGCACTCTGCCCAAAGTTTGGCTATGAGACTCAGCATCTGCTTTGATACCCTGCAGGGTAGAGTGTTTCAGAGGCCCTCCATGGTAGGCTCCTGTCCTGTTCCCTGTTTTCTCCCTCCTCCAATGTCCATCCTCTTTGCCTTTCTGAATGGGGATTGAGCATCTTAGCCAGAGTCCTCCTTCTTGATTAGCTTCCTTAGGTGTACAGATTTTATTATGTTTATCCTATATTCTATGTCTAATATCTACTTATGAGTGAGTATATACACTGTGTGTCTTTCTGCTTCTGGGATACCTCACTCATGATGATCTTTTCAGTTCCCACCATTTGCCTGCAAATTCCATGATTTCCTTTTTTTTTTTTTTTTATCGCTGAGTAATATTCATTGTGTAGATGTACCACAATTTCTGTATCCATTCCTCAGCTGAGGGGCATCTAGGCTGTTTCCAGCTTCTGAATATTACAAATAAAGCTGCTACAAACATGGTTGAGCAGATGTCCTCATTGTATACTTGAGTGTCTTTTGGATATATGCCTAGGAGTGGTATAGCTGGATCTTGAGAAAGCGCTATTCCTAATTGTCTGAGAAAGCGCCAGATTGATTTCCAAAACGCTTGTACAAGTTTATATTCTCATCAGCAGTGAAGGAGGGTTCCCTTTTCTCCATATCCTCTCCAGCATGTGTTCTCAGTTGAGATTTTTATCATTTTATAAATATATTTATATATTTTTATATTTATTATATTTATTTATATATGCATTTATAAATATATAATATATATTTATGTATATTTATTGTATTTATATCATATCATATTTAAATATATTTTACTTTTATTATATTTTCCATATAATACTAAATAAGTATAATATTAGCATATATTAATTTATTATATAATTATGATATTTATATTTATAAATATTATGTGTATTATAAATATTATATGATGTAATAAATATTATATACCATTATATTACATTACATTACATTATACTATATTATAATATTATAATGTTATATTATGTAGAATATTATATAATTATATATAATATTTTATATAATATTTAGATAATCTATTATGTTTATAAATATAAATACATTATATACACTATATAAATATTTAATAAATTCTGTTTATAAGTATACATATATTTATTATTATATTTACATATAATATTATGTATTTTAATTATATTTTAAAATATTAAAAAAAGAGTTCAGACAGAGGTAACTTGCATGGATGACTACTGCAATCTTCAGGGGCCATAGGTTATTAGATAAAAACCGCAGTGCCAGGTATGGGACACCTCCTTATACACTCTTGGTCATGGAAACCTCAGCGGCACTTAAAACAGCATCGGGGATGACTTCGCTCTTGGTGGCCTAACAGAACTAGACCCTATTGTTGAAAACAGCAAATATTTTGGTTGCAGGACATAGAGAAATTATTTGGACCTTAGCTGAATATCTCCTCCCTTCTGGCTAACGTCCCTAGTGCTGGAAGGTACTATGCAAGCTGCTGGGGAGAGAAAGTGTCAGTCTTACCCTGTGAGATACAATACTGACTGTCAGGCAAGACATGCCCTCTGGTACAATAGTGTACAGTACGATGGCACAGCTGTTATGGGGACAACCAACAACTCTCCACTTCAATGTGAGGTCAGCTCTGCAGAACGGAATCCATGCCGGGTATTGTAAACCTGTCCAGGAGCCCATGGTTGAAGGGACAATAAATCCGGTGGGGCACTTCTTAGTCCTGTTGCTAAATTGGTATGTTTTCATTTTGGTTTTAATTAGCACTGTTTTCAGCCTTGCTCAAAGAAGATTCTTCTTACAATGGGCAATCGTTAATGCAGAGACTCATAACTGGTCAACAGATTGTCCCTGATATCGCCTCCTCTAAGGCACAAGGAACACTGTAGGAGAGCCTGTGAAGGATAGAAGAATGGGAAGATAAGGAGGAATGTTGTAAAATGACGTATTTTGAATATTACATGGCTAATGCACTCAATGCGGCTCTAGTTACTGCTGTTGTCATTTTCTTCAGAGGTGTAGCCACTGATGAGTTGCCTGTGAGCCAGGAAATCAGCATTCACCAATGCTCAGCGGTTTTATATATATATATATATATATATATATATATATATATATATATATATGCATGAATATATACACACATATTTATATATTTATTTATTTTTATAAAAAAAATATATATATATTTAAAGGAGTAGGAGTCTGGGGCTTTAGCTCAGGGGTATGATGTTTGCCTAGCTAGCATGTTTGAGGTCATGATTAAATGCCTAGTAACACACACACACACACACACACACACACACACACACATACACACACATGCACACACCATAATAATAGATGCTTTAGTGCCAAAGGCAGGAAAAAGAAATAAAAAGCAAACAAGTTAAAAGTTAAAAAAAAAAACATATCTTCATTTTAAAGATATCCTGATACAATATATACAAAATCCCAAATAATCTATTACATCTGAGAACTAGCCAATGAGTTTAGCTAGATCACAAAATACAAATCACCAATAAAAATACTATTTTCACAAAGCAAATATATACATTCATTAATTAAAACTGAAACAAAGTATTTAAAAATATCACAAAGAGGCAGAAGTGAACTGAGATGATCACCAGTCTGGTGCCATGGGGCCTGGATAGGGAGCTAGCCTCAGGCAACCACCAGTCCAGCACTCTACAGGTCTGGGTGGACAGACCAAGCCTGAGATAACCCCTGCCCCGTGCCACACTGAGTGGTGGTGCATAGCACTCCTGAGACCACTCTGAGATGACTCCAGATACCCAGAGGCCCCTGGCACTAGTAAGAGGAGCAAGTAAGTGGTGGAGAGAAAAGAGCAGGACGTGGGCACAATGAAGAGAGGCAGAACTGGAGACTTGAGGGTAGTGAGGAACAGAATGATGGGAGTGGCCAGTGATGCCACCTAAGACCATGGTGAGGTTCTGGCCTGTTCAGCCCCAGGACCATGTCTGGGTCTGCAACCCTGCAGCAGCTGGAGTCTGTGACCATCTGGTCTGGGATGCTGCCTGGGGCCATGTTGATGTAAGAGGGAGGGCTGGGAAGAACTGGCCCCACTCCTTGCCTGGGTATTGTGGAAGAGCTGCCCTGTGGGGGTGTGTGTGAGAGAGTTGGCCCTGCTGTTAGTCTCACATGGTGTGATGAGAGATGCCCTCCCTACATCTCTCACCCCTCACCACCCGTGCTGGGTGGGAGACCTGGCCATGGGGTCAGAAGAGCAGGAGAGCTGGCCCTGTCCCTCACCTGCCGCAGCACTTTGGAGAGCAGGCTCTGCACCACTCCTGGGTAGCACAGTAGAGCCGGCTCTGGTTCCTATGGGTGCAGGTAAGCTCCTACTCTTGTCTGCTGTGCACTGGCATGAGTAAAGAAGACACAAACCCTCCCCTCCACACACACACACTGCCCTTGCCACTTGAGGTGGTCAAGAGAGTTGGCCTTGGGGTCATGAAAGTAGGAGAGTTGGCTCTGCCCCTTGCTGGCTGCAGCACTGGATGACCTAGACAGGGCAAAGCTAGAGAGTTCTCCCCAGTGGTGTGGGTGTGGACAGCTGGCTGGCCGGCTAGCTCAGGATCTCCCAGGCCCAGATCCAGGGCTTTAAGTTGGCCCACCTTAAACATCTAGCCTGCTGGGAGTGCCTGAAGGTCCTACAGATTCAAAACAGCAGGATCTCCATGACACAAGGCAACAACAGGATATCTGAGAGGAGTCCCAGTGAGACTGCAATATCAATAGAGTAGCAGAAGCCAGAGGCCTTGGACCCGACCAATGACTCATTGCAATGAACATTTGCAAGCAAAGAAGTGTGGACAAAAGTGTATACTGTGTGATACACTACAGCTTCCACCATGAGATTTTTTTTTTTCTTTTTGGGGGGAGGTTGCAAGGTTGGACAGTAGTTACCCCATGGCTGGGAAGATGAGTGGGATTGGGGTGCATGCTGAGAAAATCACTAAGAACCAATAAGAAGTTTTTAAAAAAGCCACAAAGAGGATGAAATCCTTAAGTAAAGGTCTAACAAATAAATACATGACAGATACTGTTGTGAAGCCTCCATATAGACCGATGCCAGCCTGTCCTCATCAAAATCGCAGCAACAATTCCGTTTAGAAATAAGATATCCTACAATTTATTCTGAGAAGCCCAGCCCATGGAGGAATCAGGAAACCCTGAAAACACAGAGCACAGAGAGGAACCACTGCATCCAGAATTACATCTTCCCATAAAGCAATGACCAAGGCGGTGTGATATGCTGAAAGAAGGACACACGGGCCAATGGGACAGAAAAGACACGCGAGGTTAGCTTGTTAAGTACTTTAAATTGATAGCTCATAAGGATTTTTAAAAATAACTAAATGGGTGGGAAATGGACTGGGGTGTATGATAAGAGACTATTTTCCTACTATGTATAAAGTGCCAGGGTTCAATCCCCAGCAGCACAGAAATTGAACACGTGTCTGTAACACCCAGGGAGCTGCAAGCAGAAGCTCATGCTCATCTCTGGCTCTGTTGTGAGTTCAAAGTCAGCCTGAGCTATAATGAGGCCCTGTCTCAAAAAAAAAAAAAAAAGAAAGAAAGAAAGAAACAAATGGCGGCGGTGTAGAAATTATAATAACCAAGCACACCGTGGCTCCTTGCCTGCCGCCGTGCTTGATTTTCTTTTGCCAGCCGCTCCCCTGGGCTGTAAAAAGAACCCTTTGCCAATTACTTCTAGGAAACGGGCTGCATCCTGAACTGAGGAAGCAGGCCCCATACGTGGGAGGCACAGACAGAGTTCCAGGTTAAGCTCATCAGGCAGAAAGGAGGAGGCAGCGGCTGGTTTTGCATCCAAACGGCTGCACACACGTCAGATCTCCCGGGCCACCTCTTTTGTTCTGGGGGACACAGGTGCACGCCAGAAAGCCTGGCTAGTGACTGGAGGGGCATCTAATTAGTGTGCAGAGCATGGTCACAGGAAGGATGGGGACACCCTGGCTTCTCGGCTAACAAGGACAGATCACACTCTCTCTGCAGTATGATCGGGCCTCATTTAAACACAGCCAATACCAGTGCATAGCGGTGGGTAAACGATGGAAGTCGTGCTATTATTTACTGGGTTGGGGAGTGTCCTGTCCCCTCTTACAGGCTTGACGCAACTACAAAGGAAGTGCCCACGCTTCTTACAAAGCTGCCCAGGGTTGGCTCCACACCTTTCATCCACTTTAGCGGAGGCTCCTGGAAACTGTGCTCTCTGTGGAGATTGTGGCTCTGCACTCAAATGTTGTTGGGCAACGTTTGTGATGTCCTGGGTTCTGTCTCCCACCATCAAGAAGATAAATGAATAAATAAGTAAATTAGTTAATCCATTAATTCTTTTAAAAATCTACTCTGGCAAAAAAAAAAAAAATAAACAAGAAATAATTATTTGCCTTCTATTGTCCAGCACTTTGCATTCTTTCCCCATCTTTTTTTATTTTCCGTTTAATTATTAAATCGCTTTACAGTCTAATCCCAGCCCCCTCCTCTTCTCTGCCCTGGTCCTACCTTTATGTGCCCTCCCTCTTTCCTCCTCCCGGTCTTCTCAGAGAAAGGGAGACCCCCCCACCATGGATACGAACCCATCCTGGCACACCAAGCTGCAGCAGGGCTAAGCACATCCTCTCCCACTGAGGCCTGACAAGGCAGCCCAGCTAGTTTGCCCGTCTTTTAATAGTCAGCATACTTCTAAAGGTCAAATATAACGATTTCCTAATAGTTGGGAACCCAGACCGGAATCTGAGACCCATGACTTAGAAAACATGCACTTAATTTCCAAGGACTCTCTTTTCCCAGTGGTAAGATGGGGTGCAGCAGTAACTGTCTTATGTTCAGAGTGGCCAGGAGAAAAGAAGTGAGTGCATGCTGGGGACTGAGGCCCTGGTTCTCAACCTGTGGGTCTCGACCTCCCATGACCCTTTCACAGGGGTCCCGTATCAGATATCCTGCATATCAGATATTTACATTACAATTCATAACACTAGCAAAAGTACGGTTATGAAGTAGCAACAAAATAATTTTATGGTTGGGGTCACCACAACACGGGGAACTGTATTAAAGGGACCCAGCATTAGGAAGATCGAGAGCCACTGGGTGGAGGGCTGGGCCTTGCACACGGCAAGCACTGAAGAAACACAGCAGCCATCACACTCATCATTATCACCATGTGTCAGACAGGGGTAGGTTGACATAAAAACATTAAACAGTACATTTCAAGATTGGAACTTAGTGAGTCAAACACATGCCTCACCCTTCACCTGAATTCCTAGTTTCAGTGACGATACCAAGGACAAAAGGCTTCATTCACACAATCCTACATTGCTGCTGCTGGTGGTGGTGGGGTTCCTTATTAAAACAATTATTGCCGGTTTGTATCCAAATTTCCCAGACACACAGACAAGAGTGTGTTTGTTCACCAAGATTAACCGTGGGGACGAGCAGGAAAGTGAGCCCCATGTCTCTAAGAGACACATGGTAAGGAGGAAAGAGAGCCCTGAATAGGAAAAGCATCCCATAGAAATATCCACATTGTGAGCTTCCTCTGAAGTCTGAACATGAAGTGTTATATCTGGGCACATATGTACACGTGTACATATTCATAAATATCTACGAATATGAAGGACGTGGTTATATCATTAAGCACGTGGTTATATCCTGTGCGGCTGGAGTGGGGAGCAGAAAGATAGGGAGACTTACTTTTCTTCCGATTTATGTGCTGCCTGCATCTTTGATATGAGACGTGATTCATATTTTATTTCACGTTCCCTATCATTTAAGATAGGATAACCATCCTATCATCAAATTGCATTCGGAAGGCATTCTCAGTTAGACTTCTCACTTAAAGACACAGAAAAGGTGTGACAGCAACGCCAAACAGCCTGGAAGGATCTGAGCACTGTCAAAACAGGTTTCATTTAAACAGAGCCGATGCCGCCGTAGTTTGACGCACATGAAGTTTGGAGTTAGGCAAAATGGGGAGGCATTTGGGGAAAAACTGAAAATCAATACTTCTTCTTCTTCTTTTTTTAACCATGAATGTAACTGAAACAACATGTCTGTTTTAAATCCCTAAATGATTTTTCAACTTCCTATGGGAGCTCTTAGGAAAAAAACTGGGGAAAGCGCTCATGTGCTTCCTGCTGGCAACTGCGCTCTAGCTGTCTCACGGGGTGCCACTCACCACGATGTCTCCGTGTGCTGCCCACTCACCACGATGTCTCCGTGTGCTGCCTGCTTGTGTGATCTTTAATATCACTGCTACAGAGGCAGTGATGTTCATACAAATAAGCCCAGGGGATACAGAGATGGCTCTGTGGTCAAAAGCACCTGCTGTTCTTGCAAAGGACCCGGGTTCAGGGCCCAGCACCCACATGGCAGCTCACAACTATCTGTAACTCTAGTCCCAGGGGATCTGATGCCCTCTTCTGACCCCTGAGAGCTCCTGCATATCTGTGGTTTATAGGCATACAATCAGCCCCCCACACACACACACATAAAGTTAATAAATATTAAAAAAAAAAAACAGACTAAAGACCCATAAAAATTATCAATTATTTAAGAAAAATCGCAAAAATTTAGAGAAGTGGGAAAACTTCATAAACTTAAAGTCAGGAAGCTCTTCCGGCAAATCACATGATTCGGAAATCAGGAAGGAAGGCAGATGATCAAGAATTGAACACAACACAAAATTCCCCTCCAGGAAGAAGAGTGTGATAAATGTCAACAAGTAAATAACAAAGCTCAGGAAAAAAAGGGTAGTTACAACACATTGAATAAAGTCCAGGTTTCTTAACATAGTAAACACATATTAACTATTAAAATATCAACAGAACAGAAAAATAAACAGCATACATATACCGGCACTAACATAGAATTTAAATGGCAAACAAATGTAAACCTTACTTTTCATTGAGGAAATTAAAATTATACAGTGAGATCTTCCTTTTCTTTTCAGATTCGTAAAGAACATTTCTGATAATACACATAAGTGTTTGCATGGGGATAGGCAACCAGGCATTGTCACACAACGTTGGCGAAAGTGTTACACGGCTCCTTGTTTTTGTAGAGCAATTAAGGAATAAGTTCATAAATTTTATTAATTTATGTGTGTGTGTGTGTCTGTTGTGAAATTCAACCAAAGGTTTTGACCTTACTAGGGAAGAGCTCTACTCTCGTTTGTCTTGTTTCGATTTTTAAAATAAAATCTCAGCATGTGACCCAAGGTAACTTGTGTGATTCTTCTGTAGAGGCCTCAAAGTGACGGGATTATAGGAATTCCCTCCAAACCAAACTAACTTTATCCAACTGAAGTACACACGTGTCCGTGTCCATTAACTGAGACTACTGCTAGTTTATCTTCTCCAGGCCTGTTGCAATTTCCCGTCTCACGCACAGCCACGCCTGTAGTGCCTCGGCCAGCTCCCCACCAGCAGGCGCTCCCACTTAGCATTTGTTGAGCAGTGAATGTGTGGGAAGGGTCATGTTCTCGGTCATCTTCATTTGATCAACAGACTAGACCCCTTCATGAATAAACTATGATTAAAGCACCACACACCCACCCAGCAGAATTTGCTACCAGTCTCTAATGGCACAGTTCTTTCCAAGACTCCATGTCAGCGAGGTGCACGGTTGTCTGGCACAATCAATGTGCCTCTGTGTAAATGGCCAGGCATGTAATAATCACACACACACACACACACACACACACACACACACACACACACACACTACCTCTTCAAGACAAAGTGTGTCTAACATGTTTAGAGTTAAGAAAATTGCTTTCGCTTACATTATCTTTTTTACTCAGAGAAAACTAGATAATTTTAAATTATGCATAGAAAAGAGACATAAACACTATATGTCCACATGGTTATACACCAGCTATTCTAGAGAGAACAAAAAACCCTACAATTAATTAGTTGAGAACATTTAGATAAAACAAAACATGGCTTGTGTCCTCGAGTGGGAAGACAAGGAACTGTCTAACATCAATTCTCAAGGCTATGTATAAACATTCTACGATTCTAATTAAAATGTCACATCCTTTCTTTTGATTCCTGAATCCCTCAAAATGCCAAAGTTCATCTTGGAGCCCAAACATTTATGAATAGGCAAGAATGTTTTTAAGAAGTAGGCTAGATGTTCGTGATGAGGACGGGAATAAGGATTTGCAGGCAGTGACAGAAACTGAGAAGAAAATTTGATGGACATGTGGTGCACGCCTTTAATCTCAGCACTTGCAGGGCAGAGGCCGGTGGATCTCTGTGGTTTTGCGGCCAGCCGGGTTTACATGAGTTTAAGGCCAACCAGAGCTACAAAATGAGGCCCTGTCTCAAAAGATAAGATCAGAGAGAAAATAATGACTGGCCAGAAACAAAACTGGGACAGAATAAGGAGCCCAGACAGAGATAAACGGGTCTAAGTGTCCATGTGTCCGTGCGTTCACAGGTGTAAATGTGCTGGGAGGATAGACACTGATCGTGTGTTAACACATTTCTTGCCTCTACTACTTTTCCTCGTCATTGCAACAAAATACTCTGCAAGAAGCAGGTTAAGGAAGGAAAAGTGTATTCTGGCTCATGGTTTGAGGCTACAATCTCTAATGGTGGGAAAAGCACGATGGCAGAAGCCAGAGTACTGGTTCCTTAGCAACCAGAAAGCAGAGAGGTAAACTCTGAGATTCGGCTTCCTCTCTCTTTTGTAGTGCAGGCTGGAATCCCATTCCATGGAGTGGTTCCACTCACATTAAGGATTGGTCTTCCCTTCTCAATCCAGAAACCCGCCTCATGGATACATCCTAAATTTGTCTCAAGGGAGATTCTAGCCCTTGTGAAGTTCACAATACTAATCATCACAGCTCCTGACTTTGTGTTGGTGAATTGCCCCTTGACTCCTATTGAATTCAGTTAGTTGTGCAAAAGGTGAAGTGTCCATAGCATCTCTTGTCAGACAGGCCTGTGGAGAGGGCACCAGTGCCGCCCTCTGTGCGCAAATGAGGCTCTTCTCATTCATTCGTCAAAGGAAGAAGGCTGGAGGAAACTGGCTCTGACGTTCTTATTCTTTCTCGCAGTGCTGGGTGTTCCAAAGCAGGGTGCTTGGGAGGGGACTGGCACCACGTGTAAGCTTTGGCTTTTATCTGGGCTGCCACTTCACCTCACCTAGTCACTTGGCTTCCCACAGTGTTTTCCACAGGAAAATGAGAATCGCAAAGAAAATTGCCTGGCCCCCTGGAAATGGCTAGATTATGCTATGTCTACTGCAGCAAGTACTCAGGAGCAAAGAGGGTGTGGAGTGAAGCCAGGAGGGCAAGGCCCCACTCTTGATAAAGATGGAGTTCAGGCCATGCAGGGGTCGTAGGAACCATGAGGATATAGCATCTGCAGAGGATGACCTGTCATAGTGAAGGAAACCCAGTCTGTGATCTCTAGAACACTTAAGACTAAGATCCAGTACTTAGTTTCTGTAACTCAGTAGGTTCCTCAGCACTGAGACCCATCGGGCTCTTTGAACCCAAGCAGCATGGCCACACAAAAAGGCAGCACGGCCCAGTCAAAGATGCTTGGGGGTACTTTCCCTCCTGACTTCCCAGACTAATCGCCAACAGGCAGAGCAAACAGACAGGCAGCTGGGGAGTAGCATGGCTCCAAAGTGGATCCCAGCACTGCCTAAAACACAAAGAAACAATGCAAATGCTCCTACCTCTGGGAGCCACGGTCCTTCCAGGAATCTAAGTAGATCCGTAATCAGTGTCACTAGTGCACTTTAATTTCTGTTCTAGAGAGCATATTGTAGAATCAAAAGCTGACCTACCTCAAGGGGATAATTCTATCCAGCAAAATCACTTACTGATCTTCCGTAAGGTGTACCACACTGACTGCAACTTTCCCAGGACAAAGATCTTTTGAACCAGTACATGTGTGTCTACAGATCGGTACACACATACCCATACACACACACACACACACACACACACACAAAGGTGCACAATACTCATATACACATAGGCACACACACATATGCCTATTTTTATGTCCACTTGATACAGCTTGAGTGATCTGAGAGGAGGGAACATCAATTAAGACACTTCCCCCATGAAACTGGGCTACAGCCAAGCTTGTGAGGCATTTTTAAAATTAGTGGTTGATGCGGGAAGACCCAGCCCATGTGGCACCTCTGGGCTGATGGTCCTGGGTGCTATAAGAAAGCAGTCTAAGCAAGCCATGAGGAACAAGCCAGTAGACAGCAGCCTCCATGGCCTCTGCATCAGCTCCTGCCTCCAGACTCTTGCCTGGTTTGAGTTCGTGCTTTGGCTTCCCTTAATGGACTGAGATTCAGGATACATAAGCCAAATAGACTTTTTCCTCCATAAGATGCTTTTGCCCATGCTTCATCTCAGCAATACTAACCGTAATTATGATGCATATTCATACACATACACACACACACACACAGACATGCACACACACATACACACACAGAGGGTAGGTGAGCTGAAGCTAACTGCATGTCTGTAATCCCATCACTTGGAAGATAGTTGTAAAAATACTGTCAAAAGTTTGAGGCCAGCCCAGTCTATATAATGAGTTCCAGGCCAGCCATGGCTAGGGTGAGATCCTGCCTCAAAAAAAAAAAAAAAGGAATAATTTACAAGAGTAAATTTTAATCAGGAGAATTTATAAAAATGAGAAATGAACCAATGTGATTGAAATTCCTTAAGCAACTAAAAAGCCAAGGGATGGATACAACTTTCTGTGAGATTTGAAGAACGCAGTACAATTAGCCCTTAAATGTCTCCCTGCAACATCTGAGCCTCTGACCTTTACGGACAGTTTTTACAGAAAGCCTTTCACTACTCACCAATTGGCAGCCTTCTAGGGAGCTGACGAGCTGGGCGTTCTGGCAGGAGAGGATGGAGCCAGCCAGGTTGAGCATCACACACACTGCAGATAGCAGCATGAAGAAGGTGATCTGGAAACAAGCCAAACACAAATTGATTACCCACTCGGCAGGCCTTGGAGGGAGAACGACTTGGCATTACAGATGCTTTGGCTTGATGAAGTAATTATATGACCACTGTTCATATGTTTTAAAGGAAAATGTGATTGTTTCTCAAGACCTCAGTTTCATATTGGCCTAAACAGCAGAAGTGAAAACACTGACAAGCCATAGCAAGTTATTGTGGATTTCTTTGGAACCCCCGATTTTAATTTTTAATTTTAGAAGCTAAACATGAAAATACTACGCATTCCAGACACTCAATAGGAACATGCCAGAACTTATTAAACAAAACCGAGGAAAAGGAGTATATTGATTAGAAGGACGTTAAATTGATTTCATTTAGTTTTCAGTGTGGAAAATTTTGCACATCTGCGAAAGAGAAAGGTATAAAAAGGCTCTGGGCACCCATCACCCATCCTCAATATCAACCCACTCAGGACTAGCTGTTTTTCACTGCCTCGCCGGTGGGGAATAGTCTGCCATACATAGAATTCATGGAATCCTATCCCTAAATGTTTCAGTGTGCGTTTCTACAGGACTGTAAAGCCATTTTTGTAAATATTACTGAATTACTGTTGTCATGCATGTTACAACTAAGCACTTGTTACTATCAGGTTCTGAAATGCTCATCTTGCCTCCCTTGCCTCCATTTTCCACGCTTTGGCTCAGGTTGCACAGGGTACCGTGGAGGCCCACATAGCGTCATAGTTATGAGCTCCTCCTGCCTCCCTCCTTCTCTCCAGACAGGGTCTCACTACATAACCCAGTCTAGCCTCAAACTCACAACCCTTCCTCCCCTGCCTCCCAGATGACAGGCAAATCCTAAATCTATGGGTTTCCACCTTCCTGGCTTTTCCTTAAAACTTACTGAAGAAACCAACTCACCAGCAGATAACTAGGCCAAGTCTTATAAAATACCTTTTTGTGATCCAGAGTAATCTAAGGTGAATATGAGCAAAAGCAGGGAGAGTGTCAGGAAAACTTGATAAAGACTTTGAAACAGGTGAAAAATACTAATTGCCAGTGGTTCCTAGTGCAGCCTTCTGGGCTGCTTTGCCCTTCATCCTCATTATGCCATTTTCAACCATTCCAAGCTACAGAAGATGGACATTAGTGCAAATGGCTCTTGCTAATGTAAGGAAATTCTTCCTTGTGGAATGGAACTAATTGTCACCCACGGCTACCAGCAACGTTTACATCCGCTTCTAAGTGTATTTCAGGATTACTGACAGCCCACGTCAGCAGCATTTGAATTTCAACTGGATGGCCTGGGAAATGTACTAATTTCCTCATGAAATAATGAGTTGTATCATCTTTAACCTACGTTCAACGCTGGTTCCTGAACATTCTGCAAGAATAACGAATGAGGTGCTTCAGTTTGGCCGTGTGTGTGTGTGTGTGTGTGTCTGTGTGTCTGTGTGTCTGTGTGTGTGTGTGTGTGTAGTAAAGCATAGTGTAATGCGGTGTGTCATTAGGAACCATGGACCTACCTAATGGTTCCTAAACTCAATGAACATGTGTCAGTCACCTCCATCATTGCACACTCATGTTGACCCCCTGGGCCCTTAGGGTCTGTGGACTTCAACTTCTTGCTCACTTCTGGGTTCTTTGGGAGTCTATGACCACCTTACACACTTGCTACCTCAGATCTGGAACAGTGTGAGCACTTTTAAATGAGAACAAGATTTAAATGCCATGATTCTTCTGTTCAAGACATTCTTCACTCTTTAGCCATTATTGTCAACTTTTTAGATGCCAGGCTTTCTTTCTTTCTTTCTTTCTTTCTTTCTTTCTTTCTTTCTTTCTTTCTTTCTTTCTCTCTCTCTCCCTCCCTCCCTCTCTCCTTCCCTCTCTCTCTCTTTCCCTTCCTTCCTTCCTTCCTTCCTTCCTTCCTTCCTTCCTTCCTTCCTTCCTTCCTTCCTTCCTTCCTTCTTTTTTGGTAGGCTTATGGTTTAATAGTATTTGGGGGAAGGTGGTGGTTGCTCCCAGTAGGGCTTTCTTAATCTCTCATTTTTTTCCTTCATTAATTTATTTATTTAATCAATTTACAAATTGACCCATATCCCTTCTATACTGACCTTTCTGAATCAAATAGGAAGCTACAGAGCTTTAACGTAACCCATCATTTCTAGGTCCTTTCAATCATGCCAGAATCTTTTGTCTTCAATATTAATTATAGCAATTAATTTCACAGCACCACAAGTAGCCTCAAAATACTAATGCCCTCACAACCACTAAAACACCCCATGGAGACAGTCTAAGACAGCGATCTCTTTGCATCTTTAGAATGCCTTCTACCAGGCACAGTCAAAAGCATGGCATTGCAAACCCATATGTTCTCTTCTGTGCAGTTAGGTTCCTTTCTCACCACTCAGTTATTATTTCTGAGAATCTGTGGCATTTCTGATTTCCAGAAAACTGGACACAGGTGAGGGGAGTTATCTTTCCCCAAGATTCTGAGCAGGAGGTAAAATAAACACTGTGTTATGTGTCCATCTTCTGATATCTTCTTCAATTTCTAGCATTAACATAGTGAAAATGGCCATCTTCCCAAAAGCCATCTATAGATTCAATACAATTCCCATCAAAAGTCCAACATAATTCTTTTTTTTCTTATTAGTTACATTTTGTTAACTCTGTATCCCAGCTGTATCCTGCTCCCTCATTCCCTCCCAATCCCACCCTCCCTCCCTCATCTCCTCCCTGCCCCTATCCAAGTCCACTGATAGGGGAGGACCTCCTCCCCTTTCATCTGACCCTGTTTTATCAGGTATCTTCAGGACTGGCTGCAAGTCCTCCTCTGTGGCCTAACAGGACTGCTCCTCCCTTGGGGGGTGGGGAGGTCAAAGAGCCAGCCATTGAGTTCCTGTTAGATATAGTCCTTGTTCCCCTTACTATGGGAAACCAATTGGTTACTGAGCTACCACAGGCTACGTCTGAGCAGAGGTTCTAGGTTATATACATACATGGTCCTTGGTTGAGTGTCAGTCTCAGAAAAGACCCTGTGCCCAGATATATTTGGTCCTTGTGGAGCTCCTATCCTTTCTACATCATACTAACTCCCCTTCTTTCATATGATTCCCTGTACTCTGCCGAAGGTTTGGTTATGAGTCTTTGTATCTGCTTTGAAACACTGCTAGGTAGAGTCTTTCAGACTGTCTTCTGTGGTAGACTCCTGTCATACGTTCAATGCACATCCCATTTGCCTTTCTAAATGAGGATTGATCATCTTACCCCGTGTCCGCTTTCTTGATTATCTTTTTTAGGTGTATAGATTTCATAATGTTTATCATATCTTATAGGTCTATATAAGCGAGTATATACCGTGTTTGTCTTTCTCCTTCTGGGATACTTCACTTAGAATGATCTTTTCTAGATCCCACCATTTGCCTGCAAATTTCATGATTTCCTCATTTTTGATTGCTGAGTAGTATTCCATTGTGTAAAAATACCACAATTTCTGTATCCATTCCTCCGTTGATGGACATCTGGGTTGTTTCCAGGTTCTGGCTATTACAAATAAAGCTGCTATAAACATGGTTGAGCAAGTATCCCTTTTGTGTACTTGAGCAAATTTTGGGTATATACCTAGCAGTGGTATAGCTGGGTCTTGAGGAAGCACTATTCCTAATTGTCTGAGAAAGCGCCAGATAGACTTCCAAAGTGGTTGTACCAGTTTACATTCCCAACAGCAGTGGAGTAGGGTTCCCCTTTCTCCACAACCTCTCCAGCATGTGTTGTCACTTGAGTTTTTCATCTTGGCCTTTCTGATGGGTGTAAGGTGAAATCTCAGGGTCATTTTGATTTGCATTTCCCTAATGGCTAATGAGGTCGAGCATTTCTTTAAGTGTTTCTCTGCTATTCGATATTCCTCTATCAAGAATTCTCTGTTTAGCTCTGTTCCCCATTTTTTAATTGGATTACTTAGTGTGTTGCTTTTCAGCTTCTTTAGTTCTTTATATATACTAGATATTAGCCCTCTGTCAGATAAAGGGTTGGTGAAGATTCTTTCTCAATCTGTAGGCAGTCACTTTGTTTTGATGACAGTGTCCTTTGCTTTACAGAAGCTTTTCAGTTTCATGAGGTCCCATTTTTTGATTGTTGCTCTTAGAGTCTGTGCTGTTGGTGTTCTGTTCAGGAAGTAGTCTCCTGTGCCAATGAGTTCTAGGCTATTCCTCACTTTTTCTTCTAACAGATTTAGAGTATCTGGTTTTATGTTGAGGTCTTTGATCTACTTGGACTTTAGTTTTGTGCAGGGTGATAAATATGGATCTATTTTCACTTTTCTGCATGTTAGAGATCCAGTTGGACCAGCACCATTTGTTGAAGATGCTGTCTTTTTTCCATTGAATGGTTTTGGCTTCTTTGTCAAAAATCGAGTATTCATAGGTGTGTGGGTTTATTTCTGGGTCTTCTATTCGGTTCCATTGATCCTCCTTTCTGTTTCTATGCCAATACCATGCAGTTTTTATTACCATTGCTCTGTAGTACAGCTTGAGATCGGGGATAGAGATACCTCCAGATGATCTGTTGTTGTACAGGATTGTTTTGGAGATTCTGGGTTTTTTGTTTTTCCATATAAAGCTGAGAATCTTTTTTTTAAGGTCTGTAATGAATTGATCCAACATAATTCTTTACAGAACTTGAAAGAACAATTCTCAACTTCATATAGAGAAACAAACAAGCAAATAAACTTGAATAGTTAAAACAATCCTGTACAATAGAAGAGCTTCTGGAGGTATCACCATCCCTGAATTCAAGCTGTACTACAGAGCAATAGTAATAAAAACTGCATGGTATTGGCATAGAAACAAAAAGGTTGATCAATGGAATTGAATTGTAAATCCAAAAATAAACCCACCCACCTTTTTGTTTGGCAAAGAAGCCAAAACCACACTACAGAAAAAAGAAAGCATCCTCAACAAATGGTGCTGGTTAAACTGGATGTCTGAATGCAGAAGAAGGCAAAATAGATACACATTTATCACCCTGCAGAAAACTCAAGTCCAAGTGGATTAAAGACCTCAACATAAATCCAAAAACACTAAATCTAATAAAAAAGAAAGCAGGGAATGAATTGCCTTGAGCTCCTTGGTGCAGGAGACAATTTCCTGAACAGAAAACCAACAGCTCAGGCTCTAAGATCAACAATTAATAAATGGGACCACACGAAACTGAAAAGCTTCTGTAAGGCAAAGAACATTGTCAATAGGACAAAATGGCAGGCAACAGAATGGAAAAAATATTTTCCTCAACCCTACATCTGACAAAGGGCCAATATCCAAAATATATAAAGAACTCACGAAATTAGACACCAACAAACCAAATAATTCAATTTAAAAATGGGGTACAGAGCTAAACCAAGAATTCTCAACAGGAATCTCTAATGGAAGAGAAGCACTTAAAGAAATGTTCAATGTCCTTATTCATCAGGGAAATGCAAATCAAAATGACCCTGAGATTCCATCTTATTCCTGTCCGAATTGCTGAGATTAAAAACTCAAGGGACAGCATGTGCTGGCGAGGATATGGAGAAAGGAGAACACTCCTCCATTGCTAGTGGGAGTGCAAACTTGCACAAACACTGGAAATCGATTTGGTGCTTTCTCAGAAAATTGGAAATAGATCTACCTCAAGACTCAGCTAAACGGCTCCTGGACATATACCCCAAAAATGCTATGCCATACCATAAGGATACGACTATGTTCATAGCAGCTTTATTTTTAGTAGCCAGAAACTGAACACAACCCAAATGTCCCTCAACCAAAGAATGGATAGAGAAAATGTCTTATATTTACATAATGGACTACTACTCAGCTATTAAAAACAAGGATATCTTTAAATTTTCAGGATAATACATGGAACTAGAAAAAAAATTATCCTGAGTGAGGTAACCCAAATCAAAAAAGACGTGCACAGTATAGACTCACTTATAAGTCGACACTAGCCAAAATACACAGTAGAACCATGTTACAATCCACAGACCAAAGAAGCTAAGTTACAAGGAGAACCCAAGGGAGGATGCTTGAATCTTATTCAGAAATAGGCATTGGAGGTGGATGGAGAGGAAACTGGGTAGGAGAGGGGATGGGGAGGAGATCAGGGGTGGGGCTTAGGAATAGGGAGAGCAGGGATTGGGGTGGGAGGAAGAGGGCCTGATGAGAGGATGGCAATTGGAGGTGGGATTATCTCTGGGATTTGCCAGAGACCTGGGATAGGGGAGGCCCCAGAAAGTCTATGGGGTCCACCCTAGCCAAGACTCTTGGCAGCAAGAGTCGAGAAGTGGCTACCTCCTGTAGCCAGGAAGGGCTTCTAGTGGGGACATAAGGATGCCGACCCACCCACCAAACCTTTAACCCAAAATTGGTTCCGCCAAACAAGATGTGCAGGGACAAACATGGAGCAAAAACTGAGGGAATGGCCAACCAATGACTGGCTCTACTTGAGACCTATTCAACGAAAGAGAACCAACCCTCGGCACTATTGATGTTACTCTGCTACGCTTGTAGACAAGAGCCTCTGCTGTGAGGCTTCACCCAGCATCTGCGGGGAACAGATGCAGAGACCCACAGCCAAGCATTCAACAGAGTTTGGAGAATCCTACAGAAGAGCTGGGGCAATGACTAAGGGAGCCGGAGGAGTCAAAGACACCACAGGATGACCTACCGAGTCAACTAACCTGGGCCCATGGGGGCTCACAGAGACTCAACCACCAGCCAAAGAGCATGCATGGCCTGGTCCTAGGACGCCTGTGTATGTAGCAGTTGTGAAGCTTATTCTTCATGTGGATCCCCAACAACTGGAGTGCGACCCTCTCTGACTCTGACACCTCCCTTCAGAACCCATTCACATAACTGGGCTGCCTTGTCTGGCCTCAGTGGGAGAGGATATACCTAACTCTACAGCAATTTAATGTGCCAGGGCGGGTTGGTACCCGTGGGAGAATGGGTGTTGGGGGACGGGCTGTGGAAGAAGAGGAGGGGCAGGCTGCAATCAGGATGTAAAGTGAATAAATAAATTAATTTACTAAAAGATTTAGTGTTAATCATAAATTATATATGTTGTAAGTACTTATTCTGATGTTTGTTTCCTATAAATAAGAAAATAATTGTAGACCACTCAACTTGACACGGCTCAGCAGCTGCTGGATGGTCCCTTGCTTCTCTGGCTTCCATGAACAAAAGCCAGCCAGACCAACCTTATGCTAACACTGGACATTTTGAATATTCAGGGACTCTTGGAGGAAAGTACATGGAGATCACAGCTGCTTGCTCTGTCTCCTAAGATTCAACCCCAGCCAGGACTGTTTCAAACAACTTTCAGCCAACTTTTTGCTACCAGAAGCCTTGGTGAACTCTAGATAGCCATTTCTCCCCCGGCCAGAGGAGCAGCACTTCTCCTGGCGGCCTAATAGGACTATTGTGACTGGTACAAAAGAGGCAATGTTGTGATTGGTGCAGGTGCCAATCTTTACTTAGCTGAGAAGTTTGCTGTGGTTAATGCACAGATCTTTCCTCTGGCTGTCCCACCAGGCTATTCAGCTGACTGGTGAGTACCTGGGGACAACTTCCTTCTGCCTCTCCTGCCGTTGCAACATTAGGCCCTGCAAAGACTTCTCTTGTTGCCTACTTTCAGTGGAGTGTGCTGCTCTATCGAACAGCACAGTAACACAAAGAAAGAAACAACGAAGAAGAAGGCAAAACTAGAAACAGTGAAGGGGTGCCGAGGGCAGAGGCAATGGAGCATCACTGGTAGTGATGGCGGCACCAGCAATCTGAGCAGCAGGATTAGGCAGTGCTCAGCTGCTTGGCTCCTAGAGAAGAGGCAGAGATGAGCAGCCTGCGCAGCATACTACTAGAAGCTGCAGACTAGCTACCTACTTCCCAGCTGTAGAAGAGGGAGGGCAGAGCCATTGGCAGGCCAAACTGCAGAAGTCCCAGGGTGCCTGGCTGCACTGGCAGCTTCAAAAAATGCAGAACTGTTAGACAGTGGCAGCAGCTAAGAGTAGCCATAGACCTCTTCTGAATCGCAGCAACTATAACGGCAGCCAAAGCAACAAAGGGCATTTGAACTGAACAGGAGAGAAGGCATAGCAGGGACAAGATGGTTAACAGGGTATAAAGAGGGTAGGAAGCTGAGGCTGAAGGGCAGAAGGCTGTAAAGAGAGAAGATAAAATGCAGACCCTGGTGTCAGAAGAGTTCCAGGGAGGCATGAAAGCTTTCAGCAAGGTTCAAATTCCCCAGGTTCAGGAGCTGTAACACAGGTCTCCATCAAGGGCTGAGGAATCCAGAGGTCTGAGGAATTTTAGTATCTAGGGCCTGCCTAGAAGCTGAACAGGTCAACAACAAGGGCAGAGAAATCCCATCTACCTGGAGCTACACAAATGCTCTTGGAGGTAAGAGCACCACTACCTGAGGCCTACACAAGATGTTAACACTAGAGGGTGCTACGTGCTGCCAGTGCTGGTGCTGGTGCTGGTGCTGCTGCTGCTGTTATCCTCCAAGCCTATGGATTCAAGCATTGCCAAAGCCCAATACTTGAAGGGCTGCTTCTTTGCTATCCTCTTTTCTACCTGGGTAGAGCAAGCCAGCTGACTAGTACTGAGCATTGATTCAGGGGTTCAAACTTGTTTTTTAATTAAATTTTTATTTTTTTAACATTAGTTATCATTTATTTAGTGTATGAATGGATCTTGAAGGCATTAGAGCTGTATCCCAGCTGTATCCTGTTCCTTCATTCCCTCCCAATCCCACCCTCCCTCCCTCATCTTCTCCTTACCCCTTTCCAAGTCTACTGATAGGGGAGGACCACCTCGCCTTTCATCTGACCCTAGCTTAGCAGGTATCTTCAGGACTGGCTGCAAAGTCCTCTGTGGCCTAGCAGGGCTGCTCCTCCCTCAGGTGTGTGGGTGGAGGTAAAAGAGCCAGCCATTGAGTTCATGTCAGAAATAGTCCCTGTTCCCCTTACTAGGGTACCCACTTGGATAATGAGCTACCATGGGCTACATCCGAGCAGGGGTTCTAGGTTATATCCATACATGATCCTTGGTTGGAGATACAGTCTCAAACTTTCAATTAAAAAAAATCACAAAGTTTAAGGAAAAACAATAACAAAGTATGAATATTCATGGGAAAAGCAGCCACAGAAAGGATCTTGAGACAGCTCAGATATGGGGTTTCGTTGAAAACCTCTTCAGTACCCTGAAAGTGTGGCAGGAAGTCCTGGGAACAGAACTAAAGGAAACCAGGAAAATGATAGACAAGACGGGGCTCAATGTCAACACAGGGAAATACACAAAGAAAGAGACAGAAACTGCAGGCAGAAAACGACCTAGTTGAATGGAGACACATGAGGAGTCCAGCTACACACTTAAAGCTGTTGTAAGAATCAATGAGTGCAGAGCAGGGAAGCAGAGACTAGCCTGTAAATGAGGAAGGGAAAAGAGAGAAGAGAAGCCAAAAAAACCTATAGAAACTACTAAACACAGGGGCATACAACTGATGGCAGTTTTAGGGGATGCAGGAAAAGAGAAACAAACCTGAAGGGCTCATGGCTAAAACCTCTTGGTATTAGGTGAAGACACATGTTTGCATAGTCCGTATGCCTCAGGAACTCAGGCAGAAAAGGCTCAGAGAACCACAACTGAACACATAATCAAGCTAGCAAAGGCCACAGATGTGAAGGCTTGAAAACAGCGAGGTGAAACTTTTTACTAAGTAAGATTAGCAGCTGACAGCTCTTTAGACACCATGTATGTTAGAGGAAGAGGAATGATACATTAAAAATTCTAAAAGGCTGAAAACCTGTCAACCCAGAATTCTATACCCTGAAAAACTAGCATTTAAAATTGAAGGCACAAATAAGACATTTCCAAATATAAAAGAGCTAGTGCTCAAAGCTGGAAGGCATGGTTGATGGTAAATATCACAGGGACCCTTTACACTGAAATGAAGACATTCTAGAGACTAAATCCATACAAAGAAGTGAAGATCTTTCTGTTTTGATAGCTGGCACAGTGAAATGTTCAAGAAACAAAAAATATTCCAGTCTCAAAATTTACTCAAGAATTCGCTTTTGCCATATTGTATGAGAGTTAATTATTGTATGTTTTGGAATGTTTAGAAGGGCCTCACCTGTGAGAGATTATGGACCCAGTGATATTTGTGTGTTATTTTAAAAGGAGAACTGTGGTTTTAGTCTATTGTTTTTGTTTTCTTAGATGTTGTAAAAGGCAAGTCAGTGGCCAGACAATAGTAAAAGATGTAATAACAAGGGAATGGAATCAAGAAGAATAAAGTTAATTAGATGCTGCTTATATTAAGCTAGAACCAATCCCAACAAATGATCAGAAACATAGAGTGTTGCTAAGGTTTGGATGTGAGTTGTGCCTGAAGGGTTGGTGACTTGAAGCTTGATTCTGAGTCAACACTGGAAAGTGATGGCTGTTTGAAAGGTGTAGTTAGGGAGATGTTTGGGCCTTCACGAACATTGACCTTGAAAGGGTTTAATCTCAGGAAAACCAGTTAGTTCCTTTGAGAGCAGACTGTTAAAAGAGAAGCCAGGCCCCCCTCTGCCCTCTGGCTTCCTGCCTCTCTAGGTGATGCCTACTTTTTGCATGTGCCTCTAGGATGCCATTCATCTGGCTTTTCATAGAGGCTGAACCCAAAGGGCTACTTAATCTTAGACTTTTCTGCTGTCAAAATTACGAACAAAGTATCCAGTGTCAGGTGCTTTGTTATAGCAACAGAAACATGATAAATATAAATGTTTACTATAATATTTATGCTTAACACTTAAAAACAAGTAAAAGGTATGCAGCAGGGTCTGGAGAGATGGCTCAGCAGTTAAGAGTGCTGGCTGCTCTTCCAGAGGACCTGGGTTTAGTTGGAGGCTGCTAGAAGATGAAAAGTCAGTTCCTTTTAAGGGTGTGACCTCTGGGAGGTCAACCACACTTCTTTGAATGACACCATGCCCAACAGTATAGGGGCAGCACAAGCTCAACTCAGTGTGTTAAAAATTTTTTAAAGGGCGAGGCTGGCCAGCAAGAGCTGAAGAGCCTCTTTTCTGCATTCACCCAGCAATGAGGTCACGAGCCTGCACCACACTTGGGATTTATCGTGTAGGTGCTGGAAATGAAGCTCAGGTCCTCATGCCCGTGCAGAGAGCATCCTGCTGGCTAAGAACTGGCCCCAGTCTCTCTTTCTCTTTTGATAGCTAGCACAGTGAAATGTTCAAGAAACAGAAAATATTCCAATCTCAAAAATTGCTGAATTTCTGAATTCCCTTTTGCCATATTGTATGAGAGTTAATTACTGTATGCTCTGGAATGTTTAGAAGGGCCTTACCTGTGAAGAGATTATGGACCCAGGGATATTTGTGTGTACAGTAAAATGTGATATTTTTTCAGAATTTCATACATATACACAGTCTACTTGGATCACCCACATTCTCCCTCTAATGCCTTCAAGATCCATTCATACACTAAAGCCAAAATATGATAGAAAAATTGTAGATGGTTTTATAACTGGATTCAGCAGTGAGCTGGTGTGCAGAAGATACAAGGTGCTCTTGCAAATCAATAAACAGAAAAACATCTGATGTTTAAAATCGGATGGTCAAAATGGAGAGTGAAAGGCAGGTTGGTGCTTCATGTCATTTACAAGCAAAAGAATGACAGTTAAGTACATGCCCACCACAGGGCTGTAAAGGCCAAGTACTCACGGGGCTTTCTGAGTGCATGACAACTGGCAAAAACAAACAAACAAAAAAAACTGTCTAGGTGCTGGTGAGGGTGCAACCTGATATGAGCCCAGGAGCCATTTGGCAAATATCGCTGACAACTGCTGGCTTCTGGCTTGAACTCCCAAAGTAGCACACGCTTAGCTGCAAAAGCAGAGCAGTGGGAGGAGCCTATCTGCCATTAGGAGGCTGTGCTCTCCCTTCTACTCTGATGGAATCAGATCACTTAAGATAGCGGTTTAAAAACAGCTGTGATAAAGGACACAGGGCCACCTAAATGTGAAGGCCCACAAAAGGAAACTGTGCCATCTTCATGAACATGCACAGCCATAGACAATTATAAAAACATATAATCGCATGATATACAGTCCAGGAACCTAGTGAAAAGGAATGTTGTAAGAACTGGATGTAGCCTTTCGCGTAGCATAGCCTCTCAAACAAAGTAACTTGACAGCAAAGTGTGAAGGTCTCAGAAAACTGGGATATCATTATTGTATCTGACAGTTTTGAGAGTACAGATGACAACTTACGCAGAACAGCAGAACAGAAAGGTGACTCAGAAAGGTCAGGAGCCAGTGGCCAGAAGGTAATTCAAACACTGACATAAAATGCAGACTGAGAAGAGGGACCTAAGGATAAACTACTCCTTGTTTAAAAATCTCCAAATCTACTCGCACTGCTTTTTGTCAACTTGACATAAGCCAGGGTCACCTGGGAAGTGGGACCCTCACTTGAGAAGAGGCTTCCATCAGACTGCCTGTGGGACATTTTCTTGTCTGCTGTTTGCTGTGGGCCCAGCTCACTGCAGGTAACGCTATCCATGGGCGACTGGTCTGCACTTAGCAAGCGGGGCAAGCCTCTGCTCTATTTCTAGCCTCCAGGTCCCTGTCTACAACTATGAAATAAACCCTTACTCCCCAAGCTGCTTGTGGCCATGCTGTCACAGCAGAAGAAAGCAAACTAGGACATGACAACACAAATCAACTCTTGGTAGCCCCTTTCACTCCTTTAGACAAACTCCTCTAACTGACCTCTAGTTCAGGGCTGATGCAAGTCACCTGCCCTCCCCAACACCCTGTGAAAGGATTTGCTTCCTTTGATGAAGAACTTACTGCAACTCTCCTCAGAACACTCAATTTGCTACTTGCTTCAAGTGTTTGGCTGGATGCTATTAAGAACTCCAAGGATTCTTGTGAACTCATCTCCTCTGACTCTTCTACAGCAACTTAAAGACACCCCCCCCCCGCCATTTTACAGTTGAGACTGTAAAATCACCCCAAAGAGAACCAGCCCAAACTTTAGTTCAAACCGAGGAGGTCAGATGACCTCAAAATCATGTCTCTATACTGTGTAACGCCTCACAAAGCCCAGGGGATCTGGTGGTTGCTCTGTTGAGACTGGTCTGTCTGGGCTGCCCTCACCAGACATGATGCTAAGTTCTTCCAAAGAACGATCCAAAACACACCAAACAAGAAAATAGAACTGTTTAGCTCCAGAACTTGTGACTATTCTAGGAGTGATCCAGTATTAAAGAAAAGAATGAATATAGAGTAAAAGTAAGGGATAAAGTGACTAAGTTTTCACACCAGGACCTTTGCTGAACTTTACATTAAGTTCCCTATTCATTCACCACAATGGCACAGTCAATAAGGCATTTGGCCCATTCTATAGGTATACAAGCTCCATTCTTATGGTGGAATAGGATCTGCACTTGGGCGGTGTGATTCCCAATCGGGCCTGGTTAACCACTACAACACTGCTCTATAAACCTGAGACTTACAATAAATGACTTTATAAACTTCTCCAATATACATTCACACCCGTCTGCAACACCACTGACCTCAGCTGGGATCATGGCAAAAACGTCTGGAATCATGACATTTCCTCAAGAGCCACAATTTCTAACAGGGAAACAACAAAAATAATGAACTGACTCAAAAGTACAGTATTTATTATAAATAGAAAAAAACCTTAAGTGGAACTCATAGTATAAGAGTAATAATTATGAATATAAACATGTCAGAAAATACATCATATAGATTTCTTGGAACCACAGTGTTCATACCCGTACAAAATATGAATTTTAGAGTTGTGCTGACACGAGGATAAAACAATTTTATAAATTTTAAAAGCCTTATTTTCCCCCATGAACTGATCATTAATAGCTATCTTGCTTATCTTCTAGAACATCAAAGCAATTTACCTATGTGGGTTCCTCTTAAATATGTTTGACATCATGCTACAGTCTTCCAGGTAAGTTCAGAAAGCTAGAAAACTCTTTTAAACAACAGACAATAAAATGAAATTTTTCTTCCACATCTTTAGCAATGAAAAATTAAAGCCACAAACCATAATAAAACAAATAAAAAACCCTGCAATGCACCCTACTGCTCCAGGACATTTGCACCTAGGAGAATCAAACTTCCTCTGACTCCCTTTCTGTTCTTTTATCCTGGATCCCGGGAGTCCCTCAGAGCACATCTCAATAGTTCAAGAGGAGGGGGCTGGGGCACTAGGTGGAGGTCTGGCCCTATTCTCTTCATCTGCCAAAGCCTCGCAGTATTGTGCGGGCCAGTCTTTGGGGTCCTGATTATGGACTTTGGCCACAAACTTAAGAACTTTCATCTTGCTGGTCTCCAGGTTGGTTCGCGGGCCCCACTGTAATTCGTAGTCGACAGGATCGGTGTGGGGAATCCTCCGGTACTCCAGGTAGCGCTGCCGTACAAAGTCTTCAGTAATAAGTTTCTTTGGGTCGCCAAAAACTAAATGCTTCTTGGTGGGGTACACCCCGAGGCGCCGCAGGAAATCCCAGACCTCGGTCTCGGTGATGGTGTTGCCTTTCATGAAGATGAGCCCCAGGACTATCATAAGCAGGCCCGTGGTGGGTGTACCCTGATCGCCTCTCACCTCAGCATCCTCCTCCACCGGCTCCAGCATGTTGATAAGGATGTAGGTGTGGCTCTTGGGCTCCAGCTCCACCAGTTTGTACCCGAACACATACTGCAGGCGCTCAGCCGCCAGCCTCAGCAGGTTGGGGTACACGTCCCGGTAGTCTCCCACCACGTGCTTCAGGATGTCGGTGCGCTTGATCGGGATCTTCTTCTGGTCCTTGATCAGAAGGAACTGCACCAACTCGGCCACCTTCAGCTCCAGCTGCTTCTGAGTGCGCTGTCCCATGGAAGGGGCCGACAGGGAGGCGCGGGAGCCCTGAGAGGTGCCGACCGCGCCGCGGGACGTGCTGGGCGCTTCCTCGCCAGCGCCTCCCTCATCCCGCTCCCGCTCGCTCTGAGAGCTGGGCCGGCCGCGGCCTCTCGGCTTCTGCAGCATGGCACCGGGTGGCGGGCAGGAGGACAGGCAGGTGAGCAAGTTCAGCTCTCGATAACGGCCAGAAGCCTGCGCTCACCACGCCGGAAAAGCTCTGGGAGGAACAGCGGCGCGCAAGTGACGTCACGTCGCCGTAGGGCTGCGTCCGGAAGGCGAAGCGGAACGACTAAGGTCGGCCTGCAGAGGCGGGGCATCCGCACGGCTACTGCGCATGCGGAAAGCCCTGGCGGTGGCTGGCTTTTCTGGGCTATAGCCCCAGTTTTAATGAGACTGGGATGGTGTTTGTGAAATCATGTAAGTAGAAAACAGAAAACAAGAACGAAAACTTCTCGGAAAATGTACGGCTGAATCCTAGGGCACACACTTGTTTAGATACAGCTTAAAGTTTTTGCTGAGTTTTTAAACAAGATAGTTTGTGTATATAAACACAAAAGATAAATGTGTGCGGGGTGGGGAAATAATAATGAGGAAGAGAAGACCTGGGAAGTCAAGAAAAAGCGTTTATTTGCACACCAAACGCGCACATGAAAGACCCGGGGGGGAACCCCGTTTAGGCACCTTTCCTTGGCAGATGGCAGAATTCATACCTTCTTGGCCAGTTGTTTTCTGTGCAATTGCTTGGAGTCTGTAAGGTAAGTTATTCTCAAAAGCAGTATTTCTCCCGCTCTTTGCTCTTTGCAGACTCACACACTCACTCATAAAGTTTCAGCTAGGCGACCATGAGAAACCACATAAGCATTGCCAATAACTTGTTTTAGCTTGGTAATGTAAACTGACCTTTTGGAAGACATGTTTGAGAAAACTGCCTTGGACTCACACCCACAATTTTAGCAGAAACATGTTAGAGGAACGCTACCCCCCGAGACACTTGCTCTCTCAAGAGGCTGCCATTTAATTTAGGTTACCACTGACTGGGAGTAGCAATAATGTGAATCATTTCTTTCTTAATATACAAGGTTTAAAATCTCAATAAGAAAGAGAAGAGCTATCATCCCTTCCAATTTGTGATGTGTGCCATTTGTAGATGGTTTAAATTGTGCAACTCTAATAGACAAAATGAGTCATTTCATTAACTCAAACCATCAGTCTGTTTCTATTACTGCTGCAGATCTCAGTAAATGTGTTTCTTTTCCATTAACTGACAAAGAAACTGATTTCTTCCTCTGTCGTTTTAAAGCTACCAAGAAAATAGGTAAACTGTTCAAAGAATGAACTCAAATTGATTTCCTCCTTAATGCAAATATATTCAAAAGAAAGCAATTCAGATCACATTATTTGAATAATAACATCAAAACATGGCCTTATTAAAATTTCATTAAATATAAGCAGCATAAAAGTTTTGTTTATAATTCAATATGAAAATGCAGTCTGATAATGGGACCTGCAATGCTAATATAAAATCCCATTCCCTGTTGGGATGCAAGTATCCTAAAATCCAGTGAGCTACAAGCAGAAAGTTTCTCTTCACATAAGGTCTAACAAACGATCATCAGGCATTACATTACAGGGGCTCCATTACAGGGGCTGCTATAGTTTGAATGTGCCCTTTAAAGCTCACGTTGGAAATGTAATAGCCAATGTACCAGCATTGGAAAGGGCTGAGTCCTCATGAGTGAATGAATGGCATGTTCTCTGTAATGGGTTAAGTAAGTCTATTTTGCCATTGTACTCTCATGATATAGTGACCTCCAAGAGATGTGGCAACCAGCCCTTAGATGTCCCATCCTTCAGGGCAATGAGTGAAATATGGCTCCGCTATTTCCAATTTACTCATTCCGTGGTATTATTTTACAGCAACACAAAATGGACCAAGATCAACTAAAGAAAACACAGCATCATGACACTCTTAAGTTTCACAGGGAGCAGCCATTCATCTACTTCAGTTTCCCTGCAAATTGAAATCTGTATTTAAGTTCATAGAAGCCTCCTAAAATTCTGCAAAAAGGTCCCTCCAGAAGGATCAGTTGTGCCTCGAGCCAAATAATTTTAGCAGCCAAGAGATAAGAGAGAAATAAAAAATAAGATGAGAGCTGTTGTCAGCAATCAGGCTGGTTTTCAGTATTTTCTCTGTTAATTTCTTCACAAAGCACCAAGCAGCTCCAGCAGCCAGGCTGGCACCCAAGGCTAGAAACCACAGCATCTTTCAGCAGCACCTCACACAGGCAGCAGATGATCGTGACTTAAAACACATGAAGAAAGATACCAGCTTAAAGTCTCCAAACAGCTTTCTCCATGCAATCCAGGGTTCAGGTGAGAAATCACAGGCATAAAACGATGTTATTAAAATGGAGAAATTGCAATGAGGACATCACCCTGACCCCGAGTTCCACTTGCAATAGACAATGGAAGCCGTGGAGGTGTGGTTAAAAACTGTGACGCTGCTGCTGCTGCTGCTGCTGCTGCTGTGGTTTCCTGCTTTGCTGGACTGCTGGTATCCTGATGATGGAGACTGTCACATCTCCAAAGAACCCAATGACCCTAATCAGCAGGAAATAGCTAAAAGAGGTCTACAGCCCCTTTCCCTACTCAGCTCCTCCCTAAGGTAGGGGAGGTTGGAAGGGAGGTAGAGGCATTTAAGAACATTAAATAAAGTAGGTGTTTGAAAAAAAAAAAAGAAGCTGTGACAGTCATAATGTTGACAGTGGCAAATGGCAGCCGACAATGCCTTCATAAAGGTAAACTGTAAATCCTGCTTCTTTAGCCCCACAACAACCCTGTGAGGAATCTTAGTTTATTATTTTCAGCTGGGGAGAACAAAGACATGGGGACCTTGAAGAAGTAAAGCTTTGGCATCAGGGAATCTAGATTACAATCCTAAAAAACATAAGGACACTCCAAATTTCAGCTTCTAGACTAACAATCTGCAACCATTAATCCTGGATTCAAGTTACTGACTGAGATCTGTTTGCTAAGAACCTAGCGCAGGTGGCACGGTGCTTGATTATTCTTACGTAATTTTTGTTTGTTTGTTTGCTTCCCAGAAGGGTTGTGTTAATGAAAGAATTTGAGGATGATACAAAGTTGTTTGTGTGTAAAGGAGGTAAAGCCTTTCTCTCTTAGGGTACTGGCTGGGCTGCAGAATTAAATCCACGAGACAGATTTTTAAATTTAATTTGATTTTTTGCAATCCTGGGGATCAAATCCAGAGCCTCACATACATTAGGCAAAAGTTCTACCACTGAGCTATAGCCACAGCTCATGAGACAGATTAACTGGATAAAAACATACACCTTTTAGTTCAAGTGTTATGGGACACAGTTGCTTTTATAAAGAAACAACACTTCAAAGACATGGCAAGACCCAGATGCTTTTGTATCTGAACAAAGTGAAGTAATTGGGGAACTGTAAATTCTGTGGGAAGGCTAAGTGAGGATAATTATCAAAGGAAGCTGAGCAGAGATCTCTTGGCGAGGGGACAATTGTGTTTCTTTTCTCTGGCTATGGGCAGGCACCTTGTTCTTGGAAGTTTTTATCTCCTGTTTTCAGAAAGAGAGGAGCTAAAGCTGCCCTTCTCGCATCTGCTGTTTTTCAAGTGCTTTAGCTCAAAGTAATCCTTATGCTCCGTATGCCGGCGTGGCATATTCAGGGTGGAATATCCTGCTATTCCGCACTAGAAAGGCGTTCATCTCAGTGGAGCACGTGCACCTATAAACATCAGGAAAGGGTCAGAAGGAAATATATAGACATCACTGTGCCATTAATGATGTATGCTTTGAAAAAGAAAAAGGTTGATTTTTTTGTTTGTTTAGAAGATAAATGGAAATTATCTCCTTGGTGAACCCTCACTCAGCAGTGACATAATGCTCTGCCCATTATGTGGTTCAAATTTTTAGTAAATCCCATGTGATTAGAATATGGCAAGTGCAGTTTTCTGTGGAAGCTTCGAAGTCACAGAGATAAATGATTAAAACAGAAAAGAAAATTTTCAAATGCTTTGTGTGGATGACCTTTCTGCATTTATCATCAGACCCCAAAAGGAGGAAAAATAAAAATTCTTTGAGACAAACCCCACACTAGCTAAGATTTCAGAGGCACTGGGCAAGGCTACACAGAGCTCTTTAAATGTCTGTAAGTAATTAAATGCTTTCTTCCATCTCCTTGGCAGCAAATGCCTGCCAACAAGCTCTAATCATCTTTATTATCTACTAAAGTCTCCTCTTCATTCACTGATATTTCTTGTAGAATCAGAAAAAGATTTTAAAACCTCTGACAGCAACACAGTGCTAAAAGCAGGTGAGGACCTTTTGGGAAGAAAAGGGATGATCAAAGCATGCAGCTAGCAGGCACGAGCAACTTCCCTGCCTTTTCTGGGAGAAGAAAATGGGACAGTGTGCAGCAGGCATGCAAAGGAGTTGAGGCACAAATACTGTTGTTGGTGCTAGATAACCACAATGGCAACCAAGATGCTTTAAAGGATTCGGTAAAGTTCTTCAAGTCTACTCCCTGTTTACTCATAAAAACTGTGTTTACCCATCCCTAACAAAAGTCCTCCAGGTTGGACCACATGGTGGGATGCATAGAACATTTTGTCCCTTGTAAAAGTTGATCAAGCCTAGCAGAGCTTCCCTTGGCTGGGAAAAGGGGTGGGCTAGTGAGACAGTGCCTCCCTCGTACAGCCGCCACTTGGCGCAGAGCCTCTTATTAAGGCCTCTTTTCAAGAAACAGACACTGCACAGTTAACAAGAGCCTCGCACAAACCATTAAGGTGTATTGAATTATGATCATACAAGGTCTCAAACAGGAATAAGACTTGATTTGTTTGCTTAGCTACTTCCTCCCACTGCATTTTTTTCCCTTTAGAAATTGCCTCTTCCACCTCTGGGAGACCTTGATCCTACTCTTTCTTCCCTTGTTGGTGAACATGATTTGTGCCAAGCACAGTAATTACTCCATCCAACCAGCACACCACAGGCCCTCTTTCCTGCGTTAACAAGCTGGAGGGTAACACACACCTAGCCGTTATTAATGTGGTTTGTAAAAACAAACCCACACACATAAAAACAACAACAGCAACAAAAACACCTCTCTCATGGCGATGCCAACTCAAAAGACACCTGAGAGATGTAGAAACAGTTCAAATCCTGCCACCCGAAACTCTGTGTCCTGGGTTCAAGGTTAGAGTCCCACAGATATGTGGACACTGGGGCATCTTTCACCTGAACTGCTTTGAGCTGCTTTCCAGCATTTGAAGCTGAATAAGCGTTAGCTAAGTCCGCAGGCAAACCACATGCTCAGGGAAAGGAGGATGCGGGGGAAGAGACTCTAGTACACAGGAATGAAGAAGGCAACCGTCTCCTCTAACGACCTTTTAATACCGTGAGAAGAGAACTGAAAACAACCTGACACAGCATGTTGTGGCTGGGAATTTGCTTATTATTTTACTTGTTGGGACTACAGGCAGGAGGAGCCAAGCAGTGAAGGCCACAGTTTTGCATATAAATGTGGGTATGGGCTTTCTGACCATTTGCCCCCAGAGTTTCAGACAGCTTGGAGCACACTTCATGGCACTTAATGACAAAATATTCCTAGGTGACTCCGTCATTGGGTAAACAGAGAGTGTATTTACACAAATTAAGATGGCCATGAAGGAACTTTGCAATGTAATCTTAGAGGATCATCATCACGTTGGAGGTTCGTGTTTGACTGAACTGTTACATTGTGTGATGTGTGGCCCTGTTTTAACCCATCTGCTACTCCAGATCATCCATGTTCTTTAACCTAAAGCATTTCTCCACAGACCCTGCCATGCAAGAAACAGGCCCTTGTTCTTTTAGACTATGCCTTGGCCTGCAGTTGAACTATAGTCACAAAGCAAGGGCACAAGAAGAACTCACAAGGCTAACAATACAGATAGTTTCTGGAAAAGCCATACACACAGGGATGGAAAATAAAAGTCAGCAGAAAAAAATAAAGAAAATATTAGAAAAATTAAATAATCTAAACATCACATTGTTCCTCACATATATGACCAAACTTCAACGAGTCCAAGGCCATTCCTTGCTTTCTTTTCTATTAGATGTAGTGTATTTGGTTTATGTTGAGGTCTTTGATCCACTTGGACTTGAGTTTTGTGCAGGGTGATAAGTATGGATCTATTTGCATTTTTCTTCACGTGGACTTCCAGTTAGACCAGCACCATTTGTTGAAGATGCTTTTCCATTGTCTGTAGGTGTGTGGGTTTATTTCTGGGTCTTTGAATTAATTCCATTGGTCAACCTCTCTGTTTTTATGCCAATACTATGTGTTTTTTATTACTATTGTTCTGAAGTACAGCTTGAAATAAGGAATGGTGATACCTCCAGAAGTTCTTTTATTGTACAAAATTTCTTTAGCTATCCTGGATCTTTTATTTTTTTTTTCCATATGAAATTGATAGTAACTCTTTCAAGGTCTCTAAAGAATTGTGTTGGAATTTTGATGGGAATTGCATTGAATCTGTAGATTGTTTTTGGTAAGATGGCCATTTTTACTATGTTAATCCTACCAATCCATGAGCATGGGAGCTCTTTCCATTTTCTAAAGTCTTTAATTTCTTTCTTCAAAGATTTGAAGTTCTTGTCATACAGGTCTTTTCACTTACTTGGTTAGAGTTACACCAAAATATCTTATATTATTTGTGCCTATTGTGAAGGGTGTTCCCATGGAGAGGATGGGGGAGGGGGAAAGGGAGGAAAAGACTAGAAGAGAGATTGGAAATTGATGGGGAAGCATCTCTGAGACAGGGGAGGCCCCCAGGAATCTATGGGGTGACCCTGGCTGAGATTTCTAGCAGTGCGGTATATGGAGCCTGAAGTTTTTGCCTCCTCTTGTCAGGTGGGACTTTCAGTGGATGGAGGGGGACACCAAACTACCCATAAAACCTTCGATCCAAAATTTGTCCTGCCTATAGGAAATGTAGGAATGAGGAGAGAGTGGAGATTGAGGAAATGAAAAACCAATGATTGGCCCAACTTGAAATCCGCCCCATGAGAGAGAGCCAACTCCTGATGCTCTTAAGGATATTCTGCTATGCTTGCACATGGGAGCCTAGCATAACTGCCTTCTGAGAGGCTCCACCCAACAACTGAGGGAAACAGATGCAGCCAAACAATAGACTGAACTCAGGGAGGTTCTTGGAAGAGTGGGAAGAAGGTTTTACAGAGCCAGAGGGGTCAAGGGCAACACAAGAAGACCTACAGGGTAAATTAACCTGGGCCTGTGGGCTCACCGAGACTGAACCACCAACCAATGAGCTTGCATGGACTGGACCTAGACACCATATGTAGCAGATGTGCAGCTTGGTCATCATGTGGGTCCCCTAACAATTTGAGTAGGGGCTGTCTTTGACTCTGTTGCCTGCATCTGGGTCCCTTCCCCCTAGCTGGGCTGCCCTTGTCTGGCCTCAGTGGGAGAGGATGCGCTTAGTCCTGCTAAGCGCAGGGGCCAGAGTAGGTTGGTACCCCTTAGGGTCTCCCTTCTCTGAGAAGGAGCAGGGTGAATAAGTAAGGGGATGGGCCATGAGGGTGGGACTGGGAAGAGAGGGAGGTGGAGGCTGGGATCAGACTGTAAAATAATTGAGTAACTAAATAAACAAACACGTAAAGAAAGTCATTCTTTCTTACAATCTAGACTATCACAAGTAGCTGCTTTGGAAGCATGAATCTTGTGTATAGGCTCCTAAAAAAAGGGTGTGTGTGTGTAGGACTTCCCTACACTAGCTTGGGGGAAGCTAGTGAGAGCCTGCCATAACTGGCTTCTGGGCTTCCTCTGGCCTTGTCAGTTTGGTTATCTCATAGCTGACCATAAGCTTTCTCATCCATCTTTCTCAGTCGTGGCTCCTTAATCTTCCTCTTACTCCATCCTCCATTCTCACTGAAATTTATGTGAGTAGCTTGCTGCTTTCACTATGAGCCAATATTGCCTATGACCTACAGAGATCAAGCTTCTACCTCAATAGCCCAGTAAATGTAACCCAATACAGAATAATCTGAAAATTTTTAAATAAATGAACATCTGTGGAAGATATGCTTATGACACATAATTTAAAACTAAATCCCTTCCCTGTTTTTTATAGGCACATTTTGGAATTCCGCAAACGCCACTGAAGAAACCTCTACTGTATTTAAAAAACAGAACAAAACAAAACAGCTGCTCAAGTAGAATGGATCAAGCAAGTCACACAGAGAATTATATACACATCTGCTGCTCATCTGGCCCAAATCTTCATATGTTTCACATACTCCAATACCATCTGTGATAGTTTCACTCTTGAATGTCCCCCAAAGACCTGAGTTTGTTAAAGACTTGTTTTCCAGATCACTGTATAATTGAAAGGTGGCAGGGCCTTTCAGACAGGGCATAGTTAAGAGAAGTTAAGTTTACAGGGTTGGGGTGTGGTGGGGTGAGGGTGTTGCCATTTGAAGGGGATGTTGGGATCTTGGCCACTCCTGTTCCTCTGTTTCCTGATTACCATGAGAACAGTTTCTTCTGCTGTGGACTCCCCCGGGATGTATTGTCTTGCCACAGGCCCAAAGGCAACAGGGCCAAGCAACTACAAACTAAAACCCTGAAACCATGAACCACGATAAACCACCCTTCCTCTGTCTGGTTTTCTTTTAATCAGAGGTAACATAACAGAAAGTGAGCTAACACTCCATCTCTAACCGTGTTCTTCTGCTTAAATGGATCTTAGTGCCCATCATTCCTAAGTATGCCCACTGAGAACAATGAAGCCCTATATGTAAGGAAAACAGTGACCCTTACATGAGAGACTGGAAACAAGAGAATGGTGGTGGAGAAGTCTGTCTACTTTGCTCACTGACCAGGTCTCTGTCTGGAAGCTGCCCATTTGGCAGTTCACAATGTACTTTCTATAAAACTATAATAGTAACAACAATGATTACTCTTTCGCTTAGTGTAGACAAACAAATATAACAGTTTCCCTGAGACTATCTGTAAACTATACATTCACCCAATGCAGCTTCACTGGCGGCCACTAGCTCCAGGAGCACTAGGAACCTGAGCAACCCAGGCTCTCCTCCGGAATGCCTCATGTTCCAAGGGACAAAACATAAAGGTCTTACAGAAATGTGTAAAATCCCTACTTTTCTTAGGATGACAACTGTTCAAACCAGTAAAGTTGGCGCCCAGATCCCTCATCTTTATTTTGATGTGCTTACATTTCACAGTGCAAACCCTGGGCCATGTGTGTATATGACATTAAATACCCCTGGTAGAGGGGTCACTTCTACCACAGAATTCAAAGTCCTGGCTCTGATTCCCTGCAAATGTGTAAACCACAGGCTGGCTAGCAGCCTGAGGAGCAAAGCTGACCAACTCATCAGTTACAAACTAGTGGGCAATCACTAGACACCCATCATTGAAGGAAACTTTAATTTCTCCCTAGCTGCTACTTGTGCTCGCATGACATTATTTTTATTTTTAACTAGTACAAGACAAGTTTTGTTTTCAACATTTCCTATACCTATCAGTTGTTCTCTGATCATGTTTGCTCCTCCAACATCCTCTATTGAATTTCCCCTTCCCCTTCCTACAAAAGATACTTTGACTGGTATATGAAGATGTCAAAAACCTTGAGAAAAAAAGAAAAAAGAAGGAAGGAAGGAAGGAAGGAAGGAAGGAAGGAAGGAAGGAGGGAGGGAGGGAGGGAGGGAGGGAGGAAAGAAAGAAAGAAGAAAGAAAGAAAAGAAAGAAAAAGCAAGCAAGCCATTCCAAGGAATAAATTTTATCCCAGCAAGACAAAACAAAGTACAAAGAAAGTTTGAGTAAGAAAGAGGCAGAAAATGGAAAAGACAAGAGAGATCCTGTAACACCAGGAATAATACAAATAGGGCAAAGGACAAACACATATGAGCTGAGAAAGTGAGAGGAGAGACTGTGTATGTGAGAGAGAGAGAGGGAGAGAGAGAGAGAGACTCACACAGGCCTACCCCCTGGCTCCGCTGCAGCTGGCCTGGCTTCAGCCCTGCTCATCAGTCAGGGAACCACCCTGCCTGGGAAGGATGACCATAAATGCACAAAAAGAGCAGCATCTAGACTTTCTGGAGCTTTCCTGCCCCCTGAAGCTGGCAGCACCATCCGCTAATTTGGCTGCATACACCAAGACTCTTACATTTTCCTTCTTTCTTTCTTCCTGTATTATTATTATTATTATTATTATTATTATTATTATTATTATTATGAGATCAATCCCACAAGCTTGAATGAAGTGGTATGGGAAAAGCAAACGGCAACTAATTAACTGCTACCTTGGATCCAACCAATCACTAACCACATGCCAATGAAATTTTCTCAAATGGCTTGATTGTTTATAATTATCTGAGCATTCACACTTGTCCATGCATCTTTCCCCCTAGCACATTTACCTCTACGCAAATTACCTGATTCAATGTGGTTATTATTCTGGACATTTAGGAGCTGTGTATTGGGAAAATTCACATACTAATTAATTAATGTGGCTACATCTGTTATGCTAATCCTTCGAGTCTAAGTGCGATTATTAGATGCACCTTACAGAATTCAGCATGACTCGCCCACACTTAATATTAACAGCTATCCACATTCTCACATGATGAACTTTACTCAACGATGATATTTCTAAATTTATAAACAAATTATGCAGCTCATTACGTGGATGTTAAATACCAATCGAGCGGTTGAGGAATGTGACCCCATTCAAGCTGATGATTGGGAGGGATATTTTGGGGCAACATCTGAGAGCTATTTATTTGCTCTTAAAAAGAGGTTTATAGGCAAAGAAGAAAGAAAACTGTTCTTTCATACTGGCCATTTCCATCTGCATGTATTTTCCTAAGTAGTGGCAATTACCTTGAGACTAAGAAGAGTTAAGCTAACATATCAAAAGCACATTAAAAGTGGCAGGGTGGAGAACCAGAAAGAATGCAAGCCCTTGACTTTGGTGGGCCGTGTCGTCACGTCCATAGCATCCTCTCTCTACACTTGTTTTTGGCATAGCTTTGTTAAGTTATGTTGTATTTCCCTTGCTGCTGAGAGCAACTGTAAAGCTTCCCAACAAACACTGACAGACTATAGATTAGCAGGAGGTCTGGGCACCCAGCTACACACAGACTCCACCTGTTAATACCCCTGTGCCAACTGGTCTGCCTGTCTCAGCTCTGGGCACAGCTGAAGGCCAAAACTGAAATATTGCTGAAGTTCAGATCTTTGTGCACAATCAATGTTAGTCAGCTTCCTTCTCAATGGCAAAAGGACATCTAGCTGTTAACATGGGGACTTGGGAAAAGGGGAAACTCCCATGGCTTGACCAGGTATCCAGTATCTGTAGGCAAGACAGGATTTGTTTCAAAATCTCCCTGTGTCTTCATATCTTCTGGTCATAATCTTAGCATGAGTAAAGTCTGGGGCCCAGCAGTGGTTCCTTGAGAGCACCCACCAAGGAGAGGCCCCCAGCTGACACTAGGCCTTGGGAGTTGTCCTTGGAGCCAGCACCTCCCTATCTGGAGTCCATACTTCTACACTCACCTAGTGGGATGGCATAGAGACATTTACTGTGACCTCACCTGGAGCTGACCCCAGCCTTCTGAGGCTTCACTGTGTAGTACAACCTTGGTCTCTGTTTGTTTAGGAGATGTCTGAAAGTCTTTAGAAGTATGAATGTCTCTGATGCCTAGACTCATGCAGAACCTCCAAGTTTACCCTTGTTTTCTGACTCCTATATTGTAATGTGCAGCCCACAGGAAAGCATAGAAAGTTCCTAACCAGCTAAGCACACATTCCCTGGTCTCCCGTGGGCACTGATGATACCTGAAGTATGTATTTGCCCAGAGGGTGGCCTGCTGTTGGTCCTCACAGTCTGTAGTGGAAGCACATCCTCGTATTGACAGCTAATCCCAGGGCTCCAAATTCAGTGGCAACCTGCAGGTCACATGATCTGGAGAGACACCATGTCTGTGCTAGAGTCCAGGATGGGGAGCAGCCACATCAGGACAGAGTGTAGTTAATTAGCTGATCAGGGTTTCCTGAGCATCAAAACACTGTGCAAGCACTGTGCAAGGAAACTAAGGTGTCAGTTCTAGAGGAGCACAGCCATCCTCTTTGAAAGGCAAGTTGTAAGTGAGGCCTGAAGAGGACTCCAATGAGAAACACTCTCACCCCACCCAACCCCAGCTATACCGAAAGAGACAATTTGGCAGACTGCCTTGCATGTCTGAGGTTGTAAGTTAAAACTCTAGCATGTGCACACACACACACACACACACATACACACAGAGGGAGGAAGAGGGGGGAAGAAGGGGAAGAGGGAAAGGAAGAAGGAGATGGAGGTTTTCTTGTTAACTTGCAACAACACCATGGTAATAGAAAGCTATTTGTGCATGCCTCTGTCTATTCCTGGGAATCCATGTGGCCCTCTGTGGGTTGTAACTATCAAAGTCTGAGCTGAGCCCAAACCAGCAATAGGGAAGATCTGTACCCACGACAAGGATCAGAGAAACCAGGCTTGCGTGCCACCTAGAAATACAGTGGTTTGAAGAAGGGGGCAGTCAAGTTCTAGAACAGATGGCCACAGTGGAGCAGAACTAATGGAGAAACAGAAATAGAGTTTATAACATAAAGACATAATGAGAACACATAAGGAGTTATTATTAGAGTGTGACAAAATGCTACCAGGACAGGAGAGTGCTTGGTATTCTAATTTAAAATTTTAGGAGAGGGACTATAAAAAAAGGTGCCCACTGCACACACACGACTGTTTTAGGAGACCAAATGAAAGATGTGTCATATAATACAAGACAAAGAGTTAATGAGCTGAAAATTCCAAGTGAAGAATGAAGACAAGAAATATAGGATCAAGAGACACTCTGGGCAAATAACAGGAGCTGGGGCGGGGGCGGGGGCGGTCAGAGGGAAACAAAGCTATGCTAGGGAGTAAACAGAGACAGAGGGGAAAACCAAATTGAGAACTCCTATTAAAAGTGACCTGAGAAGTCCAAGTTTAGATACAACCTGGAAAAGTTCCAGAATTTGAAGGCTAGGAAGAAATCAAAGAAACCCCCAGACAGAAAGAATAGTGAGTTTCTGGGGATAATCTTACACCACGGGTCTCACCTGTGATCACAGAGAAGCACAGACTAGAAAATATGGAGGAGGTCAGTGGAGAGGGAGAGGACCAGACCAAGAATCTTCTAGCCAGGAGTGCTACTGTTGGATTATACAGAAGAAGAGATTATTGGACACACAGACTCAGGAAACAAAGACTTTCTCTGTAAACTAAAAATAATCCTGCACATTCCCACCAGAAGCAAAGCAAACAAGGATCCTAGGAAGGACAAAGAGGATAATAATCAATAGTAACAATGTATTTTACAATGCAGTTATATGCCACTTAATAGAAGGCACACTGTGGGAAATGGATTGCCACGTGACCTTGACCTACATATCAAAGTATACTTGACAAACCTAGATGGTTTAGCCTATATACACATATGCTGTATGGGCTAGCCCATTGCTCCTAGTCTAATATCTGTGCAATATTTAAATACTGTCTTCAGTGATAGTGCAGAGGTACTTGTATATCTAAATGCAGAGGAGGCATAAAAATATCATTTGATAGGCATTTTCAACTCCATTACTTCTATGGAACCACCATAACATCCTGACCATCGTAGATGGGATCCTGACACTGATCAAAAGGCAGAGTGGACATGGCCGTGCTTTGAAAGATCCTCATATTTGTCATGAGGGCCATGAAAATAAGGATGAAAATATATCATTAAATTCTGGATGCAGACAATCCTGACACATCCCAGGAATGGGAGCAGGAGGACACAGACAGAGTTTAGGGAAGCACTCCTCCAGCGGCCTCAGATGGGCTAAGAGGAGGGCCTTGTAACACCGAGGGAGGCAGAGGCAGCCACCAATTTCCGCTGCCAGACTGGAGCCTCTCTCTCCCACGTCTCCTTTTGTTAGATTGGGCTGTGGATTGGGTGTGAATCTCTTTTATGTCGTGGTAAGAACAGGAGAGAGAATCTGGTCGTTTAGGGACAGGGTCCTCAATTCCTGTCCTTGGTCCGAAGCCAGAAATGCCTCTGGTTCTTTCCTTGTCAGAGGCCATAAATGGAAGACATGTTTGCGGCTCTGATTCCTGTTTTAGTCCCTTGTGATCACTCTTCTGTGACTGAACTGCCTAGAAATCATATGTGAGGATGTGACCAGTCCAATCCAGGCACTGTGGTGGTAAGATGAACAGACACCACATAGTTTCACCAAGTAGACTGGCCAGCTCACCTATCATGCCTCCCCATTTCTGCCATAAGAACTATTTTAAAACTTGCCTGCAAATTTCATGATTTACTTGTTTTTAATTGCTGAGTAGTAGTCTATTGTATAAATATGCCACAATTTCTGTATCCATTCTTTGGTTGAGGGACATCTAGGTTTTTTCCATATTCTGGCTATTATGAACAACACCGCTATGAACATAGTTGAGCAAATGTCCTTGTTGTATGGTTTAGCATCTTTCAGATATATGCCCAGGAGTGGTATAGCTGGATCTTGAGGAAGCACTATTCCTAATTTTCTGAGAAAGTGCCTGATTGATTTCCAACATGGTTGTACAAGGTTACATTCCCATCAGCAATGGAGAAGGGTTCTCCTTTCTCCACAACATCTCCGGCATGCTTCATCCCTTGAGTTTTTCATCTTAGCTATTCTGATGGGCGTGAGGGTGGAATCTCAGAGTCGTTTTGATTTGCATTTCCCAGATGACTAAGGACGTTGAGCATTTCTTTGAGAGTTTCTCTGCCATTCTATATTCCTCTACAGAGAAGTCTCTGTTTAGCTCTGTACCCCATTGTTTAATTGGATTACTTGGTTTGTTGGTGTTTAACTTCTTGAATTTTTTATATATTCTGGATATTAGCCCTCTGTCAGATATAGGGTTGGTGAAGATCTTTTCCCAGTCTGTAGGCTCTCATTTTGTTCTGATGACAGTGAGATCATCCTGAGTGAGATAATCCAGAAGCAGAAAGACACACACAGTATATACTCACTTATAATTGGATATTAGCCATATAATATAGGAAAAACATACTAAAATCTATAGTCCTGAAGAAGCTAAAAAAACAAGGAAGACCCTAGTGAAGAAGCTGAAACTTCACTCAGAAGAGCAAACAGGATAGACATCGGAAGTAGGGGAAGACAAGGAACAGGACAGGAGCCTTCCATAGGGGTCCTCTGATGGTTATCTGGGTATTGAATGAGATTCTGAGACTCACAGACAAACTTTGGGCAGAGTGCAGGAAACTTTATGGAAGAAGAGGGAGATATAAAGACTGGAGGAGACAAGGAGACCACCAGATCAAAACAAAACAAACAAACAAACAAACAAACAAACAAAAACCCTGTGCCCAGGGGGCCCTGCAGAGACTGATACTCCAGCCAAGAACCATGCATGGAGAGGACCTAGACCCCCTGTTCAAAGGAATCCCGTAGGCTGCTCACTTTCCAAGTGGGTTCCCTAGTAAGGGGTTTAGGGGCTATCTCTGACATGAATTCAGTGGCCAAATCTTTGATCACCTCCCTCTGGGGTGTGCAGCCTTGCCAGGTCACAGAGGAAGATGATACAGCCAGCCCTGATGAGACCTGATAGGCTAGGGGCAGACAGAAGTGGAGGAGGTCCTCCCCTATCAGTGGACTGGGGAAGGGGGATGGGGGAGAAGAGGGAGGGTAGGTGGGACTGGGAGGAGATAAGGGAGAGGGCTACAGAGGGATACAAAGTGAATAAATTATAATTAATTAATTAAAAACAAACAAAAACAAAAACCACCTAAACCAGTCACTTGATGGCCCCTATCTCTGGGATGTGCTCCTGTAATACAAGAGCTCTAACCACTAGATTCCCACCTATGAAGCCATTGTGGTCTGCCTCATTGTGGTCTGTGAATTTCATCATTTGAGTTTGCAAGACAAGAACCCTAAGCACTAAGCAAAGCTTTATGTGGTGGTGAGTTCCGGGCATTTTAGCTCAAGGTGAGTCCACTCAGCTAGAATGCAGCCCTCACACTGAAGGACTCTGAATTTTCCCTGTCCCAATGTGCTCTTGGGTTTAAAACTTTGTGCTAAGTGTAGTGATGCCCTGAGTTTTAGAACCTTTAAATTGAAGAGCCTACTCAGAGATACTTTATTTGGGGTGTTTAGACCTCTACCTCTCTTCCATCCCCCAACCTTAAGTAGGAGAGAGAAAAGGTTAGTGAGGAGAGGGGGCTCAGACCCCTTTACTTTTTCTGTCTAGTTAGGGTCAAGGTTTTTTGTTTGTTTCCTTGCTTGTTTTTTTAGGGCTCTATACCAATCTCCATCAACCACTGATGGAGCCAGCAACCTCCTCTGGGCTGCTACAAACCAGCGCACTGTCTCTGATCTCTCCAAACTGCTACACGCCACACCCCAACACCGAACTCCACTGAACACCCCACAGTCTCTTTCTTGGCCTCATATTTATACTCTTAGAGTCCTAGACCATGCCTAGGTGGCATGTGGAAGGCTGTTACCAGCTGGCAAAGATCACGCCCCAAATGTGACAATTAAGAGGTATGGAAAAACTGTAGCCCAACTAAAATACCACACTTGGGATTAAAACAAAAGCGTTTTTACATAACATACAAAGAAACCAAAACTTCTATTACAGGAAGGGGTTATGATTGGGATTTAAGTGAATAACTAAATAAAAAAAGTGAAAAAAAAATTCCAGACCCAGAAGACTGCTCTAGTGAGTTCTACTGACCATTGATAGAAGGAATAACATCAATCCCAAACAAATGTTTCCAGGAGGAAAATGAGGACTAATTCCTCAGAGTTTCTTATGAAGACAATATCACAATATAAATATACGACAAGGGCATTTTAAAAACTGACGATCACAGGCCAACCTCCTTCATGAATATATAATCACAGTTATATAGTAACAGTAAAAATCAAGAGAGTCATCATGAACAAGGTGAGTTTAAATAAAGAAACACATTCACTTAACATTCAAAAACCAATCACGAAAGCTTACCATAGTGTCAGAATAAAGAATTCACCTCACATGGTCTTCTCAAAAGAAAGACTACGGTTATAGTTAACAAGAACTCAGAAGAAAACTTGGTCACCCAAACAACTGCACACAGCCCATGTCACTATCACAGGAATGTCCCCTCTGTGATGAGAAACAAAACGAAGGCCCTCATGCCCACAGTTCGCTGGATGACCAGACAGTGAAATCAGAAAAAAGAAAGAAAAGCCAGGCATATTTAGAATGGAAATAATTTTGCTTTTTGAGCAAAATAGAATATGAAGAGAGTTCAGAAATGATAGTTAATAACTGACTGTATAAAAGTATTTGTATATAAAGGTTAACATGCATAAAGCAGTTTTATATCTATTTTCTGATAACAAACTGAAAATACAATTAAAATATATGTTGGACATTTTTCTAAAAAAATGAATACAATAATATTTCAAACTCTACATGGCTTAATGCAGCTGGCTGCTTTTACAACAAAGAAGCAGAGACTGTTTCTCCATTCCCAAATGTGAACTAATTTTGTGACATGCCTTGAGTAACAGGATGTGGCAGAGGTTGTATTTGTGCGTGTCTGGGGCCCAGGCCTCCATAGGCTGGCACTGTCTGCTTGTGTCCTCTGGAACTGCCTTGGCATCTGCTTGTTCCAGACAGAGGCCACGTCTACACCATGAGCTGGATGATAACTGCCTTCACCATTTCCCAAGGCCACTTGGACATTGCCTCTCTCAGGCCCCACCGATGAGTGACTGGAAGCAAGGACCAGGGAAGAAAACTCACAGAAGCACAGGCAATGCCAGGCTGGCGCTGCTTTCGGCCACTGGCTCTTGCTGTGGTTCCAGGTACAGCAGCATATGACAAAACACACCCCACACTATACACTCCACATACCATACACACCCCATCTACCACGCACACACACACCATCTACCATACACATTACACATACACACTCCACAGCACTCATACATGTACACGACATGCACCACATACAAAACATACCATACACACTACACACACACAACACACCACACGCCATACACACATGCGCACACACACATACACACATATTTTAAATTAGACATATAACTAATGAAAAATAATGCAAGACCTCTACTCAGAAAACTGTAGACCATGAGAGGCACTGAAGAAGAACGGACTAGAAGGCTGGCTCTGCTCATGGCAACAACCGTCCTCATTCTTGGCTGTGGACCCATCACAATCCCATCAACATTTCCAGCAGGGTATCTTTCCAGGATTTCACACGATGACCATGCATATGTATGACAGCATGAAGGGCAGACACGGCTGGACACTGATGATGAGCACAGTGCTAACAATGTGAGGCAAAGACTTCTGAATCGACCTACAGTTATTGAAACAATTAGGCTTTCTGCAAGAAAGCATCATTTGTCACACAATAGCATCACATGGCTGTGGGGAAGAGGACTTTCTCTTCCACAAAGTCTCAGATCCACTGGATATTCACGTGGAAAGACAAAAGTATGCTTTTGGAATTGTAAGAATTAAGTCTTGGTGCTACATATGAAAGGGCAGTGCTAATGCTGCTGTCTGACAATAACGGGACAAATCACTGTCACCTTGAGATAAGAAAACTCCTTTTTAATCATGATACCAAAAAGACTGCACTGAAGCGCAAGGGCAAGACTTTACATGCAAGAAACATATGCATGTGTTTCTATGTCTGTGTGTGTGTTACATGTTTATCCAACAAGCCACATAAACTGACAAAGGATTCATTTTCCAAAAACACAATAATTAAGAAAAATGTAATCAACTAAACAGAAAGTGGACAAGGTCTTCAAGCAATAAGGTACCCAATTTTTTAATAACTATGGAAAGAGACATTTGGTTTCATTAATAAAGGCAAGGACATGAATTAACTTTTGTATTATCCACTACCCAACATTTTTCTTTTATATATATTTTATTTTTTATTTACAAGTTATTCACTTTATATACTGACTGTGGCTCCTCTTTCATCTCCACCTGGTCAGACCCTCCCTCAACCTTTTCCTCCTACCCCTCTCCCCTACTCCACTGAAAGGGGAAGTTCTTCTCCCCTAGTATCTGACCCTAGCCTATCAAGTCTCATCAGGACTACCTGGATCCTCTTCCTCTGTGGACTGGCAAGGTTGTCCACCAGGGGAAAGTGATCAAAGAGCAGGCAACTGAGTTCATATTGGAGACTGCCTCTTCTCCCCTTACTAGGAAACTCACATGGAGACTGAGCTGCCTATGGGCTGCATCTGAGTAGATGGGTCTATGTCTTTTTGTGCATGGTCCTTGGTTGATGCATCACTCTCTGCTGGGTACTCTGGGCCCAGATAGTTTAGCTTTGTTGGTCTTTTTGTGGCGCTCCTGTCCCTTCCAGGTCCTTTTATCACCCTCCTTCTATAAGATTCCCTGCACTCTGCCTCAAGTTCAGCGATGAGTCCCCTGCCAGGTAGAGTCTTTCAGAGGACATCTATGGTAGGCTCCCATCCGATTCCTTCTCTTCCACTGCTTCCAGTGCCTATCCTATTTGCCATTTTGAATGAAAATTAAGCATCCTCCGTAGGGTCCTCCTTGTTGTTTGGCTTTTATAGGTCTGTATATTTTAGTAAGTTTATTCTATATTTTATGTTTAATATCCACTTATAAATGAGTATATACCATGTGTGTCTTTCTGCTTCTGGGATACCTCACTCAGGATGATCTTCTCTAGATCCCACCACTTGCCTGCAAATTTTATAATGACCTTGTTTTTAATTTCTGAGTATTCCATTGTGTAAAAGTACCACAATTTCTGTATCCATTCCTATGTTGAGGGACATCGGGGTTGTTTCCAGGTTCTGGCTATTACAAATAAAGTTGTTACAAACATGGTTGAGCAAATGTACTTGTTGTGTACTTGAGTGTATTTTGGATATATGCCTAGGAGTGAAACTGAAAAGCTTCTGTAAAGCAAAGGAAACTCATTAGAACAAAATGACAGCCTACAGACTGGGAAAAGATCTTCACCAACCTTGTATATGACAGAGGGCTAATATCCAGAATTTATAAAGAACTCAAGAAGCTGAACAGCAACAAATCAAGTAATCAGAACTAAACAGAGAATTCTCTGTAGAGGAATACTGAATGGCAGAGAAACACTTAAAGAAATGCTCAACGTCCTTAGTCATCAGGGAAATGCAAATTAAAACGACCCTGAGATTTCACCTTACACCCATCAGAATGGCCAAGATCAAAAACTCAAGTGACAACACATGCTGGAGAGGTTGTGGAGAAAGGGGAACCGTCCTCCACTGCTGGTGGGAATGTAAACTTGTACAACTACTCTGGAAATCAATCTGGTGCTTTCTCAGACAATTAGGATTAGCACTTCCTCAAGATCCAGCTATACTACTCCTAAGTGTACCTATTTTTTAATTGGGTTATTTGGTTTGTTGGTGTTTAACTTCTTGAGTTTTTAAATATATTTTGGATATTAGCCCTCTGTCAGATGTAGGGTTGGTGAAGATATTTTCCCAATTTGTAGGCTGTCGTTTTGTTCTGATGACAGTGTTCTTTGCTTTACAGAAGCTTTTTAGTTTCATGTGGTCCCATTTATGAATTGTTGATCTTAGAGCCTGAGCTCTTAGTGTTCTATTCAGGAAGTTGTCTCCTGTGCCAATGAGATCAAGGCTCTTCCCCACTTTTTCTTCTAACAGATTTAGTGTGTCTGGTTTTATGTTGAGGTCTTTGAACCACTTGGACTTTAATTTTGTGCAGGGTGATAAATATGGATCTATCCACATTATTCTACATATAGGCATCCAGTTAGACCAGCACCATTTGTTGTAGATGCTATCCTTTTTTCCACTGTATGGTTTTGGCTTCTTTGTAAAAAAAAAAAAAAAAAAAAAAATTGGGTGTCCGTATGTGTGTGGGTTTATTTCTGGGTCTTCTATTCTGTTCCATTGATCCACCATTCTGTTTCTATGTTAGTACCATGCAATTTTTATTACTGTTGCTCTATAGTGCAGATTGAGATCAGGGCTGGAGATATATCCAGAAGATCTTTTATTGTTCAGGATTGTTTTAGCTATTCTGCTTGGTTTATTTGTTTGTTTGTTTTTGTTTTTCAATATGAAGTTGAGATTTGTTCTTTCAAGGTCTGTAAAGAATTGTGTTGTTATTTTGATGGGAATTGCACTGAATCTGTACATTGCTTTTGGTAAGATGGCCATTTTTATTGCATTATTCCTACTGATCCATAAGCATGAGAGCTCTTTCCAACTTCTAACATTTTCTTCAATTTCTTTTTTCAAACACTTCAAGTTTTTTTCATACAAATCTTTCACTTGTTTCGTTAGAGCTACACCAAGATGCTTTATGTTATTTGTGGCTATTGTGAAAGGTGTTGGTACTCTAATTTCTTTTTTCTTTTTATTAATTACAGTTTATTCACTTTGTATCCCAGCTTTAGCCTCCTCTCCTGTCCCCTCCCAATCCCACTCCCCCCCCTCTTCTTATCCTATGCCCCTCCCCTAGTCCAATGAAAGGGAAGGTCCTCTTCCCCTTCCATCTGATCCTAGTCTATCAGGTCTCATTAGGACTGACTTCTTTGTCTTCCTCTGTAGACTGGAAAGGCTGCTCCGCCCTCAGATGAAAGTGATCAAAGAGCCAGCCCATGAGTTCATGTCAGAGAAGGTCCCTGGTCCTATTATTGGGGAACCCTCTTGGACACTGAGCTGCCATGGGCTACTTCTGTGCAGGGGTTTTAAGTTATTTCCATGCATGGTCCTTTTTTGGAGTATCAGTCTCAGAAAAGACCCCTGAGCCCAGATTTTTTTTGGTTCTGTTGCTCTCCTTGTGGAGCTCCTGTCCCCTCCAGTTCTTTCTATCTCCATCTTCTTCCATAAGATTCCCTGCACTCTGCCCAAAGTTTGGCTATGAATCTCATCATATTTGATATTTGATACCCTGCTGGGAGAAGTCTTTCAGAGGCCCTCTGTGATAGGCTCTTGTCCTGTTCTCTGTTTTCTCTGTCCTCTGATATCCATCTCATTTGCCTTTCTGAGTGAGGACTGATCATCTTACCCACGGTCCTCCTTCTAGCTTAGCTTCTTTAGGTCTTAGTATGTTTATCCTATATTATATGTTTAATATCCACTTATAAGTGAGTATGTACCATGTGTGTCTTTCTCCTCCTGAGATACTTCACTCAGGATGATCTTTTCTACATCCCACCATTTGCCTGCACGTTTTATAATTTCCTTGTTTTTAATTGCTGAGTAGTATTCCATTCTGTAAAAGTACCACAATTTCTGTATCCAATTCCTCCGTTGAGGGACATCTGGGTTGTTTCCAGATTCTGGCTATTACAAATAGATCCATACTTGTCACCCTGCACAAAACTAAAATCCAAGTGGATCAAAGACCTCAATATAAAACCAGACACACTAAACCTGTTAGAAGAAAAAGTGGAGAAGAGCCTTGAACTCATTGGCACAGGAGACAACTTCCTGAACAGAACACCAACAGCACAGACTCTAAGATCAACAATCAATAAATGGGACCTCATGAAACTGAAAAGCTTCTGTAAAGCAAAGGACACTGTAATCAGAACAAAATGACAGCCTACAGACTGGGAAAGGTTCTTCACCAACCCTATATCTGACAGAGGACTAATATCCAGTATATATAAAGAACTCAAGAAGTTAAAATGCAACAAATCAAGTAACCCAATTAAAAAATGGGGTACAGAGCTAAGCAGAGAATTCTCTGTAAAGGAATATAGAATGGCAGAGAAACACTTAAATGTTCAACATCCTTATTCATCAGGGATATGCAAATCAAAAGGACCCTGAGATTTTACCTTACACCCATCAGAATGACAAAGATCAAAAACTCAAGTGACAACACATGCTGGAGAGGATGTGGAGAAAGAGGAACCCTCCTCCATTGCTGGTGGGAATGTAAACTTGTACAATAACTCTGGAAATCAATCTGGCACTTTCTCAGACAATTAGGATGCTCAAGTATACAATAAGGACACTTGCTCTAATTTCTTTCTCAGCCCATTTGTCTTTTGTATACAAGACGGCTACTGATTTTTTTGAGTTAATCTTGTATCCAGCCACTTTGCTGATTTTGTTTGTCAGCCCTAGAAGTTTCCTGGTAGAGTTTTTACCACCCACCTTTTGAGTAAAGCTTGAAGAGGATGTGAATCTTGTCTGTTTTATTGCTTGTTATCATGCACAACATCTAGAGCGTTCCCAGCATAGTCACTCAATAAAAGGCTATTAGAGTGGCTATAGAATCCCTACGCAAATCCCGGGGACCATCTTATCTCGAGCTTTGAACTTGCACACCAGAGATGCCATCACCCTCTTGCCACTGTGGAGACGAGTAGCCGGTTTCATGGAAGTCAAAAGCTGATGAGGACACCTATGCTTGAGCAGGCAGATGGACAGCAATCCCTCTCTTCCCTCCAAAGACTCTCACTTCATCTCAAGAAGCAGTGAAGGGCCATGTGCACCCAACATCCACAAATGCTGCTGCACTTCCAGCCTCATCTGCCATAGGTAATCAGACATGTGTGGGAGACATGTGTGCTCTGTGGCACTCACCATCAAGGACACCCACCCTCCTCCCCCATCCTTTTCTCACCTCTAGCAGCAGCTTTGAGAGCCAAAGGTAACAGGCAGTCTCCTGGGCTCACTGGCCACACAAGGAAAAGGTGCCTTGCAGGCCCCATGGCCCGTATGATGTGTTCTGTAAGCAAGGAGCAAACCTCTGCTGTGCTGAGCCACTGACCTTGCAAGGGTTTTTCTGGCGGATGGTACTGCAGCACAGACTTCCATGCTATCAGGCATCTCGCTCCTGCCTGGACTCTACTTGGCAACCCTCAGATCTGATGTGTCAGTCTGGTTTCCTACTGGGCTCACGGGGCACAAGTTCATTGCTGCAGTTCCCCCACTTAAGACTCTGAGCAGCCTACTTGCTTAGCGTAGACTGTAAACCAATCCTTTAGCGTTTTTTCCCTTGGCCCCTGACCCTCCCTTCAGACAGCTGCTGACTAATTCCAGGACCTTTGTCGAACCAAGGTTTAATCAGTTCCCTCCTGGTACCAAGCTCGGCCCTCAGCCCCCAGCAGGAGGAGAAGGCAGAGAGAAGCCCACCCAGTCACCACACAATGGCTTTATCATCCTCTCAAAATGCTGCTGACATTTCCCAGACGTCCATTTCCTTCGAGACTCTCAATCTTCCTTCTTTTGTTCTTTTAATGTCATTTTAATGTCCTTTGTTCCTCTACTGTGAACTCACATCATCTAATTTTAATTGTGCTTCAGGAAGAATGGCTATAAAAGGAAACACTTGTTGAGAGTGTATTTTCTTTGAATATGCATTGTAACTATCGCTAAGAACAGCCCATCTTTTCGGCTTACATGGGGTCATTTTCTTCCGAGAAGTTCAAAGTACATTTTAAAGGTCAGGTTGAAGAACTAAAGCAAAATGTCATTATTACCATTCTCAAGTTAGATAAAGTGAAGCCTTGTGAGGGCCAAGAGACTGCTGCCACCTCTGCTGTCATGGATACCGTACAACCTACTATTCCCAGGTCAGGGTCACCCAGTTTTCCACTGAGGTCCCACTGTGAGTGTGCCATGTATTTCCCTTTAAAAACTAGTTTAAATTACACTTATTTCTTTATCATGTCTAGGGGGTCTGCGTGTGCCACAGCTTACATGTGGAGGCTGAAGCGCAACATCAGAGTTTGGTTTTCTCCTTTTACTGTGTGGGTCCCAGGGATTAAACAACAGCTTGACAGCAAGTACCTTGCCCACTGAGCTACCTTGCTGACCCTAATTTCCAAGTCATTTTTCTTGTTGTTGTTTGATTGCTTTTTTCTTTTCTTTTCTTTTCTTTTCTTTTCTTTTCTTTTCTTTCCTTTCCTTTTCTTTTCTTTTCTTTTACTTTCAGAGAAATTTCCGTGTGTATAGTGCAGAAAATATGTCACTGAGACCTTAGCATAAAGTAGTGCTTCCTATGGCCCACTCCCAACTATGGGTGTCATCAGGATGAGCTTCCAGGGGGGAGGAAAACCTCAGTGGAGAGATGATGGCGGGTTGGAGGGGAAGAGCCCCTGAGCCCCACAGAGGGAGAGTGGACAGACACTTGTCTTCTTTGCTGTCAAGCCTACTGTCCAGAGTGGATCTGTAGACAAACAGACTTTGTCCGTAGAAACTCCTTTCTTTTTGCCTGCTGCCTGGGAAACAAATGGCTGCTTAGAGAGAGTAATGGCCAAATCTTATAAACAAAAGTATGCAGGCCACTACAACCTCTTGAGAGGAGTTACAATGAGGGGCTTGAGGAAACATGATTCCCTTTCCCTCAAGGAGACTGAATGTCTCATGCACGGTTACTCTGAGAAGAGCAACGGGCACGGTAAGGTGTCCTGCTCCGGGTGCAGTCAGAGCTGTGTCTGAGAGAAGACAGCTCATCTTGAGGGAGAGGAGACAGCTCATCTTGAGGGAGAGAAGTCTTTCGTCTCTGAAACTGCACGAGCCTTCCTAGTTCCTGGGCCACCATTCTCCTGACGGGGGTGCAGGGCTACATGGCATTAGACAGGCTGCAAGGGTTCATGGGACCCCACCCAAGGAACTAAGAGCTCACTGGAGCCAGACTATCCAAAAGAAGACAAGGAGGCCAGGCATGGTGATAGGAGACAATTTGGGATGATCTTTGGAATTGATTTCATTCCAAGAACACTGAAAAGAGCATGTCACTCACGACAGGACCTTGTAAACACATTTCGGGCTTCTACCTTAAGTCCTAAGTGAACCACCTGCTAACGACACTGCCTATGTCCCACCTGCAGTGTAAACTCTAGTATCACCCTAGAGTTGGGATTAAGGACAACAGGGATGAGAAGATGCCTGGGACATGATGAGGATGTGGTGCAGGCTTATAGAAAACTAAGTTCCCCAAGACTGGGAAGGGGGATCCAGGTGGGATCCTGCAATGGTGGATGTTCATTGTACCCAGTACCCTGTACCCAGCCATCACCAGCCACTAAGGACTTGACAACTGTGCCTCTGCTAAGTCAAAGCAACATCTAGAAACAAAGTTTAGCACAACAAAATTTAAACATTATCCTCTTGAGTGATCTTACCCAACAAGTCAAAGGCCTTAACAGAACAAAGATTATCATCCTGAAAAAGAGGACTCTGCCAGTAGACTGTCTTTGTTCTTGAATTGATGATATTCTTGGGTCTCAGGTGTGTTTACCAGCCATAAAGAGTTTGAATTCACTAAGCCTCCACAATCCCATAAGCCAATCTCTTCAAATGATCTCCCTCTCTCTCTCTTTCTTTGTGTGTATGTGTCTTTCTCTCTTTTGATTCTCTTTATCAATATAAACCAATCCAGATAAGAGATGATGATGACTAGGACTAGCAAATGGCAGGAGAGGAAATAGGAGAGACAAGATAAAAAGTGCAGAGTTTCCCAAAAGCCTACAAAAGAGGTCAAGAGGAACAGAAAGGTTGAAAATGACTCAAAGGTTATAATTTGTAACCAAAAACCTTAATAAAGGTTATACTCACACCTCTGTATTAGCAAGTTCTGCAGTCACAGACTCAGTCAAACCTGGGCTGCAATACTGGAAAAGAATGCATCTGTAATGAACATATACAGACTTTATTTCTGTCATTATTGCTTCAGTACAGAACACTACAACATTACAGAACAGCCATTAGACAGCACATACGACATGAGAGAGCAGGAAGTCATTCCGAGATGATGCAAGGTGCGTGAAGGATGTGTGATGAGGTTTTGTGAAAACACTACCCATCTTATATAAGGTACTCGGGCATTAAAGAATCTTGATAGCCAGGTGACAGCTGGGAACTAATTCCCTCTAAACACCCTCTAAAGATAACTCCACTGAAAAAGAGAGCCATATAAAATACTATAAAATGCGTATACTAAAATGATCAAGAGCTATTAAGAACCTATTAGCAAATGAGATCCCAAAAATGTACAGTACAAAAATACATTTTTTTAGAAATGCAGATATAAATAATATTTTAAAAATTTATATGCTGGGTTTAGTGAAAGAATGATCATATGAGTTCAAGGGCAGCCTGAGCTAAATAGTATATTCAGGGCCACTTTGGGCTACCTAGTGAAACATTGTCTTGAAAAACCTATAGTACATATATGTCCAGTAACCCAATTTGAAATAGCAATTGGGCTGACTATGTGTCAGTCAGTTTCCTAATGCTGTTGAAGGAAATACTGCAGACTGTTAGGCTTAATACCACAAAGCATCCATTCATGCAGAAATAGAGAAAAGCCAGAGCTTTCCTGATGCTATGCTATGGAACACAGCTATCAACACATGGGTTAAAACTGTCTTTAGGACACCTGGCTGGACTCTATGGCCAAGGCCTTAGAGAGCTCCATAAATCAGGTGTTGATGGTGTGCACCACTGAGTCTCAGGGAGTAGACACAATGAAAACACGTTGCTACCATTTGTCCACCTCGATGTTCTGAGTTAGTACTGCTTACTGAGCACCACGGGCTCAGAGGTCAGAGGTCATATTTTGGATGCCCCAAGGTTGTAGTTACATGGTGCCACAGGAAGGGTGTAGAAAGACCAGATTCTTAGAGGGTGTAGCTTCAGTTAGGGGCATCAAAACTCTGTCTTCATCTGAACTGTATTCTTCTTGCCATTTGGCCTTACACACGCATTTAATGGAGCCAGGATCGCCACAGCACAAACAACTCCCATAGGAAATGCTCGGCTAGGAAACAGTCAGTTTTCTTTAATAGGGTGACACCTGGCATATCAAACACACTCCAGAGCAGGCCCCACACTGAAGTGTCATTGTCTATCACAAACTTGATATGGGTGGAGGGAAGGAGGGAGGGAGGGAGAGAGAATAAGGAAGAAAGCGAGCAAGAGAGGACAAAGTCGGGTGGTTAAGGAAGTAGGAGTAGATCTGGGAAAATGCACTGATCTAGGGGTCTAGCAATAAGTCAGGAATTATTTTAATACCAAGTTTATTTAGCAGAATAAGTGTACTAGGTTATCCCCTTGTACAAAACACAGGTTTGGTCTTGTGACAGTAACAGGTAGAGGTTCCGTGTTGTGAAGTGGGCTTTAAATCCAATAAAAAAAAAATAAAAGTAGTTCATCACTCCCTTAACAGTTATGCCACTATTCTACCACTGGATATATATTGTCAGGCAGGACATTGTAGTAGCTTGCAGGATTCACAGCTGGGTAAAACTGACGATTACTTTTCTCTTCCTGTGGCCTGCAGAGCCCCTTCCAAGACTACAAAGGCTAGCTAGTACAGCTGAAGCTTCCATTCAAGGACCAGCTTGATTTCCCCATGTTCTGTGACTCAAGTATGAGCTGTGTTCAGCAAGAGGACCTTACCACCAAGTTTTAGAGGGTAATTAGAACCATTGCAACAGCCTATAATGTTGGGCAAACACTGTTTGGGCAATCAATGTTGGGCCCTACTGTTCAACTACTCCAAAAGTGGTAACCCATTCCTGGAAGTGGGCATTTTATTTGGTAGTGGGTAGTGTCTAGTTTGGGCATTGTTGTAGGATAGCTCCATTTAATCTCTTTTTATATGTGTCTATGTAGACAGTTTAGTAAGTTTCTATAGTAGTGGGCTTTTTTTTAGGTGATATCACATTGCTTTATTTGTGGTTTAATTTGTGCTTCATCAATAATTAGTGATTTTAAACATTTTCCACATACCTGCTTCTCATTTCTGTCTTCTTCTGAGGAATGGCCATGTAAGTCATTGGTTGATTACAAGGGAGATTCAAAACAAGTGAGATTAGTTGTTACATTGTTCTCTCTCTCTCTCTTTTTAATTAAAAAATTTGGTAGTGGACTTCTATATTGCTATTTCAAAAGGCCTTTAGTGTTAGTTATCATTCTTCATATTCACTTTTTTAAGTTTTATTTTATTTTTATTTTTTAATTCTTTATTAATTACATTTTATTCACTTTGCATATTCACTTTTTAAAATAAAATCTCATATAAATATAAAGGAACATGGTTGAAAACACGAGCTTTGAGCAGGATGTAGTAGCACACACCTTAAATACCAGCACTTAAGAGGTGGAGGCTGGTAGGTTTCTTTGATTTCAGAGGTAGCTTGTTCTATGTTACATAGAGACTTCTGTGTCAGCTAGGGCATACCTAGTGAGGTCCTGTCAGAAGAAGAAGAAGGGAAGGAGGAGAAAGGAAAGAAGGAAGAGGAAGAAGGGAGGGGAAAGGAAGGGTGGGGAATGTGGTGGTAATGAGGGGGAGCAGTGAGAGGAAGAAGAGACAAGGAGGAAGTGAGGAGGAAGCAGGAAAGAAAACCAATCCAGGTTTTGCTGAGATATAGCTCAGTAAAAGCTCAGTAATACAGTGTCTGCCCAGCATGTATGAGGCCCTAGGCTCAGTCTACAGCAACACACACACACACACACACACACACACACACACACACACAGTTTTTTAAGCAGGCATGGTGGTTCAGATTTGTATTCCTAACACTTGGGAAGTGGCGCCAGAAGGATCAGGAGTTAAAGAAGAACCTTGGCTACATAGTGAGGTAATGAGTTCTAGGCCAGTTGCGGGGAGGGAGGGGAGTGGTATGATAACATCATATTTTTATTGTTTTTTTTTAATCAGGTACCTGTACATTTATCATCAATAATGACTACCAAATGTAAAGAAAGCACTACTTTAAAACCACGTTAAAGACTATTTCCTGCTGAGTTGGAATAAATTGATCTCCTACAGTCAGCATTTGTCAGAATAAGTGAGGCAGATCTTTTCTAAGTGATACAAAAGCCCATTTCTCAGGAGCCAGAAAACACGCATTTCAAGACATCTTAGTTTTCTGCTACACACAGTGCATATGTTACAGGATACAGCAGAAGGAGGTGGGGCCCAGGTGGCCTGTGCATCCCACTGAGCATGGTTAGGGGGCCACTGAGCATAGCTGCTCATAGGAAAGAACTTTGCAGAGAAACATACTAGAATGAAGGAAACTCTGTGGGCAAGCTCTAGGAATCTTCACAGACTCCCCAATTATTTTCCAGACCCAAAGACTCACACGTGCCCACTGAGAGCTTCAAGGCCTTGCAGAAAACAACTGGGGACAGTTGTGGCCTGAACACATTCCAGAGCTGCACTATGAAACATGAGTTCCAGCCATGGAGGAACAGTGCAGGGTACCCTGGACACTCGGAAAACTGCCCAGAAAGCCTTGCCTTAAAGTAGATCACATGATTGCTGGAGAAAAGGTGGCTGTAGACCATGGCTATCAAACTGCTACAGATCAGTCAAATATGACTTGTTGATCTACGATTGTGTAGCCTATAGTTAAAAATACCTATTATATCACAGTGAAGGAATACATACAGTGGATACCATGAGTGGTTCCCAATTCTGGCCATTTCTAATAAGTGATTTACACCCATCATAATAAATCTTAAACAAAAATATCAACCCTGGCAGTCCTTAGCAGAGCAGATGCTGTAGCTAGATAGCCAGCTCAAAAGGTTTTGAAATAAACCCTTAGAGACCAAATCACAACAAAACAGAGGCCCCTCTCCCCCCACCAAAAAAACCCAGAGGCCACCGAAACAAAATTGGCAGATATGGTGTACCAAACTAAAAAGCAGCTGCACCATGAAGAAGACACTATTAAGACATAAAGAAAACCTACAGAATGGGGACCGGAGAAGTGGCTCAAGGGTTAAGAGCACTGGCTGCTCTTCAAGAGGACCCAGGTTCAATTCCCAGCACCCACACAGCAGTTTGCAACTGTCTGTAACTGTAGTTCTAGAGGATCCTTCACACAAACACATGCAGACGAAACACCAATGAAAATAAAATAAAATAAAATAAAATAAAATAAAATAAAATAAAATAAAATAAAATAAAATAAAATAAAATAAAATAAGAAAGCCTACAGAAAATGGTGGAAACTTCTCATCAGAAAAGGATTTACCAGCCAGGCACGGTGGGACACGCCTGTAACCCAGCATTCTGTGAGGCAGAGGCAGTTAGATCACTGTGAATGCAATGTCAGCCTGGTCTACAAAGTGAGTCCAGGACAGCCAAGGCCATTCAGAGAAACCTTGTCTTGAAATACCAAAAGGGGGAAGGGGTTAACATCCAGAGTACATAAGAAAAATAGCAACCGCATAATTATAGTAATCACAAACATCTGATTAGAATAGGCAATTTATCTAAATAGAAATTTCCTACGAAGTGTATGCAAGTGGCCACCCAGCACTGGAACACTTTCAGCTCCAATAATCACCATGGAAAAGACCATGCTGCTCCGACTAGAAGGGTAAGGGACAGAGAAAGCAGTGCTCCTGTTTGTGAAAGGAAGATCTCTAAATCAGTATGGTCTTCACAGAAAACGGGATGCATGTACCTCAAGAAGTATTAATAGAACTACTATATGACTCATCAACCCTGCCAGGAGGTGCCTACACAAGGGAGAGGGACATCTATGCCGAACAGGCCCTCACACAGGCTTGTTTGTGGCAGCACGATTCCAGGAGCAAAGGTACACGACCGATCTGAGATCCCATCAACAGATAAGTGGATACAGACAATGTGTTTCTCCTTGAAACATTAGCCAGCCATACAAAACAAAACCCTGCCATGCCCAGCGACATGGATGAGACTGGAACACACTATGTTAAGTGAAGTAAGTAGATACAGGAAGATAATGCCTCATACTCTCATTCACATATGATCTGATTGAAGTAGAATATAGAATAGCAGTTTCCAGAGGTTGGAAAGGATTTGGAGAGGAAGGGAGGGGAAACAGAGTGGACAGTGAATACAAAGGACTAGTTGGATTAGAGGGACAAGTTTTAATGTTCTACTAATGCAAAGTACAGTAACTGTTACGTATAGCAATTACTTGTATGTTTGGTTAGAATTTTGAATAGCTAAATGTTTGACAAATGTTTGATGCTGATGGCTAGGCCACTTATCTGTTCTGAGGGTTATAAATATTTGTATGCAAATATTGAAAGGTCATATTACACCCCATAAATAAACATAATAGTTATATATTGGTCAAAATTAAAATAAGAGCTACTGAGTTGTCCACCCACAGCTATCCGGTAAGACCCTACTGCTGAAGACATGATACACTTTGGTTGCATGACATGGAGAAACCAAGCTAGAACTAAACTGGAAACTCCCTTCCTGCTGTCCAGCTTTCATGAACAGACTTACCCAGCCATGGACATGCTTCAGGACTGACTTGCTAAGCAAGATGTATCTGCCACAATAGTGGTTTAACTGTAATGAGGGCAACCACTGTCTCCAATGGAGGGAATCCATGCCTAGTAGTGTAAACCTAGGTAGGAGCCATGGTTGGGAAGCTCATAGACCCTATTGTAGACCCGAGTACTGTTGTTTTGCTAAATGGACTTGTCAAGCTGCCTTCTACATACTTGTACTTATATTCACAGGTTAGTGGTACTTTCTATCTTGTTCAGAGAAGCTTCTGTCTGCAGTAGACATCAGTCAATACTGAGAATCATAAATGGCCAAAGTGCTGAGAATAAGTGACTATTGGACGTTTGCCCTAAACAGAGCATTTATCTCCACACCCACTCCCCTCAGGCTGAGGCTCAGGGAGCATAGCAGCAGGAGGTGCTAAAAGAATGGGAGATGCCTCATTCTTGAGAACGAGAATCTGTAGAATATGGAGGCATGCTGAGAAATGCTGTCTTCCAATGTGGCATGGTCACTGCAGCCATTCAAGCTCATGCCCGTCAACATTTGGGCTTGGATGACGTAGGAAGCTCATGACCTTCTACCCATAGCCAAGGAGCTGCTGGCAACTGATGGCTGCTGGGAGAGGAGAAGTTAATTTTAGTTCATAGTATGGCCTCTGATAGGCTGCCCAGGTGGATTGTCCTACAGACCTACAAATTCTGGCAGCACTAACTAGATTTAATGTTTGTTTGTTTTTTTTAAAAAGGGGACAAAAGTAAAAGGGCTAAGTATTTGGTGGGGGTGGTGTCCTCAGGGAGTGGGAGAAGGGATTCCAGCAGAATATGTTTCAGATACATTGCATACACATATGAAATTGTTAAATAAATTTTAAAAATAAAACTAAAAAAAAAATGAACCAAGAACCAGGGACTTAGCTCAGGAATAGAGCTCTCATCTAACATGTGCAAAGCTCTGGGATTGGTTCCCAGCTCTCCAGGTAAACACATACATAAGTAAATACAAAATGACATATGCTTATAAAAACTAAGTGTGTGCATACTAAAATAGATGGTTAGCACCAAGTTAAAAATATGTTTGGGGCTCTGGATTCAGCTGTTTAAAGGGGGATGAGAAACAATGACAATTGAGGGTTTGGTTTTGTTTGCAAAGGCCAAAATGAGGAAATATTTTTGTCATGTCAATATTTAACTCTTTCTATATTTTTTAAAAAACATGTTTTTAAGGCCTCTTTGAATAAGAGTACCCTAAGCATCTCTTGCCTGAATATTAGAACCCATTTTTTTTTTATAAAGTCAGAAACTAAAACAAAAATCTAGGAAAAGGTGACAGGAAATGAAATATATGTCATCACTTTAAAATTGTAATCTTTTACCACTCCTAGGCATATACACAAAAGAGGCTCTAATACACAATAAGGACATTTGCTCAACCATGTTTGTAATAGCCAGAAGCTGGAAACAGCCCAGATGCCCCTCAGTGGAGAAATGGATACAGAAATTGTGGTACATCTACACAATGGAATATTACTCAGCAATAAAAAACAAGGAAATCATGAAATTTGCAGGTAAATGGTGGGATCTGGAAAAGGTCATCCTGAGTGAGCTATCCCAGAAGCAGAAAGACACACATGGTATATACTCACTCATACAGACCTATAATATAGGATAAACCTACTAAAATCTGTACACCTAAAGAAACTAATCAAGAGGAAGGACTCTTGCTAAAATGCTCAGTTCCTATCCAGAAAGGCAAAGAGGATGGACATCAGAAGAAGGAAAAAAGAGGGAACAAGTCAGGAGCCTGCCACAGAGGGCCTCTGAAAGGCTCTGCCCTGCAGACTATCAAAGCAGATGCTGAGACTTATGGGCAACCTTTGGGCAGAGTGCAGGGAATCTTAGGAAAGAAGTGGTAAACAGTAAGATCTGGAGAGGACAGGAACTCCACAAGGAGAGCAACAGAACCAAAAAATCTGAGCACAGGGGTCTTTCCTGAGACTGATACTCCAACCAAGGACTATGCATGGAGATGACCTAAGACCCCTGCACAGATGTAGCCCATGGCAGTTCAGTACCAAGTGGGTTCCATTGTAATAGGAACAGGGACTGTCTCTGACATGAACTGATTGGCCTGCTCTTTAATTACCTCCCCCTGAGGTAAGCATTACCAGGCCACAGAAGAAGACAAGGCAGCCACTCCTGATGAGACCTAATTGACTAGGATCAGAAGGAAGGAAAAGAAGTCCTCCCCTATTAGTGGACTTGGGGAGGGGGCATGCATGCAGAGGTTGGAGGAAGGGAAGGATTGGGACAGGAAGAGGGAGGGAACCACGGAGGGGGGGGATACAAAGTGAATAAAATGTAATTAATAAGGAATTTTAAAAATATGATAAAAAATAAAAATGCTACACATATGCATGTTTTTGCTTTCATGTGACTATGTATATCACATGTAACTGGTGCCTGTGGAAGTAAAACAAGGCACTAGTTCCCCTTGAGTTGCAATTATAGCCAGTCGGGGATACACCTAAGAGATGAAATGCAAAAAATTAAATTGTCCAGAGCTCAAGGCTGGCTGTCCTTAGACACTGAAGGCAGAGGTAGGACAAGTCGGACATGAACTTTGCCAGAGGACATAAAAAAGGATTATTCTCCCTTGTGTTTCATAAAGGCAACATAAACTTTGGCAAGGATCTTATGTTAAAGAAAAATTACATAATCATTTCCCCTCTTGTGAACATATGTTTAAGCATCCTTAGCAAACCTTAATAAATATGACTTGAAAAAAAAAAGATTAAGAAAGAAAAAAGAAAAAAGTAATATTCACGTAAGTAAATCGAAGATGTGTACAAAAACCATCACGACCACGGAAGACTGGAGCCAGTGGGTTTGTTTGCCTAAGGCAGCTTTAAGGAATACTTTATAATCCCCCAAACTGAAGACGAGTGTATAATGATGCTCTGCAGAGCATTCAAATGAGCTCCTGGCACACTTGGTACAGGTTTTGTGGCTGCTGGAGGCAAAGCAGTCCTAATTTACATGTCTGAAGTCTAAAAATGCTAATGATTCTCATTGGAAACTTTCTGAACACCAACATGACATCATCAATGGAAAATTCCTCACCTGACCTCCCGTGACAGAGATCAGTCAAAATGAAGGGGCATCAAGAAGGCCATATAAATTGATGCTCATGCTCTGCAGATGGGATGTACTTGAAATATAAATGATGTTTGTGTTTACACTTGAGTCTTATCCCCAAGGTATCTTATTATCTACTTTAAAGTACTCCAAAATTCAAACAAAATTTGAAATCTGAAATATTTCTGGCCCCATGCATTTCGGGTAAGAGTGGCTCAACCAGTTCTCACGTGAACACCACAGGCTTCTTCCACCCTTGTGAGTTCTGCTGGTCAGGAATTCTCAGAAGCAAAGTGGTAACTAACCTGTCTGCCCTTCTGCTTGTCTTCTGCTCCATGGTCAAGGTGGCCTGCTACTGTTCCAGTTTCCTCTTATCTTGGGGTCTCCTGGGATGTAGCCATACCAGCTTTAGGTCTGTTCCTCCAATTCTCCAGGTTGGACCCTGCCTCACAGCCTTCAGATGTGTTCTCCCTTCCATCTGGAGGCCTCTTAACCCAGACATCTGCCAGGCTGGACATTCATCCTTCTCAAATCTCCTCTCAGGAAGCTTTCCCTGGCCAACCTGTGACATAAGGACTCTTACCTGCGGCCCTGATGTTCCCTGTAGTCTCTCTGCCTTTAATTCCCTGATTGTATAGATGTCCCCTCCAAACTGAAACAGTCTGTCCTGAGGGAGGTTTATTAAGACTCAGGAAGTGAATCAAATTTATTCTCAAATCTCAGGAAGATCCTGAAAGTTTCAAAATTCACAAGTTCCCCAAGGCTATAAAAATAGGGATAATTTGTGGGTGAGAAGAGGGCTGTCACCCACGGTAGGGTGGGTGTTTCTGTGACACACCTGCTGACAGTCCACCATGTCCCCGTAAGTGAACCCAGGAAACTTCCCGGTTCACTAAGTTAGACTTTGGGGGAGCTGTTTCATTAGTCTGCCATCAGTGCCCTGTCTGGGAACATTGGTTAACCTCTCCCCAGGAAAACTTACATGAGGCCTCTGTTTTCCTAATCAGAATGCAAGCTTTACAAAGAACTCTCACCTCATTTGCTCATTGTTGCATTCCAGCCTGAGCCAGCCTGCCTATCCGGGTGTGGTATCCCATGCTTGTAATTCAAATCTTCTAAAGGATATGAGCTCAGGGCTAGCTTGAACTACCTGTCAAAACTCTGTTTGCACACAGAACAACTTGTTTTTGTCAAAACAGTTGATAGAAGGATGGCTGAATGAGTAAAAACTCTGAGGCACGGTCTCATGCATTAAGAACTCACTGGCTTAAGGACTTTAGAACAGACTCTACCCTCTGTACCTCTAAGTTCAGTTGTATGCACTCATTTAGCTAACCACACAGGGGAAATATTCAGGGGGGAAAAATCCAGAATATTCCCAAAAGCAAACCTTGAATTTGTTGCATGCTGAGCACCAAGTCCCCAGAATTTCAGTCTAAGCAGGCCATGCTCAGGTCACAGCCACGTCACAGACCCTCTGTCATTACCAGCACTGGGCTGGAGGAGCACTTCCCTTCCTGAGTTACTCAGGGGTTGTGTGGTTAGGCCTCTGGGGGTGCATCTGTAATGACTATGCTCAGGCTTCTCATTTTGTCATAAGAAACACAGTATGTCAACTATTCATGTAGAGTTTACACGTTATCGGGTGTTACAGGTGATCTGGATAAGCTTTACGGCGTATGGGAGGACGTGTGGGGGCCACATGAGAACACTACGCCATCTCTCACGAAGGACATGAGCATCTGAGCATCTGAGCATCATTTATCGCAGGGGTGCCTGCCAGCCTCCCAGGGTACCGACCGATGGCTGCATACGCTGCCGTTAGGAAGAATGAGTGAAACTCTCTATGCAGGCATGAACAATCACCGTGATTTATTGTAACAAGCAAGGTGCAGAGCAGATGCTGCCAAGCTACTTTTATTTCCATTAGAAAATAATTTGTATATGAATAAGTGTGTAGATACACAATCACCAGCGATTCCCGGAAGGAGACAAAGCGACTGTGCATAATGGAAATGTTAGGGAGGATTGGGATACAAGTGTCAAACTGGCCTCACGTGTTTATTTTGCATTTTTCTGCACAGTTTGAATTTGCTAACTATGTCTCTTATATTTTCTATTAAACTACCAAGAGAGATTTTTCCTGGTAGGATTATGGCCTATTTAAAAAGATTTTTTTTTCTTTATAGTTTTTGCTACTCATTGCTATAAGAATAGGAAATAAAGGGAATCTTTTAAAACAGAATTTGAGAAAGGCATTGTTAGTTTTTTAGAAACTTCCTTGAAGCCCCAAGAGAGTTTCATTCATCAAATAAAGCTTCTATCTGAGAAGGCAAAAATCCATTGTCTGTGTCCTTAAGGTTTTCAGCCACAGAAATTCCAGATACCCAGGGCACTTTGTTCTGAGCACCGTCCGCTTTTTCTGTAATTCTACTGTGATTTACAATGTAGCAGCACTGACAGAAGAAATGTTTAGCAAATGGATGTGGTTTAAACTATTTTATGGTGAGTCTGTATGTCTGCAGACATTAGCTTTGTCTGGGTAGCGGCACTAGTCATCAGTTCAATGAGAGACTCAACGGAGCAGCATTTTAGAAATGCTGGTCCGATAGCCCAAGTGTCCCCTCCCCACCTAGTTCATTTATTGGAACCCATGGTTTTAAGAAGTAAAGTTTGAAGGGAGTGATTAAGTCATGAAGGCTCTGTCACCGACCTGGCACTTAAGCCTCTAAAGCAGAGGCTTGAGGGGACCTCCGCTGACCGCCGATCGTGTGAATACAGAGCGGTCAAAGGCCGTCCAGCGAGACGGCTCAGCAAGTAAAGGTGCTTGCTGACAAGTCTGAGCCAGATGGTGGAGGGAGAAAACCCACCATGCACACACATGCATTTGCTACAAATAACTGTAATTAAAGGAAAAAAACAAACATTAAAGCAGAGAGCTTCACCAAACCCAAACCTGCTGGAATTTTAACCTTGGGCCTCCTAGCCTCTTATACTGGAAGCAGTCAGTTTAAATGACTTACCCATTCCCCAGTCTTGGATATTTTGTTATCATAGCTGCAGTGAGCTCAGACATCAGGGATCGTGTTTAACTCTGCATATTTGAGCTCTATGCTGGGCAGTATTTTTTTTCTTGTGCATTTGTATTTCTTTACGTCTCCTCAGCTTACAGATCATTTTCTCTCCAACCCTTACACTGCAAACGTTTGAGGTGAGAATTTGGTGAACGACTCTTTTCCAATAACTTGAGAAGTGGGAAAATAGCTCTGATAAAAAGCCATCTGAACAAATTCATTTGAATAAGATAGCCAGCAGATAAAAGCACTTGCCGCTCAAGCCTGCACACCTGAGCTCTAGCCCTGGAAGCCGGTGTCGGAAGTGACTCCTGCAAGTTGTCAGCTGACCTCCACAGATGCACAAGTTAACAATGAATTAAACTTTCCAAAAAAGAAATTATTTCATTACTAAGATTGAGACTAAAAATGCTACTGTTTCTAAGGAGTCCAAGCTACTCATCTATCCATCTTTCACCCTCAAATGTGAGCTGTGAAGTCCCCACTCATTGCCTTTCAGCAAGCAGTGATGCTGTTGGAACAGAGAGATTACAGACTCCATTGTCTAAAGACACTTAGCTCCTTTCTACTAATGCAGCAATATCTTCAGCAGGCTGATGGCGAATGAAAATTAATTCCTCTGGAAGTTGATAAAGCGGAGTCCATTAAAAGCTAGACTACTTTAGATTAGATTTTCAAATGAGTGAGACAAGAGCCTTCACAACGGCTCCAAAATGGGCATATTTATAACCTTGCCCTGCCTGCCAAATATAATTACAGCCTTTTTTCTCCCTGCCAACCATTTCAACTCATTTCACAGCAAGTAAAGAGAGAGAGTGAGCGCTTGTAAACAAGGCACCCCCCCGCAAGAAGAATCCCTTTTGAGATCTTTGAGCAATTAGAAGGCTCGTCAACTTGGAGCGTTCTGTCTTGGAATGTTCATGTTTTTATTTATTTGCTTAGATATCATTCATTGTCCAAATTAATGCCACACATTTCCAGTAGCCACACAGCGGAAGGCCTTGTGCTGGAGGCTTCTTCTAATGGACCTTCAACTGTAGCTGATTATATCGACCACAAATCTGACTCAACTATGGTTACTGTCCCATTTTGTTTTCTGCTCTCTGCTGTTTCTGTGATAAACATTGCAGCCAAAAGCAACTTGGGGGAAAAGTAACTTGGGTTTATTTCAGCTTACAAATTCCAGTCCCTCATCCAGGGAAGCCAGGGCAGGAACTCAAGGCAGAAACCTGGGGCCAGGAACTGAAGCAGAGACTATCAAGGAATGCTGCTTACCGGCTTGCTTACCTACTTTGCTTACACATTACCTGCCCAGGGATGACACAGTGGGCTGGGCCTGCCTATGTCAATTAGCAATTATTAAAATATCTCATAGGTATGGACACAGGCCAATCTGATGGGAACAATTCCTTAACTGAGCTCCTTCCAGGTGTGTCAAGTTGGCAACTAAAGCTAAGTACAACTGTCACCCAGGGAAAAAGCTGCTATGTATGGGATCTGAAATGCCCCCCAAACACTGATGTGCTAACGGCTTGGTCCCCAGCCTGTGGCACTACTGAGACATGATGAAACGTTTACGAGGTGGGTCCCAGTAAAAGGTTACATTTGGAGTTTCCCTTCCAACGTGATACTGGTACACCTTCACTTCCTGTCTCTCTTTTCTTCCTGGATGATCTGAGGTGAGCATCTTTCTCAGCTATATGTTCCCATCATGTTCATTCCCTCACCACAGGCCCAACGCAACAGGACAGCTATAGTGAGTTGAAAGGAAACTTTTCTTCTTGTAAAGCTGCTTAATGAAAAGGATCATTTGTCAAAGCAGAGCTGGGAGGGCTTACTCTTCTTAGTCATCCCGCATCTAGCATATCCTGGACACTTTGAAAGCCACCTAGCCCTCCTTCCTCCTTGGAGCTTGCTTAGCTATCCTGCTGCCTGGAACACAGAGGGCTTGGCATCTGCCGTTTCCTGCTGAAAGAAGACACAAGAAGCCATTTTCAACACATCCTTGAGAAGTCCCCTTCTTGCTCTCTAGTTCCTGTTTTAGCACATGCTCTGTTCTGAAATTGCTCCTTTAATTGTGATGTCACCTGCCATGAAGCCCTCACCCGAAGCTAAATGGGGTTGTCCTATCTTGAAATTTCACAGAAGTTAGCTAAATTACAGTGATGGAAAATGACTGCTATAACAACCATTAAGAACAATTGTGATTCTGGACAGGTATCCCAAGGGCCAGCCATATAGATACAGAATATTAACTGTCATGGATACCATCTTTTTGCCAGGCCCTTCCCTCTAGACTTTACCTACTGTCCATTCCTGCCCAGGATCCAAAGTATCCCCTCAAAAAATATGGTTTGGAAAGACCAGCTAGCAGGTCTTTCTGGCTGACCCTAATGAAAAAAAGGAAAAAGAGGGGAGTAGGGGTAAGTGCACCGAACGGTCTTGGCAACTGAGAAAAATGGCAGTCTGTAGACTACTATGAAACACTGTGAAGAGAAATAGATTTGAGTGGGGGGGATCAAGACTCCCCTGCTGTGTTCCTTAAGGCCTGTCCTTCCAGCAGCCATGTTCATAAGAGCCAAAATACAGACTTAACCGAGGTGTTCATTGCCTTACTCACCTACGAACGAACAAAAGCATAGCTTATTAACATAAATAAATGTTATTCATTCACAAAAACAACAAGGGCTTATCATTTGAAATGACATGGAGGAACCCGAAATAAAGTGAAATAAAGTCAGACACAACGTGATCATTTGCCAACTGTAGAAGTTCAAGAAAGGTTGTGGAGAAGGCAGGCAAAGACTGGGTAAAAAGAACCAAAACATATTCACTTAAGAGGATCTTATGCTACTGTTTCTGAGCACCGTGGGGCGACTGTACTCTGTCATACTCAAGGGCGGACCCTGTGGATTCCTAACACTGAGAAGCAATACTGTTTGCAGAGACAAAAATGGAGATACTCCCCTGGCATAATGGTATGCGCCTTCCATCCCAGCACTCCACAGACAGAGGCAGGCTGATTTCTGTAAGTTCGAGACCAGCCTGATCTACATAGGGAGTTCAAGACAGCCAGGGCTACGTAGAAAGACTCTGCCTCAAAACAAATAAAATTGAATTAAATTTAAGAAAAAAAAAAGACATTGCTTAAAAATAAAATGAGCCAAGAGGGCCTTGAGAGATGGCTCAAAAAAATAAAAAATAGAGATACTCTGATTTGATCATTATACCTGCAGGAGTGTATCAAACTATAACAGCCCATAAATACTTATAAGTATTATAAGCCAACTTAATTAGTTTTTAAGTTTTTGAATGATCCTTCTGTTGTGGCTGGGTTTAACTTCAGATCTGTCTACCAGACATTCACATGCACACATTGCCCAGGCAGTAGAACACAAGAGTCGGGAGCCCAATAAAGAAAACCAGAGACATTAAGTCAACTAGTGTGGCTGAAGTCACACTGGAAATTTGGACAGAAAGGGAGAGTCAGCACTTGGTCTGCAGGACAGACTGACAGCCAGGGAGGGAGGGAGGGAGGAAAAGAGGGAGGGAGAGTAGAAGGGAGAAAGGAAAGAAGGAAGAAGGAAGGAAGGAAGGAAGGAAGGAAGGAAGGAAGGAAGGAAGGAAGGAAGGAAGGAAGGAAGGAAAGAAGACTCTGTTAACCTAGAAGCCACAGAGAGAGGGTGTTTTGAATGTCATGAGGCTAAACAACAGAGGACAGGCTTGGCATATCATGGAAGTGCTCCAGAACACCAGTGCCAAGATGCCCTATAGGTTGCTGGTAGTGTTCCTTGAGGATAAAAGAGCAAAGTTCAGTGAGGCGGGCAATCAGAGTCAGAGTCAGGGGGAAAGTCTCCAGCACAGGGTAGAACCCCTGGTGTTGAGGGAGAAGGATCCAGCATGCTTAAATATGGAGCTTGGGGTACAAGGCAGTGTAAGTGAATGTACGAGGAAACGGTGCACCTTCAAGACTGGGAGGCCAGAGGGCACTGAGAAGCAACAGTCAGTGAGAAGGGTCGCGGGCCATAGGGACGCTGTCTAGGACCCGTCTGGAATGTTCTGTGCCGATACATTTCTTTTAAGGAACTTGAGGGTTCACTTCTAAAAAGAGGAGCCTCTTTCCACTCACACCATGCCAGTTTTTATGCTTTTCTTACATTTTTTCTCCAAGAGCAAGTTATACCAAGGTTTCTACGACCTACAGAAAAATTCAGCAATTTTCTATTTTTAAGCTCGGTTGCCAAGAATCCAACTGTTTAAAGCAATATTTCTCACTGGTTTTCTGTAACTGAATTAGAACATTACATTCAAATATATCTCTCTATTTATACCATATAGGGCACCCTCTCTTTTTTATACCAAAAAAAAAAAATTTAAGTTACTTAGTCACAGTCAAAATCTGAGAAGCCAAGTTTAAGAGTTTTGGTCACAAGTTATTTTTAAGTTAATATGTAAAAGGTTCAAAGTTAATTTGAATGGTTAAGTAATCCAAACACACTGATAACTAGTATTATTTTCTTTAATGTTAGGGAGTGGAGTAAGATAGAGTGTTACCTCAGAGTCCAGGCTAGCCTATAACTTACTATGTGGTCTAGGCTGTCATAGACCACATCATGATTCTCCTTCCTCGGCCTCCTGAGTTCTGGGACTACAGGTCTGTGAGCCAGAAGCCCCAAGCTCTTTCCTCACTACTTCCTATCAGTATTGTCGCTTGACGCTGAAAAATTAAGTAGGAAATTCTAGATGGTTTGTAGATAGACATTAAAGGTCACTCCTGAGCTTTCCAGTCTAACTATAACCAATGGTAGATGTGTGTTGTACATATAGTCAAAAGCAAAAATGGAAGAAATTAGATTACGAGGAAAAACAATTCTCCGTTTCTATAGGCTGATTATGACTATGCTGCAGCCCAACCCCTAATGTGACCAGATTTGGAGTTTGAAGAAGTAATCAAAATTACATGAGGTTATAAGGAAGAGTTCTGTCTGACAGAACTACTGTGCTCAGAAGAAAAGAGATGTCTGTTCAAGCTCTGTCTCTGGCTGTCTCTTTCTCTCTGTAAACACCTCTCACCACACACAAGCACATGTGCGCGCACACACACACACACACACACACTTAGTAAAGGCCCTGTGAGCACATAGAACCCTCATCAGAACCTGGCTATGTGACACCTTTTAAAACATAAACAGGACATCATACGTGAGTACAATGCAGTCCTGGTTTTGTGTTTTAAAAAACTACTTATTTTATTATTAATTGTGTGTGAGTGTGTGTGTGTGTGTGTGTGTGTGTGTGTGTGTGTGTGTGTGAATGGGTTTGACCATATGAATACAGGTACCCACAGAGGCCAGAAGAGGGTTGTTTGGCCCCCTGGAGCTAGGGTTACAGGTGGGTTGTGAACCACTGGATGTGGGTGTGGGAACCAAACTCTGGTCCTCTGCTAGAACAGCAAGCACTCTTCACTCCTGAGCCATCTCTCCAGGCCCAAATTGAAAGCATTTTGATCATATCCTCCCTCAGCCTCTACTCCAGCCCTTCGCTGGACCTTCTCCTATATCCTAATCTCAACTTCTCATATTTACTTAGATATATATTCTATGCAAATACATTTATACATACACACATACCTGTTGCATTACTATTGCTTGCCCACCAGATCTTGATGCTAACACCCTACTGGCTGGAGACAACACACACTTTTATTGTTGGAGAAATCAAGACAGTGCTGACCTGGAAGTCTTCTCCTTGCTGGCTAGCTTTCATGGTGCAGAGAGGTACTAAGCAGGGTTACAAAAGTTATTGATAATGTTACCCAGCAGTGAAGACTGTGAGCTACAATAAGGACCACCTGACAAGACATGTACAATGGTACAATGGATGGCTTGTGGGTGACCAGCAGCTGTTAGATTCCATTTAAAGCCTACCCAGCAGGAGGAAATCTGGGTCGACTTGAGACTTCCAGCCTGCAGAACTGTAGAGAATAAATGTCTTTTTCTTTTTTTAAATTAATTTTTTTTTATTAATTACAGTTTATTCACTTTGTATCCCAGCTGTAGCCCCTCCCTTCATCTCCCATTTCCTCCCATGCCCCCCCAAAGTCCACTGATAGGGGAGGTCTTCCACCCCTTCCCTCTGACCCTAGCCTGTCAGGTCTCATCAGGACTGACTGCACTATCTTCCTCTGTGGCCTGGTAAGGCTGCTACCGCCATCATGGGGTAGTGATCAAAAAGCCAGCCACTGAGTTCATGTCAGAGACAGTTCCTGTTCTCATTACTAGGGAACCCACTTGGAGACTGAGCTGCTGTGGGTTACATCTGTGCAGGGGTTCTAGTTTATGTCCATGCATGGTCCTTGGTTAGAGTATCAGTCTCAGAAAAGATCCCTGGGCCCATATACTTTGGTTCTGTTGCTCTCCTTGTGGAGCTCCTGTCCCCTCTAGGTCTTTCTATCTCCCCCTTCCTTCATAAGATTCCCTTCACTCTGCCCAAAGTTTGGCTATGGGTTTCAGCATCTGCTTTGATACCCTGCTGGGTAGATCTTTCAGAGGCCCTCTGTGATAGGCTCCTGTCCTGTTCCTGTTTTTTCCCTCTTCCAATCGATGTCTGTCCCATTTGCCCTTCTGAATGAGGATTGAACATCTTACCCAGCATCCTCCTTCTTGCTGAGCTTCTTTAGGTGTACAGATTTTAGTATGTTTATCCTATATTATATGTCTAATATCCACTTATAAGTGAATATATACCATGTGTGTCTCTCTGCTTCTGGGATAACTCACTCAGGATAATCTTTTCTAGTTCTACCATTTGCCTGTAAATGTCATTATTTCCTTGTTTTTAATTGCTGAGTAAAGAAATCTAGTCTGTGGTATTTTGTTGGAAGTCTGAGCTAAGATGCCCAATTAAGGAGGTCTTTATCTGTTTGTTTTTTAAGTAGAGAAAGAATATATTGGTTACAGTGCCCATTGTGTTGTGCTGTCATTATTTTGTCTGCAACCTAACCTGGTCTCAGACTTGCAATCTTCCTGCTTCAGCCTTTTGAGTGCTGAGTTTATAGATGCGTCTCCCCATGCCTTGCAGTAAAAATATTTAATGCACACATGTGATTTTTTGGAAGATGAACAAATGAAAATTCAATAAATTTCTTTCCCTTAAAATGCCTGACTACAGGTTACTTCATCTATTCACTCTATCAGTCACCCCTGACAGGAATGTGGGTGGCCCTCCTGATGTTCACTTTTACATGGCCATTAAACTCATGCCTGGTGCTGCCTGGTGCCAAGAACAGGCAAAGCAGAGGACTGAACGGTGTCTCAAAGCAAGGCTGGCCTTGTGAACTGAAGCCCTGCACTAGATTTCAGATGCCTCCTTCCCTGGTGGGAGGTGCCTGACTTCCTCTGAGCCCCTCAGCCACAGTCATTCTTCAGCCACACAGTCATAGCTGCCCTCTCGTAGGTCACCAGAGAGAGTGAAGGAGCCACACAGGTAAAATGCCCAGGGCAGTACCTGCCACCACATGGAAAGCATTTGCAGACCAATGTGAAAGAGTTCACAGGCCCCATCCCAAGTGAGCTAGCTGCCTTAGTGTGCTGTCTAGGCCAAGTTAAAGTTTCTTAAGCTTTCATGAGGAAGGCTTTATTGCTCTTTAGAGTACCGGGGACTAACCGCAGAACTTTGTGTGTTCTGGGAAAGTGCTTTACCACTGACCTATCTGTATGTAACTGCATATGTATGTATGCATGTATGTATGCATGTGCGTATGTATGTATGTATATATGTACTCTCGAGACAGTGTCTCACTCTGTATAGTTCCATCTGGTCTAGAACACACTATGTATCCCTGACTGACCTTGAACTCATAGCAAACTCCTTTCCAAAGCCTCCCCCACACTGGGATCACAGGCATGCCCAGCCTAAACAAGACTACCTAATCTCCTTTTGTGTTTCTGAAAACAAGACATTAAAAAAAATTTCATATGAAAGACCCTCCCTCTGCCAGAAAGAGGCCTTATTCCACAAGGAGCCAAAGCCAAGAGAGTTTGGAACAAACAGCCTTGTTAAAATAATTATCTTCCTGTGCCTTCCCCACAGTTTTCCGGCAACTGCCTCCGTTGTTCAACCAGGATAAAAGCATGTGGGGTTAGCTGCTTCTATTAGCTGTATTTTTTATGAGGGCTCTTATGTGCATAAAGCTGTGTAAGTCTGTGTGATTTTCTCCTTCCTGTTAATCTGTCCTATGTCAATTTAATTATCAGACCCGGCTGAAAACCCTAAGAGAATAGAGGAAAAATTGGCTTCGCTACAATTCAGTGTATATTTATAATGTGAGAAAATACACTCAGAAGTCATTAAGTGGAGCACAGTGATAGTGACAGCTATGAAGCCAAGTCCCTTAGAACAGCTTCAGTCTCTGTGACTCCACGGCCCAGGCACCTGTCACTAAGCCATCACTAACGTTACAGGATTTGGTGGAATCCATTACCCCCTTCTCAGAGGCAGCTGTAAGTGAAGTGGATCTAGACAAGGTCTCTCTGGGTTCAGTTCAAGTGAATGTTGATGAGTCACTGTACCTCAGTGTCCTCATCTATGGAAGGAGTTGGGTAGTAGTGCCCATCAGACAAGGCAGCTGTGACACGGCTCAAAGGAAGTTGTTGCCCTAATTGCATAATGCCTGGCACCCAAGAGCTTTCAGTCACTATTCATGGTGACACAACATTCTGTGAGCACAGGGTGAAGGAATTGTTCCTCCTTGTGGTGGCCAGGGAGTGACATGCAGGAGAGAGAAAGATGAAGGGCGGCAGGTATGTGCTAAGTATGATAGTACTCAGCTATGCTTCTCACTAGTGGAGACACAAGGATCATAAGTTCAATCCCAACCTGCACCACATATGACTTTATCACAAACAAGCAAAAAGTAACAGAAATAGGCTTCACTTCGTTCTCTGGGCTCTGAAGGACAATTAGCGAAACTGTACCACAGACCACAGCACCTTTTACCTGATTTTTCACATGGACAAGACAGACATCTTAAGTATTACACTGACAGCAATTGAAGAGAGAAGGAAGATAAGATCGTGTACAGAAACCAGAAAGGGCACCAGACACAGAAATGGACAAAGAAGCAGAGACTGACAGCGCTGAAGTCTTCCCCTGCCTCACACCCAAGAGCACAGCAAGCAGACAGAATTAGCAGAATCCTTATCAACGTTTTCAAGCCTGACATGCTAGGAACTGAGGCGGGTGATAAGCAGCACTTGGGAATCTAGAATTGTTCTCTTTGCTGTAAAGCTCAGGAATTACCTGCAGGAGATCAACCAAGAAAGACAGAGTTCAGGCTGAAGTGAGTAACGCTCATAACTCTGGTACAAAGCCCTACCTCATGCTTCACAGGGCTCTGGACAGGACCCAGGAGTCCAGGGCTGTAGCAAGGGAGTGCAGAGCAGCTGTGCATTCTGGAGACTTGCTCCTAGGCTGGGCAATCTATGATGACAACATCTGTGTCTGAAAGTGAGTCTCTGACAGGGAAAGAGAGGTCCCTGTGGGGTACAGAGTCTGTCCAGAGGCATCCACACACGTCACAGCCATCTTCAGCAGTGCTGAGAGGGAAGGACTACATCCAGCTTGAGCAGGACAAAGTGTTGGCAGGGCACGTGTGCAAACACGCAACAGATCTATCAGGCAAGGAAGCAAATGGAACCAGACGTGTGAAAACAGGGCTCATGCACAGGGAAGAAAACACCAAGAGACAAGCTCCTTACAGCAACTGCCTGGAGCCCAGGAAGCTAATGAGAATATGAATCCAGCAAAAGAAAGATTAGAAATGATAAAAGATGAGACTAGGATGAAAAGGAGACTAGAGACAGAACTAAGGAAACCAATTACAAAGTGAGAATTAAAAACCCACCATTGCAAATCTCATAAATAATTTAGAAGCAGCCGGGAACAGAGAAGACATGAGTGAAAATCAAAGTAATGGCATGGGAGGAAGTGTGACACTTCCAGAGTTACTCTGAGGAAAGAAGAGGCTGCTTGTGCTAAATTACAATGAGGAGGCTTTGTATAGACCCAGGAAGCCTTTTGTGAAACCTAGAAATAAAATGATTTATAATGGAGGACTTATAATCTGAAGTTTATTATAAAGTCCCATTTCACTTCTACTAATTTCAACGACAAATGTGCAAAACATAAACAAGAACTCTTTGGTGTGGTCGGATATATGCTTAGTTATAGGAAGACCTGAATTCAACCCTCATTACTACAAGAAATAAAAAGAAAAAAGAAAAGAAAAGGAAGACAATACTAACCATCTTATTAAATTAAATTTAATAAAATTTCTTAAAACCCCAACATATTAGACAGGCATGGTAGAGCACAGGATATAGAAGCAGGAGGTTTAAGTAGTTTAATGCTAGCCTCAGCTGCAAAAGAAGTATGATGGCTGCTCCCAATTGTCATTTGATGGGTGGTAGAACTGCCTGCAAGATAGAATCTGGATATGCCCATATTATTTAGCAATTTTCTCAAAACTGAACTATTCCATCCTTGGTAGAGGCTCCTTAAAACTCAGTAACTTTTAAAAAGAAGCTTGTTAAAGCTCATGAAATTCGTGTTTGAAGCTTCCATCTTTGGAGGGAGGTTTATTAAGACTTAAGAAGTAAACACCTAACAAGTCTCAGGGAATTCCTGAAATTTACCAGATTTACAAGGCTCTCTTCCTTTCCCAAGGTTATATAAGCAGTAAAGACTGTAGAGAGGAGACTCTCTGGCCTGTCAAGATACTTGGATGCTGTGCACTTGCTTTCATAAGCTCAAGCTAAAGAAGGCTCACTGCCTTTGTGTTGTATCTGCTCCTCTAAGTAACTTTACACCCATAACTCCTATAAGCAACCCCGGTAAACTCAGTGGCTCAACCAAATTAAACTTTGAAAATTGTTAATTCGGCCTGATGTCCATGCCTTATCTGGGGTGAATAAATATTTGTTCATGACTCCTCAGAAATGCTGTTACATAGCAGCATGTGGGAGATTATCTTAATTAGTTTAATGCAGGTAGAAAAAAAAAACACCCTCTATGGGTTGAATTACTCCTTGAGCTAGGGTTCCAGACTGAATAAAAAAAAGAGATCAAGTTGAGCATTAAACATCCATCTCTCTCAGTATCTTGTCTGTGTGTATGATGTGATCAGCTCCCTCAAGGTACTGCTGCTGTGACCTCCCTACAGGGGTGGACTGTGACCATGAACCATGAGACAAAATTAACTCTTTCTCCTTTCAGTTGCTTTTTGGGGTATTTTACCATAGCAACCAGAAAAGTAAGACAGGGAACTCAAGGTCAGCCTGCGCTATAGTGACCCTGTCTTACAAAACAGACAAACAAAGAACTAATCCCCAGTATTATTTCTCCATAGCCCACATCACTCGATGACTAAGTGCTTCTGAATTTATGGACATACAATATTAAACTGATCATTTCTGGGCAGTCACACTCTGGGAGTTATTGTTGCTTTTGTTACTTTTTATATTGCCTAGTTTGTTAGAAAAGTGTACTATTTTTTATTTTTTTAAAGTATAATTTTTATCCAAAGGACACAGAAGTCCATTCAATGCTCCTGCAATAAATGATGTAGGAGATAGAAACCAAAGACCATCCCATGTTGTGAACCAATTTATGGCAGGTGGCCAATTCAAGAAGACAAGACTTGGTCAAAATGATGTCACTCCAGAAACACAAGCATGATTCACCACAAGGAAACACTAATATCATATTAGCTGGGGAGTGAGGTAGGTAAGTGAGGTAGAAAATGCTTGGCATTTCTTCCTTTCCAAACAGTAAACCAGAATCAGAGGACATTACCATCATACTGTAACATGAAAATATATTCACTTGTAACACACATACCTTTAAAACCATCATTTAAATTAACAGAATCAATTAGATTTCTCATGCCCTAATATGGAACAAAGGGGTGTGGACTTTGTCTAGTGAGTTTCAACTAAGAATCTGTGATATTAGTCAAGAGAAGACTACTAGAGGTATAAAACATATGAATTAAGTTAAATTTTATTTGTAGAGCACGTGGCTATACTTGTAGAAAAATGTATACAAATAAAAAAATACAAGAAAACTTTCAAAGGGTTGTAAAATAAATATACGAATATATTGGTAATATATATTCAAACCACAGACACCCACTTACAAACTACAATAAAAGGGAAAAAACTATCTACAGCAACAAAATACACAAATAACAAGCTGGTGAACATGACAGGGATTGCCTGAAATCCACATGATGAAATGGCGCTGTGCTAAGAAAAGGAAAGCATTTAAAGAGGCAGAAAGACAGACCATGTGCACGGATAAGAGTACATGACACCAGAGAGCAAGGTCTCTGTGTAGCTCAGTAGAGTCCTTGCCAAGCACCATGAAGCCCTGAGTTAGAACCCCCTCACTGTGTGACCATGTGTGGCGGCGCCTGCCTGTAATTTCAGCTGGAGGTAGGAAGATGAGCATCCTAGGCCACTGCGGTAGTTAATGTTGATAGGATCCAGAATCACTTAGAAGATGAGTTTCTGGGTGTGTCTGTGGAGGAAGTTCTAGATTAGGTTAATTGAGCGAGGAAGGACACTGTAGCTGTAGGAGGTGCCATTCCATGTGCTTGGGTCCCTGGCTGAATAGAAAGGAAAATGCGTTCATTTCTATCTGCTCCTGACTGTGGATACAATACCATCAGCAGCTGCAAGTTCCTGCTACTATGACTTCTCTCCCATCATGCACTGCACCCTCAAACAATAAGCAGAATAAGCTCTTCCTTCCTTTAATTGCTGTCATAGGTATCTTGGCTCAGCAATGATAAAAGCAGTTAACACATAGTAATTAAACATAGCAAGTTCAAGGCCAGCCTGGTATCCATGAAATCCTGTCTAAAAAAACAAAAGACAAACAAAAAATAAAGCCAGCTCTCCCAAAAAATAATCCATAAATTTAATGTCATTATGATAAAGCAATATTACCATCATCGTTTCCTAGAGGGCAAGCAAATTGATTATATGCCTCCTCAGGAAGAACAACTAAGCAAAATCAATAAAGAATAACAAGGAAGGCTAGCCCTGGAGATATTACAATATCCTATAAAGTGTCTGCTGGGGTGAAACCGGGGAATACTGATCTGTAAACTGATAGACAAATGGAACAGAACTGAAATATCCAGAATCAGACATATCTGTCTATAGCAATCAGGTATATGATAAGGAGGTCACTTTAAATCACGGAAAAAACGCACTGCTAATAAGTGCCATGTTTGAACTATGTGCTATGAGGACAAGGAAAACAATGCATCTGCTTCTTGCCAATTACAACAGAATTATTTCCAAAGTAAACAGAAATGCAAATGAGAGTGTAAGTAAAGGGTGAGAGAGTGAGGGAGGAGGGTAAGAGTGTGAAAAAGAGACAGGGAACATCTATTTACTAAAAAAAATTTGTTTTTGAAATTCCTCTACAGCTTTGAAGTTGAGAAATTTACACCATAAAACTCCGTTTCGACATCAACAGAAACCTGATAAATTTATCTTTACAAAATAAAAATCTTTTGTACTCTACACAAAAGCCACTTGAGTAAATAAAAAACACAGATGATAAACAAGAGGAGAGGAAGAGCATCATGGAGAAAGAGTCAACACCCGTCATACTGATGGGTCCTATGCCAGTGTGGAGGGGATAAACATCTCTACGTATCCATTCTCTGACCCCCAGAACATAGCATCGCATGGCATTATATCACAGAGCCAAGCACTACACCTGCATGCAGGGAACACACATACATGTACTATACGGACAGTGCACTCTTTGCTCACTGAACACAGTGAGGTCTGACTCCAGGCACTCCACAAAATTAGGGAAAACACATAAAAGAGCAGTAATTATGGGGGATTGGGATTTTTGAGGGAAGGTAAGAAAACAGAATAGAGAGAACAGGGATGACAGAATTCTGGAGAAATAGTGAATCAAACGTATGTGCTTTGTAACAGTAAATGTGTTCTATAACTGCGAGAGCGAACTAACCAAAGAAGCAAAACGTGAACCTTCTACTGGGCTCCTGGCTTAACTGGAGCTAACCACTTAGATGTAGCCATGAACCACATGATGTTTTGGTCAGTGGTATAGCCATGACTGGCCTTGACCTTTGCACTGGTCACAGGCGGTCACAAACACTCCCAGCTTATGTGAGTCTGAAGATTGAACCCAGGGCACTGTGCAGCCCAGGTCAACTGAGCTATCCCCCTGGCCAGTACTCTAGAGTTTTTCACCACTACTCTGAAGTATACTCCTACCTATTAAAAACAGCTGATTACTGCCCACCGTGGCCTCCCACATCTCAAGTCCACCATGTCTTTAATTATATCAAAAGGCCACTCACCTATAGCATCCTGCTTTGTCCAAATGACTTGATAGTATCTGGTCAGCGATAGTATCTGGTCAATTGACATCATGTTTTCTGAATGTGCCTCTGTGCTGCCTCCATTGTTAAGTAATATATAACAATTTTTTGTTATACATTTGTCTAGCATGTGGATCTAAGGCTCATAGATGGGCATGTGGTCTCCAGCAACAGGAAAAAAAAAAAAAACAGAAAGGAGAAGTTTAAAAAAAAAAATAAAAAACCTAAGAGACGCAGCCAAGAGCAAAAAGAAGAGAGACAAAAGAGAAACCTGAACACAAGGCACATTTGACAATAAAAGTGATTACATTTGCAGGACAACTGTGGCAAGACCATCTTTAAAAGGGTTCAATTTCTGTGGTATCTAGAGAGTCTGCTGTCTCAGTCTGGCTTCACTCGTGGAGGAGGGACAGCAATAGATACAGAAGACAATAATGGCCGGGAGTGAGCAGCGCTCACAGCAGGCAGCCGAAGGCCATCTCAGCAGACCATGCTTTTCACTTCTGCCTATGTCTAAGGTTAAAAGATGAGAGGTAAAGGTCCACATCCCTGTTATGCGTAGTGACGCAACCCAGCTACCATAACCTCTTACATACGTACATACCTCTTACATACATTCCCATGACTTACAACCTCGAATCCTCTCAAGTTTTAAGGCAAATTAATGCCATGATAGAAGTCACACGCAATATGACTGTATTGTGGAAAAATTTTGGTACAAGTGTAAATCCTGCCAAGTTACTGAAAGCATTGTATTAAACAAAAATGAAGGTGACCATTCAAAGGAAGTTTTAAAGGGGCAATGAGGAATTTAGGATTTGATAAATTTAGGTAGGATAGAACTGAGTGCATGGCCCCAAACACCTTCCAAATACTAGGCTAAATGGAGTTACTCTGAGTAGCATCTGTAAGCCTGTGCAGTCACTACCATCAATACAATGAAACATGTAGGAGCACTGATGCCAACTCTGCTAAACTTCAGGTTTTTCAGGCATATTCTGCCTATTGGTCCATTAAAAAGGCATAGTAATCAGATTACGGTAATTACAAAGCCAAAGGCAAAACCATGTTCCTTTTCAAATGCGCTGGTAAATGGAATAATGTAAAAATAAAATACTTGAATCAAAATACTGAGAGACAGACCACAAAGCATTAAGGAATTCCATCTTTATTCTCCAAGGATTTGCATTCAAAGACTCAATCAAATTTAAATTCATCACTTATGCAAAGTGGAACAGGAATCTCCCATTAAAATTACCATAACTGCTGGCTTGTTAAAATGCTCAAGAGCATTAGATATACCATAGAAAACCCCAATTGTGTTCATTCCAATAATACTTATGGGTTAACCCAGAAAACTTGTGCAATTGCTGTGTGACCAACTCATGTGACACCTCGCTGCTTTAGAGGTCCCAAAGAACACAGGTTCTGGCCCACAGGAAGGCATGAGGTGATAGCCTAAGGAGAACTCATGTCATTTGCTGCCTCCTCCCACAGGGACAGTGCAGGTACAGGTAATTTCAAGGCTCTGTGGTATCACAAAATGACCTTTCTGTACAGCTTGGACCCTGCGTAACTTAATGTACCTGAACTTGGTTCCCATAATGAACCAACAGACAAGTTCCACAGAAGTGTTCTGACTTGAGGTGCGAGTTTTTCAGTTATTTCAGCAGTGTAACATATACACTGATGGCAAATTCTCAGAAGCACAAATAAAGGGACAATTGTGCTAGCTGATCTGCAGGCTTAGCGCAACAGACAGAAGCAAACTGGCCAAGATGATCAGTTTCTGCAGCCAGATGTCCTCTTTGCAGGGACAGCTCCAGCCCTTTCCTCTGCAAAACTGTGAGCAGCGAGAAGCCAGTTTACTTAAAAGCCCATATGAAAAACCTGTATTTTAACTGTACGCCATGTAAAAATAACTATTTTAGTTTAAACAGAGTATGTATAAAAAGCAAGGCCATCTTATTTTGACATCTGGGCTGCCCACTCAAACTGAACCAGAGCCCCCGGGAAGGTTCCAGGAGTGCCTCAGTTAGTGCTGCCAGGGGCATTGCGACAGGCATCAGAAGACAGTTTATAGCAGGCTGTCATTTAATTTCAGATGAATGGAAATAAGTCTTATGAGCTCCAGAAACTCTTGTATTTTCAAATTAGACACAGTAGAGAGAGGAAGAACATGGCTGCCAGACACCAATTATAAAACACTAGCTAGTTCTGGGGGTGGGGTGGGGTAGGGGTGGGGGTTCTGTTTCTTTATTTTGAGAAAGGACCTTTCTATTGAGCTCAGGCTGTTCTCCAGTTCACCATCCTCCCCCCTCAGCCACGTTCCACCATGCCCAGCTATTAACCCCTGTCTAAGGAGTTCAGGAGAGCCTTGCTTCCTCTGTAAAGTTACAAGTTAAGTCAGGTTGGATTAAGCCAGACATCCTTGACTGTTCGGAAACTCTGCTTCTCCAAGTACTGAAGCTAATGGCCACCACCAGCTGAGTATCATAGCAGAGCACACTCACATCCCAAGACCTGAGGTAAAGATGCCCAGATTCCAGACACACATGCTGCTGGTGAGAGGTCCACCTGGAGTACAGGTTCCTATGTAAAAAATTGGTGGCATCAGTCTCTGCTCCAACAGGTTCAGGACGCTAAAGATGGACAGCTTTGCTCAGAATATCTAGAGAAGTGAAATCCAGAACAAAATTCTCTGCCATCTGGGTCCAGCATCTGCTTCACTGGAGAAGATTCTTAATTCATAGACTAGTGAGAGTCCTTAAAAGCCTGATGGCCAAATGCTGGGTGGTGAGCCTGGGCTAGCCTAAAAAGAAAAGGTTGCTGAGTGTCAGGTCTTAGAAATCCCCACACTTCACATCATTTAAGAATACTCCATGCTCTCCTGGCTAAGATCACCTATGGGCTGTGCATGGGAAGCCTGGTCTTGATGAAGTGGGGACAAAAGCCCCTGTCCTGCCGTCTACTCCGCAGGATACAGATTTTACCAGGCACCTTTTCCTGTCTGAGGAAAGGGTCTTTATCCTCTGCTGTTTTACCTGCATGAGAAGAAAAGTCTAAGGAGCATTTGTGGTGACCACAGCCCAGGCCCATTGCCATGAACGACTTACTCATCAGATGAAATCACCACACCTCCGTGGCTTGCCACACCAGTAGAGCTCCAGGTTGGTCACATGAGACAATCCAAAGAGATACGGGACTTCTCGGGAGAGGCCAAAGACAAGAGAGGAGAAAAAACAAGGGTAACAATAGGACTTACGGAGCCTCTGGTGCCTACAGTTAGAGCCCAGTAAACACAGCCCACACCTGGCCATACCCCTTATGTCACCCATAGCCAGGGCCTGTTTACCTCAGCTCTCATCATCCAGTTCTGGTGATAGGGCTCACAGTGTGGGAAGTCACATCTACAGCCACGGTGAGGAAGCCAGTGTTGAAGTGCAGGAGAGAGGGTGGGGAAGCTACTTGTACAATGCTGTGACACTGGACACATGACAATATGTCTCAGCCGATGCTTCATACAGCACAAAGAACAAACCCAAATGCTGTCAAAAAACGTAAGCATTTAAGGTGACAGAACGGAGTGATGAGCATGAGAGAACAAGAGAACTATATTAGAAACACATAAAATGACCTCACTGAAGTAGGGGATCTGCTGACCCTATCAACCCACACACACCCACTCACACACACACAAATAAACTTTTTATTGATTCTTTCTGAATTTCACATCATGTACCCCAATCCCATTTATCTCCCTGTCTCTTTGTATCTGCCCCACCCTTGCAACCTCCCTTCACAAAATAAAAAAAATAAAAAAAAAAAAAACCAACAACAACCCATCTTGCTGTGGAAGCTGCAGTGTATCACTATGTCACACAGCATAACTTTTGTCCCAATGTCTTTACTTGCAAATGTTCATAGCAATGAGTCTCTGGTCTGGTTCAAGGCCTCTGGCTTCTGCTACACCATCAAACTGGATCCTCACTGGAACTCCTCTCAGTTATCCTGTTGCTGCCCTGTGTTTTGTAGATCCCGCAGCTTTGGATCTACATGAATGGCCCTTTTGTGCACTCCAGAAATTCATACATGGGGAAGATGTTGGGATGGGCCATTTCAAAGCCCTGGTTCTAGGCCTGGTTGGTAGCTAAGTTGGCCAGCCCACAGCTACCCAACACCCACACCACTAGGGCCAGCTCTCTAGCATGGCCTCGGCTAGCACACCAAAAGCCACAGCCAGCAAGAGGCAGGGCCAGCTCTTCAGTTCTCATACCCTCGTGGTTGGCTCACTACCAGGGACAGCTCTACTGTGCTGCCAAGGCAAGGTGTGGGGCTTTCCTCCCGAGGAGTTTCACAGTTTCACAGCCAATGAGGGGCAGGGCCAGCTCTGCACAGCCCTTGGACATTAACATGGTCCCAGGGGGCAGCCCAGACCAGGGATCTCTGCATGGCCGTTGGTGGCAACTTGGGCCACAGACATCAGCACAGATCCAGACATGGCCCTCAGGGGTGGCACATGGCTCTCAGGTGGCAGCATAGGCTACTCACATCAGGCTATGCCTTTCCTGTCTCCAGTTCTGTCTCTCTTCATAGTGCTCAAACCACCCCACTTCTCTTTCTCTCCCGTTTCTCCACCACATACTTGCACACTGTAGTGGTTTCTGTGGTGGGCAGGCCTCTGGGTGTCTTCCATCCACTGGCAACTCTCAAAGATGAGCAGTCTGTGCAACTGAGGGCAGGTGAAGCTTTATGCCAGCACCCTCCCTGCTCTACTTGCTAATGGTGTCTCCCAACTAGGAGCACCAGCTAACTAGTGTCATCCCACATATATGCTGGAATGAAACAAGAGAGCAAAGGAATTACAGATGGTGAGGGAGAGCTCAGGGTTTAAGTGAGAACAAGGGAGGGAGGCTAGAATGATCATGTGGCCCTGATCGTCACTGAAGATGTTACTCTGAGCTCTTGTTTAGGTTCATATAGATACAGATGGCTACTGACAGAAACATTTGTAGACACATAAGTGTATATATGTTGATAAGCACATACATATTCTTATTTTGTCAGCCAAGGGGATCTAGAAGTAAGGAACTCAAAAAGTACTACTAGCCCAGCACCACGATTTCCTAATGCCATTCCTCAGACTCCTTGGGGAAATGGCTTAGTTGCTCAGGTGATGAACATAAGATGAGCCAGGATGTTTTTAATACCATAAAGTAAAGAAATGATGAGATGGGTTGGGAAAACATCTCAGTGGTAAAGCATTTCCCTAGCACAGGTGAGGCCCTAGGTTCAACTTCCAACAACCACACACACACACACACACACACACACACACACGACAAAAGTCAACTGTCTAGCAATGCTGGGGCTGTATTAATGTGACACAGGAGCTAAATGGAAATAAACTCAGCAACATAAAGTAATGTTGAATATAACAGAAATATTAAGTAAAAATTCATATTTATTTATATAAATAAATAAACATGGAACTAAATAATGAAGAAAGAAATCTCCCAAGCAGAAGAATTTCAAATAACTTAATGTAGATCCTTCACCTTCAGGCATCAGGAGGAAGGTCACTCCCTATCCCTCAGGTAAGAGCTTCATATAGGGACTTCTTCCAAAAAAACACAGTGAGGAGAAAAAGGCAGGGTAACTTTTCCTAGAGAAATATGAGTGCCACTCCCTCGGTCATGTGACCAAGGTCAACCTCAAGACCAATATGCACGGTGCCACTATGAACCCTTGAAATAATGGGATGACAATGGATTTCCCCTCTGTACCCTTCTTCCTCCAAATATAGGAGACAAACATCAAACTGAGTATAAAGGGCGGGGGGCATTCTACAAATATCTGACCAGTACTCTTCAAAACTGCCATGGCCACAGCCAAAATAGACAGACACAATGATGGAGCAGAATGGAAGCACTCGGTACATTTCACATCACTGTGAGAAAATGTCTGACAGAAACAGCTCGGGAGGAAAACTGTTTCGGCTCACAGTTTTGGAGGGATTTACTCTATCCTGGTGGGAACAGCTCAGGTTGTGGAGGAAGACGGGGTGAGCACATTGCGTAGACTCTCACAGGAAGGACCGGGCAGCAGGCCAGAACTAGGGCCTTGAACACCCCAAACCTGTCCCTTGTAACCTACTTCTCCCAGATGGGCCCCAATTCCCAGGCTCCATGACTTTCAAAACAGTGCCATAGCTAGTGACCAGGTGTTCAGTACAAAAATTTATGGTGCCATATCAGATTCGCCCCCTACCAGGGGGCATCCTGGATGAAATCTGGGTATAGGCTAAAGAAATGTGAGTAAACCATGGGCTTGGATTAATAATCTCACATCAGAACTGGCTCATTAACTTTCATAAATGTCCTGTCCAAATCCAAGACATCAGTAATGGAGGAAACACAGGGCATTCTTTAGACAGCAACCCCAGTTTTCCATAAATATAAACTGTTTTAAAGGATGAAGTTTATTCTAAAAAGCCCAAACGGACTCCATGAAGCATAAATATCTCCCACAGTCACACTCTACCTCCCTATAAGATGCTTATAGAGATAAGTGAATACTGGCTGCTCAGATCCCCAGGGCTGGACCCATGTACTGTGTTGTCACAATGTTCACAGCATGTCAGTGAGCTGTCACTGCCCCGAGTCCATCCCTGAATCAGATTTATGCAGGAGGTGAGTTTCAGTTGGAATGAATGGGTTCAATGCGATGCTTGATACAGGAAGTAAAAAATGTTAGAGCATGGTTTCGGCCACACCAAAGGGTGGGGGTTGCGTCTCAGTTTCCAGCAGGGGCATGCCGATCACTCGCCGGCATCTGCCTTCTGAACAGCAGTCCGTCTGAGTGTGCAGGAAAGTCACAGCATTGCAGGGTAAGCAGCTCATCACCCTAAGAATAATTCATATAACTGAAGGGTTCCCAGGTGGCATCTGAGGGGAGGGGAGGGGTGGGGAAGGGAGGGGAGAGGAGAGGAGGGGAGGGGAGGGAAGGGAGCTAACCCAGAAATTCCAAAAGGAACAAAAATGTAAAGCACAAAATTATGAAATGGTGACTACAACGCAATTTGGGGGCCATAACCTTACCTGTGAGGAAAGCTAGGTTTAAAAGGGAACCTAAGGCTCCCACCTAGCATCAGAGCACATGTGTTTATGCTGCTTGCTTATGGGTACTTTCTAATGGAAGCTCAGTGTTGAACAGTCTTTAAATTAGAAATATGAAGGGACCCCTCATTTGGTGAAAATCTACAGACAAAGTTTTGGGCTTTGTTGTTGCTTTTTGTGTTCCCTGGCCATCGACTAAGTGGCTCTCCTAGGTCCCTTTTCAGCCTGTGGTGCTGTGGTAACTACACAACAGTGCCGTGGTGGCCGTGGTGGCCGTGGTGGCAGACACCAGAATCCCAGCTCTTGGGAGATGGAAGTGAATCAGAGGTTCAAGATCATGAACGTAGAGAGTCTGAGGCTGAGCTGGGTTGTAGAAAACCTTGTCTCGAAACCAACAAACCAATCGGTCAGGAAATGATACTACTAAGAAGAAGCACTATTTCCAAGAACCGAACAATAACGAGGTTCTCAAGCACCTTTTTTGGGGAACTCAGCATGCTGTGTTACTTTCCTAGGAGCTTTTAAATGTGAGTTTTTCTGAAGTGCGGCACACCACAGTTCACTGCTAGGTTCCGGAGCATGGGCTAACAATGTTCCTTTCAGACAACTTCTGTAGTTGATAGTTTTTAAACTATTTTATTTTGGTTCCTTACTGCCTCTATCTTCTTTTTCCACCCCTTATCCTGCCTTAGTACCTTCCAACACCCCAAAACTAGGTAGGAGAGAAAGAAGGTTAGAAGGGAAAGGGGATGTAGACCCCTTTAGACTTAGCTTTGGCTGGTTAGGGGTGTCTCAGTTGTCAGGATATTCAGCAGTCCAGCAGAACCAGCAGCCTTCTTCTTTCTCTGTTTCCTCGAAGTGACACCCCCGGAGTATTTCTCTTCTCTCTCTCTCTTTCTCTCTCTCTCTCTCTCTCTCTCTCTGGTATTTATACTCTCTCTGAGTCCTCAGAATTTCACTTAATGCAGCTGGCAAACACCATGCCCCTCACTGAGCCACATGAGGCTGTTTTGAGCTGGTATAGACCATGCCCCTCACAAGGTAATTATCAGCTGTGGACAAACTAAGGCAGGCCCGTATCCCACACACTTGGAATTAAAACAAGAACCTGTTTACATAACATAAGTGAGTTTTTAAAGAAACCAAAACTTCCTCTACAAACTCCTGCTGATGAAGCAGTGAGATCCTGGTGAGACCGACCAGGGTATGATGAGCGACGCCAGTAAATGGTTGTTCATGCCATCTTGGAAAACCAGGAATAGGTCAGGGGAGTTGTCACAATTTGCCTTTGGAAGAACTGAAAGTAACACCAAAAGGTGTGATAAAAGCTGATCTCACTGAGGCTGAGAGTAGAATTGTGGTTACTAGGGTTAGAGAAGGTGGTGAGGGGGTACAGAGAGAGAGAGAGAGAAAGAGAGAGAGGTTGAATAATGGCACAGAAGTACCCAGGAACAGGATGAGTAACTCCTATTCTCTAGCACAGTAGGAAAACCTTAAAATATCTAATAGAAAAGATGTTGAATATTCCCAAGACAAAGACATGGATGTTTAAGGTAATATATATGCCAGCTCCCCATATGATGTTATACATGACACATACTATTGAAAGGCTACTTTGTCATACAGATATGTACAATGACAATGTTTTTATTAATTAAATAAATCATGATTAAAGTTTTAAAAGGTATAAATAAGTTAGTGCATAAATAATTAAGAGAACAGGTGACTCATAATCTAAATTAAATAACCATTACCCACAGTTTCTCTTAAGCCTCCAAGTGTATGCAACTCCTGAGATCTGAGCCCAGAAAGGATGGGTCTGTGAAGGCCAGTAAGGAGACTTACAAAAAGAACCCTTGCACAGATGTAGCCCATGGCAGTTCAGTGTCCAAGTGGGTTCCCTAGGGAACAGGGACTGTCTTTGACATGAACTGATTGGCCTGATCTTTGATCACCTCACCCTCAGGGGGAGCCTTAGCAGTCCACAGAGGAAGACAATGCAGCCACTCTTGATGAGACCTGATAGACTAGGATCAGGTGGAAGGGGAGAAGGACCTCCCTTATCAGTGGGCTGGGGGAGGGGCATGGGTGGAGAAGAGGGAACAAGGGAAGGATTGGGAAGAGGGAGGGACCTACAGTTGGGATACAAAGTGAATAAACTGTAATTAATAAAAATAAAATATAAAAAAATAAAAAAAGAATCATTAGTCCTAGAAGAGTGAAAGGAGGACAACTCTCAGCTTGGCCTGGACAGCTATCTGGTGTCACGGCACAGAGAACCACCTCCTCATAGGTCATATTCCAGCCCTGGTGAAAAATACACACACTTCCATATGGGACACCTGGTCTGGAGGGACAAATGGACAACTACACGCATTAAGATGCATTAATATTAAAACTCAATGATCTTATTCTCCCCAATATAATGTCCTTCTGTCTTGGTTTGTATTTATCTTTAGCATTAAATTATTTTTATGGCTTTATCTGCTTTCCCTTAGTTCCCAAGGAAAATTTAAAATTATTAACTTTCAAAGGTAATCCTACATTGTGAGTTGAACTCTGTCTCCTTTGAATTTTTCATATATGAGCATCCCAACCCCCAAGACCTCAACCGTGGCCTTTCTGAAACACAAAACCACTGCAGCCAGTATCCATTAAGATAAGGCTGTACTAGAATAAAAATATCACATCCAGTCCAACTATGTCCTTATGCAAAGGAGAGATTTGAGCAAAGAAATGTGTACACAGGGAGGATGCCATGCCACCAGAAAAGTAGATTGTGGAGGGATACATCTATGAACTAAAAAAGAGGAGGTCACCAGCAAACCACCAAAGCCTGCAGAGAGCCCTGGAAAAGGCCTTCTACAGGGCTGTTGGAAGCAAGCAACCCTACCACACCATCATGGCAGGCTTCAGCCTACAGAGTACTGAGACATATAAAAAAATCTGTTGCTTGCCCTCCATAGTCTATGGTACATTGCAACAACTTTCTCTGAACAAAGTCCCCCAGAAAACAAGCACAAAGGACCCAGGGCAGAAGTTATCCTTGTCAACATTATGGACACCATTACTTTTAAGCAGCTCAAGCCTTTTGCTAGAAACCAGGCGACCATTAAGACTGGAAATGAGCCTGGTTCCCTGAAGAGAGAATGTTCTACCCCAGTGTACAACAGTGTTTTCCCAGACAGCCATTCATTCATGTATAGCAGTTCCTCTTCTCTCTCTCTCTTCCCCCCCCCCCACAAGTCTGAGGGGCATGTCTTTTCAGTTTGAAGATCTTAAAAGTAGGATGAAATGGTCTCTGCTATTATGTGAAACATTTGAACAAAATATTAAATACTAAAGTTAATACATTATGTTGAATCTCATCTGAGGGTATTAAAATACTTTAAAGTTGACATTTAAAAGAAGCCTTTTGTAGAACATTAGAGGTGGCTTCTCTTCTTGTTGAGCAGGAAGGTCTAATTCCTACCCCCATACAAGCAGGCCAGCCTTTGTGACTTGCTTGAACAAGAGAATGTGCTAGAGGCGACACTCACACAGAAAGGCAAGTTGTAAGAATCCATGCAGCTTTGGCCCAAGCTCACTCCATGCTTATTATGTGCCATGTAGAAAATCTGACACCAGGAAATGGACACACTCTTCAGACAACTCAAACAGCTGTGGGAAGACCACACAGAGGAGGAGAGCTTGCTGGGCAGCAGCTTCCACATTTGCAGCCTCTGTTTTGCTACAATATGTGAGAGGAGCACCTGTGCCTGTCACCTTTCAGCCACTGTGACAAAGTGCCTAAAAAAACGTACGTTTATTAACTAGCTCACAATTTCAGTCCAAGTTCACTTGGCTCCATTTTGTCCTGGGCTTGTGGTCAAGAGTATTTGGTAGAGAAGAGCAGCTCAAGTCACACAGTCAGGAAGAAAAAGGGGGACTACAGGACCAAATATACCTTTCAAAGGCATATACCTGTGGCCTTCCTTCTCCAAATAGATTCCCCTTCCTATAGTATTTATCCCTTCTCTAGAGCTCATTAACCTAGAAATCCATCATGGGGGTCAGTTCCTGCATGACCCAATCATATTCCAACACCCCACCTTTAAACTCTGCTGCAACGGGACCAAACCTCCAACACATGTGTTTCTGAGGGACACTTAAGATCCAATCCATAACAAGAACGTTCTTGCACATGCAAACCCAGGAGACATGCCATGGAGTACCAAGAAAGATGACCAATAATCAGAACCATGACCCCAAACATATGGCTCCAGTCCAAATGTTCTAACCATCTGTGGCAATTGCAGTCACAAGTAAAACGTTTCTTCTGTGCCCTTCCTATATTCCTCCATCACTAAGTCATGAACATAATAAAAATGTGAACGTTCAATGTTACTACATTTCAGGGTGGGTTTACATCCACAACAGCTAGCTAAAGCTCAGCTCTCTGTCAGGGAAATATGTTTTCATCTCAGACTTTTTAACAGAGTCAGGCAGGTTTATCCAGGGGCTGCAGTGCAATTGAAATTCCATTAGAGATGCTTTTTAACAATCAAGTGGGATTAATATAGCTTCTCGTTACAAAGGACTGTGGGATCTTTGCCAAACCACATCTTACATAGCGCTGCTACCCAGTAGAAGAGCAGCTCATGTTCACTCTCCTAACAGCTGCCCCAGGAAGGCGGCAAGGACAGGGAGCCAGAAGACACTCCGGCAATGCTCAAAGAAAAGTAGGACTCAGTTTCAAAATCAGAGTCAATTAACAGAGATGAACTTCTAAGGGCATGGGCGGGATTTATGGCTCTAATTCCAAGGGGGGCATCAAAGATGCTGCCAAAAAATGTGGCTCAGGATCCTGGAAACACAGGGCCTTTGACTCAGTAGGGATGGGAGTTACCTTTGCAGCCAGGGCCAGCTTTTGCAGCTCAAGCATCCTGTCCTTGCTACAGCCAGTGTTTCCCACCTCACTGTCAGCTGAAAGAAAACAGCACACAACTCGAGAGCTGCCTCCTAGTGAAATTTAAAAGTAAGTAAGGATGGTAGCCTGGAGACAACTGTACTGCATGCTTACCATTGTCCTGATTAGTGGACACTATTGTCCTTCAAAGCCTTCAAGCCTAGGTCATTCTCATTTCAACAGGACAGGAGTCAGCTCTGTTTGAGAGCTCACAGCTGGTTCCTGGTATATGAGTCCAAAGTAGTTTGGCTAGATATGAGCACATGCAAGGAGAGAAACTGAGTGAAACCATCGATGCCCTTACCCTTATCAAAACAAACAAACAAAAATGCCAAGGTCAGTCCATCTATGCTGGACACATGTCTCCACTTTGCTCATGCTCACTTTGTCTCCATCAGGTGCCGGCTTTGCTCTGGGTACCTTCAAGATATTGCACAGAACACTCAGAACAGCCAGGTCGGAGGTCACCTGCTCACTTGTTTATCGCAGATGAAATTTTATTTCAGTTATCTTGTTGTTAAGGAAAAAAAAAAAAACTTTAATTTATGTATAGCAAGGAAAATTAATTTGAGACTATGAATTTCTTGCAGACTTCAAAGAAAAGCATTACCCAGCTGTTAAGACCAAATCACAGATCCCCATCGATAGACTTGGATGATTATGCAAATACTAACTGAAAGTATAAAGCCTGGAGTACTGTGGGGAGAGCAAATCCATTTCCATTTAAAATAAAGTCAGAAGAGTGAAAGGCCTCTCTGCGGATATGAGTGGGAGCACAGCGACCTGCCTGGTTGTGACTCTCAAAGCCCCACTGAAGCTGGAATGGGAGGGAGCCAAGCTGAGCTAAAACTCCTGCTTCTCCCACACATCTTCTCTTCTGCAGGGATGGCTACAGGGAGACTCCTCTGTGAAGTTCCACAGGCATCCACAGGTATGGTGTGAACCTGAAATGTCTCCTCCAGGCTCAGAGTGTGAAAGCTTGGTCCCTAACTGGTCGTGTTATTTTTTGGAGGTTCTGGAGACTTTGGGAGGTAGGGCCTGGATGGAAGAAACAGGTCATGGCAAGTGAGTTCTTGGGAGTCTCTCATTCTTGGTGCCTTCTTATTTCACTCTTTGCTTCCTGGCCCCCTGCAGAATGAACAGCTCCTCTCCACCTCATACTTTCTGCCACCATGACATTTGCCTGAGTGACCATGGACAGAACCCTCCGAAATCATGAGCCAAGGTAAACCTTTACCCCTTAAGTTCTTTCTGTCAGGTATTTGTCATGGTGTCAAGAAAGCAGCTAATACAAATAGAGTCAAAAACTAGCAATAGTTGTTGGGGCATGAGGTCAAAAGGGACAGTGTTCATATTTCCTATGACTAGATGCTCAGTGTTGAGCTAGTAACAGTCAGCATCATTGAAGTTTTAACCACACACCATGTCTGCCTGAGCTTCCTGCATACATTAAGCCAATCGGCTTTTACAATTGCCCATAATGTCTTGTCTGATGTTACCAATGAGAAGCTAAACAACAGAGAGATGGTAACTGACCTTTAATCCAACAGTGATCTAAACCCAAACACCCCAGAGCCTGTGTTGGCAACTAGTACACTGTGACATTTCATAGTGGTGTTAACTTTAATAAAGCTATAAAACGCAACCTCCATGGAAGTTATTTTCCTTATCTGCCCAATGTGAATCATCATACTAGCATTTTTGCAAGGATTCCTTGAGGTGGGGTGTGCTTGTTTGTGTATGTGTGTGTGCGCCTGTGTGTGTGGGGGGGGGGGGAGGAGTCCTTCATCTCTACCCATAGAAGCCTGGTTCCAGCACATCCCACCTGCCAAGAGCACCAAAGCCCAGGAATGCTCGAGTCCCCTACACAAAATAGTTTATTAATGGCATATAACTTGCCTTTATCTTCCTATATACTCTGTACCATTTCTAGATGACTTGATACAATGTAAATTCTATATAAATAGTTCTATTATTCTGTGTATGAGATAATAATATGGGAAATGTCTTATTCAATATAGACAATTTTTCTTGGAAAATTTTTTACCTGTGGCTGACTGAATGCATGAAGGTAAAAGATACAGCTGTGTAGAGCTTCCTCTATATGTTATTATGTAAGCTATTGCATATAATAATATATATCACATTCATATATGTGAACTATATGAGTATATTATATATGTAGCATGGTAATATAATATACAGAATACATATAGTATGCATGTAGTCTATAATATATAATGCATTATATATAGTATATATAATATATAATGCACACACAGTCCCTGCATGGAGGAGGTACTGCAGGATTAAGCACCTCCACAAACTTCTAGAAGGACACATCACTAATACCTCTGGCCACATTGGCATGAAAGCCATCAGCACAGAGAAAAGAACAAGTGTCACTGTCCTGTTGGGTGTAAAGAATAAACAGGAGTGTGGTCATGTGATTCAACAGGACTTGGAGGCAAGGCCAAGGCCAGGCAGGTATGGCCCAACTCCATTGGATTGAGCAGTTCTCTTGGAGGGCAGAGCATGAAAGTTGCCCCAGAGGTGGGGGAGGCACCGCAGCTATTCATTTTGCTTCGCAGGCCCTGAGTCTCTCCATCTACTTGACCGTCTTTGCCTTACATAGACACTGTCTTCATTACTTCTCTTTTGCCATGATAAAACAGTGTCCAAAAGCAACTTGGGAGGAAATTATTTATTTCACTTATATTTCCAGGTAACAGTCCATCACTGAAGAAGTCAGAGCAGGAACATAGCAGGCAGGAGCTGATGCAGAGGCTATGGAGGAGTGCTGCTCCTCAAGGTTTGTCCCTTGTGGCTTGCTTTCTTATAGAACCCAGACCACAACTTCAGGAATGGCAACCACCCACAATACACTGGGCCCTCCCCACCAATCACTAATGAGGAAAATGCCCTACAAGACTGCCTATAGCCGATCTTATGGAGGCATTTCCTCAGTTGAGATTCCCTCTTCTCAGATGACCACAGACAGCTTGTGTCGAGTTGACATAAAACTAGCCAGCACAGACACTAACTAAAAGTTTGGCTGAGCATCTGTGTAAGGCCTCTTTCCTCAATATCTTAGCTGATGATCTGAAAATATGGCTCAACACTCAGACAGAGGGACAGAAGTCAACTTTCAATTGGATGTCTTTTAATTTAAAAAAACAAAGTTACATTCTTCTCTTTAAAGATAAAGCAAGTTTTTTAAAGATCCCTTTTCCAAATAAAACAACAGAAGGAGGCATAAAAAAATTAGGTCTACATTTAGGCCATAATAAAATGGTTGATTCCCAGCAAATAGTACATTTGATTCTGTCTCAATTTTCAACTGATATATCTGGGCATTCAAGCCTGTACCAGCCCAGTCCTCTACATTTGGGGTTACAGAACACTGGGAATCAATCAGTCTTTCTATGTGTTTGCATTTCCCCAGGTGTTCTGCCACCCCCAGAAATAGAAACATGCCTGCTCTTTATTGATCAGCAACGGAGAGCCCATTCCTTGAAGAGACTTCCATCCTGGAGCTGCATTTCTGAGTTAGCCCAGTCATGTTCATCTCCCCGGCTGCAGAAGGAACCTTAGTTGCTGCCCAATAGGCTCGCCCAACCATGTCAACTGGAAGGGGCCAGTGAGGGTCAAAGCCTGGAGACTAAGCCTTCTGAGAGAGCTTTGTCATGAAGGAAAAGAGAAATCCAGAGCAAAGAATTAGAATAGGTTTGAAGGCTAGGAACGCAGAGAAAGAAAAAGCAAACAGCTTTTCATGGGGACAGACAGTAGGGCTGTGAGAGCCCACAGGAGAGCCCATGCTTTTCTGGGACAATCTGAAGCTTTGACAGGACGTGACAGCAAGAGAATCCACACAGGGGAGTACTCAGCCCTTCCTCTGCTATCTGTCACAATAATGTTTCAATCATTAGATCTGAACTAAATACAGATCTAATTTACCAAATAATGTTTTAATGACAATGACAGTGGCACCCAGCAGCGCTCCAATTTATGCATAACTGCAAGATAAATTACATCTTTTGACTTGCAGAAAAAGATGTCTAATTAGTAAGGTTTTCAAATATAAAGAATCATCTCTGTAAGGCATGCAATCTCTCTGCTACAAAGTCACTCATTAATATGTGAAATGCTGCTGCTTAATAGACTGCTACATGAGACGGGGTCCCAAGAGCACCTGAAAAAGGAATATGACAGCAAGGCACTTCAGAAGAACCTAACACCAGGTCCATGGGCTTTCCATGGAGCAAACTCAATGTTTTTGCCACAAAATATTCTATTCAATCAAATTCTGGTTTTCTAGCTAGGTCCGGATTATAAGGATAAGATATTTAGGATTTTTTTTTAAAGGCTTGGTATTTAGCAAAGCTTCTTTAAGGGTTTTTTTTTTTTTTCAAAACTGCTGTAAGATAAAACCACATTGAAGATCTCTGACCATCATATGTATGCAGAGGAAGAGAGCAAGTAGCCAGAATTCTGCACCTTTGCACAAAATAAGGGCAAAACTGAGATGGGAGTGGGGGTCGTGGATGTGAGTAACCCAAGGGAAATGGCAGCTGGGTCTTGCTTTACTTAGGTTTATTAAATAAACTTCTGTTTAAAATGCTGCTGTCTCTGCCTTTCAGCTAAATTCTTTCTTTTAAGAAGACAACGATGGAGGAGAAACCTTCATCCACTAGCAAAATGAACCAGAATCTAAACCAACAAACATGCCTCACTTCGTGGTGCATTTCAGGGAAAGGGACGACATCTCGTTGGGTCCTGCAGGAGGAACAGGACTTTGGCAAATGGACCAACTCCAAGGAGAGGTCAGCACAGGCACCACATGGAGCCCTGAGATGAAATGACACACAGAGGGTGTTGCCTGCTGGTCCGGTGCCAGCTGCCAGACTCAGAGAGGAACAGCAGGGCACTGAACAGGGTGCAAAGACATCTAGAAATCGGTGCTAGGAAGGGGGGACTTGTGGAAGGATAGGGTTGTGCAGACTGCTAGTTTAGGGAACTTCAGAAGAATGGTACAACATTTCTGATAAAGTGAGTTAGCAGCCTCCTTGGGAAAGTTGAGTCACTAACTGGAACGAAAATTAAGAAAGTTAGGCAGGACAGACCGTGAAGAGTCAAGATCACCTTGAGCTTGTAGAGGTTTGCAGGTTTTGGTGGTTCCAATTCTGTGGCTTTTTATAAAAGCATTTATTATCCTGGGAATCCACCAGGACCTTTCAAACATTCTGCAACCATATTTGTGAGTGGAAATGATGTTAATGCATTAAAGAAAACAGATAACAAAAAGACAACAGTGGAGATCTGGCAAAGTGGTTGAGGAATGGCATGCATGAGAAATGTTTTGGGTTCTATTTGCACGAAAACAAAACAAAATGTTGGGCAGACGGATCAGGGGGGAAATGCCTGCCATGCAAGCCTGGTAACCTGGGTTTGATCCTCAGAATCCATGTTAAAATCCATGGTGAGATGTAGTAGCTCCTATCTGCAACCCCAACATGCCAGAGGCAAGAAGGGAGGTAGAAAAAAAAAATCACCCAGAAGCTGATGGGTCAGCTAGCCTGAACCACGCAAGTCAGCAGCAGAAATGACTCTGCTGCGACAAGATGGAAAGAGAGAACAAACTCTCCAAGTTGTGTTGTGACCTGCCACATAACAGAAATAAAAACGAAAAAGGTTCTAAAAGCATCCAGAGCTGGGAACTGCTTGTAGAAACACGAACTGCAGTTAATCTGCTCATCCAGCTCTTTTTCCTTGTGAGTTTAATGCCTCACTTACTTATGATTCATGAAAGCCAGACACCATAACTGTGGGATATTAGTGATCCAGCCAGAACGAGCTTCCATGGCACAGGCCTTGTGCTCCATTCAGAGAGGCCTGAGTAGAGAACTCTGAAATACTCCGGGGAGAGGTTGAGAAGTCAGGTCACTCCTAGGGTCAGCTTATCGCACCTTTCCAAGTTTTCCACAGAGCGGAAGCTAAAATCCAGAGCCCTTAATTCCTACCACCCTCACTCTGCTGCGATCATTTGGGGGTTTATTTCTTTGTTCACTCCTTCACTTGTATTTCTGCTCCTGCCCCTGTTCATTCTTCCACTGTTGAGTCAGTTATTCATCTGCAGCCACATACAGCTCAGGGGATGAAGGTACAGTGCTCCTGTCACAGCTCAGCTGTGGAGACAGGGGCCTTAGGAGCCTGATGAGCATTGCATGGGTCAGGACACAGGTACGCTTGCACAGTGAACTGGAACCAGCCTGCAGCAGACTGAGCCCAGCAGGGATGGAAGACTCTGTTCCAGATCTGCAAACTCAATTACATCCACATATTCTTATCTCACATATTCTTATGAAGCTAGCGTTGAGGACCATGGAGGAAACAAGCAGGATGCATGGGCAGGGGTGAGGAGGGAGCATCAGTGGAGGAGGTGGCTGAACTTGGAACCTGGAACCCCTGTGACAGGAATAAAGGTAAGGAAGCACATTCCAAGCACTGGTAGAAATTTCAGATGTTTCCAGAAACGACCAGAGGCCCACAGCTAGAATGCACGACAGCATCAGAAAAGCAAGCAGCCTGGCAAGACCCACAGGCCAAGGGCAACACTTTCACTTCTTTTTCTACATGAAACAAGGCAAAGTGCTGGTGGGGTCTTATTTCTGTCTCTAATGGCGCTCACTTGGGCCCTTACTCCCAGAAAGGGCTTTGCTACAAGGAAAGGCCAGCCATGCTCCAAATGCTGCTGCAGATTCCAGATCTCTGACATTCCTCACACAGAACAGAAGCTGCCCGGTTCCCAGTACTGCAGACTAGAAGATGCTGAGTAGAATCATTGAAGTGTCGTGAAGATGGAGTAAGGGAAGAAATGGGGGATCTTACGTGTGCACTTGTCAGGTGAAATAAAAACCCTGCTGTCCAACCCACACAGCCCTATGGCATGCTTTCTATTTCCAGTATTGCTAGTTAAGGGATTTCTCCCTAGCTTGTATCAAAGTTTACCAACTGCTTCCTCAGGATGGGCTCTGGCGTCTTCTGCACCTTTGGGATGAGTTCTCATTTCCCAGCACAGGCCTGCTTTCCAGATCAAATCCCACAGTGGAAATTCTGAATTGAACCGTGAATTAACTTACAGTTGGTTTATACCCTGCCAAGTTCTCCCCCTGGGGGCTGTTCCATTTATACCCCCGTTAGGAAAGTGAGGGAGCATCTCTGTCCCTATGGCCCCATGAAAAGACTGTGTTATCTAGCTTGTGGGAGAGTTGCCCAGAGGTACAGGTAAATGTAAACTTTGGTATTTCCATGCTGTCCCTAAGATTTCTGTTCCTGTAGCAAGCCTGCAGTGTTCCTGTGGTTAAGATCTTTTACATCTCCTCTCCTTGCGGGCTCTGTGTCTATGTTCAGTGTTGTTTTGGATGTTTGTGGTCTTTTTCTAATACATTTCTAGAAAGTATGCACTGTTTGTGTTCTGACTTGGAAATATTTTCCTCAGGTTATTATGCTTTGGGGTTTGTTTGCTTTTGAAAGAAAATGTTTTATTTGTTTAGCCATGCAAAAGTTTTTTTTACTTTGATATAATCACATTTGTTCAGATTTTATAGCTGTTTACAGCTATAATGCTACGTGAGTGGGTAAAAAGGAATGGGGAGGCTCTTGGGTCCAGTTTAGAAAGATATCCAAATGAAATGCCAGCAGGAAAGACAAAGCCCAGCTAACTCGTTCTTCACTCAGCCAAGAGAATGATGGGATATTTGCTCTCCCTTTCTTACATCTTCATAAAGGAACAGTTATGGACAATTTTACATGCCACCTTAGGCAGCTGTGGCATCACAGAATCATCTAAGTGTAGCTGTGGAGGTATTCTTTAGATTTGATTAATATTACAGTAAGATTATGTAAAGCAGATCTCGCTCCAGAATGTGTGTGGGTCTAATCCAATAACTTGGAGGCTGTACGTGCAAACAATGGAGTTTCCCAAAGGAGAAACAATTCCTTTCCAGACTACAGCTTGGGAAAACAAAAAACAAAAAACATCTGAGTTCCAGCCTGCTGCCTCGTGGAAGTCCAACCTGGGACTACTATTTGAGCCTGTATCTGTAGCCTGCAGCTTGCTTTATACAGTTCACACTGGCCAGGTCTGCCTGCCTTTGTCTCTGTGTCTATGCCTGTCCTTCTTGTGTTGATTCTGTGTTTTAGAGAACCATGAATAGCACAAGAATCGTACTCTTTCCCCATAAAGAAATGAATAAAGTAATTGGGTGTGAGAGGGATAGGGTTGGGATGGCAGAGGTGGGAATTCTCTGCTTAAGCATCATGCTATACTTAGATTATTTTTTTCCTGGGAATCAAACCCAAGGCCTCAGGCAAACTCAGCACGCACTCAGTCACTGCACCAAACCTCCAGCTCCATACTCAGAAATGTTAAACCATGTAACCACCTACTCAAGATAGAAAAAGAAATTGGGACAAAAATAACTTTCAGGTATAAAATAAATTCTATGTAGGATAAGAAATAAAGGTTATATGTTTCCTATAAGAAATGATTCAAGTTTAATTAGATCGATTCCTCAGGAAACAAATAAAGTTTTTGTTTCTTGCTCGTGGACAGTTGGGGGCAATTATAGCCCCCCACACATGCATGGCAAACGCTTCCACACATGGCCCGCACCCCAGCCCTTACAATACACATGGAGTAGCTCTGTATCATTTTTAAAATATACAGGACAGTCAAGAATCCTGGTTTCTCTTAAGCTCTGTTCCTACTCCGGGCCCCAAGCCAGGCAAACATACTGTGTGTATGTGGATTCCACACGGGGCCACCGTTGGCTTGGGAGACTCCAGAAATCAGGAGATAGTTCTCAGGAACTGCGTGCATAAGCACACATGTGCAAGGATTTGGGACTGTCCAATTTTTTTTTTTTTTTTGAGTGAGGATGTCACTATGAAGTCCCACCTGGCCTGCAGTTGCTGTGTAGACCAGGCTGGTGTTAAACTCACAGAGATCTGCCTGCCTCTGCCTCCTGACAGCCACAGGCAAAGGTATGTGTTACCATGTCTATAAACTGACCCTTTCAAAACCAACTTTAAGTGACTACCAAAAACCAGGAGCAAAGCATATGGAAACCTTCAGCCTGGAGGTATGAACCACTTCCCAGAAGCCTCCACCCTGCTACTCTACACAGCCTTGTTTGTTCACAGTGATCTCCTGGCCGTTAGAAAGGATGATGGCATCGGCCCACACTCCTTTCTTCCAGCAGCAGGGCTTTGACAGACAGGCTCCTTAGGAACAGTGTCCTTTAGTGATTCACTCTTGCTTATGACACTGGCTCTCAGCGCTGCACTGATGACTGTTGATCTGTACAAGCCCCCAAGGAGAACAGCTTCACCGGCTACTGCCTCAGTTGACACAGCTAGTCCACCAAGGGCAGAGAGGTTCTTCCTGTGAGTTGAGAATTCTTAACCCGCAGGAGCATACACAGTGCCCATATAGACGGCCTGTTCTCAACCGGCCACATGCCACACACACTGTCCGCAGAACAGCCTAGTGCCTGGGGATAATGGAGTCCCCACAAGGTGAGTGCTGAAAGGATAATCCATCTACTAAAAACACACTGGAAAGAAACTACATTAGTGGCCTCGGAGAGCCAGGGGGGTCACATGGAGAAGAGTGTGGTCAATTAAACACAGAGACACCCTCTGTCTTGGTTTGCTCTCTATTGCTGTGATGAACAACATACCAAAAAGAAGCCTAGAGAGGAAAGGGTTAATTTCAGCTTACAGCCTGGAAGTCAGTCCCTCACTGAGAAGGGTCAGGACAGGAAGCAAAGCAGGGGCCAGAGAGGAATGCTACCTATTGGCTTGACTGCCTGCTTTTTTATACAGCTCAGTGCCACCTGTCCAGAGGTGGAACTGCCCAAAATGAACTTACCCCATCAACAATTAATTAAGAAAATGCAGCAAATAATTAAAATATAAAATAAGATTGCCCCACAGACTTGCCTATATATAGATCAATCTGACGGAGATAATTTCTCAGTTGAGATTCCCACTTATACAACTTATACAGACCAACTTTGTGTTGAGCTGACAAAGATCAACCACCACCATCCCACATACAAACAGATGCCACAGATACATGCACACACACACACACAAACACTATATCATACAACGACAGATTCTCACATAACAATACATATACCACATTACATGTAGCTATATATATATCACAGCTTCATGTAGGCACATAGCGCAAATATACATACGCAGCACAGCCACATTAATTCAGAGCACACAGACACTCAAACACAGCACAGAGGTATAAACACACACGCATATAAACATCCGGCAGACACATCTACATTCAGACAGGCACATACACCACACAGCGTATATCCACGTACATCCAGTCACACACCACACCTATAGGCACAGACTTGTCTGCGCCAAGGTCTATCCACACGTGCCTTTAGTAAGTTGTTGCGTTTTACAAAGCCCGCTTTGCTCTTTGGGCAACCTTGGCCCAACTAGATCAACAGTGATGGAATCCCAATGGAATGGTGACTTCTAAGGTTTCAAAGCCCCGAACCAACTGTGGCTCATTCACCACCACCTTAGTTCCCACAGGAGATGAGGATGTGTTTCTTTAGTAGACGAAAGCTGTCATCAGGCCTTATGTGGAATACTGTCACTGGATCCCTTGAATGGAGCCCCCACCCTCTCTAGGAGTAAGAATCCGCCAAGGAACTTGCTCAGCACAGTATGGCTGGGAAGGTGCCCGGGGCTGGAAAGATTAAAAAAAAAAAAAAAGAAAAGAAAAGAAAAGAAAAGCATGGCCCCCTTGGGTGGTACAGACAGCCCTGAGAGCATCTGAACTCAGGTCCACCTTCCTTCTCCAGCACAAGCCTCTCTATACTCAACCGGGGAAAAAGGACCAGTGGGCAAAGCCCTTTCTGAGGACAGGTCTGTGCAGATGAGCACATTGTGAGCTGAGATTCCTGGGGGAGAGGGAAGCCACAACTCCCCTGTGTTAAAGAGCCTACAGAACCGACTGATGTGGACTTCCATGGCTGTGGAGAGCTGGGATGTTATAGATGGTGAGAAAAATTACCTTGGCTGCACCTGGCCCCCCTAACAGCATCCGTTGACCACCTCTGTGAATGACTTAACATTTCTGTAACTATCAGATGCAACTGCTTTGGAATGTACTAACAAACCCCTAGCTTCCATCAATCCAAAAGCTAAGGAAGCAATCAGATGACACCCGAAGCCTATAACATGAACGGCTCTGCCCTGCTGTAACCCGCCTGCCTACCTGAGGTCCCAACCAATGTGTTTTAAGAGTGTCTTAAATTAGGGCTTTTTGTTCCACTGCTGTAAAAACTTAGGAACCAAATTCCTACCACGTTGGAACGTGATATTTGGGAGAACCTAGATTGTGTTCCTGGACCATGACCTTGCAAATTTGACTTCAGAATAAACTATCTCTTTCTTTCTTTGAAGCAAGAATATTTTATCAATAATATCCTGGCAGTCAGACACACAGTACACATACAGAATACTGGAACACCTGGGCTCATGTTATAGACAGACAAACACACACACACACACACACACACGCACATTCCACACACACAGGCGACTCCTTTCCAGTAGGGGACTTATCCTTACAGCACACACACCTGTCCTGGCTCTGTCAGCTACTGGATCCACTTGCCTCTGTGGACACTGTGTGATGCTTAGGAACATAGTCTTCATCCAGGTGCCCTGTGCTGTCTGACTGCTCAGGGTTCTCTGCGGTGCACTCCCTGTCTGAGGACCTTCTGCCTCTGGCTGGCCCCAGGGACAGGTCTGGGTGTCTGTACAAGTCCAGGCCACCAGATCATTCAAGTTCCAGCCCATATGAGCATCTCCACTAATGCCCCTCAGAGACTCTTCCAGCGTCCGGGCTCACCCTCCCTGCTTCCTTGTCACAAGCTCTGGTTTGGGGCATAATATAAAACTAACTTGAGTATGGTTTATTCTTTGCCACCCAAGATGGTACTATGGACTCTGTTGCCATCTCACCTGCCTCTCTGGGAGTGCATGCCACCGTCCTTCAACTGTACAATCCCAGTGAGGCAGAACTGTGATGATAGCTGACACCAATTCCTCAGTAGAAGCCGGACTGAGCACTTTATTATAAGCTGTTTAAATTCTCATGACAGCCATTTGGATCACCATGGTGATCACCAGTTTTCAAATGAGGAAAAGGAGACACAGAAAGTGAGTAACTTTTGGAGGTTTGCCCAGCTGCTAAGCAACAGAACTAGGGTGCAATTCAGGCAGGTGCCTCAAGAGCAGAAGCTGCAGCAGACAACGAAAGGCATGGTGGGTGCTTTGGAGGGTCAAGGAAAACAGAAATCAAGGAAGAGGCAAGCAAAGTCTAAGATAAAACTAAAGAGAAAGAGAGAGAGAGAGAGAGAGAGAGAGAGAGAGAGAGAGAAAGCAGATGTCTGACACCAAAGCCCAGGGAAGAAGTCAGTGGGAAACAGGAAAATCCCCAGTTCCTGGGGATAGTCTCTGAGAGACAGGATGTAAAAAAGCCTCAGGTGGGCCCCATTGTGAAGGTGCCTGGATTCTGCTCCAGGGCAAAAGCTCTCAGTTTATATAAGATGCTACTTTCTACACCCCCACCCCACCCCAAGATGGCAGCAGAGAGCAGCTAGAGCAAAGGGAGCTGCAGACAGCACTGGACTTGCCTTTATTAGGGCGGCCAGCCTGCTTTAGCCACCTGTCTCCATAAATTAAGCCGTAATTAAGGAAAATGTCTGCATTAACTAAATTCTCCATTATTTTATGGACCAGCTCCAGAAAAGGGCATTATCTTTTAGCTTCGAGTAGCCCTCTGTGCAGATTTCCAAATTCACTGCACTTCCCTTTCATCTCCGGTGATAGCTTCCAACCTTCTGAGTAAGCAAAGATCTGCGCTGGTGTTGTTCAGATTCCCCTTCCTCTTTTTTGAATGAGGTCAGGTGGCATTTAGAAAACCCTCTCATTTTGCATATTTTTGGCAATAAAAGGGGCAGATGACTTTAAAATCTGATCTTATCAAGTCTTTTCTAGTCTATCTGGGCAAACATGAGATTTTTTAAGCCACGAGTCAAGAGTGCTGATTTGCTTCCAACTGGGAAAATAACCAATTATTTAGGGGTCAGAGAAAAGTTTGGAGCCAACTGAGGATGGCTTCAAACAGCCATCTAAAATGCCCTGTTAAATGCAGTCTGAAGTTCATTCTTCATGATCTCAGATTTCTATTGAAGAAGAAGGAAGAGAAGAAGAAGGAGGAGGAGGAGGAGGAGGAGGAAGAGAAGGAGAAGCAGCAGTAACAACCTCAACAATTCTTGTCTTGTTTAAAAACACTCCTGTATCCGTGATGAGACCATGTCTTGATAAACTTGTAACAAACTGAAAATACCATAGGCTACAAATGCAACTGATTGCAGCTAACCTACTGAGCATCCTAACAAACAGATCAGCATCTGACAAAGCCTACTGGTGATTAGAAGAGCAGCTTCCTGCCACTACCAAACATGCTGAGAAAAACCTGCACCTTCCATGTTAACACAGGAACTATCATTGGCTTCTAAATGTCTGTCCCCTTCACATCAGAGGAGAGCAAAACTGTCACTAAACCGAACCTTTTTAGTTCGATTAGTTAGTAAGGAACTCAGTTTGGGGAGTGCATCAGGAATAATTAGTAAGTTAGTGAGGAACTCTGTGTTCATTTGGTTTCTTAAGTATTAAGTGTCCTTTGCTTTCCTGTTTTAAATAGGGTCATTACTATATTTTACACACAAACATATAAAACCACAAGGAACCATGTGTTGCAACAGAGCTGAGACATAAATCGTTCCACTACACTATAATAGGTTTTTGTTACTTGTATCTGTTGGTTCTGAGGTGCATTTCTCCACTGACTAGCGATACCAATCTCTTTTCTTCCTCTTTTTCTTTGTCTGCCTCCTCCTCTTCTTTTTTAATGTTTTTGAGATTATAATTACATCATTTCTCCTTTCTCACTTCCAAACCCTCTCTTACACCTCCTCCATTCTCTTTTAAATTCATGACTCCCTTTCTTTGATAATTGTTACATCTGTGTGTGTATCCCTAAATACACAAGCACAGCCTGCTCAATCTGTATGATGTCACCTGTACACGCTTTTAGGGCTGACTGTTTTGTTGCTGGATTGCCAGCTGGTGTGCTCTTCCCTGGGGAAGCCTATTTTCCTTGGTTGCCTGTAGTTCTTTGTGTAGGGCTGAGGCTCTGTGGCCTTTACCTGTCCACCTCAACACACTACTGTTTAGGAAGTCATGTTGGTTAGACTTTGTAGGTAGAGCTTCTGAGATTTCCAGGAGACAATCTCACAGCAAACTCCCTGCTCCTCTGGCTCTCAGAATCCTTCTGTTCTCTGGGGTGGAGTAGGGATAAAGAGATATAAGAAACATAGATAAAAGTTTTTTTTTTAAAGTACACCAACAGCCTCACTTTAATAGCCTGAAGGAAAACTTAATGGTCATTTTTAAAATTCATACAGATGTGAACTTTGATCTGAATGTTAATCAAATAATTTAACGTGGATCAACAAGCTCAGTCGGTGTTGTCCAATACCTAAGTTGAGGGCTGAACTAACTCATCAAGCCCTCAATGTTGTGATTGACAGGCTGGAGAAGAGCAGTGGCTGTGATGGAACTTGGCTCAGCTGATGGGGTACTTGATCTCACATGCCCCTACGATGGGCTGGCTGGCGGCTGTCCTTCCTTCACAGTCTGCTTTCCCACACCTTCCAGAAAGTTCTTCAGACCTTCATATACAAACAACACTGTCCTTACCCTGGAAAATCTGCCCTCATCAAGAAGTGTGGGTGCGTCACAATTCAGAAAGAGCGAAGCAGTTTTTTTTTTCTTTTTTTTTTTCCAACTGCTATATTAGATGAAGGGAAACCAAAAGGCAGTTTTATGCTTAGCCAGTTGCAAAGACAAAAACCAAATCAGGATGTGGAAATCAGAGTGCTCGCAAATCTAATAAACAAAACAGTCTAATCAGGAACATAGATAAGCTATATGGCATAGAAGTTGGCATCAACCATGAATACATACATTTTGGCTTGGGAATTTATACACACAGCATACTGGCAAACCATACAGCAAACTAACAATATAAATGATGCCACAAACTGGAAACCTCTCTAAGCTGCCAGACAGAGGGAGAAGGCAGTGTCCAACTACCAGTAAGAAAGACTCAGAACAAGGCAAAGGCTTCTCCAGGAGCTGGGGAGCAGAGACGACACACTGGCCTGTCGAGGTTTCTCACGTTTGCAGACACGGAGAACATTTATTCATAACCAGAGATGGCTCTGCATAAGGGCTTCCCATACTGAGAAACACAAATACTGCCGACCAATCTATACATCACACAGTGATTTCTACTGTTTCCTTTTTTTTTTTTTTTTAAGATTTATTTATTATTTATACAGCATTCCGCCTTCACGTGTGCCTGCAAACCAGAAGAGGGCACCAGATCTCATTATAGATGGTTGTGAGCCACCATGTGGTTGCTGGGAATTGAACTCAGGATTTTTGGAAGAACAGCCAGTGCTCTTAACCTCTGAGCCACCTCTACTGTTTCTTAAAGTGAAATTCCCCTGTAGGTTCCAGCAAGGAACTGGAGAGTCTCTGCCTAATTCAAGCATTTTAATGGGTATTGTTCTATTTGGGTTTATTTCTTAGGATGATTTTGAGTCTTTAAATTATGCATGGAAAACTAGGCATTTCATCTAAAATTTCAAATATATTAACACAATATTTTAACATATTTTTGTTATGATATATTGCTGATTATCACATCTAAAACCTCGATATTATTTTCCTTTTTATCTAATAATAAGATATTAACACAGTGATGACTATGTTCAAAGAATGTTGACATTTATTGTTTTCATGGTTCTTGGATTTTTTAATTCATTACTGTTCTTTTGTCTTTGCTTCAATCACCCTTTTTGTGGATACATGCATCTACTTTTATTAACAATTATAAACAGAAATGTAAATTCATCTCCGGTATTGGAAAAGCTTGAAAATTCACCTTGGAAACTGAAAAAAAAAAAAAAAATGTATGAACTTCCATCAAAGTCTATACTACTTCCTACTATTATGAATGAGACAGTGAATTTATCAGCATTTTATTTGGCCAACAGACATAACTTGAGGACTCCTGACGTGGGGATTTGCTTAATTAGGAACTGAGGATGGATAAGATATAAGTCTGCACTCTAGGAGGGAAACAAATGAAGAGTTAAAAATCGGAGCTGGGGCCTGGAGAGGTGGCTCAGAGGTTAAGAGCACTGGCTGCTCTTCCAGAGGTCCTGAGTTCAGTTCCCAGCAACCGCATGTAGCTCACAACCATCTCCAATGAGAGTCGTCTTCTTGTAACCCATGTACTGGTAATATTTTCGGCATTTTGAAATTTGATCTTCAGAAGGATGACGGCACCGTTATCATCACCGCCACCTCACAGACGGCAATCCCATCACAAACAGCCGGGCCCACGCTAGATGGTCTCCTTCCCCCGAGCAGGAGTTTCCCATGGTTGTCCCATGGTTACTGGGCACCAACTGGCTGCAAGATTCTTCCTGCTCCTGAGAGGGAGCCTTTGGTCCAGGAGTGTGGGCTTTACCTTGATACGCAGTCTTGTCTGCTTCTTTTCTAGGGGATCTTTTCTGACGCTTGTCGGCTGTGTGTCACCAGCTCATTCATCATTGGACAGATGTACTCATTCACTTATCGTCTTGCCATTTGTGCCCTCGCTTCTCTATCCTAGAGTTGCTACTCACTCTGACATGCTTGGGCCTGTCCATTCCTGCAGCCAAACTGTTTCTCCTTGGGGGGGTGTCTGCTATCATCTCATTTATCAGATTATTTCCTTCCTTTTTGCTTATTAAGTTCCCTTTTTTATATTCCTTACTTTTTTCCCCCTCCTGTTCCCTTGGAGCCATCATTTGATTCATTTGGTTATTATCAGGGTATTATTCCCTTCTCAATTTTAACAGCCTTTCAAATTCCATTAGTCAAGATACTTAAACAGTGCAATCCCAGACCTTGTTTCTGTAGAGTAAGCCATATAGAATTTTGTTTAAAAAAAAAGACTTAGAATGAATATCTAATATGCATTAAAGTTCCCATTTTCTTTCATAGGATTCTGTACACTTAGAAGAGAAATGAGATTAAAAAAAAAATCACAAAGCACCATTTTCTGAAAAGTGTGTGAGTGTGTGTAATGTATTATGTTCATTGTACAAAATAGCTACAAGACTTTTTTTTTTTTTTTTAGTTGATGGAAAGGACTCGCTTTGATCTCTTTCTCCTGGTTTCATTTGAAGGGGTGTGCTTCAGGGAAATGGTGTAGCTGCTCTACACAGCAGAGGTCATGAAAACAGCATATACAGTTTGTGTTTCAGCACTGGGGTGCTGGGACCTGGAAAGGCTCATGTTTGCAGGTAGGTGGGTGATTTCCGTATTGTGTATGTGAACCTGGGTGTGCGCATCTGTGTGTTTGTAAGTGTAGGGATAGGCACATGCGTATGAATATTCTCGATGAGTTCTTGTGCACATAACACACTCAGTTATGCGAGCCACACTGACAGTGCTTACTGTACTAACGGGCCCCTGTGGTCAACCCTCTGGGATGGGGAATTTCATGAGTCAGTTTGACAGAGCCGAGAAACATCCAGATAGTTGGTTGAACACTATTTCTGGATGTGGTTGAACTATTCTGGTGGGGGGGGGGTCGACTTCATTTACAGGGAAGGAAGAGCAGGATCTAGCTCATTTCAATCCAGAACAGAATAAAAGGGCAGAGGAAGAAAGACTCTGACATGCATTTTCTCCCATCCTAGCTGCCTGGCCTCCAGATGCCAGGATTTATACCTTTCCTTAAGTTCTCAGATCTTCAAACTCTGACTTGATTATACCACTAGCTCTTCTGGGTCTCCACACAGATGTCAAACTGTAGAATTTGCCTGTCTCCCTGATCTTGTAAGCTATAACAGTCTCTCTATTGATATATTAGATAGATACCTTGTTGGTTCCATTTCTTTGAAGAACCCTAGCATACATTCCTTTCAACATGTGTGTAAAGATACAAATATACAAGCTAAACAGAAAAAACACACCACCTAAATAAGGCCTTTTTATAACAGAATGGAGACATGTTCCAAAATACTAAGAGCCAACATTGGTTGACTCTAAGATTTTTTTTTTATGATAGCAGAAAAAAATCCTTGGATAATTTTGATGAGCTGCTTGATGATAAAAGGATATTTCATCCATGAAACTGGAATAAATATAAAAGGCAGAGAGGAAAGAGATGAGAGTAGCTGGTATCCAGAAGGAAAAGAAAGACAGGAAAAAGACTTCACAAGAGCAGAGAGACAGTCCCAATTAAAATCTGTGCTGCAAATAGTAACAGGCAAGCCAGACACTGTTTAAAGTGCTTTCTGTAGAGCGGAATGTTAAGTTTCCTCAGTCTTTCTAGTTTTTTCTCTCCAGATCCACAGTACACCCCTTTCCGCTGTCTGGAGACTGATCTCAGTGAACTTGGATTTTCTGTTCTAAGAGGTTCAGATGTGAAAACATCATCAGTGTCCTTTTGAGCCCTTAAGAAAACAGCTTTACAGGCCAAGGCCTCTACCAGGGCAGAGCCACTGTGTCTTTAAGTCCTTTTTATAAACTGTGATTCTGGGTCATAATTTCAGTTGTTTTGTTTTTTGTTTTTGTTTTTTAAGAAAAAAAAAAGCTGGCTTAAAAAAATAGTTTAGAGTTACTGATGATAATGAACTTAAGTGTTCCTGAAAATACTAAAAGGATATGGAAGTACATGTAAAGAGAGAGAAAAGGCACATGGAGAACGAGAAGAGGAGACTTGAACAACCAATCATGCACATTTTCCAAGGAGAACCTAGAACAAGCATTCCGCTTTTGTTACAAAATGAAACTTGTCTTGGCCTCAGAATTTTCCTCAAATTGTTGATGCCAGAAAAGCTGTTTGCTGAAGAATTCTGAACCTAACCAAATTGCTCTTATGTTAGAGAGACATATGGCTGCTTTTGTCCATAGCCATACCCACCCAAAGAGATGAATGGAAATTCATATTACAATAGAGGTGAAGTCAGTCATGGAGCAATTGATGGGAGAGTGAACCCTTGGGCTCAGTAAGGAGTCCCACAGAGACATGGGATAGTTCCTGTTGTCAATTTGACAGGATCTAGAGCCATCCCTCTAGGGATGTGAGGGACCTGTGAGGGATTACCGAGATTAAGGTCAGCCTCTGAGGAGGGCTGTGAGGGATTATCTTGAGCAAAATTGAGTTGGGAAGACCCACTGTAACTGTGGGTAGGACCATTCCTTGATGCAGGGTCCTGAACTGTATCAAAGAGTGAAAGCCAGTGGAGCACTAATTTGCATTGCTCTCCGCTTCTTGGCTGCGGGCATGATGTGAACAGCTGTTTCGGGCTCATGCCACTTTGACGCCTCACACCTTCACAGACTGCATCCTTTAACTTCGAGCTAAAAAAATAAGCCCGTTCTCCCTTAAATTGCTTTGGGCATTTTATCACAGTGACAGCAAAAGACACTAAGACAAGAAGTTTTCATAACCTGAGTCTCTACATAAAATTGAAGCAAGAAGGGGTGTACATGGGCAGAATAAAAAAAAATGCTGACTTTCTCATTTTTCATGTGGATATCTTTAAGTCGGTGTCCTTCAGAGTATACTTTACCTACAATGCAAAGCTTTCTGATCCAATGGTGATGGGGGAGGGTCACTGAAGCATTAACTTTTGCTGAGAAAAATCACTGAACCCTATATTTTGAACAACTGTATCTTATTCTCTTTGTGAATGAGATTTTTACCTTTGGTCTTGGTGATTTCATAAATGAATGATTGAAAATACTTTATAAAATCAGACGATAGATCAGAAAAGATATCATTGACAAAGCAGTTAAAAATAAGATGTGTCAGAAGACAGGCGAGTCCTCGAGAAATCATTGCTTTGTAGGAAACCTAAATAAATGGAGAAACATAGTATTCCATGGTAAAGACAACTAAGCATTACGGAGATGTATATGTCAGTCATAGGCCCGTGTGTTAAAAGGTATAGTCCTCTCTGACCCATGGGGCGACTGGGAACTGGTAGAATCTTTAAGAGGTGGAGCCTGCTGAGAGGTGCTTAGGGACTGGAAATCATCCCTCCAAGTAGGACCACAGCCTTTCCTCCTTCCCTTTTTGTATACCCTGGAGATGACCTGTTTTTTTTCTGTAATACTCTCTCCATAACACACCATATTGCCCAAAGTGATGGAGCTAACCAAGCAAAGCTCTGGATCACTAAGTCATTACCACACTCCCTAGATGACAGACATAGCACAGATCCAATAAAACCCGAGAGAGGATTTTTCATAGGTTCTGACAAGCCGCTCCTAACATCTCCATGACAAACCGAGGGCCAGGACACTCAAGACAACATTGGAGGAAAACTGTAGAGATCTGTGTTTAGTGGGGAGAAAAAAACAACGTGTGGGAAAGACTCCGCTCCCACAGTTATTCTAACATCTTCTAATATTTATCAGATTAAATACTGTGCATGTAAACCTTCTTCAGTTCATTTGAGTCAGCTCTTGGCTGCTAACACTCAAAGCAAACACCAAAACTAAGTTGAGCCTTGTGCTCATCCCTAATCAGGATTTTTATGTTTTCATAAGACATTTAAGCCTACAGCAATTTGATTCATACACACAAAAATCAGAATACAGGATGATGCACTATCGCCATGACTTACTGAGTAGCCATGAGATTACTCAGGGATCAAAGATAAGGCACATGAGTGATAGTCTTCATTAAAAGAAGCTGGGCATTTGAAAGAAATTTGATAAGTAATAGCTTATGTGGTCGACATTGTTCGATGCTGCATGAGTAGAGACAGCTCCTCAGAGCTGCATATTAAATTCACTTTCAATTAGTATGGTTCAGCATTTTATTCTTATGATTTGTATGCTTGGTGATACTTTTAAAATTAACTGTGCCATGGACAGACAGATCACACACTTCCCAGCTGCAATAATTCTCCTAATGCTATATCTTTACAACAGTAATTACCTTCTTTCTGAAAGAATACGCGTTTCGAATCTCGTGACACTTCATCTATTACTTTTCCTATATTAGAGCTACCTCAGCGTATTACATTTTTTCCCTTAACGACTTTTTTTTTTTTCTATTAGGAGACCACAAAGGCCTCAGGGCAAAGGAAGTGCATTAGGGGGGAAGCATTTTAGCAGAGTTGGGATTTCTAAGGGGCACACCGGGCCACTCTTGCCAAGAATACAGCAAACAGCGGATCCTCTACTTCCTGTCAGTTTTGACATACATTTCAAAACAAAAGACTATGAAGCTCACCATTAACGTAGCAAATTAAATTGCCAACACAGGGCTGGAGAGATGGCATGGTGGTTAAGAGAACTGGCTGTTCTTCCAGAGGACCTGGGTTTCACTCTCAGCATCCACGTGGTGTCTCAGAACCATTTACACCTGTAACCCCAGTCCTAGGAGTTATGTGACGGCTCTTCTAGCCTCCCTGCATCTCATCTTCTCAGCTGAGTGGTCACCCTACCTCACTCCTCCATCAGCTGGTTCACCACCTGATCCAACCAGTTGGACAAAGAGGAATCCATTTGCCCTGTCAGAGGCTCTTTCATTTGCTCACCGTGGACGTAGGTGCTCACTTTGTGTGAGGACAAAGGTCTCCAAAACCAAAGACCTACTTACTGGAGAATGCCACAGGAATTATTGCATGATGGAAACAAGCCATCTAGGGCTCAAGCACAGGCTGAGGGCTACTGCAAAGCTAGGAAAAGGATCCAAGAACCTGCCAAAGGCTCCTTCGCTGCTGTGTTCTCTCTCAGGAGCGCTGACAGTTGGTTTTACCCCCTATGCTTTCCCTGCTTCCTGGATTTCGTTTCTTCTGCTCTGTCCACCCACAGAGAGTGTCCTCCAATCCACCTGCCCAAACACTACCCATCCAATGCTGATGCTCAACGCCACCGTCACCACAAGGTTCAGTGTGCACCCATCTTCTTTCTGCCAAGCCCAGTGGTAGCAGAGAAACACAATGAGCCACACATCCTTGGAAAGCAGACCAACCACCCTATGCAGTTACTGCCCCAGGACTGTAGCCAGTTACCAGTTTAAAAAGGACACACCTCCTTCGCCCCAAACAAGGGATCCTGGTCTGGAAAGAATGTTGTGGGCTCTGTACAGAAGCAATGCGTCTCCAGCCTCCTTTTTATCTTAGATGTATATAACTCACCCTTGAGTAAGTAAGTTCTAACTTAACTACACTCTAAGAAACTACTATAGTTTCTTCACACTGTACTTACACAATCAGGCTTTCACAGCTGTGGGTCTGCACCAGCAAATATAACAAACCATAGATTGACAATACTGAGGTGGGAAAATTTCACCTATACAAATATAAGCTTTTTTTTTCCCTCGTTGTTAGTCTCTCTAAAAAAAAAAAAATACAGTAAAACAATTTACATCCTATTTACACCATATTTTGTTTTATAAGTTTTCCAGAAGTGATTTACAGTTTATCAGAGAATAGTTTGTACGTAAACATTATTCCACTTTAATATAAGGGACTTAAGCATCCACGGATTTTGAAATCTGCAGGGAGTCCTGGAATCAATCTTCCTCAGATATGAGGGATGACTGTAATGCTATGTTAATATTTTACAGCTTGCTGTGGGTTGGGTAAGTGGCCTCAAAGGTCCATGTGTTGAAAGCTTGGTCCCTAGCCTGTAGTGCTTCCAGGAGGCAAACCTTTGAGGAGGTAGAGGCTAGTGGGAAGGAAATGAAGTCACTGGGGGTGGGGATGCCCTTGAAAGGGATCCTGGGACCCAGCCCCTGCTGTGTGTGTGTGTGTGTGTGTGTGTGTGTGTGTGTGTGCATGTGTGCATTTCTCAGCCACACAAGTTCTGCAGCTGTCTCCAGCACACACTGTGGTAGTTGTGGCCTTCCACAGGCCCGAAGGCAATGATGCCAAGCCATCACATACGCAACCCACTGAAATTCTGGTCCAAAATATACATTTCTTCCTTGAAAATGATCTAAGGTGTTTTGTTACAGTGGGAGGAGGCTTACTAATACATTCCCACCTCATACCATTTCCTTATTTATAACTCAAACTTCTTGAAGGCAAGACTCATCTCTCCTGCTTCTTATTTCCAATTCATCACACAGCTGAGTGCTTTGCACAGTGTCTCATTGTCTATGGGCTGCTGTGGCTCAGGAGACTCTGAGCCCCAATACCTGGCATTTCTGAGAACCACTGTGGGGTGACTGTCCTTCACTGTACAGACAGAACATACAGTATAAGAAACTGGATCCCAGGGTCACCCTCTTCAAGGTCATTGACAAAGCACACCAAGACACATGCAGCCTACACTGCAACGGCTGTAGAAATTCTTCTCTGTCAGAAATGTGTTTAAATTTTGTTGATGACCACTACAGGCCCCTAAATAGTTGACGATTAGCTGATTATTTACCAAGGTCTTAGAAGTCGAGATGCATAACTCACAGCACATTAACCAATAGGCACAAGATACAATAAAGCAGTCATCAATATAAACATGACTACGCAGCGTATGAGACCCCATTCCAAGGCTCCTGAGCTCCCAGAGGGCCCAGCTCTTCAGCACTGTTTCTATGGAGGTTGCCACCTGTCTTTTGGTGGGAAGAGTACGACATTCTTCAATGGGGCCTTGAAAATAATCAATTCTTTCTGAGAACTTTCTCAATAGCAGTTATATGCAACAATCAAAAAAAGCCTATAACAACTGCTTCCAAGTGAATTTTCAGATGATGCACTTAGCTCATTGTGATGTTGAGTGCATAATTACCTTATCAAGAATTTCTGTCAACTTCGTATATAATGTGCTCATCGTCTCTTGCCAAAAGCTAAGTATTAGTACATTTCTAACTAAAAACATGCCTGGTGGATCAAAATAAAACAGCTTATATTTCTCACCAAAGTCATTTAAGGAAATGTAGATCACTGCCAGGCTTCACTAAAAGGAAGAGTTTTCCCATGGCAATTTTTAATTTCATGCAGTGTCTTAGTTTCTTGTTGTTATTGTTGATTTTGTTTTGTTTTTCCTGCCATTGCTGTGAGGAGAGATCCTGACCAAAGAAACTTAAAGGAGAAAAGGTTTCTTTTACCTCAGCAGCTTGAAGTGGGTAGATATTCTCTCCAATCAGAAGAGGAATATAATGAACGCATCCATGCAGTGCCCATCTCAATCCCCCCACTTTTATATAGTCCAAGGAACAGTGCCTGAGGAAGGATGCTACCTTCTTACCTCAATTAGCACAACCAAAGACATGCTGAGGGGCCAACTCTTACGAGAGTCTAACTTCTGTAAAGCTGTCAATCAACGCTAGTCATCACACATAGTTTTGAACGGTCTGCTTAAATCTCTTTTCTGTTTAGACCCTCCATGTTAACATGACTTACTACTAGCAATTTAAAGGAAACAGGGACTGAAGCAATGGCTCAGTGGGCAAAAGCACTTGCTGTGAAGACTCGTGTTCAAATCTCCAGCACCTAGATAAAAACAAACAAACAAAAAAAAAACAAAACAAAACAACACAGCAAGTGCATACAGGTCCATATACCTGTAGCCCTGGCGCTGTGAAGAATGGAGACAAGACTATTGCCAGGACTCACTGGCTGTCAGTCCAGCTCTGCAGTCAGTCAGAAACAGCATCGCAGGGGAAGAAGGTGGTAAGGGATGGAGTAGGACACTTCCTGTTCTCCTCTGCCTCTGAACACAGACCACATGCATCACACACACACGCACACACATACACCACATACATGAACCACAAACATGAAGAATACAAATCTGTTTTCATAAGCAGCATGTGCACTTCAGATATTTAAACAGCTTTGCTTGAAAAGTGAAATTCCTTGTTGCTTCAAGACCTGTACAAGCAAGTATATGTACACACTTATTTCTTTCTCTTTTATAGTTAACCCATGAAGAGTCATCTTTAATGTGACCAAGCAAAAATACACCCTCTTAAAAAGAGGTCCTGCTCTTTCCTGACTGTAAGAAACTCCCAAAGTGGATTCATAATGAATTGTCTGAATATGACTTCAAACAGATTTACATTAAATATATTAACCTTTAACTCACCTATATTTTAATAGCATATTAAAGTTATATTTGAGATCAATTCATGGCTTAGAACGAAAACCCCATAGGCTTTCTAGAACTCATATTAAAGGTTAAAGTGATTCATATTTTTTCTCCACAGAATCTGGTCAGACATATGACTTTGTAGTATGACTAGGGATGAATTTCTGATGGGCACAGCAGGAATCATTCCTGTCGGTACAAAAATTCAAAGACACTTTTGGGAAGAAGATAATGTATGCAGCCCGGGGTTTTAAGCTTTTTTACATTGAAAAATGATAGGCATAGCAATGAAGAGAGAGAAATATAAAAACGCTAATTCTGGATGAAGTTCATCCATCATGTACTTCACATTCCTTGGCATTTGCATGGTATATTAAATACTGAAGTTTCAGAAAACAAAAGCAACAGAATCCAGCTGAATGGGGACAAAAGCAAAGCCATTTCTCTTCATCTGTGGCTTTCTAATAAACCCAGGATCATGACAGGAACTAGTCAGTTGTGGTTATTCACAAATACATAAGGTTGTTTTGCCTAGCCATGCAACCTACTACTTCCATTCTAGGATGACACCAACAAGCTCCAGTGACTAGAAAAAAATCTGGTCAGTGTCTAGAATAGTACTCAGACATGGCTGATGTCTCTTTTTGTCATGCAGGTTTATCAGGGTCAGAATGTAATATAGAGCCTAAGAATTATTTCAACACCTGCCTGAATTACTGTAAAACTCTTCAAATTATGCCAGTGGCAACCAACAGCTGCCTGGTTTGACTTAAGTCCCATTCACCCAGAGAAAAACTATGCCAAGTACTAGAAACCTAGCCAGCTTCCCAGGGTTAGTGAGTTCATGCACCTTAGGAAAGAATCATTATTGCTACTTTGCTAGACTAGCATAATACCTTACTACATTGTACATACTATTTTACGCCACAGATAAGTAAAGCTGCTACTTTTAATCAAAGACGCCTGTTTTTATAGCAAATGAAAACCAGTAAACTACAATTGGACACAACACAAAAGATTAACATACCATGGAGAGCTCAGTCCCAACACACACATCTACATCACAGCTCCAGCATCTGTGTCTTAGGGAACATCATGGAAGAGGGGCCAGAAAGTAAGAGGCAGAAGCTGAGACCCCTCCCCACCAATCCACTGCCTGCTGGGTCCACCTGCGCACAGCCAGTAGAGGTAGGCTGTGCACTATCCCCTAAACTCCATCTTTGGGCTCACCACTTCGCCTACCTTCCTAAGGAGGCCTGCTGGGCCCCAGAAAAATACAGGTTAGACCCTTACCCACCAATTCCCTGCCTCCAGAGAACCCCTGGGGCCATAACCACCAGCAGCGAACTGTGCTCTGTCTCCTGAGCTAAAGGCCAGCATAAGAATACAATGAACAAGAACCAGGGCAATATGGTACCAAAAGAGCCCAGCTATCCTACACCTGCAAGCCTTGGATATCCTAACATAGCCAAAGCACAAGAAGATGACCTTAAATCTAATCTTATAAAGATGATAGTCTTTCAAAGAGGAAATGAATAAATCTTTTAAAGCAATATAGGAAAATACAATCAAATAGGTGAAGGAAATAAATAAAAGTGTTCAAGACCTGAAAATGGAAACAAAAGCAATAAAGAAAACACAAACTGAGGGAATCCTGGAGATGAAAAACCTAGGGAAGAGATCAGGAACTACAGATGCAAATATTAACAACAGATTCTAAGAGATGGAAGAAAGAATTCCAGGCATAGAAGATATTATAGAAGAAATCAATACATCTGTCAAAGGAAATGTTAAATCTGAGAATTTCCTGACACAAAACATCCAAGAAATCTGGGATACAATGAAAAGACCAAACCTAAAAATATCAGGAGTAGATATCAGGAGCCTTAACTCTAAGGCTCAGAAAATATTTTTAACAAAATCATAGGAGAAAAGTTACCCAACCTAAAGAAAGAGATGCCTATAAACATACAAGAAGCTAACAGAACATCAAACAGATTGCCCCCCCCCAAAATCCTCCTGCCACATAATAGTCAAAACACTAGATGTACAGAACAAAGAGAAAATATTAAAAGCTGCAAGGAAAAAAGGCCAAGAACATCATGAAATTTGCAGGTAAATGGATGGAACTAGAAAAGATAATCTTGAGTGATGTAACCTCGACCAAGAAAGACAAATATGGTGTGTACTCACTTACAAGTTGATAGTAGACATAGAATACAGGATAACCATGCTACAGTCCACAGACCCAAAGGAGCTAAGTAACAAGGAGGGCCCAAGGGAGGGTGCTTGAGTCTCACTGAGAATGGGAAATAATGTAGACAACGGGAGTGGATGGAGGGAAGAAATGGGGTGAGGGAGAGGAAGGGGGAGAGAAGAGAGGAAGAGGGATCAAGTTAAGTTAGGTGGGGGAGAATATGGAGAGAGACTGGAACTAGTGTGGGTGGGATCTCTGGGATGAGCTAGAAACCTAGAACAATGAAGGCTTCTAGGAATCTATGAGCGTGACCCTGGCTGAGACTCCTAGCAGTGGCCATCTCCTGTGGCCAGAAAAGACCTCCAATAGAGGGACTAGGGTACCAACTCAGCCTCAAAACTTGTGGTCCACAACTTCTCCTGCCAACAAGATGTGCAGGGTTAAAAATAGAGAAGAGGTTGAAGGAATGGCCCACCAAGGACTGCCCTAGCTTGAGACCCAGGCCGTGAGAGAGAGCACACCTCTGACACAGTTATATTCTGCTGTACTTCCAGAAAGGTACCTGCTATGGCTGTCATCTGGGATGTTTCACCTAGCAACTGATGGAAACAGATTTTGCAGAGACCCCCAGCCAAACACTGGGTGGAGCTTGGGAAATTCTATGGAAGAGAGGGACAAAGGATTGAAGAAATCAGAGATATCAAGGACACCACAAGAACACACACAGAACCAACTAGCGTGGGCCCCTAGGGGCCAATGGAGACTGAAACAACAGAGACCATACACAGGATGGACCTAAGCCTTCTGGACATACGGAACAGTGGTGTAGCTTGGTCTTCACGTGGAACTCCTCTAACAGCGGGAGCAGGAGCTGTATATGACTCCGATGCCTACCTTTGGATCCCTTTCTCCTAGCTGGGCTGCCTTGCTTAGATGATAAAACTAGTCCTACTGGAACTTGATGTGGTAGAGCAGGTTGATATCCAGGGAAGGTTTCCCTTTTTCTGAGAATTTTTGTAGTCATGAGGTTATTGTATAATTGATTTCTGTAAACCCCCCCCCCCCAATCTGGTTGCAATCCTGGTTCTGAGAATCTCTTATCTCAATGTTGTCTAAACACTGCTCCTGAATTTTCCCCTATATGCCAATAAAACAGCTTACAGCTAACCACTGAGCAGTGAGAATATAGGGCTGGACTTTCTGCCAACAGGAGGAGTAAGAGAGAGGAAGTAAAGGATTCAGCCAAGGGAGAGGTCCAGGTGACATCAGGAAAAGGAGCTGGAGCCAAGAAAGCTACAAAGTGCAAATATCTCTAGGATGTATACTGGAGGAAACCAGATTAGTTTAGAGGGTTAAGTATAGAGTAATAACTCCTCAGTTATTGTGCTGTGAAGCTTATTGTTAAACAAATAGAAAAAAAGCCAATTATTTGTGTGATAGGATAAGAGAGAAACTGAGAAACAAACATAGTTTTATAAAAATAGCTTTAACACCTTTTCTGAGGAGAGGGGGAGGACAGGAGGATGTGGGTGGTAGAAAGATGGGAGGTAAGACAAGAAGGAAAAGAGAGAGGGAAGGCCGCAATCTGGATATGAAGTAAATTTAAAAAAAAAAAAAAAGCCAGAATCCAAGAAGCCTGATGTGAAACTATTTCCCCTAGAAATAGCTGAATAAATAAGATCTGAACAATGGCAGTACTGAGGGAAACGTTACTGTGGAAGGGGAAATTTTTCTGAGGATTCAGCCCCTAGATAAGAACTATAGGCAATTAGTGACTGCTGGGAAAATGAGAATCAGCTTCTCCCAAGAATGAGCTCCCTTATTAGTTATTTAATGCAAAGATGCAAAGTGGTCAGCCTTGAAACTATATATATATATATAGTGTATATATGGTGTATACATTATATATGCATATAATACATATATATACATATATGGTGTATACATTATATATGCATACACAGCCACATACACATATGTAAATAATAATGAAAGAAAAAGAGGCTATGGGCTTGAGTAGCAAAAATGGAAGAGGTTTGAGAGGAGGTAGCTGGGAGGGGCTGGAGCTACAAGAGTCTAAATCACGCCTTAATGAGCTAACGAAAGGAGGCTCTTAGCTACATAGGGAAATCTGACTATGAACCAGTCTGCCCTGGCCTGAAACAACACCTACATCTACTTGCTGCATACCTGTCCCATGCCTCAGTTTCTCCTTGGGTGGGACAACAGAGGTGCCTCACTGGGTATCATGAGAACTAAATGGAGGTAGCATGTGGACAGGTCTCAGCCCACACCATGTGTCATACCAACACTTATCACAGAAGTGATGAGATCGTGTGGCTGTGGTTTCTGCCCATTCAACTGTACTGCTCTCTCCAGAGCCTTTCCGTCCCACCTCGAAGGCAGAAACAGCTGATGTAGGAGCTACAAATCATGCATTTCCCTTATTGTTAGTCAATTCAAGTAAATGTGATGCATCCTAAGTCTGGGGGTCTACCTTTGCAATGTTTATACTTTAAAGACTCTTCACAGATTCTACCTTTATAATTAAGGTCCACAGCAAAACTTAAGCAGGGGAACTGAAATTCCTCACGCAGTCCCTCTCTCATCACAGGCACAGCCCCTCCTGCTAACATCCCCACCAGGAAGGTACGTTAGTTATAATCAGCAAGACCTCAAGTCTATGGCTTATATAGGAGGTCCGCTCTTGATGTTAAACATTCTCTGGTTCAGACACGTGCATAATGGTGTAAATTCATGCCTTACAGTATCAACAAAGGCATTTCACTGCCCTAAAAGCCCTGTGTTTTGCCTGGTCACCCCTTTCTGCAGCTCCTGATTGACTGACCTTCTCCACTCCCTTGTAACTTCCTATCTTTTGACCTTCTCCACAAATTGACTTTTATAAAAGGCATGTAGCCTTTCCTGGATGGCTCTTAGTGATAAACATTTCAGTTTCCTCTTTGTCTTCTCCTGGCTTGATAGGTCATTTCTTTTTAAGCCCCGAATGCCCTTTGTCTGTACACACCTGCTAATTTATCTGTTCTACTGAAGGATAGAAGAGACTGAACTTCTGACCTACCACCTGAGATTGTGATTTTCAAACACCGTGAGACCTTGTAGTATTTCTGAAAGCCACTGTGATGTGAATTTCTCTTACCAAAGACCATAGGAAAAAATAGTCTGTGAGTGGTGCTTCTAACAGGTTCACAACAGAAACACCCGACTTTGTGATCCTCCACACCCTCCTGACTACTGTCACCTTTGTTAGCCATTTCTACTTAAGACTCAGGAGCCAGAATCCTAGCACCTGCCATCAGCCCCCAAGCCAGAAGGCCAGCAGTAAATCCCGAAACTCATTCTAAACTTCTGAATGAATGCCGCTTGTGCTTCTTAGGAACATGACAACTCAAGAGCCACTGAGGAGTGCTTCAATGACTTCTGTGCCTCCTGGGCTTGTTTGGTTAATGATGATTAATGCAATGAAATAGATTGTGTTATTTAAACTGGGGTATTCCTGTTGTATTTATTAAGGTCTAATTTACAGAAAAGAAATTTCAGTCATTTTAATTCAACAGTTGATGAATCTTAACAGAGACTGCCATGTAAACATCACCAGAATGAAAGCATGAAATGTTCCATAGAACCAAGGGTTTGCTGGTGCCCTGTGCTGTCAGTGTCTTCCCATCATCCCAGCAAAAGTAGCATCTACTCTTGAGCAGCAGCAGCCACAGACCCTGATCACATGCTCTTTCATTCTTGGTTTCCCTTCTGTCTCTCATTTCTCCTTTCTTTCTTTCTTCGAAAGTGAATCACTATTCAGTCCAGGCTGACCTTGACAGTACAATCTTCCAAGATCTACGATAACAAGCATGTGCTATCACAACAGATCTGGCTCCTTTAGCCTATTTCTTTTAAGATTCATCCATGTTGCATTTAGCCGTACCATGACCCTGAAGTATTACATTAAAACCTGGAGCAAGCAAGCTGGTACTGGCCTGGAAGCTTCCTCCCTACTGGCTAGCCTCCTAGTTCTGAAAGTGCTATGCACACCACTAGAGGAAAAGAATAATCAATCTAATGCAGGTGTGACCTCTATATGCACTAAAGTAACAACTAACCTGGAAAGCATGCCAACTGGTACAATACAGGCTAGAATGTCATACAAGTAACCAAACACTTTCTGATTGGATTTAAGGACTTCTACACAGGATGAAACCGCTACCTGTTACTACCATTGAGCCAACAACCTATGGTTGGACAGGTAACAGGTCCTGGGAGAGAACCTACCCTGGGAGAGAACATTTACATTTGCCACTGTTCTGCTAAATGGACATCTCCTACTGACCTAGATTATGCCCATAGATTAAGACATTTCTCAACCTTATTTGCAATAGATGATGGATAACACAGAGACCCACAACAGACCAAGATACAAAGATTAAAAAACTGCAGAATGTCCAGCCTTAAATTAAATTACATATATATGTAATATATATCATATATATATATATATTCTATATTAATATCACACTCCCTCCTCCAAAGGTTCAGGAGTCACTGTGTAAGGGGAGACAGAGGTGGATGACTGGAAGGAAACAGTGTTTTCTAGACACAATCGTGTAGCTGCAAGTATCAACTCAGAGTAGATGTGACAGCATGCACAACTTGCATAATCTCAAGCCAGACAAAGCCCCAGCATTGAAGGGGGAGTTGGGCATAAAGTCCCACCCCTAGCCAAGAAGCTATTGGCAACTCTTAGCTGCTGACAGCGGGGACAGTATTTTTCTCTAAAGTATAGACCCTGCTAAAATGACCACACTCCAGTGGAAGGCCACACATTCTACAGCATTTGAGCACTACAAATAGGCCTTGATAGGCCTGTGGGGCACAAAGACACAAAGTTGTGTGGGAAGAGATGGAGGGTATATCTGGGGAGATTTGGGGGAACGAAGGTAAATATGATCAAAACACCATTGTCGGAGAGTCTCAAAGAACTATTTTTAAGACATAAAAAATGCAATGTAACAAAAGGTGCCACATGTGGTACATTAAAATACTCCAAGAGGATAAAGAACTGTGTTCAACATGTTCCCAATGCCACCTTTCAATGACAGTTGGGCCTCACTGGGAGATACCAAGAAACCAGAGTTCTGTGAAGTGAGAGACATCTTTTCAGGAATGCCATCCGTTGGCAACCATGACATATTTTACTTCTCCCCTTAAGAGCTGACAATTCTGAAAGGGGTTCTCCAGGGTGACATCAGGAAAATGGCTAATTGAAGACCTGAAAATCCACTGCTGCATAAAAAGAAGTAAATTCGCAGAGACATTGCTAGGATCAGTTTGCTGAGAACTCTGGAAGTGAGCCAGTATCTTTCGGGCAACCTTAGGATTCCTTCGTCAAAGTAAACAGCTGAATACTGTGTTGGAAGAGTAAACTTTATGGTTCTTTGGCTTGCCCTACTCCACCTTCCACCTCTATACTAACCTTGAAATCAGTTCACATTTCTGGTACAAGTCTAGAAGCCACCTGAAGGAAATAACAGCCTGCTTTCAGAGACACTCCCAAATAACTGGCCCTTCTAGAAATTATCTGGAGACCATTCTCAATGGTAATCTGCACATTGCCTTACTTGAAACCCGCACAGTAGGAAATGCCTGAACCCTGGGGGAGAATTGGCACATAATATTTCTAGGCAAGTATTTCCATTCTGTAGTTGCTTAAGTAGTAGATAATATCCATGGCAGATTAGAAGAGATCACCCAAAAAGCCTTTTAGTAAGAGCTAGGGAGTAAAATGATCACAAGCTTTTGTAAAGCCACTGCATCTTCAGGGAACACAGTATGCCACCTGGCTATGTGGAGATGCGTATATGCCCGGGGTGGAATGGAGACTGCTCTGAACTGTAGCCTCTAAGTCTAGAGTTCACGTAAGCAGAAAATGAACAGTAAAGCAGATTGTCAGATGCTTGGAATTATGTTCAAAGCATGCCCCAGAAGACACACACGGCCCCTTAGCAAAGACTAGGCTCTAGCTGGACACCTTTACGGGAATCTTTGTCAAACCATAATCGAACTAACTACTAGATTTACTAGACAGTTCAGCAGCGTGTATGACAAGTAATCCTACTTTACATAATTTGTTAAGAAATCACTGAACAAACAAGTGGCAAAATCTACAATAAACAGTATCAACAGTTAAATATGGAGTTGGGTAAACTTAATTGCCATAGGAGACATTATACTCTTGAAACAAAAGTCTGGTTTGCAACAAGGAGATATAAAACCTGTGAAGATGTAGCAAGCAAGTCACATGTCAGAGTGGGAAAACAATCAGTGTAAACAGTCCCAGAGGAAGGTCAGATGGTGGGCTTAAAGATTTCAGCTCAGCTCTTTTACATATACTGAAGAGACCTAAAAGAAATCTTGTTAAAAAAAAATACAGGGAAAACAAAACAGGACAAAAACATAGAAAAAAATTAAGTAGAAAATATTTTTAAAAAATGGCAGGAGTGAGAAGAAAGTATCAGCCACAAAGGAAGGACCTGAAAGGCAGGCTGACATCACCAAGTCTGGACAGAGAGGGAACCAAAGAGCAAAGAAACAACAAACCTGAAGCCAGCAGTTCTCAGCCTGTGGGTTGTGACCCCTTTAATAAACTTCTCTCTCCAAAAACACCTGTACTACAATTCATAAGAGTAACAAAGCTACAGTAGTGAAGTAGCAATGAAAATAATAGTATGGGCGCTGGAGAAACGGCTCAGTGGGTAAGAGCACTCATTGGTTGCCCTTCCAGAGGACTGAAGTTCAATTCCCAGCACCTACATGGCAGCTCACAACTGCCTGTTGCTCCAGTTCCAGGGATCAGGCACCATCATGCAGATAAATATGCGAGCAAAACACCAATGCACATAAATTTAAAAAAATAAACATTTTTTTTAAAAAGGAAAGAAAATAATTTTATGGTTGGGGGTCACCACAACATGAGGAGCTGTATTAAAGGACTGCAGCATTAGGAAGGCGGAGAACCACTGTCTTAAGCAATACATAGAACACCACCCAAAAGGCTAAAACACACATGAAGAGAGTAGAGAGAGGGGAGGGGAGAAGAAGAAACAAGGGTTAGAAGAGTATTTGAAGAAGCTATGGCCCCAAACTTCTCAAATTTGATAAAAGACATGAATCTAAACTTCAAAGCCCAGTGAATCACAAGTAGGTCAAACTCAAAAGGACTGATACCTGGACATGAGTTAGGTCAATTGTCAGAAGCTAAAGTCAAACAGAGATCACAGAAGCAAGAACAAGTGACCGTCACTCACAAAGGATCCCCAAAAGATCAATAGCTGGTCTCTCACAAATCACGTATGAGAAAGGGCAGCACAGGGCATTTTAAGGCTATAAACTGGAAAGAAAAGAAAAGAAAAGAAAAGCCTATGAATCAAAAATTCTATATATAGCAAAGCCATCCTTTTAAAACGAAGGAAAATTTGAGCCATTCCAAAATAAAAACTAAAAGCATTAGCTATGAAAAACATCCTACAAGAAATAAGAGAAAAAGATAGCAAAGAAACATAACTCCTCTCTTGTCTGATTTAAAAGACAACCGGGTAAAATAATGATTGCATGGTTGGGGTGAGGAGCACACAACATACAAAGATTTACTTTGTAAGAAAACAGCATAAAGAAGGAAGATTGGCATCGCAGAAGGCCAGCATATGTATAGAATTGGCATTAAGTTAGTATTCATCTGAAATAGGCTGCTACATGTTATGATGTTCACCTTGTTATGGAGAATAATAACTAAGAAAATTATACAAAAATACATGCCTAAAATAATAGAATTAAAGTAGTATGCTAGAAAATGTCTTTTGAATGCAAAGGAAGGTAACAACAGAGGAACAGAAAAACACTTTTACAGACAAGGCACTTAGAAAGCAGAGTTTGAATCATGATTCTTCCTTATCAGAACATATGTTAAGTGGAAAAATACCTTCAGTTACAGGGCAGACACTGGCAACATATATTTTTAAAATACAACCCAACCACATGATGTCTATAAGAGGCTCACTTTATATTCACAGACACAGAGAAAAACAGCAAAAAGATGGAACATGATGCACTGCAACCTTGCAAGAGTTGGCTTAGTTAACATGATGCTAGATAAAATGGTCTTTAAGACAAAACTGTTAGCAGAAACATGGAAGGGCATTTTACAGTGATGGACGAGTACATCAGTCAAGAAAATATAATCATCAAAAAACATACCCACACCTAAAATACAGCCAAGACTTACAAATAGTATCCTGAACACCTTGGTCAACAGCCCTGCTCTGAAATAAAAAATGTGTGGTTTGCCTAAGTTTGCGAAAACTTGAGAAACAAGTAAACCCTTGGAAAGGTGTTGAGTTCTCACTCTTGCTACCCACAGAAAGGATCCAAGGAGTTAATAACAAAGTACTGGTAAAGGAGCTCCATGGCACAAATGTAGACAGCAGGGTAGAGTAGCATTGGCTAATGATGCTCCAGTGTACAGGCACGAAGCAGAGACTCTGGGAGGTAAGATCGCAGACCCTGAAACATACTCCCCGGGCTTATATCTAGGCCTCTCCTAGCCACAGAAATCTATATCTGTATCTGTATCTGTATCTATTTATATCTATACCTATACCTGTACCTATATCTACAGATATGACTAAGTTTGGCTATAACCACACCATTGAGAGGGGGACCTAAGAAATGATTAGTAAATGTAAGCGGTTAATATTTTCATCATCATCATCACCATCCTCCACCCACAATGAGCACAGTTCCAAGTCGCTCTGAACCTTCAAAGGCGAACTTTAATGATAGGGACCAAAAGAGAAGGCAGCTTTGCCTAACAGAAAATAGGCCTGGTTGTGGCACGATGAGGTTACTTTATCCCCGGGGGCATCTAAAGTAGATGATGCCATCAGCATTGGTGTCCACATTCACAGATACCCAAGAATGACTTCTCATCCTGGGTCAGGCTGATCACAATGAAGTTTAGTGGGAGAGACTATATATTCAACCTTCCTATACACCAAGAAATCATAAGAAACCCACCAACCTACTACATGCATTTACACACACACCCCATACACACACTAGCCTTTTTCAGTGATAGAAGTGGACAACCTGGGATTGCTCCCCAAAAGGGAGGGCCTGGGAAAGAAAACTATATAGTCTGACCTGTGGGTTGCAAGGTTCATGTTTCGTAAAACATGAATGATGCTATAAAAAAAATAGAAAGAGAGAGAGAAAGCCATCCCAAAACAATAGAAAGTTCTTAGCAAATTGCACAGCTGTGCAATTCAAAAATGTAATATTCAACACTAGGGTTAACCAGTAGAAAGAATGTAGCTGAAGCCCAGATAAGCTATTTAGAAAATAAAATAAAGGAATCATACCTAGAAAGAAAGAAAAAAAAAAGACAAGAAAATAATAGAAAATGTTAAGGATCCTAGAAGGTCAATTTAGTGGGAGAGATGTCTGCTTGAAATTCAAGAAAGAAAAACCAAAAAGGATAAAGAAGAGATTATTTAAACTTGCAGTAAAATTTTCTTGAATTTCCTAATAAACAAATAATCAGAATGAGTCTGTCTCCACAGTATGTGGTTACTAGGTCTGAGATCAATGTATTAATAGTTATTCAGAAATTATAACAGAAAATGTCTTGATATTACAGTTATAATTTGTCCAGAAATTCATGTATAAAATCAATCCATTCATGATGAAATTCAAGCCACAATCATTTTGTCAACTTGGTACATTTATCCTAAATTTTATAAAAGAGAAAAGTGCACAGAAGTAGCCAAGAAAATTATTAACAAGACAAAACCATGACTTGTGAAGGGCTGGCTTCTTAAAGTTGATGACACTGGCTTCAGGGGAGACTGACAGTTTGTTCCACAGCACAGACATCAATAAACGGACTTAAATCCATGGTGGTGCATGCCTTTAATCCCAGAAATTGGGAAGCAGGAGCAGGTGATCTCTGTGAGTTCAAGACCGGGCTGGTCTACAAAGTGAGTCCAGGAAAGTCAGGGCTACACAGAGAAACTCTGTATCGAAATACTAAAACCAAAAACCAAACCAAACCAAACCAAACCACCACTACCACCATCAACAACAATGATGAAAACAACAACAAACAGATTCATATCCAGCAGTGGAGGCAAAGCCTGATCACACGTAACAGAAAATACTAACATTCAGAAACTGCTACTGAAAGAGTGACTACCTATCCTTGGCTACATGATGAGACATATAACCTGGGGTATAAAAAACTTTGACACATGAATGGGGGAAAACCTAAACAGATTGTACAAGATTAGAAATAATAATAATTAAAATAAAACCCGACAGGTGCTGGAGAGATGGCTCAGCAAATGAAGTCATAAGCTGCCAAGCCTGATAGCTTGAGTCTGGTCTCCAGGATCCACATGGTGGGAGGACAGAAGTGACTCCTCCAGGTGTCTTCTGACCTCCTCACTTGTGGCACGACACATGGGCATGCATGGGTGCATGCACATACACAGACAGACAGGTAGACAGACAGACAGAAAGACAGATAGGGCAAAAGGCACATCATCAATTAAATTAAAATTAAAAGACAACAACAGCATAAAATACTATTCATTTAAAACTAAAAAAGCATCCAAGTATTAGGAAATCTCACAAATAGTGCAGTGAAGATAGGAAATAACATCAAAGCCAGAGTCCTATCATAAAAGGCAGACAATACCAAATCCAACCCTAAATCTCTCTGGTACCCATATTGCTTCACACGAGAACTCTTTAAAATAGATTCACGATGCTGTGTGACACATGAGATAATCTATAATTTGTTATGTATAAAAATATTTCAACTTCATGCATAGTTTCTTTTTGGGAGAAAGGCGAATGGTTTGTTTTATTTTAAGAATGTATTTAAATTTTTTCATATAGTAGTCTTTCAATAGTGTTAAAATTATTACAAAGGTAGGCAGGATCCGACTCAATACTAGTTTACGTACGTCTTTTTTAATAATGCTATCTGTGATTACACATGAGAGTGTTGCCATTAGGATCACAAATGACACAAGTTGCTTCTCTTGAGTCTTTTGACAAATCATCTACTTAGAGCTGTGTGGTCTGGGTACTAACTTGGGATTAGTTACTGCAAAGAGAACAAGTCCCTCAATCATATGGGTCACTTCATATGACAAATGACACCAGGTTAAAAAAAAACTATCTTTATTGTCATTGATCTCACTGGCTTTTGGCATCTGAAAGGCTCTCACAGCATACCACAACTCATATCTCACAGAATACACACACAGAGGGAGAGAGAGAGCGAGAGCATTTATCTCTCTCTATGCTTCAAAGTCTTCTTCCTCAAGTACTGGTCAAGTGCCTGCTGTCCCTTCCCCTCCTCCCTAACAGATCCTTTTCCTCCATTATGTCACCAGCTTTATGTTAGAAGTTTTGACTCTCATTCAGCCCACAGTCTGTGTAGATGCTCAGGACCACGCAAAGGAAGAAACAGCACAGCTTGCAACTAGCTCATGTGTGGGAGTCTCTGGAGACACCCATCCCAGCCATCAGCAGGGTCACTCATCCTTGCAATCACCCAGTGACCCCTGCAGGCATCTAACGAGGCTTCTTTCTAACCACCATAAGGGTCACTTTCCTTCACAGAAGTCAAACTCACTGTAGTGGTCACCAGAGGAGAACAGAGGCCAGTGATCTCCCTGGGAATGAGAAGACCGAGTGAACAAATACTGAGGTCATAAACCTGAGACCCCATGGATGAGCTTGAACAGACAAAGACAAGGAAGGGAAGGATGTGACAGTGGCTCTCAGTATCCAGGCTGGGGTGTGGCAGGATCAGAGGAGAACAAGTCAAAAGATGTGTGGTTAGAGGACAGACACCATGCGGAAGGGAATGTCTATGAGACCCATGGTGGGCTGAATGGAGAAAAGGCCGATTTTGGAGTCAAGGTCTTGGGTTCAAGGCTAAGGTGGCTTTTGTTAAAGCCTGGGGGCTACCACTTCTCTTCTAAAATACAAAGCTGACTCTTACTGTCTACTGGGAGGAGAAGTGTACACACTACACTCAACCAATGGCCACCGTCATTACCCGTATTATTTCACTGGTGTTACCAGAGAGAGAGCATTTGGGATCACTCACCTAAGAATCCTGGGTGACAGCTCCTTTCATGTGTTACCGTGGCAAGTATATAACTCCCAGCCAGATACTTGGTGGAATGCTAGTTTGGATGTTGCTATGATGTTTTCATGAGAAGGATGACTTCCTCCAAAGAGAAGGGACCTCCTTTCAGACTCAAGTGACACTCATTCTACCCTGAGGCTCTAGCCTGCAGACTAAGGGACTCCTGACTGATACGCAGATATTTAGGAATGGAGAGTTGGGTCTCTGTATCCATTGGTTCTACACAAACTAAAGAACATGCTTATGGGAGAGACAGCTACCTACCCAGCAAAACTCCCCTCCCTCCACAATGTGTAGCTGCCTCTGAGAAATGTCTGTTCAGACACGCAGCATATGGTGACAAGTTCCTCCTGTGAGATGTGCATCACTGTTAGGCCAAGGCCCACCTCCTCACTGAATCCCACAGACTCCAGAGGCATAGGGAATAGGGGGACCACAGATGTTAAGATCTCTGAACCTTCTGTGGAAAAAGTATCTGCTGACAGCAGCGTCTGCCCTGGAGAACCAATAGGAGTAAACCTGCCCTGCACAAAGACACTACAAATCTGAGGATTGGCACGATGGTTAGCATTTCCCTAGTGAAGCCCTTCATCCTCAGCTGGGGCCTGGGAGGAGATCAATCATAGCAAGGTGAATGTGAGCACCTTCCAGAGAGCAGCTGGTCCTACACCAATCACCCAGCAGGACTCAGGAACAAGCAGTTGGAAGAATGCCTCTACAGGCCCAGCTGCCATCCCCTCCTCCCTGCACATGGCTCCAAAACCTCTCTTCCAGCTTTTCCAGGATACACCTGAGCCACATCCATAAGGCATTTCTCAGGCACCTGGGTGCTGGCCACCACACGAGGATCTCCATCCTGGGCCCAGGACAGGAAGTGGAGCAAGGGGTTGACCTGGTGACTAAGGCTATATCTTTCTATATCCATCCTAAGGAATACAGTTTTCTTTTGTTAGATGGCTGGCATCAAAGGTCTTAATCTGTCGGTCCTGTGAGGGTATTCAGGAATAATGGAACAGACTGTCTCCGTGTTGCTAAGGACAGCTCAGAAGTTATGGCTGGTCCCCAGCCAGTGTGTGTACTGCCAAACCATTCCTCACAAAACCAGCTTCTCCATCCCCATGCTGGATTTGCCATAAGGTCACCCACCCAAAAGCGAGAAGGGTTGGGGTGGGATATAAGGGATATATGAAACAAGAACAACCAGGTGGAGTTCTTTTTGTTGTTGAAGCTGGGTGGAGGGTATACCAGGACTCACTATGCCAGTCTTTCTCTCCACTTTTCTGCACATTTGAAATTTTCTATATTTAAAAAGAGAGAGAGAGAGAGAGAGAGAGAGAGAGAGGAAATCTCTTCTGTGAGCTGAACTACACAAGAGGAGACTCAACCAAATCCAAGCCACTATCTCCTCTGACACCATTTCAGGATATGACTGTCACATTCACGAAGGAAGTATCTTTCAGAAACACATTTGTTTCCGCCCCGCCCCCATTTCCATTAATAATTAGCACACATCATTATCTCCAAGTCCTATCACTTAAGACAAGATCTTAAATAATTGATTAATACAAAAGGAGAACACAACCACACTGCCTTGTTCAGAGCCCATCAAAGTTCCTCTTCTAGTCCTGACACAGTCACATCAATATCCTAATGCACACATGAAGAAGACCAGGCTGCAGATCAATACACACGCAGATGCTTGGGGTACTTCTCAGAGGGAAAACCCATCATCCGTCCCCACTCCTGGTGGTCCACACCTCCGTACCCTGCCCAGGAATGGTTCTACTCAAGAAAGAATCTTTACTTTACCAATGCAGTTTATAAGTGCACAAAAGAACTAACATTTCTTGACCTCTGGTAGAAGGTGTGTTGTCCCTACACTTTCATGTAAGTATTTGCACATGCACACACAGATCTTAGTGTCTGGAAAAAGCATCAGCATCCTTTCAAAGACTTTCAAACTGTCTTTGTTCTCTGTCTTCAAGAGCTGTCACTAGAGCAAAGGGAACAGATCAAGTTCGTTGACAGAATTGTCTTAGGAATCACTAAAGGAGCATGCTGGGAAGTAGAGCATGCCAATGCTGGGAGTCCATCAGCAATTAGCCGACACTACCCACCACCTCCTGTCAACAGCCACACGCTAGCTGCCACCGCCTCTGCCATTTACTCCTCTGCAGCCAGAGTACTGTCCAAGGTCACTTGGAGCTCCGGGGACCACTTACCACAAGTGACAGAGGCCTCTTCCAGGAGACAACACCAATGAGTCCAGACAACAGCACCTGGAAGGAAGGAGAGTAGAGGGAGGTGAGACACTTGGAAGTTGTCTTTCAGACCAACTTCAACCTGTTCCACCCAGGAAAGGTCATGTAAAACCCACACAACACAAGAGGCAAAGCTACGCCAACACGTAGCGTCAGCCTCCACAACATAACAGATACTCTGTTTCGCAGGGTCACAGAGAGGTCACCATATGGTGCAAGGTGCTGCTCTACACCGCCCATCACAGGACTATCCACCAAAAAGATCCCTCCCCCAACCCAAGGCTCATCAGTTCTCCATCACCCTATGCTCTTCCCATTTCCCAAGCTGCTCTCTTCAACCTCCTTTCAGAGTCCTAATCCCCAATACCAGGATCTCAAGATTTTTGTTTCCTCTTCCCATGCCCATGGGAAACTAGCTACTACGTGGCCCTTGGAAGCCTTCTGTGTTGGTGTCTCCACAGCCCAGGGCTCTGTCATCTCTTCTAAGCATCTCTTTGTCTGTAGCTTGTGCTCCTGGTACTCACTATTCTCCCATTCAACATATTCAAAATGCATCTGAAGCCATCACCTCCCAGACCCAGTGTTCCTCTTACAATCTCACCTTTCCATAGGAATGCTCCTTTGTCCTGGCTGCTCCTGCCTAAATCTCATTCCTTGTCAGCCCTCCCCTGTATCCAAACAGATGCAGAGCAGGAGGCTCTAGAGTGCTGTGCAAGACAATTATTCAGGAGGCCATAGCATAGATAAGCTATTTAGATGTGAGATCCTGGAAAGGTGGACCACGCACACCTGCCAGAGAGGGCTTCAGTCAGGCAGCCATGGACCCGACTGAAAGCCCTGGATGCCTTTTCCCTGGGACTCCACTAGGGTCCACCAGACCTGTGGAGATGGTGCTACTGGCAGAGCTACAAAGTCTGCTTGGTTACTGCCCCAGTAAAAAACTGTTCAGTTGCTGTGAAGAGACAGCATAGCCAGGGAAACTCTTATAAAGGAAGTCATTTAACTGGGGCTTGATTATAGACTTAGAGGACTAGTTCATGAGCATCATGGTGGGGGAGCTGATAGGAGTGGTGCTGGAGCAAATAGCTGAGAACTTCCCCAGAACTGGGGGCATGAGAGAGAGAGAGAGAGAGAGAGAGAGAAAGAGAGAGAAAGAGAGAGAAAGAGAGAGACTGGGCTTGGTGTGGGCTTTTAAATCCTCAAAGCCCGCTCCGAGTGACACACATCCTCCAACAAGGGCACACCTTGGTAGACCCTTTTCAAGTGATCCACCAAGCAATGGTTAAGCCTTTAAACACATGCGCCTATGGAGGTCATTCTCACTCAAAACGCCACTTTCATTCACCCTTAGCCCCTCTGCACTTGGCAGAACCAAATAGACCTGATAGGCTTTAGCCAATGCTTATGAATCTTCCAATCAGCACGGACGGTTAACCTTTACCCTCCTCCATGGGCTCCCCGGCAACCTCTTCGTGATATTCCCCCTCTAACGCTGAGGAGGCCTTTGCCTTCCAGTTCTATGGCCTCTGGGCATCTGAGTCTAATTCTTCCAAAAGCCTTCAAACCACGCATGCAACTTCGATCTCCAATACCCAAACATGCCCAGCAGCCTCCGTAAGGCCAGACTGAGTCTCCACAATCTCAAGTCATTTTAAAGTTAGATCATTAGGTCATTTCTCTACTGGACATCTTGTTACCACTCCTGTCACCATCGCCTGCTTGACATTTCAAATTCAACCTCCATTGCTTCACCTCCAAATCCTTCTCTTGGGCTTGGCTTGAAATTCCAACCAGACTGCCATCATTTTCTGAGCTCATAGCTCTACATAGTTCTAGGGTTAGTAAGTGGCAAAGCTGGATTGAGACTTCTGTGTGCTGAGCCATTAGAATGTGCCTTGCTGTCTTTTATGCTTAGACAATAGGCTTACTCACTCACCCCTAGCTATGTGATGAACTGGCTGAGGAAAATTGGGGCTTTCCCGCTCCCTCCCTTCACTCCTTTCTAATCACATGTACCAAATAAGGTTCTTGTGAGCCATGAACAGGTGAATGTCTGCAAGCCAGAAGATAACTCTCACAAGACACAGACCTTGCTGGCATCTTGGCCTTGGCCTTTGTAACCTCTAGAATTATGAGGGGGGAAAAAATCTAAGCCATGGGCTTCTGTGTGGTATGGTAATGATATCTGATTAATATGTAGTGTTTGCATCAGCATAACAAAATACCTCAGATAACTAGCTTACATAGAGCACAGACGGAGAGTAGGAAGACAGCTCAGTGGATAAAATGCTTGCTGCACACCAAGAGGACCTGAGTCCAGTCCCCAGGGGGCCATGTAAAAGCTGAACTTGGAGGCACACTTTTTGTAAGCCTCCTGGGCAAAGGCATGCGAATCCCTGGAGTTCCCTGGCCAATCAGTCTATCCAGTGGATGGGTTCCAGGTCCAGTGAGAGACCTGGTCCACGAAGGTATGGCGGAGAGTGACAGAGGTGGATACTCGATGCTGACCTCTGGTCTCCCCACATGTCCGTGCACTCACACAGACATGTACATAGGTACCTAGGGCCCCCGTGAACACATACATACTCATGCATATAACACACACACACACACACACACACACACACCCCTAAGGTTGCCCTGGGCTCAAGGTTCCAGAGGTCCCGATGAATGACTAGCTGTACTGTTGCCCAGGCCTGAGTTGAGGATAGCACAGTATGATTAAGATGTGTAAAGAAGAAAAGCCTCAGGGCCAGAAAGCAAAGGAGGGGAGGGAAGGAGGCCCCATAATACCCTTTAAGAGCTTGTGTCCAAACACCTGAGGGTCTCCCACTTGACCTCTCCAGCTACCATTTCCCAACAGCACCAGCCAAGAGACTTAGACTTCAACACATTGGCCTCTAGGGGTTATATGAGATCCCAATTACTGAGTATGCTACTCTGCCTGGAGTGGGACTCTCTCTCCCCACCCTCTCCCCATGCTCCTACTTAAGCAGAGGCTTCCTGCCTCCCAGGGTAGAAACACTGGGGTCAGTACTAAGGGCAGCAGGGGCCATGCCAGAACAGTTCAGAGAAGGTTTTTAAAACTCCTCTGAGGGGATGCTTCCTGCCCTTATCCATTTGTGACCCGAGGGAGCAAGGCCCATCCTTCAGAGCACAGTAGAAAAGAGTTTCAGAGCCCCTATTCCTTGACTATTGATTCTTAGTTTGAACTCTTTTTTTTTTTCCTCAACTCCAGCTTCCAGTGAGGAGCTATATCATGTTGTGGAGCGTTGGTAGTTCTGTAGGTTTATTTTATGTCATGCCTGTGAGGAATCAAGCTAGCTGTGAAATTACCAGGCCGTGAAACCGCTGACCCATTTAATTGACCGGTTTTGTTATTCAAAGTCCACAATTCGACAAGAATATAGGAAAAACTACAGAAGGTCAGAGAAGAGTAGCATATAATTAAACAGCTGTGGAAGAAAAAACAAAGAAAATGGGAAAGGCGGGACGCTGCTGCTTGGAGAGGGGAGCTTGCAAGCATGTCCAGAGTTAAAAGGATAACAACTCCCTCTTCCCAGCTTCCCTACCCAACCTAGGGAAGGTCAGAGATCAAACTAGAGTTGAGACAGAAGTTCCTGCTGCAGGCGGCAATGAAAAGGGTAATAGACTGTCAGGTAGTAATGGCCCTGTTACAGCAAAAGTGTTTTTCCATTGATGGTAGCACTGCCTGAAATGAGAGAGGCCCAGAATACACTAGCTCTGTAGATCTCATCTTCTTAATGCTAGAATGTTCTTTTGATGCCTACAATCAAGAATTTTGTTCAGATCATCAATTCTGATTCAAAGGCAAATGACGAGGCAACATTTTAAGCAGTGAGACTCATCCTTCTAGAAGGAAGATGAGTGCCAATTCAATTACTTTCCCCAAACACATGGCAGGTGTGCCCAACAGCTATTGCGAAGTCAGCTCGCTGCCAAGAAGCCGTGTTTGCTCCATGCCTGGAGAACGAAGCTGTTGCAAAAATGGAGTAAGTGATCTGCCTGGACTGAATGATGCCTGCTGAGCTGTAAGAGCCACAGCACTTCAGACTGCAGCTCTGTCTCAAGCCGTTACTGCTTGGTTTCACACAGAGGGATAGACCCTTCCCCCCCACCCCACCCCCGCTTCATTTTCTTTTCTGTGAACCTTTCCTCGTCTGGCTTTCTGCCACATGACAGGGCTTATTCAGCTGTATACTCTTATTCTTCTCTACCGCCAGGAAGCAAACTCACCATCGTGCCAGCCCTGCCAGTGACTGCGTTCTTCTCTTGAACTCTCACTACCAGCTACTTGCAACCTGTGGCTGCTCGCCTCCTCTATCTCATTTCCTCATGAGGTCTGCACCAGCATACTGAACTCACTGTGCTCCAGAGAAAGCTCTTAACGTGCCACTCTCACAGACACAGAAATAAGGCTGTATCCCCTTCTCAAGCTCTTTGAAACTGAGTTCAAAAGCTACCTGTGCTTTGATTTTATAGCCTCTAATTTATGGTCCAACGCAGTACCTCGCTCCTCCATGCTCATTGTCACATAGGCGATCTCAGACTGCATTATATGATATAGAATTTCTGTTATCCCTTGAAAAGATATAAAGGTCAGATATTTTCCTTTGTTTGCAGCATTTCTCTGAAGACTCCTTTTCCTCTGCCTCTCCTCCCTCATTATCCTGTCCATGACAGCTATCTTTGTTACTCTTACTTTAAGCTATACTTTCCATTTTTAAAAAATTTTATTCTTTGAGGATTCTGAACAATTTATATGTATATGTGTGTGTACATATTCCCAACTCCTCAAAGACCCCCACCTTCCTACCCCAATTTTTTATTCTCTCTCTTAAAAAATTCAGATCCAGGTTGTGTTTCCCAACTACCCCTGGGCACAGAGTCTGTGTGGAATGTGGTTGATATACCAGATGTCACTCCATTGAAGAAAACTGACACTTTCTTACCCAGCAGCCATCAAACACCAATAGCTCCTCAGCTAAGGGCGGGACTCCATGATGGGATAATGTCTGGCCTGAGCTTTCTGTCACATGGTCCATGCTGTCACAATCCCTGTGGGTTCATTTGTTCATCTGCCCTGCTGTGTTTGGAAAACACTAATTCCTTGGAGTCAACCATCACCTCTGGCTCTTATGATCTTTCTGCCTCATCTTCAACATAGATCCCTGAGCCTTGAAGGGGGGGGGATAATACAGATATCATACTTAAGGCTGAGAATTCTAATGTCTCTTACTCTCTTTGCATTGCGGGTTCCCCTGTTTATTACCATCTACCTAAAGAAGAAGCATCTCTGATGAGGGTTGAGCAGTGGACTGACCTATGAGTATAGCAATATATCATTAGGAGTCATTTTATGGCTATGATCATTTGACATAATAATATTGAGAAGTTTTCCCCTAGGATTTATGACCTTGCTAGCCACAGGTCTGTGGTCTCATTGATGGTATCGAGTATGGATTCCATCTCACAGAGTAGGCCTTAAATCCAGTCAAAAAGTAGTTAGTTACTCCCGTAACATTCGTGCCCTCTTCAACCAGTGGCCATATCTCACTAGGCCAGTGTTACTGTAGCTCTTAGGGTGCAAATATGGATGAAACTGAGGATTCATTTTCTCCTCCAGTAGCATCCATAGCTACTGTGAAAGCTGGCCAATGGGAATGAAGCTTCCAGGAGAGCACCAGCTAGATTTCTTCATGCTTGTTTTGAATTTTTAAGTTTTTAAAAATTTTTATAAAGTTTATTCACTTTACATCCTGAGGGTTCCCCCTCCCTCCCATTCTCCTAGTCCCTCCCACATCCCCTCCTTTCCCTTTCCCATTTCCCTTCCCCCCTCCCAGAAGGGGAGCCCACTCCCCCACATTAACCTTCCCCAGCACATCAAGTCACATCAGGACTGCTCTTATCTTAATTCCTTGAGGCCAGGCAAGGTAGCCCTGCCAGGGGAAGTGATCCAAAAGCAGGCAATAGAGTTCATGTTAGAAACACCCCCTCACTCCCCCACCCCCACTCCCCCAGCCACACTTACACACACAAACACACACCCCACACACACTTGCTTTATTACTCAAGTATGTGCTGTCTTCAAGAACAGGGTCTTGCCATCAAGTTTTATAGGCTAACCAAGAGGGCTGACAATATCTTCTAATATTTTGAGGGGTCTGTGGCACCCACCTGGCCAACAATTCAAACAAAGATAACTCATTTTTTTTTGTACACTCTCCATTCTGTTCAATACAGTGCTTTAAGTTTTAGCTAGAGCAATATGCAACTGAAGGCAATCAAGGGGATCCTTATTTGCAGGTGGTATAATTTTATACATAGAAGACCCAACAGGAAACCTACAAGTTAGCAAACACATTCAGCAAAGTAGCGGGATATAAAATTGACACATAAATATCAGTAATATTTACAACAAACACACTGTGAAAGAAATCAGGAAGACAGTCCCTCTCATAATTGCCTCAAAAAAAAATCTTGAGATAATTCTAACTAAACAAGTAAAAGGCTTTCAAAATAGAAAGTTTAAAAAAAAATTGAAGAAGGCACCAGAAGACAGAAAGGCCTCTCATGTTCATGGGTTGATAGGATTAATATAGAAAAAATGGTCATCTTAAAAAGCAATTTACAGGGCTGGGGAGATGGGTCAGTGTTTAAGAACACTGTCTGCTTTTCCAAGGGACCAGGGTTCAACTCCCAGCACCCACATGGCAGCTCACAACTTTCTGTAAGCAGTTCCAGGTGGTCTGACACCCTCACACCAATGCACATAAAATAAAATTAAATAAACTATTTTTAAAAAAGCAATCTACAAATTCAGTGTAACCCCCATCAAAATCCCAACATAGTTCTTCACAGAAAATGAGACAGCAATCTTCAATGTCATATAGAAACACACACACACAAAACAACAACAAAAAAACAAAAACAAGCAAACATACAAACAACAACTACAACAAAAAAAGGATAGCTAAAGCAATCCTGAATAATAAAAGAACTGCTGTGGTATCACCATTCCTGGTTTAAGTTATACTACAGAGATAAAGTCATAAAACCAGCACGGCATTGGCATAAAAACAGACATGCTCATCAAGGGGATCAAACTGAAAACACAGACAGAAGTCCATACAACTACGGACAGCTGATTTTTGACAAAGAAACAAAAAATATGCACTGGAGAAAAGACAACACCACCAACAAATGACGATAGTCAAACTGGATGGCTGCTTGTACAAGAATAAAAATAGGTCTGTATCTATCTCTTCTAACAGAAGAGAAAGCAGGAATAGGGTTGAACCCAACCACACAGGAAACCAACAGCACAGGCACTAAGACCAACAGTTATACATGGGACCTCACGGAGCTGAAAAGCTTTTGTACAGCAAAGGACACTCATTTTTTTAACTCATTTGTGTTAAAAAAGTGAAAAGATAGTCCAGGAGGAAGACATGCATTAATAAAAGTATTAAATAAAGTATTAATGTAGCAAAAATCCAAGGAAAGCCAGAGTCATCTCCCTATAGAGGCAGAGAGCCACTTTCTGGGGTTGTTGGTGTGATTTTTTTGGGGGTTTACATGACATGGGCCTTGTTTTCTTGTCTGCTCTCAGCTCTTAGACACATCTAATGGGAGACCACGTATGTTGGTAGTGGGTACCAAGACTCTAGAATATTACTGGTCAGAGTGTAATTTCTGTACTTTCAAATCATTGGTTTAGAAAGCACACCCATTAATTTAAAAAATATAAAGCTGTATATTTTGTTCCAGAGATGGCAACAGCAACTTTGTTCATCTGGCTTGTCTGATCAAGAGGTCAGGGGGGCACATGCCTGTAATCTCAGCACTGAGGAGACTGAGTGAGGCAGAAACACTGGGAATTGGAAACCAGACAAGGATATTCAGTAATTCATTCATTCTTTCTCTCTCTCTCTCTCTCTCTCTCTCTCTCTCTCTCTCACACACACACACACACACACACACACACACACACACACACACACTTAAAGGCAAATCAAAGACACGAAAAGAAGTCACATTAAGTGGCTGAGCTGCCCCATGCAGGTTTGTGTAAGCATACTCCATGATGGTCCCTCAACAGGAAGTTCTGTCACACTGCCCACAGTGTGGCCCCATTGATGAGGAGCTTCTAACTGTACATGACAAAATCCTTCCCCTTTGTCAGAGTGTAACTCACTTAAGGATTCCATCTCCCACAATGTGACCCCATGGATAAGGAGCTTCTAACTGTACATGACAAAATCCTTCCCCTTTGTCAGAGTGTAACTCACTTAAGGATTCCATCTCAACCACAGCCCTGCCCACGTACAGGAACGAGGGTTAAATAAATGTGCACACACGGGCAGCATGTTCCAGCCATCACACAGTTCTGCATGCTGCAGCAGTATGAGAATTTAAGGGTAAGATGCATACATCTTTATCATTAAGGTTTAGCAACTATCTGTTTTTTTAAGTCTTCCAATATGCATGTTTATTTTTTCTATTTTACAATAATTTTTCTATTGTACAATGTGTCACACCTTTGAAAAATTATTTTGTATATATTTATTATTGTAACTATGGGATAAATTACAGTCATTTGGTAGCTATGTCAATATTATCTTATTTGTACCTGATTTATGACATATTAATTTGATTGATGTATGAAACATCAAACATCTTGAATTTTAAAGAAAGTATCTATTTTCTTTTTTTTAATTTTTTATTAATTACACGTTATTCACTTTGTATCCCCCCTGTAGTTCCCTCCCTCCTCCCCTCCCAAGCCCTCCCTTTCTCCCTTTTCTCCACAAATACCCTTCCCTTCTTTTCCTTCCTTCTGATCCTAGTCTATTAGGTCTCATCAGGACTGGTTGTATTGTCTTCCTCTGTGGCCTGGTAAGGCTGCTCCACCCTCAGGGGGAAGTGATCAAAGAGCAGGCCAATCAGTTCCTGTCAGAGACAGTCCCTGTTCCTATTACTATGGAACCCACTTGGACACTGAACTGCCATTGGCTTTATCTGTGCAGGGGTTCTAGGTTATCTCCATGCATGGTACTTGGTTGGAGTATCAGTCTCAGGAAAGATCCCTGTGCTCAGATTTTTTGGTTCTGTTGCTCTCCTTGTAGAGTTCCTGTCCTCTCCAGATCTTACTATTTCCCACTTCTTTCATAATATTTCCTGCACTCTGCCCAAAGGTTGGCCATAAGTCTCAGCATCTGCATTGATAGTCTGCAGGGCAGAGTCTTTCAGAGGTCCTCTGTGGCAGGCTCCTTGTGGAGAAAGGGGAACCCTCCTCCATTGCTGGTGGGAATGTAAACTTGTACAACTACTCTGGATATCAATCTGGTGCTTCCTCAGACAACTAGGAATAGCACTTCCTCAAGATCCAGCTATACCACTCCTAGGCATATATCCAAAAGAGGCTCAAGTACACAAAAAGGATATTTGCTCAACCACGTTTGTAGCAGCTTTATTTGTAACAGCCAGAAGCTGGAAACAGCCCAGATGCCCCTCAACTGAGGAATGGATACAGAAACTGTAGTACATCTACACAATGGAATATTACTCAGTGATAAAAAAAAAAAAAAAACAAGGAAATCATGAAATTTGCAGGTAAATGGTGGGATCTGGAAAGGATCATTCTGAGTGAGCTATCCCAGAAGCAGAAAGACACACATGGTATATACTCACTCATATAGACATATAATATAGGATAAACCTACTAAAATCTGTACACCTAAAGAAACTAATCAAGAAGGAGGACTCTTGCTAAAATGCTCAATCCCCATCCAGAAAGGCAAAGAGGATGGACATCAGAAGAAGGAGAAAACAGGGAACAAATCAACTATCTGTTTTGCATCTCCTGAATAGTCACAATGGTCATGGGCATTAATGACTAATGTAATCCATACACTGCCTCCTCCTTGGAGCACATTTTTCACTCCTGATATGAATCCCCCATGCTCTTTATTCTTTTAAAGGTACTGCTGAATTCAAATTGCCAACACTGTTATTAAAGTATTACACTCTTCTGTTTAAATGTGTTGTCCCATTTTCTATTGCCATGTTAGCTTATGTTTGACCTTGCTAGGTTAATATTTGCAAAAAATTTTGGAGCACACTCAGGCTGATACAGAAGACCTGACACAAACTTCCCAGACTCCTGACCCATGGAAACCCATAAATACTAACTCTGTGATATTCAGAGTCACTAGGCTTTTGAAATTTGGACACACAGCAACAAAAACCTAAGGGGAGGGAACTTATGTACTGAGTCTGCAAAAGAAACCTGTAAGAACCAGGAAGAAGGGGGAAAGGCTCTCCCTGTTAGATAAAACATGGCTCACTGAAAAATCTATGGGAATTATGAGAGAGTGGAGAGAAGGGGGGAAGGAAAGAGACAAGGAGAAAGGGAGGGAGAAGGGGAAGGGGGAGGCAGAAAGGAAGGACTGATTCAGTCCACTACCTGCTATAAAACTTAGAACACTGAAATATTCTGTCAGTAGTTACATTTATTTAGCATTGGCTGCACATCAGACACCTGCTGTGTGTTTATGTTTTAACTCTGCTGTGACCATCCTCAAAGGTATGAGTACTCACTGTGTCCAGGCACAGGAGGAAACAGGACAGCACAGTGGTTAACTTCCTGTCCCTGTTTATGACAGAAAGCTGTGTGAGGATATGAGTGCTTAAATTATAGTCATGCCGCTTCCCTTTACGTGTGCAAATAAAGACATAAAAGAAAGAATAAAATTTAAAGCTCCATTTATAACAGCTAGCAAAGAGGCAGGATGGTCTAGAATAAACAGGCCAGATAGGAGTGAAGTAAGAGCAGTGTCAAGAAAGTCTTAGAGCAATGGGTCTCAACCTGTAGGACATGGCTCCTATGGGGGTTGAATGACCCTTTCACAGGCGATACCTAAGGCCATTGGCATACTCAAATATACACTTTATGATTCATAACAGTAGCAAAGGGGCTGGAGCGATGGCTCCGAGGTTAAGAGCATTGTCTGCACTTCCAGAGGTCCTGAGTTCAGTTCCCAGCAACGGTTACCTGGTGGCTCATAACCATCTATTATAAGAGCTGGTGCCCTCTTCTGCCCTGCAGATGTACACGCAAACAGAATACTGTATATATAATAAAATAATTAAAAAAAAAGACAGTAGCAAAATTACAGCTATGAAGTAACAATGAAATAATTTTATGGTTGGGGTCACCACAACATGAGGAACTAACTATATTAAAGAGTTGCAGCATCAAGGAAGGTTGAAAACATTAGACAGAGGGACAAAAAGAGGTTTCATTATTAGATGGGGCAAAAGATTTCTTTTTAAGATAGAATTGTGATAGAAGGAATTAAGCAATATACATAGTCTGTGCAATTCTAACTAAAATATTTAAAAGAGATAAAATGATCGACGCAATACAAAATAAACCAGCTAAGTCTCTTGGAAAGCAACAAAACTTAATCTCTATTTTAATCTTTCTATGAGAACATAGTCTGGAGAAGCCAAAAAAGACAGAGAGACAGAGAGAGAAAGAGAGAGAGAGAGAGAGAGAGAGAGAGAGAAGAAAAAAAAACCTGAATGTTCTAGGGGAAAAAAAGGGAGATAAATTTTAAAACATTCTTGAAATCAGCCTTAACCACAGCACTGCACTAGGAGTAATGTCAGAAAAGACTGATATGTTCAAACTTTTCAAGTTTGTGGTAGGTGGATTTTAAACACTAGTGTGAATGACTGAATGCTGCAACCTGTCTCTATGGGAAGTACAAGTCTGTGCTCTGATTTGTCAGTGGGTGGAGTGTTTGTCCCCTTCTCAGGCCTGGGCTTGGCCAAAGACTTGCCTGGCTATGCCCATTGTAAACAAGACTACACATCACCCCTGTGACAGTGAAGGCCTGTGAAGCCATCACCCATGCCCCCGGGCCTCCCACATGTGTCTGCAGTCCCATTAAGCCTGGCCCTAGAATGGTCCTATTTCACAAACCCTAGTAGAAGCCTAGTGCAAAGTGGAGTTGTCTACACCAACCTGCAGACCCAAAGAAGAACAAACCATTGAGTTTTGGGGTGATATTTAAATGTGGTATTATTTATGGCAAAAGCCAAAAATCAAATTTGTAATTTTAAAAGAATATAAATCCCCCCAAACAACTCTAATTGCAAAAATAAATTAATAATGAAGATAGTAGAAAAGATTGATTTTCTTAATTTACAAAGAGTTTTTATACATTAATAAGAAAAAAGAACAACTCAATAGGAAAAATAGCCGAACTCTAAAAAGAGAATGGTCATTTGGACAGAGAATAAACCTCTAACAGCCAGCCTGCTTCAAATGCCTCAATGTTTAAAAAGTTAGAGCAATATTTAAATATTTGTATCCATCAGATGGCAATATTTTGGTGAAGTTTTGGCAAAGGGCAGTACTGTGGTCCTATACAATTCATTGAACATGGAGAAGTTAAGTGATGCCCACCTAGAGTCTTCAGACTACAGACCGGTACTGAAAGGTATGCTGCATTCTCCCAAAGGAGAAGGGTAAACACAGCCCCTGCTATACCTTCCATCTACAAGAGTGACCTGCCTGCAAGATATGCCGGTGCAATAGTGGCACAAAGCTTATGTAAGTAACCAACCAATATTTGATTTGAGCTAAGGCAACTCCGTGAGACGGAACCTATACCCAATGCTGCTTGGGTATCCAAGAGCCCGAGACTCGATACATTAGGGGTCTAGGGGAAAACCAAACATGACTGTTCTGCTAAAGGAACCTAGCAATAACTCCTAATGCCATTCTGCTATACTCACAGATCAGTGCCTTGCTCGGCTATTATAAGAGAAGTTTTCTCCTGCAGCAGATAGGAACAAACACAGAAACCTACAACCAGACAATATGCAGAGCGAGAGACTTGGAACGCTCAACCCTAAGGGGGATATCTCCATCAAATCCCTTCCCTCAGAGCTAAGGGGCTCCTGTGGAAGCAACAGAAGGGGTGTGGATCTGGATGGGGGAGGGAAAGGACTGGGAGGAGGAGGAGGAGGAGGAGAAACTGTAACCACAACATATTATATGAGAAAACATTTATCTTTTTTTAAAATTCTTCTCTCATTTATTATATCCTGACTGCAGTTTTTCCTCCCTCCCCTTCTTCATGTCTTTCTCCTGCACCAATCCTCTCCCCCAGATCTACCTCCCTTTGCTTCCCTCAGAAAACATCTGGCCTTCCAGGAACATCCAACAGACACAGCATAACAAGCTACAATAAGACCAGGCACAAGGCATCACATCAAGGCTGGACAAGGCAACCCAGTAGGAGGAAAAGAGTACCACACGTAGGCAAAAGAGTCAGGGACAAACCCTGCTCTCACTGTTAGGACTCCCACAAAAACACTAAGCTACTCAGCCTTAACATATATGCAGAGGATCTAGGCCAGACCCCTTACAGGTTCCCTGATCTCTGCAAGCTCCCAAGAGTCCTGGTCAGTTGATTCAGTGGGCCATGTTCTCTGGTTCCTCAGATCCTTCCTCTGCCTCCTCCACTGGACTCCCCTAGCTCACCTAATGTTCTCCTGTGGACTCTGCATTTGCTCCCATCAGTTGCTGGATGCAGCCTCTCTGGTCTCTCTGCTGACAATTATGCTAGGCTCCTGGTCCCAGCACATCCTACAGGAAGGACAAGTGTAGGTCTAAGGTTTTGTGGCTGCATTGGTGTCCTGATCCCTCTATTTAAGGCCTTGTCTGTTTACAGAACATGGCTGGTTCAGGTTCCAGGTCCCTCGTTACTAGGAGTCTTTGCTAGGGTTACTCTCGGAGATTCTACAGAGTTCCCATTGCGCTAGGTTCCCATCTTGTCCCTGAAATGCCCTCCAATTCCATTCATTTCTACCAGTATCTTCTCCCTCCCCTCCACCAGATCACTCCTGTTTCCAACCCTACCCACCCCAACTGCACCTGTGAAATCTATTCTACTTCTCCTTTCCAGGGAGATCTTTGCCATCTCTCTTTAAGGCCATCTTGTTACTTGGCCTCTCTAGGTCTGTGGACTGTAGCGTGACATCTTCCTGGGCAAAACACCAACAGCACAGGCACTAAGATAATCAATAAATGGGACCTCATGAAACTGAAAAGCTTCTGTAAGGCAGAGGACACTGTCAACAGAAAAACAGCACCCTACAGAATGGGTAAAGATATTCACCAACCCTACAGCCAACAGAGGCTTAACATCCAAAATATATAAAGAACTCAAGAAATTAGACATCAACAGACTAAATAATCCAACTAGAAAATGAGGTATAGATGTGAACGGAGAATTCCCAATAGAGTAAACTCGAGTGGCTGAGAAACAAAGGGGTGTCCACCTTCCTTAGCCATCAGGAAAATGCAGACCAAAACAACTGTGAGATGCCATCTCACACCTGTTGGAATGACTAAGATAAAAAACACAAGTGACAGCTCATGCTGGCTAGGGTATGGAACAAAGGGAACACTCCCCCAGTGCTGATGGAAGTACAAACTTTCACAGCCACTTTAAAAGTCAATATGGCAGCTTCTCAGAAAACTGAAAAATCAATCTTCCTTAAGAACCAGCTATAGTACTCCTGGGCACGTACACAAATGACACTCCATCCTTCTACAAAGACACCTGCTGGACTATGTTCAGAGCAACTTTATTTGTAATAACCAAAAAACTGGAAACAGTCTAGATGTTCCTCGGCTGAAGAATAGATATGGAAAATGTGGTACATTTATACAATGGAACACTACTCAGCTGTTAAAAAAAATGACATCATGAAATTTGCATGAAAATAGATGGAACTAGATAAAATCATCCTGAGTGAGGTAACCCAGACCCAGAAAGACATACTCATTTTAAGTGGATATTAGGTGTAGAGGGGGAAAAAAAAGCTATTTTCAATAAAAGAAAAAAACTTAAAATGAAGTGTGGAAAAGGCTCTCTGAAATACCGCTGATGTTGGCATAATTTGATGTATGCTTCCTTGGCATGGGGACCACTCCATGAGAGAGTCGAAATATCTCTCAGTAAAACATGCACACACCCACACTAGTGGTCCTACTGCTGGGCACTTATCCTATGGGCACTGTGCCCTTTACATGGGATTTCTGCTACACGATTTTTACAGCTAAGGCCTGCCTCTGCATGTAGCGGCAGAGGACTGCTGAAGTAAATACTGTTTCCATCTAAGGTGAATGCATACAGTATGACACTGAGAGCAAACCTGCCCAGGATGATGTGCAAGGGTGCCAAAGGTAACTAACCTAATGAGCGAGACAAGGCCTGACGTATGAAGGTCTCCCTCTCACCGGAGTCCATGAGAACAAACAATGGGTGAGGGCATGATGACGGTGTTCCTCTCTGGAAAGGTGCACAAGAAACTTAGCAGTGAGAGGCTGAACCAGAACTGAGGGGAAGTGACACTCGCCTTTTCACGTACAACTTTCTATAACATCGATTTTAGTATTATAAAGTAATAATTTTAATGTCCTGTGACACAATGCCTACTGTAATTTATGTGTATCATTACCAAAACCATAATGCTACTTGTAAAAGTTGCTGTTCCTAGGGCTGGAGAGATGACATAGTTCGTAGAGTGTTTGTCACACAAGGATTACGGCTTGAGTTCAGATCCCCAGCACTCACATACTTACTTATACACCACACAAACACATACACATCCACCCCACATATACGTACAATAATTACTGGCATTAGCCAAAGGGTTAAATGTGAAGACTAGAAACAATATAGATGCTTCCCAAGAGGGGAATGATGCCATTTGTTGATTCCTTCCCCATTGCCACCATGAAATCCACTTATAAGCAGATACTAGACATATAATATGGGATAATCATACTAAAATCTATACACCTAAAGAGGGTAAGCAAGAAGGAGGACCCTGGGTAAGAAGATCATTCCTCACTCAGAAAGGCAAATGGGACAGACATCGGAAGAGGGAGAAAACAGGGAACAAGACAGGAGCCTTCCACAGAGGGCCTCTGAAAGACTCTACCCAGCAGGGTATCAAAGCAGATGCTGAGACTCATAGCCAACTTTGGACAGAATGCAGGGAATCTTATGAAAGAAGGGGGAGATAGAAAGACATGGAAGGGAAGGAGCTCTACAAGAAGACCAACAGAACCAAGAAATCTGGGCCCAGGAGTCTTTTCTGAGACTGATACTCCAACCAATGATCATTTATGGATATAACCTAGAGCCCCTGCACAGATGTAGCCCATGGCAGGTCAGTGTCCAAGTGGGTTCCCTAGTAAGGGGAACAGGGACTGTCTCTGACATGAACTCAGTAGCTGGCTGTCTGAACACCTACCCCTAAGGTGGTGGGGAGCAGCCTTGCCAGGGCACAGAGGAAGACAATGTAGCCAGTCCTGATGAGACCTGAGAAGCTATGGTCAGATGGAAGGGGAGGAGGACCTATCAGTGGATGGGGGCAGGGGCATGGGAGGAAAAGAGGGAAGGAGGAAGGGCAGGATTGGGAGGGGATGAAGGAGGAGGCTACAGCTGGGATACAAAGTGAATAAATTGTAATAATTAAAAATTTTTAAATAAAATTTTAAAAAATGTAGTTAATTCCCCAAAGGCATATTCACACTCTGCTAAGTGAGCACATCCATATGGACACCAACCTACAAGCAGTTACAGAGCCAGGGCTGTGTCTCAAACCTGTCCTCACTTTAGTAAGGACATTACTAAAACCCAAGCCAATGATAGTTGGTTCTCTCTTCCAAGATGGATGAAAACCTTTGTCAGAAAAAAGGAGAAAACAAAATCAAAAAGCGACCCCCCAGTCTTCCTGTTACACGCAGAAGTGGGCAGTCAGAAGCAGACAGCAAAGACCCTTCACCATCACCCACACAAGCCTGGGTTCCAGCTCACAGTAACCACAGGTCTGCATAAGGGCGCAGGAAACTAGATGGCCAGTGTGTGGTGGCATGGGGGTGACAGCTTGACCAGAGATGTATGTGGCAATGTGGGAAGAGCTGAGGAGCCCAAAAAGGTGACAGCTGGGCAGTGGTGACCTCCCCGTCTACGTCCAATGGCAGTCGGGAAACTCAAAGTAGGCCTATCACCCTGCTCAGGAAAGAACATTATATGAACTGCAGAGCACTTTAATTCTCTTGCTTTAGAAGTCTCTGCTTTCTTTGCACAACAATAAAAACAATGTATTTGTTGATACAGAACATTAATTCCATTAAAATCACATTATGTATAATGAAAAGCAACCAGACTATAATTACAAAAGCAGACTCAAAGACCCACATCAACTTTTAAATCCACTGGAATTACAGCAGGAACTGAAGCTGTCTGGAGGAAAAAATGGCTGCTTTGCTTCCAAATGACTGACTGAAGAGCCGCTGTGCTGCTGTTAGGAGCTTCGCACTATCTGTGCCAACTTCAAAGGCAGGCCCACTCCCTCAGGCCACCTTTGCCCAGACTTTAACAAAGGTGAATGTTGAAGTGTTAGGCCTAGGCCCAAAGAATGCACCCTTCTGGGAATTCTTCCCCGGCATTCACGTGCCCAGGGACTTGATCCTCTAGCACTGTCCCCCCGACCTTGTCTTACTATGCCACCCAGGCCAGCCTGTCCAGTGCTCTCACAGCAGACACTCAGGGCAGAGGACATCCTCTGTCCTCTTACCCAGGGGTGTCCTGAGAGGAGGAAGAGGGGAGGGGAGGACAATGAGAGCAGGAGCCTGCTTACGGCAAGAAGGCACATGGAGCGTTTCTGAGTCCCATCCCTCGTACCAATCACTACCCATATGATACACACCACGTATTCTGGTGGACACTGCACGTCAGGAGATGCCTTTGTTAGGGTTTCATCACCCTGATCTAGGAATCGGGTAGAGACACGGACAACATAAAGAAAAGTAAGAAAATGAGTTAAGAGTTTACTTCCAAGGGAGAAAGCGAAGGGTACAGAACACTGAGAAGCTCAAGAGCCACACTGTCTAAAGGACACGAACTTTGTATATTTCAATGGCTTTGGGGTCCTTCATATAGTATGGGCTTTGTGCATCTCTATCTACAAATAGTTCTGCATACAACTTCGTACAACCCATCAGCATCTGAAATCTCCTCCCAGGGCGTACATTTTCTTATTATAATGAGACTCAAGTCACCTTCAGACACCCTAGGAGGTGTCTCCAATTCCATTCCCCACAATGCAATAGGCATTGGCCCAACTCCTTCAGAACCCAGAACCGCAATGTCTGCTCTCTCCGCAGTAGCCTCAGGCAGCTGAGCCAGAGAGCCCCTTCAGTCCTCATCAGGCCCAACCTCTTTTACACACTGCTGTGCCCCCTTGACTTCCTGCCCCACCTCTACAGCCTCTCCTAAGCAGGTGCCCACCCTCCAACCTGTCTCCGCCAGGCCTCCATCTCCCTCCACACAGAGGTATCCTGGCAGAGTTCACACTCACAACACTCTAATTCTACCCTTCGGCCTCCACATAATCTGGCCCAGGGGGATCTGATGGATGCTTGCCCGGTCAGCCAGTGTATTGTTATCTGCCCACACCCCACTCCCATGATCGGCTGTTCCCTCAGTCCCCTCTACCTCCACCACACAGGTGTGCCTACCTGAACCCCAGCCTCACCCCAGGTCCCCAACCTATCCATCCACTCCTCAGAAACTCATTCCTACCGGGTGTCCCTTACTAACGACTTCACAGCAGACTTTGTAGGCCACCCTGCATTCCATGCCCGGGTATCACCTCCTGCACAATCACCATGCCATTCCTACCAAGGCCACCCTGAGACTTTGAACTTGCTCTCTGTGCTATAGACTAGTCCAGTTAAAATGCAAATCTAACTACTCATTCCTCCCTCCCGTGACCCTTTTCTTCTGAGGCCAGCACCATGCCTCCAGCATCCAGCATTATGAACTAATTGTCTTTTCCTTATAAAGTACTCAGCCTTTGGCCCTTTGTTACAGTAACAGAAAAGGAACTAACATAGCTTCTCTGGACAGGTCACCTTTTCTCACTACATTGTGATCAGGTTCAATGGTAGCTCATCAAATGACTCCCAGCGTCACCTACTATCAGTCTGTGAGTCCCTGGAATCTCAAAAATATGTAAGTAAAAATAAACACCCAGGAACAAGCTTACAGGAATGGAAGTTTGATTTAATCATCCTGATCCGAGTCATTTTTATCACTGCTTGAGAAGTTAGGCCCCTCTCCAGAGAGACCACCATTTACATTTGTGGCTGTTCCTGCAACTGTTTACAATTTTCTAAACTTGCCACTTCATGGAAGCCGAGGGCCCTTACTTTCCCAATGCCTCCGCACCCACTGGCAGCAGTGAAACCCCATATTTTCTCAGCTGAGCGGTAATCCAGCTTTTATTTCATCATTCAGAATTGATATTGTGATGATGAAAATACCATCCATAACTAAGCTATGGGGGTGTGATAATTAAAGACATTTAAAATACCTTTTAAAATCACACTGCTGTATTTCATTGCAGCTAAGAGCTTTGTTTTTATATTTGCCAATATGTATGGTGAGTTCTCCCACAAACCTGAGACACTCCCCACCACACACACACACACACACACACACACACACACACACACACACATACACACCATGTTTGAGCAGACAGGTGTCCTGCTTGGGGGTGTCCCTACAGAGTCCCATGCCTTCTCCTCCTCGTCTTGGCTGTTCCCTGTCCTGGGGCAATACAGTTCCCAGGGTCTCCCCTTTCCTTGCACTCCCTTTCCTTCTCTCCTGGAGTAAAGCAGATTGTTTTCTCAATCTTTGATTTCTTTTTTCTTGACTGAGCTTGTTTTTAAACAGGCTCTCACTGTGTACCCCAGGCCAGCCTGGACCTCATGATCTCACCCCTCCCCACAAGCACTGGGATACTGGCACTGCTTTGCCTTCCTGCATATATTTATTAAATCCTTAGGACCGTCTTCTCCGATGCCTTTCGAGAAAGGATTGGTGTGAAGTTCAATTCTGAGGGCCTGCATCTGAAAAAGAAGAGGTAGGAACAGGTGGAAAACCTGGTTCCTGACCAGGGTGCTTGGAACCCCGTGGTAGTTTAGGTTTTATTTCATTACGTGAAGTATGGGTGGCAGACACCCTGGGCTTGGAGTGATAGATGGCTGTGAACCACTGTAAAGGTGTCAGGAACTGAACCCAAGCCCTCTGCAAGAGCAGCCAGTGCTCTTAACCGTGGGGCCATCTCTCCAGCCCCTCCCATTAGTATAAAGTAATGACCCAAATCAATTTAGAAGACATGGTCATGCTCGTGTTATGGACTTTGCTCAGTTTTACTAACTAGCTCACTGATTATTGAGGTTAATTTAATGATTTTCGATAGAGTTTTAACTTTTTCTGCATGCACAACTTTTCTAAATATTTTAAGTACATCTGCTTGTGTGTGTGTGTGTGTGTGTGTGTGTGTGTGTGTGTGAATGTGTGCACACATGCGTGCCAGGATACAAGCGTGGAGGACAGATGATAACTTGAAAGTTTTGTTTCTCTTTCCAGCATGTAGGTTCCAGGGATCAAACTTAGGTTGTCAAGCTGGGCAGCAAGCTCTTTTACCCACTGAGCCATCTTGCCATCTAGACATCTAGATTTATGTCTAGATACCTTACTTTTGTGCTATTCATTTTAAACTTACATTTTTGGTCTGCTTCTAACATAGAAGTATGGGGAACAGGGACTGTCTCTGACATAAACTCAGTGATTGGCTCTTTGATCACCTCCCCCTGAGGGGGGGGGCAGCCTTACCAGGCCACAGAGGAGGACAATGCAGGCAGTCCTGATGAGACCTGTTAGGCTAGGGTCAGATGGAAGAGGAGGAGGACTGCCCCTATCAGTGGACTGGGGGAGGGGCAGGGAGGAGATGAGGGAAGGTGGGATTGGGAGGGGATGAGGAAGGGGGCTATAGCTGTGATACAAAGTGAAAATTTTGTCTTCTTCACTAATTTATGTTTGTATCTTTGTCATCTCTAAGTTCACCTGCTTTCCGTCCCAAACTTGACATGAGCATTTACTTCAATCAATTTTAATCTTTCTTCTTAAGTACTTAAGGCTATTAATTTCCCTTCTGACTTCTTACTTGACTAATGAGTCATTTAAATTTGTTTTTTAACTTTCTACACATGTTGGGGTCGTTCATCTTTCTGTCATTGATTTTGCTTTTGAAAAGTTGTTTACTTTATTTTTTGAGGTTATAATACAATTACATCATTTCTGCCTTTCCTTTCCTCTCTCCAAATCCTCCCACGTACCTCTCCTTGCTCTCTTTCAAATTCATGGCCTCTGTTTTTCATTAATTGTTGTTACATACATATATGTACATGTATATACCCCTAAATACATAAATACAACCTGCTCAGTCTATATGTTACCTGTATGTGTGTTTTCAGGGCTGACAGTGTAGAATTGGATAACTGATTAGAAAACCTACTTTGGTGACTTAATTAATTATGGGATCTTTTTGTGTTCATTTTTCAAACTCTTTGACATTTCCTGTATAGGTTCCACACAATCAAGTTTTTAAATTACATGTTTAATTGAGACTATCTTTACTTGCGTAATTCTGCACGTTAATTATATCAACATTGATAACTGTGCCCAGCAAATGGTCAAATCAGTGTAAATTTCTGCATCAAAGATCTATCAATACAATGATACACATCAGCCTTTCTTCCTTTGACTATGTTAACCACACTTCAGGGCAGGTCCCATGCCCAGCAGTAGATGATCAACATAGAACTAACTCAATGGTACTTCTGTAGATTTGCATCTCATATTATTTTGTTTGGGTTTTGTCACTATTGTTGTTGTTGTTTGTCTTAGTGGTCCTTTGCTTGCACATCATAGTTTCCAATTTTGTATTTTTATGGGTTTTGTATGTGTGTCTGTTTCTTGTGCTTTATTTTTAATTCTCTGGGGTGTTTGTTTGTTTGTTTGTTTACCTGTTCGTTTTTTCTAAAAACAAAGAGAAAGAAAGGATATGCAGCTGGGTAAATTGGGAAGTGAAGAAGATCTGGGAGGAACTGGAAGAGGAGAAACACAGAGGGAGAGAGAAACAGAGACAGAGACAGAGAGAGAGAGAGAGAGAGAGAGAGAGAGAGAGAGAGAAAGAGAGGATGAACCATGAGTAAGACATTATAAAATATTTGTAGTTTGTTAGCTGGAAGATCAATGTATCAGAACCTAGTCATACATATTTTTATGTTAGACGCAGACAAAAAAATGTTAAGTTTAAAATCAATCATTTACAATAGCACAAAAATAAGGTACCTAGACATAAATCTAGTTAAAATGTTAGGGGCTGGCAAGATGGCTCGGTGGGTAAAAGAGCTTGCTGCCCAGACTGACAACCTGAGTTTGATCCCTGCAACCCACATGCTGGAAAGACAAACAAAACTTACAAGTTGTCATCTGACTTCTATGCATGAAATGGTGATCAGAATGTTTTATGTTTTTCAAAATAATTTTCCCTCTGTCAGCAGACTGATCAATTCATCTTCAATGTCATCAAGTTTCTTCGACTATTTTGCAGCTATAATATTGGATAGATATAAAGTATAAACTTATATTTGGTATTGTAGGGAACATTTCCTACGCAAGCATTTCGTATGATTGTAAAATAACTGCCAACATTCTGCTGGGAGTTGCACCCAGGTTCTCTACGCCTGTACTGCCTTCCGGTCTCTACACCTCAGAGTGAAGGCAGGCCTCACAGTGTGTCCATGGGTTTTGTTTCCGTTTCATCTGACAACTCTAAAGACCTCTGTCTATTCCTCGCATATTTAGTGGTCACTGAAATACTGGGATTTCTTCCTTTCTTTTTTGTTATGTGAAGGTGTGTGTGTATGTGTGTGTGTGTGTGTGTGTGTGTGTGTGTGTGTGTATGTGTGTGTTGTTGTTGATGATGTTTTTGTAAAAATAAAACAACTAATCAACCAGACCCTTCCCCCAGTTACCAGAAATTATGTTTTCTACACAAGTGAGTATTCCAATCTTCTATCCAAGTCCCCTTTCCCTTTTCTGCTTCTAACATATCCACAGATCACACTGGTGAATTTCTTGGTGTCAGCCCCTCTCAGCCTGCTCTTTGCTGGTGAAGTGGTTTCCTTATCAATGCTCATAGTTTTCAGCTCAGTTCAGTTCCTGCAAGGAATTTATCTTGTGAAGCAAAACTGTACTTCAAAAGATTATCTCTCTTACACCACTGCTTGTGTCTCTGGGATTGTACAAACCAATACCCTAAACTCTATAGTACCCAAGACCTATGTGAATTGAGTTTACCAAATAACTCTACCCACAATATATTTCTACAGAGCCATCTCTCCCTCCTCTCATATCAGGCTCTTTACAGCTTTGTCCACTTTGCCTCATCTTCCAAAGATGATGATGACTAACGAGAAATGTGGATCAGGATTTAAAAAAAAAAAAAAAAAGCACTTGTTTAGCTTCAGAGACCAAAGGACAACTCAGCTGCAGACTTCATGATGCTTACATCTTTAGACCTCAACTCTACAACTCGGTCTCTCTACAGCAAGTCTCCAAGGTAAGAAAGAGCCAGTCCAAGGACACACATCTCATAAACCATAAAGTTAACAAGGAGATGTTTCATCAATTCCAAGGTAAGTCAACACTGATCAACTACATAGCTATACCAAAGAAGTCATCCTAAACGAGAGTGAAACTACATTAAATCTTCAGGCTTATATGCAATAATTCGACAGAGGGCTAATATCCAGAATATATAAAGAACTCAAGAAGTTAAACCACAACAAATCAACTAATCCAATTAAAAAATGGAGTACAGAGCTAAACAGAATTCTTAAAAGAGCAATATTAAACAATAGAGAAACAAAGAAATGCTCAACAGCCTTAGCTATCAGAGAAATGCAAATCAAAATGACCCTGAGATTCACCTTACATCCATCAGAATGGCTAAGATCAAAAACTCAAGTGACAACACGTGCTGGAGAGCATGTAGAGAAAGGGGGACCATACTCCATTGCTGGTGGGAATGTAAACATGTACAACCACTTTGGAAATCAATCTGGCGCTTTCTCAGACAATTAGGAATAGTGCTACCACAAGATCCAGCTATACCACTCCTAGGCATATATCCAAAATATGCTTAAGTATACAACAAAGACATTTGCTCAACCATGTTCATAGCAGCTTTATTCATAGTAGGCAGAATCTGGAAACAACCCAGATACCCCTTAATTGAGGATTGGATACGGAAATTGTGGTACATTTACACAATGGAATACTACCCAGCAATTAAAAACAAGGAAATTATGAACTTTGCAGGCAAATGGTGGGAACTAGAAAAGAGCATCCTGAGTGAGGTATTCCAGAAGCAGAAAGACACACATGGTTTAAACTCACATATAAGCAAATAGTAGACATCTGATATAGGATAAGCATCCTAAAATCTGTCCACCTAAAGAAGCTAATCAAGAAGGAGGACCTTGGATAAGATGATCAATCCTCATTCAGAAAGCCAATGGGATAAACAATGGAAGAGGGTGAAAACAAGGAACAAGACAGGAACCTACCCACAGAGGACCTCTGAAAGACTCTGACCAGCAGAGTATTAAAGCAGATGCTGAGACTCATAGCCAAACTTTGGGCAGAGTGCAGGGAATCTTATGAAAGAAGGAGGAAATAGAAAGACCTGGAGGGTGCTGGAGCTCTACAAGGAGAGCAACAGAACCAAAAAATCTGGACCCAGGGGTCTTTTCTGAGACTGATACTCCAACCAAGGACCATGCATGGCAAAAACCTAGAATGCCTGCACAGATGTAGCCCATGGCAGCTCAAAATGGGATCCCTAGTAAGGGGAACAGGGGCTGTCTCTGACATGAACTCAGTGGCTGTCTCTTTGATCACCTTCCCTTGAGGGCAGACGCAGCCTTGCCAGGGCACAGAGGAAGACAATTCAGCCAGTTCTGATGATACCTGATAGTCTAGGGTCAGATGGATGGGAAAGACTTGGGGAGGGGCATGGGAGGAGATGAGGGAAGGAGGGTGGGATTGGGAGGGGAAGTGGGAAGGGGTTACAGTTGGGATACAAAGTGAATAAATTGTAATAAATTAAAAATTAAAAATTAAGAACAACTGTATACAGGAAAAAAGGGAACTTTCATATGGTCATGATAAGTAAGTAGGTGCATATAATCTTGAGAACATAATCGATGAGGACTTTCCATATACATTTTCTCAAACCCAGATTCTATTTTCTCTAATAACTCCAATCCTAAAGGAACAGAATGAATAGGGGCAAAGACATAGACATTCATGCTTTTTTAACTGCATGTTCCACAAAACTCTGTTATTCCATTTTTAATATTTGATTACACCACCAATGAGGCTATATTCCACAAAAGCAATTATCTTTCGCTCAGCAAAAAAGAAAAAAATCAGAATGGAATAAAATGTGGCATACTAACAATTGTAGGAATAGAAGCAAATTCAGAACACTTTAGAACAATGACTGTGGTGATTTGCTCATAAATTACAGCAAACATGCTTTAATCACTTTGGTCTCTACTCCAAGTCTAAGCTGTATCTAAGCTACAGAGTCCAAGCTACCAAGGAAGAATGTACAGGGAAAACATTAATAAAACGCACCACTAAATCCCCCACACTTATACAGCATGCTCTGCAACAGCTCTTTCCACATAGAAAGATGATTAATTGAAATGTTCCTTTCCCAGTATCTGAAAGTCATGAAGCAAAAATCATTCAACCACAAACACATGGCACACAGGTGGCCAGCCTCTGCAGTGACCCCCAGAAGCCAGCCTCATGCATCACCCACAGCCCCACGCTAAAAGCAGATGCCACCTCGGGAGTCTCTGCCCATGACTTCAGAATGTGACTTAAGAGTTTGACTGGCACAGCATAGCTCGCCTACCTGCTGACCACAAACAAGCTGCTATAGCATCCAGAGGTATGGAGCTGCATTTGGCCCTTGCTTCTGATGTGTGTGTGTGTGTGTGTGTGTGTGTGTGTGTTATTTGCAGACCCTCCCTGTCCAAGAAGCATAGAGACGTTGAGAGCATGTCTCTGTCCCAGCAAGAAGAGGAGAAAAAGCCATAGAAAATATGAAAATCAAGCCCCAGGATTTTAGCAACATAGAAAGCCATCATGGAGGAGACCACGGCAGAGCCACAGGGTGGGAGGGGTCCAAGAAGAGTCTGTTCTTACACTGAGATAGTCTTCAAATTGAAAGGCAAGAGACTGAGATTTTAGAAAAACCCATCAGAAAGCAACACAAAGCAAACCGTTGTAATTAGAAAACACAAGACAGTAAGGCTCTAACATCATAGACAATCCCCAAAGGCCAGCAAACCAGAGCCTTCTTTTCCTTACCAGGGCTCCAGCCTAGTGGGAGGTGACAGCCACCAGGGAGTCCAGAAAATAAAGTTAGGTGACCAATTGAAAAACACGTTTTTTTTTTTACTATCCTGTCTAACAAAACTGAGAGGATAAACAAAATGATGAAAATGAGAATTTCACCAGCAAATTATGATCTAAAAAAAAAAAAAATAACTCAGAAGTAAAACTAAAACAAAAAAATAACTCTCTAAATGAATAACTCAACACACGAGTTTAACAAAAAATTAGACACATCAGAAAGCAGTTGTCATGAACTAGAAGATGGAGAAATTTAGACATGAAGCCCCCCACAGACACACACACACACACACACACACACACACACACACAAATATAGCATTCGATTTAGGAGTGCAGTTCAGCAGGAGAGCCCAGCATGGTCAGGGCATAGGCTCCACCCTAAGCACCTCAAGGATCAAAGGCTCAGAGGAGAAATGTGTGTGAGAGCTGAGAGAGAAGTTACAGCCAGAGAGAAAAAGAAGAGTTTTTATTACTGTGGTAGCATTATGTCACCATGACAACACTTCGGAGCATGCACACAGAGAAAGACTTTATTTAGCTCACAGTTCTAGGGGAACTGCTCCGTAGCCAAGTAGCTGCATTCCTGCGGTTCCTGCTAAGACACCACACCATGGCACAAATATTCGAGAAATAAACTATTCGCCTCATCAGACAAGAGCGAAGAGAAAAAGGAGGGAATATTGAGGTGCAGGAGAGCCTCTGAGCTACTGCCATTAGGTGCTGCCTCCCAAGGTTTCTGTGGCTTCCCAATGCACACCCTGAAAACCAAGTCCTAGCAAATGGACATGGGGGACACGCAATGCCCCAACACAGCAGTTAGGATAACAAAATATCCGAGGCAGGGTGGCTTTAGGAAGAAAGGTGGTTTACTTCACCTTATGGTTCTAGAGGCACAAGCTCAAATCTGGTGGTGGCCATCATGCTTTCAATCCCAAGATAGTATAGCACGTCACGTGACAAGAAACAGCTCATGCATGTTTGGCTTTTCTTCCTCCAGTTATAAAAACACCAACATCCTATCACCTTAGAGTCATTAGCTAACATTAACAACCTTTCAAAAGTCCCTACATACCATAACCAAATTAAAATCCCACACTCTCAGAGCCTCCCAGGAGAATCACTGTGAAACACCCCAAGCCTTGTGGGGTACACGCAAACCACATCCAAACCAGAGAAACAAAGAATATGAAAGGATGGCTAGGAATTTCTAAAAACAAACAAACAAAAACCAAACATCAAATCACAAACTACTCAAGAATGTCAGCAATGACACTGGTCTACTACATAAAGAGAAAACAATGGAGAATGAAAAACATCTTCAAAAAAGCAAAGGAATGGAAACACACACACCCTGGCACACACACCCATACACACACACACGCCAGTACATATACACATACCTGCACACACACCAGCATATACACCTGTGCACACTTACACATACACACACCTGCAACACATCTGGATACACACATCTGTACACATACAGTTCCACACACAAAAACCTGTACATACACCTGCACACAAACCTGTATATACACATCTACCTGCATGCACGCTCATGCCTACACATTATACACACATATATCCATATACACGTATACCGGAACACACATTTGCATACATACATATATACCTCAATACACACACACACACACACACACACACACACCTGCAAACACACACACACACCTGCATGCGCTGCCATCTTCCATGCACACACATACACCTGCACACACATCCACCTGTGCATGCATATCCTCAAAGCAATAATGAAGTCAGACAGACAACCTCTGATGGAAATGATGGGGCAAACCTCTTAAGACTGAAAAGAAACCACCTCTAGCCCAGAATCCTATATCCAAGAAAATATTCTGTCAAAGAAAAAAATAGAAGTAAAATAAAGACCACTTTAGGCAATCAAAGCAGAATTTATCTTCAGAAAACCTGCACTAAAGCAAAGCAGAATGACCCAGAGGAAAACCAGATAAACAGGAAGGAGTAAAGATGGATGGATGGGGCAATAAGCACTAACTGTACCAAAACTCCTTCCTAACACAGAGGCAGATCCTTCCTAATGAATCAAGAGTGGTAAGAAAAAAAACAAACAAACAAACAGCCCCACATATATCCCTAAGCAACAGAATGCAGGTCTAAAGAGCACCTCAGGAATTCAGGCTAACTTGCACAGAGGGATATGTGGGCTGACAGAGGAAAGAGACACAACCACAACAACCATGGATGTATGAGCTTTCCGAGTGGTGCTTGGGCAGGTTGACTGGGATGGGAGGCCCCTCACAGTGTGAGATGTCCAGAATCTAAAGGTCAAGGGTTCACCGCCCAGAAGGGGAGGAGAGAATGGGTAGGGTGAAAGAATTTTTAAAATAGGGTTTCCATATCCAGTGGTCTTACAGCCACCGGGCACTGTTTTCTATGTGGTCAATACATGCTGGGGGAGGTCTCATGGGGAAGGCAAAGCAGGGAAGATTTCAATAGCTAAGATCTAGTTAGGTTATATTTAAAAAGATTTATACATGTAAAGTTTTGAGATAGGTACCAGGAAGCTTTCAAGCCAAAAGGTGCCAGCTTGCTTTAAGGAGAGTAGGAACCCAGGATCCTGAAGTCAGAAGCCATCTGGAAGGGCTGGGGCATGCTTTGAGTGAGTACTCAAAGGCTTGTGTGGTAGAGGCTTTGTCTTCGGTTCAGTGGTGTTGAGGGGTGGGTTCTCTAGGAGGTTAAACCTTATGGAAGATCTTTAGGTCAACTGGGGTCTAACCATAGAAGGAATTGAGGGACTCCAGTTTCTCTGACTTCCTGTCTTCCAAGGTTTCCTTCTTAAACCTCACCCCTCTCAGTGCCAACCACCATGAGGTGGTGCGGCCAACGGACCGTTACCAGAGCTGTTGCTGTGTTGTTTTGTTTTCAGCCTCTACAGCCATGAGCTGAATAGACTTCTTTCCAGTACCCAGTCTCAGGTATTTTATTATAGTAATGAAAAACTAGTAAGATACCACCTTTGGTCCACTTTTCGTAATAATAAGGAAAAAGGAGCCAGAATAAGGAAAGTGAAGGGAAAAGATAACAGCCCCACCACCACCATTTCCTCCACCCTAAGAATTCCCAATGGCTATTTCCTAAAAGCTTTAAAACGCAAGGTCTGTGACGCAGGGACTGATTGGTATTGATCAGCTCTGCAACAACATGGCAAAAATGAAGACTACTAAAGCAGAACCCATCGTGTCTTCTGCCACTGTCACACTTTTGGGTACACAAGTTCACACGAGTGCCCGTGTGTGTGCAGGTGCTTATATACATGTGTGAATGTAGAGGACAGAGGTCAGTCTCAGCTTCCACCCACCTCTTTTCTTTCTCTTTAAGACAAGTCATTTCTTTCATGAACACTGGCCAAGCTCAGTGGCTGGCCAGTGAGGCCCAGAAATGCCCCTCTCTACATTTCCCCAGCATTGGAACTGGCATGAGCTATCTTTTTTAAACTAATCCAGGAGGCTCTCCACCAAAACAACAGAGAAAATCCAGGATAAGTAACAACTGAGTTAAGAAAAAAAAAAAGTCAATGGAATGTCAGAGATGATGCCAAGGAAGATTCTAGTATAGAAGCTGTGTGGCATGCCTGAAGAGCCACAAACCCAAGAAAGTAAATGAATTCTCGAGAAGAATGCAGAAACAGAAAGATAGCCTGCTAAAGCTGACTGGGTACGAAACTCTAGTAAGAGACTACTGTAAATGGAAGCCCTGTTTAAACCAACGAAAAATGAAGGCAACTGCCAACTTCAAAAACACAGAAAAGAAAGACGAAAAGGTGAAATCTGGCCCAAGCAACACAGTGAACCCCTACCGAAAGAGGAGGAGAAAAGGGGCCCAAGATGATGGTTAAAATCAATTAACCAAACAACAGAATATCCATATCCTGTCATGGTGTCCAGAGGTGGGAAGGCTGAAAGATTAGGACAGAGAACCACCATGTTTTCCTATGTGGTATCTGACTTTTAAAACTATGCTATTTTTGTTAGATGACAAAAGAAGTAGACATAATGTACTTTTATTTTTAGTAGCATAAAACTTAAAATGCCCAAGCCACATTAAGTAATATAACAGCCGTGTGAAAACTGTTGGCCCCTTTAGATGTTTTTAAATACAAAAAAAAAAAAAAAAAAAACAAAAAAAAACCCAACATTTATTCTCTTCAATTATGCCAGAATTTCTAAATCTTTCTGTTTTTCATGGCGCCATAGGGAAGGGGGGATCTGATGTTTCTACACCCACCAAATACCGAAAGGTTTAAGATCTGCTGGGTTTTCCAATTATCATTTCATGAGTGAAGTACTCTCAGAGCTGGAAAGAAGCTGACAAACAGCCAGCTGCTAAAGACTGTGCAGCCACAATGCTGGAAAATCAGTCCAAGTGAAGACACACCAGCTGAATGGCTGATCAAGTTGCCTCTCACCTGAGATGAAGTCACAGCACTATCAACTGCTGCTCCAGGGACTTTAATACCACTGCAGTCTGAGAGGGGTGTCGAAGGCTAAGCTAACAGTCTTTGAATTACAGTACAGAGCTGAAAAACAGGAAACAACGGGGTAACTAGCTCTGGTGATTCCAAGGAGGAGCATCAAGTACCAACAAGCTTTCACACTGTGCTGGTTAGTGAGCTGTCAACTTGACAGAAGCTAGCCACCTGTGAAGAGAGTCTAAACGGGAAATTATCTAGATCAGGTTGGCCTGTAAGCATACCTGTGGGGACTGACTTGTTGAAAGGTCCAGCCCAGCGTGGGCAGCCTCATTCCCTCGGCAGGGAGTCCTGAATAGTCTAAGAGAGGAGAAAGCCTAGCTGCTTGTGTAACTGCCTTGCCTTTCGAAAAATGATGGACTCCATTTTAGAATTGTAAGCCAAATAAACGCCTTCCTCTCCTATTTATGTAGTGTTTTGTCAAGGTATTTGCCACAGCAACAGAAATGAAATGTGTTAAATCAATGAAGACTGTGAAAGAAACCAGGTGGTTGTAAGGCAAAAGAAAATTTTATATGGTTGGAAGTCTCTGGCTCTCTTGGCTGTGCAAAATAAACTCTATACCTTTTACCACATCCCCCTACAAAATCATGAGAAAGAATTGTGAGTGTGTGTGTGTGTGTGTGTGTGTGTGTGTGTGTGTGTGTGTGATGGTAATTAAACTGGTATAAATGAAGATATTCTGATGAGACACCTATGTCTCTCAATCTGACCGACTATTGAAACAATGGACCCTAAACAAGAATTCCCCCACAAATCTCACAATGGGAGGAGGAAAGTGTGCTAGTCAGAGGCTGAACTTGTTTCCCAGGAAGAGACTTCACAGAGTTCCAACAACCTGTCAGACACCTTACAGGATGAGACTGAGCCCAGACACTGATGGGTCGGTGCTGGGTGGGCCCACACACTGAGTGGAACTGCTTGGCTGTGCCCATCCTTCACGCTCTGTTTAAACGTCAATATCATGCCAGGACCCGGACCACAGACTTGGGCAATTCACTGGATCTTTGCCCCACTTCCCAATGTGGCCACATTGAATAAACCTTCTTTTTTCTGCCTTCCACTTGTAGTTGGCTGTTTTAACTGGCTTGTTGAAGGTGGGTGGCCAGATCTGATTCGGGACATAGGTTGTGTCCCAAGTTCCATAACAGAATGTGTGGGGGTATACATATATGATATGGTATGTGTGTGCACATGTCTGTGTACATGTATGTAATGTGGATGTGGGAGTATATGTGATATGTATGTGTGTGTGCCTGCAGGTGTCCACACACATGTATGTGGTACATGTAGAAGCCAGAAGCCAGTACCTTCAATCCCTCTTTACCCTATCTTTAGAGAGATAGGGTAGAGATCTTTTGTCTGTTTACTGACAAGCATATGCAAGACCCTGGGTCTAATTCCCAGTATCCCATGCTCCACAACAGTAACATCTCAAGACAGACTATATTCCTAAATGGAAGACTATGAGCCTTCTCTTTACTCCCCCCCTGGGACAGACTTCCTGGCCAGGGAGCTATGGGGACTGCCCATCCCTGTCCCTTCTACAATAGGATTGCAGACACACGTAAGCATGGCCAGCCTTTTTTTCGCGCATCGGTGATCTGAACTCAGGATCTCATGTTTGTGTTGCAGGCACTTTACCAACGACTAGTTTTTGCTTTTTGTTATTGTTAGTTTTGGAGAAAGGTACTGTCATGTGTGTAGAGCAAGATGGGAAGTGACAAGAACTCAAAACCACCGTTTTGAGAGTATAAGAGTCAGGCAAGTGCTCAACCAGCCCCTGAGGCTGGGCATTCAGAACGAGCATGGGACACATGAAGCTGAAGAAGGAATTGGGGCTGGATGTGCTGGGCTAGACACCGTGGCCAAGGGAATCATGTATGTACAGTTCACCATACAGGTCTGATAGGACTCAGGGGTGGGCGGGGGCCGGGGAAGGCAGAATGGAAGTGAACCTAGTGAAGAATCTAAGCCAACGGTGCTCAGCTTTTTAGTTGCAATCCCTTTGGGGACTGCATTTCGGATATCCTGCATATCCGAACACAATTCGTAACAGTGGCAAATTTACAGCCATGAAGTAGCCACAAAATAATTTTAGGGTTGGGAGTCACCAAAACATGAAGAACTGTATTAAAGGGTCCCACCACATTAGGAAGGTAGAGAAACACGGATTCTAGGTGTCTGAAAAGGTTTTCTACGTAGAATGAGCTTCCCAGGGAACATATGTACAGAATGAGACCTGGGAATATGGTGCTGTATATCCCCAGCAGGAACAGTCAGTGTCGGAATAACTAACAAGTCCCAGTGCGACAGGGAAGGAAACGGTCAGCCTGCAGAACACAGCGCCCCCCCCACCCCCCCGTGTGATCTATGGACCTTTTTTCTTTATTTTAAATTCAAAATGCATACTTAACATCTCCCCTAGGCAGGTACTACCACATGTGCTTCAGAAAATACTGGGGAGGAAAATTATAGTGGAAACTCAGGGAGAGAGAGAGCTGCATATTTTACCTTCAAAATGAAAATATCCTTTTTTGACTATATAAGTAATACATACTCGTGTTGCTAAAATTAGGTAATATGAAAAATTACAGAGGGGAAAATGAAAATCACTCATAAGGCTGACATAGAAAAATCAATGGGAATATTTAAGTGTATTTGTAGCCAGAGCTTATTCTATGTAGAGAGTTCATTTGATTACACACACACACACACACACACACACACACACACACACACACGGCTGACAGCTTTCCACTTAAAAATATATTACACTCTGTCCTGAGATTTTTCCCTTATGGAGCATGGGGTGCTGGGGGTTAGACCCAGAACCTCACATTCTCTTGTCACCTGTTCTACCTCTAGGTTACAGCCACAGACCCTCTTTATGTCTAACTTTCCCAGGATAACCTTGAAGTCTCACCATAGCACAGATAAATCCTGAACACGCAATCCACCGTCTCAACGTCATGAGTAGCCAGAATCAGACATGTGTCACTGTGACCAACTCAACATTTTCTTTGTCATGGAACTAGATCCAGCTGCTGTGGCTGTAGACATCCATCCTTTTACCTTTGAGACAGCCTTGGCTGTCCTGGACTTGCTTGGTAGATCAGACTGGCCTTGAACTCACAGAGATCTGTCTGCCTCTGCCTTCCCGAGTGCTGGGATTACATGCGTACACCACTGCACCCTGTTCCCATTCACCCTTTTTGGACATATTTCATCCATTCAGTGTGGGATGAACAAGACAGGGTAAAGGGTGCCTCAGCTACTACTCACCCCAACGAGAAAACACCAGGGGCGGGGAGATGACCAGAGCAAATGCCACCGCTAAATGCTTGGTGTATCCTGTAGTATTTCGTTTTTGTTGCTGGGATAAACACACTGATCAAAGGAGTTATTTGGCTTATGCTTCAATGTCACAGTCCATCACTGAGGGAAACCAGGGCAGAAACAATGCAGAGGCTGAAGAGGAAGGCTGCTTGCTGGCTTGCACTCTGGCTCTTTTACAGCTGAAGATCACCTGCCCACGGATGGTATCGCCCACTGTGGGCTGGACGTATCTCCCATAGATGATGCTGACAGACCAAAATGGCAAAAAAAAACAAAAACAAACAAACAAACAAAAACAACAAAAAAACAAAACAAAACAAAAAAAAAAACAATTTCCTCATGGAGAGTCTCTTTTCCAGGTGATTCTAGGCTTGTGTCTGCCTCCCAGGCTGACCTCCGACCCAGCTGCTAGGACTGAAGACCAGTGGCTCTCCAGGAGTCCTCTGTGCCTTCAGTGCTACAGTGTAACTACTGGGCCACCCAGCTACACTTGGGTGTAGCCTCTTTACCATACAGACAGCCATTGCTGGCCGACCTAGACCCTTTGTGCAAGCAGCTATGATAAACCTCCTTTTGTAATATAGTCATGCTATCCCGTTAGGATCCTGTAGAGATTCCTGATTAATATACTCCATTTAGACTACCTCTGTATTGCACACTAAACTGATCCATATGGATAGCCTTGTTTTCTTTTCCTTGACCTGTGGCACTGCCTTTGTCAGCTACTATAAAATAACTTTGGTGAATAGCAACAATCCAATTTTTGCATTTTTTTAAACGAATCTCAAAACATTTTTTAACAGATGACATTAAGTAACCTGGTTTTATGGCGATGACTTGACATGTCTGATCTTTTTTCTGCCATCTTATTTTTGGGGGGCATGTATATTTTTATTGCTTTTGTTTCTCCAACTCTTTCTGACTTTTGATGTTTTAATCAAATTTTTGTTGCTTTCATTCTCTAGGGACTAACTTTTTGAACATCTCTTTGAAACTATTACACACACACACACACACACACACACACACACAGGGAGAGAGAGAAACTATTACACACACATCAATGGCAAACTATGGCTTGCAGCAGATTTAGACTCTCCACTCTGCTCCACCGCCCGGATTTTATCAAGGAAACCACATTAGCATCTAGAACTCAAACTTCGATTTACATTCCACTGCTTTAACCACTTCTGCATTATTTATACCAATGCCTCCCACTTCCTGATTTATCTCTATTGATACATTTTTTTTCTATTTGGCTTATGCACTTGAAGTAATTTCTTCTTTCAGAAGTGTTCTATAGAGGCTGAACTCATTGTCTTGCTGAGAGTGACTTTCATTTGCACATTGACAGGAATGAGCTTAGAATCCTGGAGAATCCTCATGGAACAACCGTGAGGGCTAAAACATGGGGATGCTCGTGCCTTTTCTTCTAGTTCTTGGTCTTGAGCATTCACATCTAGGCCAGAGCCAGCTGGCAAGATGGCTCAGCATGTAAAGGTGCTTGCCACCAACCTGAGGGCTCACATGATAGAAGGAAAAACCTGACCCACAGTGGCACCATGGCAAGTGCACACAGATTAAATAACTTAATTAATCAATTAACTAAACAAACAATTTTAAAAATCTTGTATCAACCTGATTTCCTTTGCTTTACACATGCCCTTCCTTTTCTGTTGATATTTCTCTTTGGTTATGTTTATTTACTAAAACTCGGAGACTTTTCTAGAACACAAAAGCCAAAGCTAAAGCATCCGGCCTTGTTTTATGAGATGGTTTCTCACTAACCCTGTAACTTGCCATTTGTCTAGACTCACTGGCCAGTGAGCCAGAGGGAACCACTTCTTTTTATCCCTGGTGGTCGGGTTACTAACACACATGCCAGCTTTTATGTTGGTTCTGAAGACTCAAACTCTAGTCCTTATGCTTCGTAGCAAGCTCTTTAGCAACAAGCACAGACCCAGCTCTCCAGCTTGACTGCTAGAGTTTGATTGAGTTTGTCCACCTGAGAACTTGTGATGAAAGCTTTGATTTCTGGGACATTGTCTTACTATGGACTTGATCTCACAACCCACCTCTCTAAGCCTCACCAGTGCAGGGATTACAGACCTGCATCACCTCTGCCTTCATGTTGAAATCTGATTGTCACTTTGGTATTTAGGGAGTTGGGGCCTATTGGAAAATAGTGAGACAATACAGATGGACATTCATGGATGTAGACCTTCCTTGAAGAAGTGAGTTCTCACCCCCATAGGATTAGATTAATCTCCTCAAGAACAGACTGTTAGAAGACTAGGCTATCCCTCCACGTTTTTTTTTTTCTTTCTCACATGCTTTCTGTCTCCTACCATGAAGAGAAGAAGCACATGAGGCCCTTATCTTATACAATGTCCTTATGATGCACTCCCTGAACCCTGAGCTATTAGCCAAAATCACCTTCTTTTCTGTATACATTTTGTATCTAGTTTTAGGCATCATCACAGCAACAGAAAAAGACTGAGGCAATGACAGATCCTAAACACTGACACTGACTACCAGCTCAATGAGATGCTAGAAACCACAAACAGGACTCTGCATTCACAAAGGGAAAACAACTATCCAGTCGAGATTAACGATGCTGACATTGCCTTATGTCCACTGAAAATAAGAGAAAAGGCCAAAGAGGTCTGTAGATATTGGGTTTCTCGTAGTGATGGTACTGTGGAGGGTGTTACTGTTTAACTGATTTCCTTTTGTTTTATGAGCTTATATTATTTATTTATGTTTACAGCAAATTACATATTTCTGCTGTATAATTATACAAACTATATATTTTATAAACCCTGAGTATATATTATCAATTAATATGCTTTTAATTTTCCCAGTCTCAAAGGTTTCCAGACTTAACTATTACTCTGCAGCTACTTTCAGAGCAAATTATTTCTCCTGCTCCACTATTCATAAAAAAAAAAAAAAAAAGAGTGGGGATAGTTAAGAGAAGTAGATTGCCCGAGCCAGACTCCCAGAGAGTCTAACTTGATGTACCTGAGATGAGGTCAGTCTATTGAAACTAGGTGCCACACACTCAAGGGCTGGAAACGACACAAATTTAGCATGTTGCCCTTCTGGAGGTCAGCAGTCCCATGGGGGCTGCTGCAGCTGCACCCCATCTGGAGGTCAGTACTCAGTCCTACGTGTGCTGCAGGCTGCAGCCCTTCTGGAGGTCTGTACGTCTTCCTTTGCCTTTTCCAGCCTCAGTATCATTCTCATTTCTCTGACTCTGACTCCCCCGTCTCTCTCTTCCTATAATATGGATTGTGGTGACTGCACTGGGCCACCAGTGAGATATACAGACAATATCTCTACCAAGAATACCTTACTTAACCACACTGGCACTGTCCCTTTGTCATGTAAGGCCACACATTCATAGGCTCGCTAGATGAGAACACAGACTTTTGCCTACACACCTAGAAAACATTCTTTCCCTGGTTCACTCTCTTTTTCTTTCCTCTCCCCATGTGCTAGGGCTGGAACCCAGGGCCGAGTGCATGGGATAAACCCACTCTGTCTCTGTGCTTCAGTCTTCAGCCCCGAGACCTGTACTTATAATAAGGCTGAACAGATTATAAGGCAAGAAGTACTGAATTTAATGTCACCCCTCAGCCACTGGAACCTGCTCTTTCAGAACCCCTCACGTTAAAAAGACATATACCCAAAAGATGCTCAAGTATACAACAAAGACATTTGCTCAACCATGTTCATAGCAGCTTTATTTGTAATAGCCAGAAGCTGGAAACAACCCAGATGTCCCTCAGTTGAGGAATGGATACAGAAATTGTGGTACATTTACACAATTGAATACTACTCAGCAAATAAAAGCAAGGAAATCATGAAATTTGGAGGCAAATGGTGGGAACTAGAAAAGATCATCCCGAGTGAGGTATACCAGAAGCAGAAAGACATACATGGTATATACTCACTTATAAGTGGATATTAGACATATAAGATAAGACAAACATACTAAAATCTGTACTCCTAAAGAAGCTAATCAAGAAGGAGGACTCTGGGTAAGATGCTCAATCCTTATTCAGAAAGGCAAAGAGGATGGGCATCAGAAGAAGGGGAAATCAGGGACCAGGACAGGAGCCTACCACAGAGGGCCTCTGAAAGACTGAACCCTACAGAGTATCAAAGCAGATGCTGAGACTCAGAGCCAAACTTTGGGCAGAGTGCAGGGAATCTTATGAAAGAAGGGGGAGACAGAAAGACTTGGAGAGAACAGGAGCTCCATAAGAAGAGCAACAGAACCAAAAAATCTGGACTCAGGGGTGTTTTCTGAGACTGATATTCCAACCATGGACCATCCATGGAGATAATCTAGAACCCCTGCACAGATGTAGCCCATGGCAGGTCAGTGTCCAAGTGGGTTCCCTAGTAATATGAACAGGGACTGTCTCTGACATAAAATGATTGGCCTGCTCTTTGATCAGCTCCCCCTGAGGGGGAGCAAGCCACAGAGGAAGACAATGCAGCCACTCCTGATGAGACCTGATAGACTAGGATCAGATGAAAGGGGAGGAGGACCACCCCTATCAGTGGACTAGAGGAGGGGCATGGGTAGAGAAGAAGGAGGAGGGTGGGATTGGGAGAGGAAGAGGGAGGGAGCTACATGTGGGATACAAAGGGAATAAACTGTAATTAATAAAAATAAAATGTAATAAAAAAGTAAAAAACTAATACCTATCAAGCTACTTGAACATAAAATAAACAAAGCACATTAACCTTCCCCCACAATTAAAAAGAAATAATATGGCATATACCTAGACATATCTATTTCAATAATTGAATTTGAAGTATGAAATCAAATTTGCAAAAGCAAAAAAGGGCATGTTTGTGATTCAGACAAACTAAGACTAAATTCAGAACAAAATAATACTAAAACAAAAATCCTGGGGTGATGTATTCCTAGACTCAATAGAGAAACATTTTCCTCAATTAAATAGAAAAGCCCTTGGTTAGCCTGGTAAATCCCTTCTTAGCTATTACAGTAATCTTTTTGCCTAATAAGAGTTCTGTCCAGCCAAAACATATTTCAATTTTTTAAAGATTTACCTTTCCACTTCTTCTTAAAACCATTTTATAAAAAAAAAAAAGGGGGGGTTCTGAATTGTCTTTTTCCATCTTTAGGGAGAAGGAAGAATGTCTTTGCAACACATGCCTGTATTCCACATGTGTCACTATTGCTATTTAAATGCTCCCAGAATTGACAGGCTTTGTCATCTGGGGCTTCCTGTGCTTCATCTGCTGGCACACAGAAAACTGGGGATAATGAAAATGTCGAGAAACAGTGCCACATTTAGGAAGCATGATTTTTTTTTTTTAATGTAGCTATCAGTCATCCTTAGTGTTTGCCAAACACAATGTATAAAATCCAGTCCTGGGTCATCAGACGCCCAAGCTGCAACATTTGTTGCACAGAAGACACAGCAGGAGGAGCAGTGTCTGAGGTCTGCTGGGCAGCTGGTCACAGATGCCCACACTCAAGTTGCCTCAGCTGACCCATCCAGACCTGTTTGCACACAGTCAAAGCATTGCTCAGTCTTCTCCAGTTGAGGCATGCACACCTACTGTGTATCTGAGTATTCCGTGTTGGAGTTGGGACTGGGAGAAGGTGGCCAGGGTCCCACAGTGTAGCCCAGACTGGCCTGGAGCATGAAGCAATGCTCCTGACTCATCCTTCTGCTCATATTGCGACCACAGACATTTGTGTTCTTATCCAGTTTCATGTGGTGCTAGGGATTGAACCCAGAACTTCTTGGGTGAGAAATGAACATTCGAGCAACTGAACTACATCACCAGTCTGAAGTTGATAGTTTTATATCAATGTATTTGATGTGTATATGCTATGTTGTCTTCCTTCCATTACAAATGTCACTCATAACTGTTAGTTGAATTTCTTCTACCCCTATGATCTAATTTTGGCAGGATCTTGTGGGAAAGAACAAATCAGTTTATGGTTAAAACCTGTAGTGATTATTTGAAGCTGCCTGTCACACAGGTTCTTATAGAAGTAGCTGAGTCATTAGTGATGAAATACTAACAAGATGAAGCAATGTCCTATACCACCCGTAGCCATGTGAGGGTACCTCCACACTTAGCCCTAATAGAAGTCGCCTAACTCCCACCCATGCAACAAGGATAGCCAGAGTTTCAAATACTCCTTACTTTATCTTCTCTGAAGTCTGGAGGCCTATGCTATAGCCCCAACCACCAAACATTCTTCTCTAAAAGGAACTGAATTCTAACACAAAATCTAAGGAACTGCCCAGAGTCAAAGACAGAACAAGAGCTCATGCTGGCCATTCTGCAAAGGGACCATTCTGCACAGCAGCTGGCAAGGAACCAGATGCTCCAGTAGATGTGGGATCCGAGGCCTAGATGGGTTTTCTTGAGGTTGCACGACCTGAATGATGAGGAGGCAAAAACTGAGAAAATGAAGTTGGCACTAAGATGTAGAGATCAGAGACCACAGAATGCTCAGCCCTAAGTGGAATATCTATCTCACATCCTCTCCTCACAAGACTCAGAAGTCATTTTGGAGGAGGCACTAGAAAGGCTGTAGCAGAAGCAGTGGGTGGATACATTAGGAAACAGTGTCCAGTGGACACAACAGGGCAGCTGCACACAACTCATAGCAGTTGTGACAACACACACAAGCGCCACACAAGCTCAAACCGGGCCAAACCCCAACATGAAGTAGGGATTTGGGCAGAAAGTTCCACCCATAGCTGAGGAGTGACTGGCACTGGAGAGCTGCCGGGAGAGGGAGAGTCCATTTTCTTTTAAGAGTGTGGCCCCCGGCAGGTTGACCATGTCCCAGTGGAAGGCCACACATCCAAGAATGTATGGGTAGCATTAAGTTGGATTTGATGGGTGTGAGGCAGAAGGAGACACAAAGTTGGGTGGGTAAAGAAGAAGGCATGGATCTGGGAGGCATGGGTAAATCTGATCAAACTATTTTGTACAAAATTTTCAAAGAATAACTTTTAAAATTAAACAATAATAAAAATTAATTGGTGGAATCTTATGTAAGAAGTGGGAAATAGTAAGATCTAGAGAGGACAGGAACTCCACAAGGAGAGCAACAGAACCAGAAATTTGAACACAGGGGTCTTCCCAGAAACTCATACTCCAACCAAGTACCATGCATGGAGATAACCTAGAACCCCTGCACAGATGTAGCCCATGGAAGTTTAGTGTCCAAGTGGGTTCCATAGTAATGGGAAGAGGGACTGTCTCTGACACAATCTGATTGGCCTGCTCTTTGGTCACCTCCCCCTGAGTGGGGAGCAGCCTTACCAGGCCACAGAAGATGACAATGCAGCCACTCCTGATGAAATCTGATAGACTAAGATCAGAAAGAAGGAAAGGAGGACCTCCCCTATCAGTGGACTTGGGGAGGGGCATGCATGAAGAAGGGAGTGGAAGGGTGGGGTCGGGAGGGGAGGAGGGAGGGGCTTATGGGGGAATACAAAGTGAATAAAGTGAATTAATAAAAAAAATAAAAATAAATAAATAAAACCTGGAAAAAATTAATTGGTGATCTCAACAACACAGGACATAAGAAGCTAGGTCTTTCAGAGCATTATTTAGAGAGACTTGATTGCTTCCACTACTGACAGGCAACTTCTCCCAAGCCTGGTTCCACCCATGTTTTCAATGTCAGTTTAAATGCCATCAGCACTGGGCCAAAGCAGCGCCCAAGGCCTGCTATAACAATGTAGTGTTGTTGTTTTTTCCAATGCATGTTTCAGTATCAACGGTTCACTTATTTATTGTGTGTCTTTCCTAATCCTCAATGTAAACTCACTAGGCAGAGGGCAAGTCTGCATTGCCTACATCTCTATCTCCAGATGCTAGCAGAAGCCTGGCACACAGCAGCATTATGATGAACACAGATGGATGGTGGCTGGGCAGGTTGATGGGAAAAAAAGAGATGGATGAGTGAATGGACGGACAGAGAACAGAAAGTGGAGATAGGGAGAGGGAATGAGAAAGAGTACAAAGAGAAGCTAGACAAGGCAGTGGTGTCAGCCATCATTGTACCACCAGGCCTAACCTATTCAGGCTTCACTTTCCTGGAGATCCTCCGCTCCTCACAAAAAGCCAGAGACTATGCTGAATCCTGGATATGGCGAAAGAAGGGAAGGGAAGACAACAGAATGTCTGGTGGAAATGCACAGGGTCTCAGAGTTGCCCTTCCCAGTGCTTGCCAGCTTTGTAGATGTCTACCAGAGTTGGCTTTTGTTGCTTGCTCTAAAATACAACTGTTCCAAAAGTCTAAATTGTATTTAATGATTGTTGGTACTCTCTCTGTGCCAAAACGTGCTTCATCCTCACAAGGATCTGATGGGAGAAAAACCATTGCAACTCAGTATTCTGAAGATGAAAAAACAGAGATCTCCAGGCACAGGCCAGGAAACCTGCAGGAAACCACAAAGGCAGTAACAGGGGATGAGGTTTGGAACCTGGCCTTCTGGCCCCTAGTGTAGCCGCCTGAACTACAGGAACCTTCTCCTCCCTGCTGAGCCCCCATCCTACAGCTTTAGTATGATACTTAAAGAATTAAACCTAACAGAGACTCCTTATGAACCTACTTGCACCGGGATCCACCTGTGTCCTTCTTTCACAGCTCTGATCATGCTGGGAATCACTCCCTTCACAGTAAAATTTTATAACTTCCTCTAGGGACATTTTACAGACATGCCTTAAGCAAAACTACAATTCAAATGACAAAGTTTATTTTGTGAGATCCTCTATATCCCAATGGATGTAGCATATTGAACCTTTTTGCTGAAATCATTTTTAGACCTAAGTAGCAGTAAACTGGTTAGTGTGATCAGAATTTTATGCTCCTTGGTGTCTACAGGCCCAGAGTATACAGACCACTTGAGGAAATGTGGTAAGTAAATTGAAAAGTAAAATAAATCTTATAAGCCTATTTCCATACTAACAAAAATTTAGATAACGAGTTTTTAAAGGCAAGGAGTGCGAAGTAGAAGTGGGGAAATCAATCCAATTGCCTCTCATTCTGCGAGTACGAACCTTCCTTTTCAGTTCTTCAAATTAATGAAATGAACACAAGACCACTCTGATCAAAAAGTCTGTAATAATAGCAGCCTGGGATGCATTTGAATTTTCTTTCAGTGTAAACAGGCTATTTTGAAAGTCAGAAAAACCATGACAAATTGCCTGAGATTCCATCCTTTGTTGCTGTAACATGGCTCTCCGGCTGCAGAATGCAGTATCACTGTAAAACACACTTACCTTCTAATGGACAGGTAGAGGGAAGCCATTAAACACGAAATTACTGACATGTTCTCTCCGTGCAGCAGCTCTAATTGTAAATTCTGCTCACTCCAATACCTGCACAGTCCTATGTCTAACTTCAGTTCTCCTGGGATGACAATAAGTTCCATGTCTGGTCCTGGGCCTTAGCAGTGGGGTTCACCATCCCAGTCCACTGCGTTTGTTGTTCTTACGTTTCAGCCCGCTGCTCACCAGGCCTCCCCACTGATGGCTTTTCACTGCCTCAACCTCTTCCTGAGCATCATCTCTGGGTAGTTTGCCTGGACAGGTACCCTGATGCCCCCTTTGCATCTGCACCACGTTACATCTTAGGACATGTGAGGTGTTTCCAATCTGAACTTCTCCCTTACATGCCCGTTCAGCCATGTCGGGTCACAGCTTCCAGCAAACACCACTGCTGGTGGAGAGTAGGAGAACCGGGTTCAGATGGTACCAACGGTGGGCTGTGAACGCCGCTGCAGTGCACACCTGCAAGGAGCCAGGGTTGGGGGTCGGGGTCTGTCACAGAACCAGCCTCAGTTTACACACTCCTACTTCCTGGTGTCAACTGTGGCTTCCCCTAACCGCTACAGGGGTGCTTTATCTTTAGCTAATCATAAAAGCCTAGAATTGGCCATCTCCACTGTGGTCCATTCTTGACTCCTCACACCCTCCTGGGAACCTGTCCCCAAGGGGAACCCAAGGTTAGTCACTGGTCTTCCACCTTCTCAGCATATTCCCCCAGCACAATGTCCCAGCCATGCCCATTGCCCTTGCCAGCACCCAAGATATCCACGTGCACCAGCACACTGGACAGAGTCAGTGCTTGGGGCCGGGACTCTATGCTACCTCCAGCATCATGGACAAGGGTGGACTGAGCCAAGGAGGACAGCCCACAACCAACCCCAGTTAACTCAGCCTTTGGGATACGTTTTCCTTGCTGTGTAGTGAGTAACCAGAACCTAATAGAGTCCATCCTGACTTGAAATGATGATATGACTTAATTTTTTTCATCTTTACGATAGTGCAGACTTGATTAAATGTTCAGTAGAAACCACGTTTTGGGTTATGAATCTTGATCTTTCCTTGGACTAAAGCCAGGTAGTGTAACGCTCTCTCAGGATAGGGGACAGCAGCTGCGAACCCCAGCCCCCAGTGAGCCGCCCGCTCAGCAGGGGAAATTCCAACATTCTCTGGTGCTGTTGCAACTTACAGTGCTCTGGAGGTCAGGGCTAGAAAGCACTTTCAACTGGTGACGCATTCCTACTAGGACGGATTTGTGGGGACGCAACCTTAGTATAATGTGACAAAGGATGTGCCTGCCCAGAAAGATTCACGGGTTCTTTTTCCCTTCTGTTCCTTTCCATTCTGAAGTAAGAGTAGACAATGTGGACCCATGTCCCCGTGGGAAAGTGACTGATGAACATAGTTAGGATGCCTGCATCACAAAGCAACAGTGACAGCGATGCTTGGGTAAACGAATTGTAGCAGAAGGCCACCTCTAGCGCTCTTTTTAAAATTCTCCATTATTTGGGGTGTTTAGGTTTCCACCTCCTTTCCACCACTGCCCCAACTTTAAGTAGGAGAGAGAAAAGGTTAGTGGAAAGAGAGGTCCCGGACCCCTTTACTTCTCCTTGCTATTTAGGGTCAAGGGGTTCTTTTAGAGCTCTGCACCAATCTCCATCAACCACAGACACAGCCAGCAGTCTCCCCCATGCAGCTGCGCCCCGAAGCGTTTCTCTCCATCGTCAGCTCCAAACCGCCACACCATCTCTGCTCTCTGATCTCTCCAAACTGCTACACAACACACACCAACACCAAATGCCACAGCTTCTCTTTCTCGGCTCTCATATTTATACTCTCAGAGTCCTAGACCACACCCCTCTCTGTGCCACACATGGAAAGCCATTACCAGCTGGCAAAAAATGACGCCCTGCATGTGACAATTAACAAGTATGGATAAGCTATAGCCCAACTAAAATCTCATACTTGTGATTTTAAAACAAAAGCATATTTACATAACATACAAAGAAACTGAAATTTCCATTACATTAAATGGTCAAAAATCCCCTTTGCCCTTTGCAATTGCAAACCGCACTGGTAATTTCTGCACGTTTGTCTTAAGAATGTTTATGTCAGTTCACACATCCACAAGAGAAAGCCCATATCATTTAATGATATCTTACTCTGTATCACATAATATAGCTAGTTTAAAAATGATTGTTAAAAATAAATAAATGAATGAATAAATAAATAAATAAATAAATAAATAAATAAATAAATAAATAAAT
>NW_026596046.1:3637665-3707404 GCF_907164565.1 Psammomys obesus
AATAAATAAATAAATAAATAAATAAATAAATAAATAAATAAATAAATATGATTGGTTTTGGAGTCAGCATAAAGTAATTTCCAGAAAGTCTCTGTCACTCAAATTTCATTCTTCCAACTGCAGAGGAAAGCCACCATCAGATGTTCCAAGCCTGCCACAGAGCCCATCTGGACTCAGATGGGAATCACAGGAGAAGCCCCCCCCCCCATCACCCTCCCTTCTCAAGGAATGACCCTGGAGACACCAAAGGAGCCTTTAACAGGTGGACACCATCATGAAGAAGACAAAGCTACATTTTAGCCCTGCAATCGGAACAGCTTAAGTAGAGTGAGCCACCCTCCTCTTTTCATGAAAAGGTATGACTCTCCATGTACCTGAAAACCCAGACCTGCAGACTCTGGCAAGGTGGCCCACGACGCCCCTGATAGGTTCTCTGAAATAGATGACTAAAAAACCCACCGAACAAAAGCTCTCACTGGCATGCTACTTGAGTGCATCTTGACCTTGAGGAATTCAAGAATCCCCTGAAACCTTTCAAAGCCATCCTGCAGGCTTTCCTGATTGCAGAATTCGGCCATTTAAGCAAGTACTGATGCAGTTAGGTCGCTGTTTCTGCTTTGAAAGAGCCCACTGCTCCGAACTAAGCCTGGTGTTCACTTAGCCTTTGAGAAAGATGCTTCCCAGGTGCACAGGTCCACACTGTAAATTGCCTGTGGCCTCTCCAGACAAGCCTTACACCTGACAGTTTATGATTCAGGAGAGCTGGGGAATTAAGGCTACATTCTTGCCCTTCATTGGCATCCCTTCACCTGCTCCGGGTCCCACGCTAATCTACAATAACAAAATGTATCATGAGTAAGGTTCCAGCTCCTCAAGAGCACTGCACGCGAAAGGTCAGTGAGCATTCGGCAGTACACAAGGCACCTTCGTATACTGCCAAATAAGGAACAGGGGAAAGAATGTCACTCTGGTGGGTCCAACGCGACGCAGACATGAGCAAATGACTTCTACCTGAATTAATTCTACCTGGAGCTCATTTCGTACTTTTCAAGCTAAGATCACCAGGGCGGGGCAAGATGGCAGCAGTCCATCTCAGCCGATGCTTCACACCCTGAAAAAGCATCTTGGGTTCAAATGAACAGTTCAGGATAGCATTTTGTTAAGAGAATCCACAAGGAAACATGACAGATCTGGTCCAACTCTTAGGAAAACTCCATGACTCATGTTCCTCAAAACAGAGTTCATGTGTCCAGGGAATCTCGGTTACAGCCATGGCTGTTAGGGGGTTTCAGATCAACAGTTTTGCTCCCTCAATGCCATTGTTTACCCCATGGCTTCTCAACAGCCTGCTCTCTGTTCTTTCCCATGTTCTCCCTCTTCCCCACCACTCTCCAAGGCATTTTCTTTTTATCCCATTCTACTTGACAAAGAGGAATTTCCTTCTGTCAGCAAAATTCCTCCCTATTGTCCTTTTCAGGGAAGTCTGGATTTTTATCTAAATTTTTAGTTTGTTTGTTTGTTTGTTTTCAATCCGAGACTAGAGCTCAGTAGCTACACTGTGCTCAGGACATGGTCCAGGGTGAGAAGAGCCGGTAAGATTTCAAGAGCCCCTTGTGCAGACACTCCTCACATACAGATGCTCTTCAACTCATGGAAAAAACCCTGATAAAAGCATTGTAAGCTGAGATATCAGAAATTAATTAATATGCCACAGGCAGGAGACACAGATGGGCATTTTATAAGCAGGGTGAGATGTGCAAACATGAATTATAATGTCCCCAGATCCTGGCAAGACATAATACTATAGAATATGTTTCCCCTTCAACACCGCGTGGCTGTCTGGAAACCCCGCTCACTCCTGCTGCCCAGCAGCACCACAGAGGTTTGGGCCACATACTACTAATCTTCAAAAATATCAAAATTCAAAACTGAAGTAGGTCTCCTACTGATATCATGTTAATTTAAATATTGTAAGCCAAGTCATCACGAGTTGGGGAATCATCTGTAATGCGGATATCAAAGGCACTCCCAGATCCAGTCAGATCCAGTCAGAGGTACATCCATCTGGGACTAGGATGGGGATAGGGCTGTATTCCGCATTATTTGTTTAACCTCTGTTGTATCATTTTTCTCTCTCTAGAAAGAACTGAACATTCATTCACCCACATTAGGGCACTAACAAGAAACCAAAGACATGACTCCACCCATGTCAAGCCTGGTGAACAGGGATTTCAACCAGGGCTACTTACAGGAGCATGGGTAAGAGGCAGCTTACAGGGCAATCATTGATTCTACAGCCACACCACTGAGAGTCTCTGCCTCCATCCCAGCAGCTGCTAACCGTTCGTATCTGTTCTGGGAGGGAGGGGCCTCACACATTGTCTTATATGCGTCTCATGCACTATCTCATGAGCCCTCCCACCCTTGTGTGAAGCAGTTTTAGTGATCATGTCATGCCTAAAGGATAGAGTTCCAGAATATTTTACCCTTCCTCCAGTTCTTATGTTCCTCCTCTTCCCTCCTCTGGGATAATCCTGGAGCCTTGGAGGGGATGGTACAGAGGATGGATTTCTCACCCCAGCACACTGACTACTTAAGAATATTCCTAGGAACCACTACCCACTTCAGAAAGAAACTCCCCTGAACAGCACCAAAATCTATGAGGACAGATATAAACGTTTAGAAGGCAACTTGGTAGAGGCATCACATCCATCTAACAAAAGAATAGCAGGAGCTTCTCCAGTAGGCCTGTGACATCTACAACACACAGGCTTGCCTTGGCTTACAATACTAAATGTGGGTTCCTCTTCCAGAACGAGCCTTATATTCAACTAGAAAGCAATTGGTTGCACTTACAATAGCTATGCCAATATTACAAACACAGGTGATTCCATGCCTGCCATGTTGGTAAAGGAGCATATCAGGTCTATAACTGAGCAGGACTTGGTGACAGTCCTCTCCCCGTAGCCTATGTTGGTGCCTCCAGGCACCCTGAAAGTTAGCCACAATTCAATCCCAACTCCACTCCATGTCCTGCTACAAAAGTGTGGAGTGTTTTAGCAACCAGTTTTTCAGTCTTCTTCTGGCATTCAGAAACAGCAGAAACGACAGGTGTATTTTCTGGAGGGAGTTCAGGGACCTCCCCAGCCAACAGGTTGGAGGGAGGTAGCCAACCCTTCCTAATGAAATTTTAAGTCAGTGATTGTGTCTTCTCGGCATGCCTTCTTCCACCTGTGCAGGCTGTCTCTTGCATTTAAACTCTTGAACCCGTGCATTTCCATGTACAGGCACAGACTGTTGCAGGATTTTCACAATCACCTTCTGAACATCATCTACTCCTTACCTGGACATAAAACCCCCATGATTCACAGCTCTGTGCCTGCTCTGTGCCCTATGAGGATTGCTTCCCAGTCCTTGCTCCATTAAAGTGTTGCATATATTTCAGATGCTTTTCCAAGTCTATAAGATACTTATAGGTTAGCACTGTGAAATGAAACTCTTCTACAGAGTGGGAAAAGGTTTCCAAATCCCCACATCACCCAGTACAAGCAATAGCCAGCTGATCTTAAAATTAAAGGATACTAAATTGCTGAGTAGTATTCCATTTCTGTACCCATTCCTCAGTTGAGGGACATCTGGGTTTTGTCCAGATTCTGGCTATTACAAATAAAGCTGCTATGAACATGGTTGAGCAAATGTCCTTGTTGTGTACTTGAGCATATTTTGGGTATATGCCTAGGAGTGGTATAACTGGATCTTGAGGCAGCATTATTCCTAATTGTCTGAGAAAGCGCTAGATTGATTTACAAGTTTACATTCCCACCAGCAATGGAGGAGGGTTCCCCTTTCTCCACATCCTCTCTAGCATGTGTTGTCACTTGAGTTTTTGATCTTAGCCATTCTGATGGGTGCAAGGTGAAATCTCAGGGTCGTTTTGATTTGCATTTCCCTGACGGCTAAGGACACTGAACATTTAAGTGTTTCTCTGCCATTTGATATTCCTCTATTGAGAATTCTCTGTTTAGCTCTGTACCCCCACCCCCTTTTTTAAGATTTTTTTTATTTGTTTTGAATGCTCTATGTGCATGTACATCTGCACACCAGAAGAGGGCAGTAGAGGGTGTATATGGTTGTGAGCCACCATGACGTTGCTGGGAATTGAACTCAGGACCTCTGGAAGAGCAGACAGAGCTCTTAACCACTGAGCCATCTCTCCAGCCCTGTAGCCCATTTTTTAAGTGGATTACTTGATCTGTTGCTGTTTAACTTCTTGTGTTCTTTATATATTCTGGATATTAGCCCTCTATAAGCAAGAAGGAGGACTCTCGGTAAGATGATCAATCCTCATTCAGAAAGGCAAACAGGACGGACATTGGAAAAGGGACAAACAGGGAACAGGACAGAAGCCTACCACAGAGGATACCAAATATGTTAGTAATGCCAAGTGCAGCAGGAAAAGAGTCCATCTGTCATTCGAATCACTTCCTCAAAAGAGTGATACTGGGTAGAGTGGCATAGCAAGGAAGTAGCATTTTATTTATTCCTCTGTAATCCGCCATCATTCTTTCCCAATGAACCATCCCACCTCCTCACTCTGGGATCAGTACATACTTCCTCACTCCAAATGGCTAGGCTAAGCTGGCCCATGGGGTCCAGCCTCGTCTGGAGCCAAGAAGGAATAACTGGATGCTGTGCTGGCAACTCCCATGGCCTGGCAGGATTGGGCCTGGAAGTGCCTCAGCAGAAAGGGGGAAAGCAGATAATGGGGCCTGCAAAATTTTGGGTCACTCAAAAATAAATGTGGCAAATATCTTTCCACTGGCCGCAGTGCCTACCGAAACAGCCCCAGCCTTGGTGAAATGTATGTAGTATGCCCTGGGGTGTGGAATAACAGTTTCTAGAATAAGCTTAACCTTTCTCATCTATACTGTTTTATCACTTATATCCACACTGACTTGCTTGTTTAAGGCCTATGACTCACAAGCATGGATTTGGCTATCCTTTTTTGTTTGTTTGTTTGTTTGTTTGTTTTGTCAAAACAGGGTTTCTCTGTGTAGCCTTGGCTGTCCTGGACTCACTTTGTAGACCAGGCTGGCCTCGAACTCACAGCCATCCACCTTCCTCTGTCTCCCTCAGTGCTGGGATTATACCACATCTGGCTGGCTACCAATTTTTTTCGCTAGAAATGCCAGCTTGTCAGAAATTTTGTCACATTCATTTTTGAGTGACCTGGAATTCTACAGGCCTCCTCATATGCTTCCTCCCTCACCATCCACCATGGGACTCATCAAGGCTACTAAAACCTCCCACTGATCTCCAGTCCCTGCTCAGCTAACTTCTTTCCTAACTCTCCTGCATGCACAGTCCCAGCTGGCCCAGTAATTCAGCATTAAACATCACTTCTCACACGCCCAATGTCCTTATCAATACCTGTCTTCCCTCCAGCACCTTCCAGTTCTGATACTCCTTGGTACTCTCAGCCAGGGTTAACCAAGCGCTCCCAATAGCTCACCAAGTCAGGCCATCAGGAGCTGGTTCCTCCCATATTGCCTTGAATTAGGTAGCTGTCGTCTCAAAAAGGGATGAGTAAATATATTACTCAGTTTCTCAGCTTCCAAATCACAAAAAAATGACCCTGTCTCCCCCTTTTATTTTTTGATTAAAAGTCTTTCCAAACTATAGCAGTTCAGAGGAGGTGGATTCCTGGGTAAATACAGTTTCCTGTACTATGCAATATTAAAAGTGAGGCCTAAGAGGAATCCTCTATAATGCAACCCTGCTCTCTTCCTCCACTGTGAAACTCTTCCTAAAGATCAAAGAATATTTAACACAAATCTAATTTGTACTCCTTCCTGTAAATATCTGCCACCCACAATATCAAGGAATGGAAAGCCAGCCAAGCCATCTCATTTCATCCTCCTTTTTATCCACTTTTCTCGCAAATCAGAAACCAGTGTGAAGGTTATCATCCACAAATGTTTTTCATGTAATTGCCCTATATGAGGCCAAGTTCTTCCTGGACAGACGGCTGGACATCGGATGCACATCTTATTACCCATAACCTGCTTATGGTTCTATCTCATAACGCTACTTCTAGGGAGGGCAGTGTTTTCTCTATTCCATCATCCACTTGGGGGTATCCCATACTTACACATCTGACCCCAACGATCAAGGAGGTGTGCTGCTCCATACCACATAGAGGAAAGCCAACCTGAGACTTCCTCCTTGGATAGCTCAGACACCGCAGCCTCAGCTGCATACAGGTCTTCGCACCACGTCAAGGGCGCTGCAACAGCTACTCAGGAGCCAGAGGCAGGGAGGAGAGGAGCCGCACCAAGGTTGCTTCTGTGAGCATTCCACTTCAGACAGCACGTCTTGTCTCAGGAGCAAGGGTGATGGCACTACTCCCTCCAAACTCAACCTTGGTTCTGTAATGTCCCTGTTCTGGTGCCAAGTATTATGTAACTTTCCCCGGGCAGATACAAACACACATCTATTTACCTCAGATAGTATGCCAAAAACAGATCGAAGAAATGATCCTGCTCAAGTCTGGCTGGGTGAACTAATCTGTTTAACTGGGGTTTAGTTACAGAAGTATGCATGAGGGATGGCCTACAGGAGCATGGGTCATTCCTGGGCAGGTATACCTTAAAGCAGAGACCCCTCTCCAGCACTTAGTCCCCCTTTTAACAAAAAGGGGGAACTCATTTTAATTCCAGCACTCAAAGAGGCAGAGGCAGGTGGATTGCTGTGAGTTCAAGGCCACCCTGACCTACAAAAGTGACTACAGGACAGCCAAGGCTACACAAAAGAAAACCTAACACCAAAAAGAGTCGGGGTACTCATGTGGACCTTGTAAACAGAATGTTAGTGGAATCATCCTATAATGGTCTCACGTTGGTAACAACTTTTTATTTCAAGATGACAATGGTCATGTCATGCTGAGAAGGCAGAGTTCCACAGCAGTTCCCATGTTCCCTAATGTGTTCTTTGGAGGGTAACTAGTTGGCCAGGCTTTCAAAGCATCTTGATAATATAAGCTCAGAAATTCTCCTTTGGTTCTGATCCATCATTGTGATGGAAGAATAAGAAGGGAAGACACAAAAATAAGGGCCTTGGCTTCTTTTGAGATAATCCTGCCAAGGAACACATGTGTGCCAGATGTTAACAGAACCTGAAAGGTGCTCTTTCACGGTGGCTGAAAGGAGGAGTCACACCCAGGTGAGGTTCTCATCCCGGTCAGCATGGCGCTACGGATATGGCCATGGGAAATCCCTCACCCAGTAAAGACCTCAGGCCTGGCTGCCCATCCTGATTTACTTAAATATGACAGCAGGACATGCATATCAGCTGGGAGCATTAAAGCCTTCGCTCAGGGAGGCCAAGAGTAACAAGCTAGATGTTGGATCTGGGCTGAGAAGACTCTGATGTCAGCAAAATCATCTTTGCTGGCTCTTGCACTTACAGGATAAATACAAGATTCTTGGCAAGAGTTCAGATGTCAACCTCTGTCATTCTCTGTATAGTGTCAGGTGTCATATTGTAAAACACCTGACATTCAGCTAGAGAAGTGCAGCTGTTTGGTTCGTTTATAACATTTAAAATTTTTCTTTCCTGTGCCATAGAGGTCCTGTGATAGGAGGGTACAGATGTAGAGAAAAGCATTAAGATTAACATATGATTTATCTGTGTAGCTCTGGCTGTCCTGGAACTCACTCTGCAGATGAGGCTGGCCTCGACTGACCTCACAGAGATCTGCCTGTGTCTGCCTCCCAAGTGCTGAGATTAAAGGCATGAGCCACCACTGCCTGGATCCAAGGGAGGATGCTTAAATACAGTGGAAGTGGGTGAAGAGAGAGAACAGGGTAGAATAAGGAGTGAGGGAGGACAGAGGGCCTGCAGAGAAAAGAGAAACCATGGATACGAGCCTCTCTGTGACAAGCTGGAGACCTAGGACAGGGTAGTCTCCTGGGAAATTATGGGGTGACTCTAGCTGAGACCCCTAGTAGCAGGGGTCATGGAGACTGAAGAGACCACTCTCTAACTAGACACGACTCCTAGTGGAGGGAGGGAAACACTAACCCACTCACAAAAACTTTGAACTAAAATTTTACCCCACCTACAAGATTTTTAGGGATAAAAATAGAGCGGAGATTGAGGGAATGTCCAACCAATGCCTGGCCTAATCTGAGACCCACCCCATGGGACAGAGCCAAACCCTGATACTATTAATGATACTCTGCTATGCTTACAGACAAGAGATTAACATAACTGTCATCTGAGTGGCTCCACCCAGCAGTTGATGAAAACAGATGCAAAGACCCAAAGCCAAACATTGAGCGGAGCACAGGGAGTCTTGTGGAATAGTGGGAGGAAGGACAGAAGGGCCTGGCAATGACAGAAACGCCACAAGAAGACTAACAGACCCAGCTAACCAGTGCCCAGAGGGCTTGCAGAGACTAAAGCTCCAGCCAAGGACCATGCATGGACTGGACCTAGGCCTCCTACACAGATGTAGCCAATAGGCAGCTTGTAATTCATGTGGGTTTCCAGGGGCTGTCTCTGACATGAACTCTATTGCCTGCTTTTTGATCACTTCCTCCTAGCAGGCTGCCTTGCCAGGCCACAGGAGAAGAGGACATGCTCAGTCCTTATGCAAGTTGATGTGCTGGGGTAAGTTGGTTGGGAGGAGGCTCCCCTTTTCTAAGGAGTAGGGGTAGGGGAACAGGAAAAAGGAGGGAGGGTGTAACTAAGAGGTGAGGAGAGAAGGGGCTATGATCAGGATGTAAAATAAAATACAATAAAAGATTAGCATAGGAAAGAAGCCATAGATTGGAAACCCTTCTGCACCTCAGTACATGCAACAAACAAAGCATGTGTGGTAAAAAGCCCTGGGTATAGAAGCTAGAAAAAGGCTGCTGCTCTATGACTGACCTATAAAAGGTCACGAGACTGCTATCACAGCACATTTGAGCCTATGACCTTCCCAGGTCACCGGCCCATTAATATTCTTCTCTTTCTTAAGCGGTTTCTCTTTATATTACCTTACTAGGTATCCCTGATGCAACTCTTGTCCTGGGTCCCAACAACCTTAAAATTCCAGCAAGTGACAGCCCCTGGACAGCGATACCCACACAAACATCCGCTCTCACCTGCCACCGTTAGATCCACCTCTGAGGAGGGGCCACGCATGACCCTCAGAGCACATAGAAAACCTTTAATACAAACAAACAAACAAACAAGAACAAACACAACCCTTTCAGTCTCTGACGCAATAGTTCTCAAAGTGTGTGAGGATTCCCATTCCCCAACACATCCCTATGCACTTAAATACATACATAAAGCAGACAGAAGTGTCTATTCTGTTAGAGGAGATTGGCTTTAAACATTTACATTTTAAATACAGGGGTCGAGGAATAAGGATGAATGGCAGTGCACTCATTTAAAATATGTATTAGGTAATTAGTCAAGAAATTTATACCGTCTCTTAGACTTTCCATTCTGCTTCAGCAGCCATCCAGACAAAAAAAAAAAAAAAAAGAGAGAGACATTTCTGGCTTGTCCTGTGGCTTGCCACAGTGTGCCAGTCATGCCAGAAGCTGGTGTGGAGTCAGCTCATTTAGGTGATAGGCGGTTCCTTCCAGGGAATAATGACTTCCCAAGTTTGCAGTGGGCTGCGAAGTTTAGTTTCCTCTCTGCAGCACGTTAGCCAAAGGCCAGGATGCAAATAATAATAATAATTGCAGCAGTTTCCAACTAGCTAAAAAATACAAACGTTAAATTGGTAAACGTGTAAATTATAAAATCAGCTCATTTATCTAGATCCAAAGAAGAAATTAGTAACCAGTTCTAAATACAAAAATAAGTACATAAATGTCAAAGGTGAACCTTTAAAACACTTTTTCTCCATCATGTGGCCTGCTAAGTGTGTATTGTATGTTCTCACTCAAACCTGCAACTTGTCACGATTCTGAAACGAGGCTTTGAGTTTGAATAATTAATAAAATCTTCCCTATCCACTCACTCTTGATTATCTTCCATCGGGGCCATGTTTGCACTTCTCTTGTCAATTGTAATCATTTATTTGAACCAGCTCGGTGGTTCATTAGCTCTTCATTAGCGCCTGCGGGCTGGATAAAATGAGCATGAATTTCCAAAGTAAGTACAAACCTCACTGGCAGTGCAACCACGACACGAATTCCCAGAATGTCTCACTCAAGACAGTTGCAATCAAGACCTTGGCTCTTGAGTGAGACAAGCAACATCCTTGAGAAGGAAGAGAACTCACCCTCCCACCCAGTCACAAGCATCAATTCTAAAGCCCTTCAGTGACCATGACAGTCAGGCTTCATCTCCGAATTGACCTTGGCGCCCATACCGGTATTTTTTTTTGTGTATGCCACTTATATACAAATACACCCTGTAAGTCAAAAAATTTCAACTCAGATTTGGACAGCCAAAGTCACCCTGTCAGCAAGCTTTAGAAAAATAAAAAATTACAGCTGCCAGGTACCATCCTGGGGGTTCAACGGACAGCTCAAGCCCTCAACAAGACAGAAGTAACTGATGGAAGAGACCACACAGCCTCCACACAGCATAGGCCTCCCTCCAGGAATGGCTGCTCTTATACAGATCACAGAGTCAATATCTCTGGAAAGTGAAAAGTGGAGCTGGAGAATTGAAAAGCACGTCATGAGACAGAAGGACAGGTCAAATAACAGCTCAAGGAGCTTACTACGTCCACCTAGAGTCTGGGGCTTCCCACGGGAAGACTAGCTGTACCTCTTGAATCTCTTCAATGAGCTGCCATCACTAAAATTAAAAATCTGGGCAAGGGCAGGGAGTGAAGGTGTATCGGGTAAAGTGGGTGCCACGGAAGTGTGACATCATGAGTCACAATCTACACAATCCACATAAAAGCATCTGAAATCCCAGTGCTCCTATGGGCAGAGAGAGGGGAATCGCCAGACGCCTGTGGGCCGCTGAGCCTGACTTATGTAGTTGCAACGTCTTGTCTGAAATAAGGTAGATGGTGAAGACTGACACCCAAGGAAAGCTGTCCTCTGTCATCAACACGCAAGCCATGGCATGTATCTGTGTGTGGGCACATGCAAACCTGTGTGTACACACACACCAAGCACACAGATACACAAATCAACAATCCACAGATAAATGCAACAAAGAAATTTCAAAAAGAAACATCCAGGTAAAAGCACAATTCTCACCACAAAAAGGAACAAGAAGTAGCATGTTCTTAAGCCAAATATGAACGGCCATGGCCCAGAATCATAGACCCAGGTTACCCCAAGTGCCATATTCCAACCTGGGAACAGCTTCATACGCAAGGAGCATCATACATCAAGGTATTTTAAAGATACACCTGGGAACACATAGGTATGCTACGGTGAAGTACTAGGCTAGGGTTGCTATATGACAACCCTGATATTCTGCCTTTGAGCTAATGACAATCAGGGGTCTGTAGCATGTTCCAAAAGGACTTGCCTAATAGTCACGGGATGGCTATTAGGTCACATGTATAGTTGAAGGGCCTTTAGGCAGCTCTAGGAAGTTGGCTCCAGACCTGCAACATCTTGCTCTCCACAATCACATGTTTCTTGAAACCTCTAGTCACATACAAAAGGAAGGAAGGCCTACTGCTGGGCTAAAGCTGTGCGTGTCAGAATGGGTGCATGCTTAGCTTGAGATAGAGAGATGCAGAAGCGGGCCTGTGTACAGGAGTGCACGTATCTTCAGGCTGGCGCACATACAACAGAGCATCATCCAGTTATGAACCTGCTAGTTCACCCATTTACTAAAATTTAGCTGTGACCCAAAATTCCATGGCTAAGGCCCTTTGCAGCCAGCAGCTACACGCATGCAGCAGTGATTAGCCCGAGTCACAGAACACATGTGTTCCCAGATAAACTAAAAGAAAGTGAGACTAGCCTTCCCTCAGCATCTCTCACACTGCGAATACATGTCTATTTCACAGCCTGTTTAATGTCCCACTTTTGTCATTTTGTGTTTTCTGTTGGTGAGTTTGATGCCTAAGAAGTCTCAGAGCAGAGTGTTGACGGATTGTATGGTGTTCCTAGGCACAGAAAGAAATGTTTAAAGAAGTTCAGGCATGAGTATTTGTACTACTGGCTATAAGGCCAGTGTTAATGACTCTGCAGCACACACACACACCTGTACACAGCAGCACAATTGACAGAAATATGAGCAGCAGAGGGCATCTGGCCCTGAATTTCCCCCAGGAACAATGCAACATTCACTAGTTCAGAATCTTTGAGATTTTAAAGAACATAACAGCTTCAAATAATTAGACCTAATTACATGTGTATTTCCTCATTCAGTCTCCTAAGAGAGCCTAGAAGCAATTATATTCCAGTAGTTTCCAACAAGATTTTTCTGATAAAAGAAGAAATGGATAAGTGGCTAATGATAGAGCTAGGGCATAGAAAACGTAAGATGAGCTCAGAGAGTCCTGCAATGGCAGAAATAAGGAACTGTTAACAAAAAGTAGATGTGAAGGAAATGAAGGAGAACATATGTTGAAGGGAAGCAAGAACCAAGTAGCCAGAGGTCATGCAATATGAACAACAAAATAAAAAAAAAAAAACAAAACGTAGTATTTAATTGTGATCTAAAAATAAAATCATCATTCCTGAGCCCACATGTTACACAAGTTACAAACAAATGAATGGAGGGGGAAGAGAACAAATCATCCTGTAGGAAGAATTCAAAATAATAATTGCATAAAGAAAGAATAAAAGTCAGGTCTTGGGTGACATGCCTAGATTTCCAACATAGCAAGGCCCTGCTACACACACACACACACACACACACACACACACAGAGTGAAGAAAGTAAAAAAAAAATAAATGGAGGAGTGGGAGAAAGGTTGGCAGGTAGGAAGGAAGGAAAGAAGGGAGGGAGGGAGAGAGGAAATAACAATACCACTGTCAGAACACCACCATGCTGATAATTGCTGAGCCATGGTCCACATTCAATGGTGCTAAAATTAATTCCTGAATTGCCAGGAGAAGCATTTGCATTTCACCAAAGAACGTTGCCAGAGTAGTTACTAATCACCGGGTCCCTTAATTGTGTCATGTTCCTTCTTCTAGGAAGCAGCACTTACTCCTCTTCCTATAAAGCATTATCCGGGTTGTGATGAATACAGGAAGGATAAGAATGGTACCTGAAAAGAGAGGACAGGCAGGTAGGCACCACCTTGCCCAGATGAACGAGGAGAGCATCACCAGTGCTATCAACATATGACGAAGTGAGAAGAGTGCTTTACCTCTGTGAGGCTATTTCCACAGTCCACAACTCTAGTCCTGTCATGAATAAACATTAAGTAATGCAAAGTGGGGGGTACTCTACAAAATACATAGCCAGTATTCCTTGAAGTGCCAAGGTTATAAAAATCAAACAAAGACTAAGGAACTGTCAGAGATTAGGGAGACTTGTCATGATTGAAGGGAACATAGTATACTAAAAGCCAGTCCAGGTTATTTGTTTGTTTGTTTTGTTTTGTTTTGATGGATCCTCCATGGTTATGTGGGATGTTAACTGGTGGAAGAGCCAGGTAAAGGGTGCACCTCTGCATTTGTACCTCAACAGCTGTCAAAGCAGTAAAGGAACACCCCACCTCTGAGTTCATTCACCTTAGCTGGTTCCATAGTGAATGAAAATATCATCATCAGTCTTCTGGTAATGGAGTTTGTTGGCTTTTAAACTCCTGAATCAACCTATAAATGACAATGAGATCCTGGACTACCATTAAAAGCCACATGAGTGGCAGCAGCAGGAAAGCAAAGGACAGGAATCACAGAAGACAGTCATCTACTTCCCTCATATGATATAAACAGAGAGCTCAAAAGATCCTGTCAGAGAAGTGTACATCATGACAAGGTTCTAATATAGTCTTAAAGTGATAAAATAATCATGAGAAGAAAGAAAAACTCCAAGCAACAAAAGTCAGGGGGACATAGGAAAGGATTAATTCCTGTGGCCAACAGACACATGAGCAGATGATGACCATCATTCATGATCAAAGAATATAAACCCCAAATCCTTTCATAATCATCTTACTGAGGGAAACAGTAAAGGCCTGATGATACATGGGACTAGAGACTATGAAGCCATGAGAGAAAGATGTACACAGGTAAGAATGGAAGGAGGGAGCAGGATAAATAGAAGATCATGCTCCCAGAAAGACTGGAAGATCATCAACTGGTACTGTACATCTGTAATCCTATCCAGACTTTGATTCTTGGGAATGTAACACAGAAAAGGGAATGGAAACTTGTACCTAGAGACTCTTAATGCAAGAATGCTCTTAATGCCATGTTCACAACAGCAATAATGTGTAAAATGGCCCAGATGTCCATGCATGAGATTTTACATTTAAAAAAATACTGTGCAATATAGCTGGGCAGTGGTGGCTATATTACTCTATATCTGTTATGAAAAACACAAAATCCAAGGCTCATAAACCTAAGGCTAACTGTTGGGAAGAATTAAGAACAGAATAACACTGCTCCTACAAGCCACTATTTTCAAACATACACCCTAGACCTAGGTTAGGAGTATCCCTGTAGGAACTGTTTGTCGGGGAAGGCCCAGAGGCTCCAAAACAATACAGGCTCTTGCCAGAGGGTATTCTCTAGGTGGCTGGGATAAAAAAAAAAAAAGCCATCAATGGTATTACCCAGCTGTGAACTCTACCAACTACAATACCACTATGCCAGGCAAGATGTACCCAACATCTTGCAACAGTGTCGTAAGTGTTACGGGGACAACCAACCGCTCTGACTTGCTTTGGAACTGTTTTACAGGAGGGACTACATGCCCCGTCCTGTGAGCCCATTCCAAACAGCCACGGCTGCAGGTGTCACAGGCCCTAGCTTCACACTGGAGAACTCACTACTTTTGTGTAGCTAATTTTACATGGTACCAAACTACATTCTAAATATTTATGATTGTACCCATAGACAAACACTTACTCTCCTCCTTAATCAGAGAATCTTCTCCTTGCAGCAAACAGCAATGAATACTGACACTCACGGCCCTCGAGATACTTAGAATAAATGACAGTTGAGTGCTCAGCCCTAATCAAGGTATCAAGACAAGAATGTAAGAGCCAGAAGACAGAGAGAAGGCGGTGAAATGCTCTGTTCAGGGCACGGCACAGACACTGTAAACACGATCTCACGGCAACTGTGGTTGCCTATCCACTCGGCCTGCACACGACTGGGCACGTCGATAGCCAGTCATGGATCAGGGAGGGGCTCATGGATCCCCACCCCTCCATCCTAAACTATTGGCCACTGACGGAGTCTGAGAGAGGAACAGTCACGTCCTTCTCCTGTATATGCGTGAGTGAGCCCACTAGGCACCGCTGGAGAGTTGCAAATGTGGCCAGGCAGACACTCTTGCATGGACGTGAGGAGGAGAGAGGGATGGCAGGGGCACGATGGAGATAAGAGGGGTGGGAGTGAGAGTAAACAAATGAGCTGTACACTGTATGACACTGTCAAAGAAAACTTTTTTAATGTTTTGGTTTTTTTTTTTTTTTTTTTTTTACAAGACAGGGTTTCTCTGTGTAGCCTTGCCTGTTCAGGACTCGCTTTATAGACCAGGCTGGCCTCGAACTCAGAGATCTGCCTGCCTCTGCCTCCCTGAGTGCTAGGATCGCAGGTGTGCACCACCATGCCCGGCATGAAAAGCTAAATTCAATCAAGAAAAAATGCAAAGATAAAAAGAATTGGAAATGGAAACATACATATCTGATCTTCCTCTTCCTCTCTTTACTTCCTGGGTGCTATGGGATGAGCCGTTTCCTCCACCACTCACTACAACCCTTGAGTGATGGCTCATCACAGGCCCGAAGTAACAGGGCCAACCAAGTGAGCCACAGTAAGATGATTCATCAGTCACTTGTATTTGTTTCTATAATTGTTACCTGGTTAGCCTAAGAAGGATTCAAACACACACAGGCACGCACACTCTCAAGAGAAAGAGAGTAAATACCAACACTCTCTACCCAACCCCCTCTCAGAAATTTATTTTTTCAAGTATCTATTTTGTGTCATTACTAAGCTTGAAGTTGTCAGATCGCAAAAGAAGCTTAAGAAACTCTGCAGGGTTCGGTTTCTGGGGTTGTAACATCCCTCAAACATCATTTACTTTCATGTCTTTCTGTTTGTCTAGCACCTGAAAAGGCAGCATAATTCCATACCGTGACATTCTTCCATATTACAAATGGTTACAGTGTGGTAAAATTTGCCGTCAAAGCCAGCACCTCAAGATGACCTTTCAATTGACCCCAACCAAATGGCAACTACTGTTTGGATCTCTATTCCTGAAAATTAGTTTTACCTATTTTCAAATTTCCTATAAACAGAATCCTAAAAATTATAGTTCTTTCCAGGCGATTTTGATCCAATGTCCTGGCCTCCTCGCTGCTGAACTAAATGATTACTACAATAGAAACCTAGTTTATTGTTCCCATTTGATTAACTGATTCCAGAGAATACGCATGCCATTTATATAGTCCTATGTGTAATGAAAACAATTTTTTATTCTGCATATACTAGAATGGCATGTATTAATCATCAAATTCTCTGCAATAACCTTGAGTTGACATTGTACTTACAACGCTACAACAATCACACTTTTCCAACAGGCCCCCTCTCAGCAACGATGGAGCCTTCCTCCTCTGACAAGTGAGTCTCTGATTATCCAGACCTTCAATGTCTACCATTGCTGACTGCCCCCACCCAGAACCTTCTTTCAGGAGATTTGCTCACCCAAATTTTGTATGTCATTTCCATTCCTTTCCCCCTAAACCCCACCAGGCTGAAGACCAGCAGAAGGCATAGCACAATAACAGTGGCCCAAACTTAGAATATCAGCCTACAGAGTCTCAACTCATGAGCCATGAATGACCAAAGGAAGGATGAGAGAGCGGTTAAGAAGGAGAAACAATGATCTTGCTGGTTGGCGGGTTCTGTACACACACTCTTTAAAGACAAACACACGGGACAAGCCCCTGAGATGTCCAGAGGCAGCTGGTCTCAGCATAGCACAGTCAGGGCAGAAACCCTGATCTTCAAAGGGGCAAAACCAGGGTCTGTGAGCAAATCCTTCTCATATCGGTCTTCTACTATGAAGACAGGGTCTCAAAGAGACCTCCTGGTTCTAAAAGCTGAGGACCAACTAAATCTATGACCCGCTCCTGGCAGCATCTGAGGTTTCAGGTAGGCCTGATCAAAAGGCATTTGCAGTGGAGCTGAGGGCTCTGAACTTGGGCTTTCCTTTTTGCCACCACTTATATGGCTACCCTTCAGCCAGGGCTATATACCAGCCTGCCACCACACACTTTAAATCCACAACTAGTGGCTATTGAAGGAGCCTCCAAATATCCAGGGAGCTGAGGAAATTCATGGTCTGACCAGTTCCTTCAAGACCCAAGGCTTTCTGTACTGACTTCAAGAACACTTGGCTACTCCCAAACATCAGATGACCCTGCTGGCAGATCAATAAGTTGGGAAATAACCAAGAAACAGGACAAACTAATTACATGTCATCCCATCAGAAGAGACCCAGCCCAGATATATGTGGGTATCACAGCTGCGGCCAGTGTCTCTGGCAGAGATGGGCTGGATCAATGTACATTCTACCAAGAAAACCAACAAGTGAGGATATCTGGAAGATAAGTGAGACATTGCCAGACAACCACTGACTTCTAGAACAGAGACCAGGACTTCAGAAGAGGAAGAAACTGTAGGGGACAATGAGCTTAAAATGTGAAAAAATTACACTGAGGGAAAAGACTGGAAGAGACACCAAGATGTGAAAAGGGTGCGGGGCTGCAGGATGGCACACCCTCAAAGGCACGGCAGCCCCACAGCCTTTTCACATGCCCTGCCCTGAGAGCAGCTCCTGCCCCTCCTGTCCTCTGATTGGCATCAACATTTACATATCCTTCAGATTAAATGGATAAAAGTAAGTGGAGTGTTTCCCCGAGGTCTGGAGCGATGCAGAAAAATTAATCAAATTTGATACTGAGAGGTGCTGACCCTAATTTATAGCTGGCAGGTCAGAAACACAGGCGACATGTGAGAATTGCAGCTGGGCTGTGTCTTCAACCTGTGGAATTTGGTAATGTCTCCGGCCAGACAGGTTGAGCCAGGCTAAATTGTAAGGCATACTGTCGGTGTCTGCCAGAGAAGTGTGTATGCGGAGAATCGTCCCAAACATGTTTTGGTGATCAGAGGTGAAGCAGTCAACATTGAAAGTAAGAGTACAAAATCACTTTGAGTTGTTTTCTTACAAAGCAGAGCAAAGAGCTAGCTTGCCCTTTCCACCACAAGAAGGCACTGCATCTGAGAAGGGAGGTCCTCATCAAAAAGCGGTTCTGCTGCTACCTTGATCCTGGACTTCCCCACAGGGAAATCTGAGAAAAATAATTTCCTAACTTTCTAAACTACCCAGTCAAGGGCATTTTGTTACAGTAACCCAAATATACTAAGACAAACTATCTGTGCTAACTTGTTGCCATGTGGCCCAGTTCTGAGAAGGGGTACCTGCAAGCCTGCTTGGCCGGGGTGGGAGTTAGGTGTCTGTAAAGGCTGCTACTTATTTCTACTTCCAATTCCTGCTGCTTAGAACACAGATATGCTTCTTGGAAAGACAGGTGGCCAAGCTTGAGGAAAAGCCAGTACGTTAACGTCAGCAAGGAGAAACAGGGAGCCTGGGTACATGGCACTACGGAGAAAGGCTAGACTGGGCTGGAACTTTTCTTAGAGAAATTTACACTGTTTCAGTTGGACATATGTTTTCTAAAGCTATCATAGCAAATGGCCACATACTTAACATCTCAAAGCAAGGTAGGTTTATGGTGTCTGACATGAGTCTCATTATGGAGCCTCAATGAAGCCATGTGCATCCTTTCCCAGTTTCTTAGTGGCGTTCACATTCCACTCAGACCCAGGGCCCTCCATTCCAAACCACCGGTATCACGTGTCTCTCTGGCGAGTCTACCACACTCACATCTCCTCTCTCCAGCTCCCACCTCCCTCCTCCACTCACCCAGGTGGTAGAGGATCATCTCCCTCCTCAAGGATGATGGGTACCCCAACTTATCCACCTACAACCTTAACTCCTCCTTTTAAAATAACACAGGAGGTTCCAGGGATCTGGAATATGTTGAAGAGATCATATTCTGCTAACCATACACATACGTAACAAACTCCACTTATAATTTGAGACAGAAAACACACAATTACAGTTAAAAGTTTAAATTAAATATTAAAAAGCGTTATGATCCCAAAATAAGTTTGAAACAGTGAATTAAGAAGGCTATTGTGGTGGTTTGAATGAGAATAGTCCCCATAGGCTCATATATTTGAATGTTTGGTCTCCAGTTGTTGGACTGTTTAGGATGGAATAGGAGGTGTGGCCTTGTTGAGGTGGGTGTGGTCTTGTTGAGGTGGGTGTGTCACTGGTGGTGGGCTTTGAGGTTTCAAAAGCCCTCATCAGGCACAGTCTCATTCTCTCTTCCTCCTGCCTGCAGGCCAGTATATAAGCTCTTCGCTGCTGCTCCAGCACCATGCCTGCCTGCCTGCCTGCCTGCCTTCCACCATACTCCCTACCATGATGAAACTATAGAACAGTCTCGCCCTCTAAAACTGTAAGCAAGACCCAGGTTAAATGCTTTCTTTGATAACCTGCCTTGGTCATGGTATCTCTTCACAGCAACAGAGCGGTTACTAAGATAGGTATCTCGAGATTATTTTACAGAAGAGATAAATCATTCCAATATTAGATGAGATTGGACCATGTCTGCCTATTCAAAACAGTGCTATGGGCTCTTGCTGAAAGGGATCAGGAAGGTCTTACACAGCACCCATTCTTAGTTTAGCCAAGCTGAGGCTCCATCACTGTGTGCTGCCTTAGCTCAGCCTTAACATCCTCTTCACAAGCATCCAGGGTCAAGTGGGGTATGATGGTTCACATCTGCAGGCCTAGCACTCAGGAGGCTAGGCTGAGGCCAGACAGCTGCCATGACTTGAAGGCCAGTCTGGGCTACATATGAGGACCAGAACTACATTTGAGCCCCTTTCTTAAACTCATCCTCACATTCTTCCTCCTCCAAAATTAAATAGTTATACAGAGCCTTGAATGTTTTTTTTTTTTTTTTTTTTTAGTAAATGTTTGAAAAATACAGTTTTTACAACTTTCGGTTGGAGCTGGCTCTCTATATCCATGGGCTCTGCATCTGAATATCGAACTAATGGTAGAATAAAAATATGAAAAAAAAAAAAAACACCATCCATACTAGACATGTAAAAACTTTTTTCTTGGTATCATTTCCTAAACAATACAGCCAGACAATGACTTACAGAGCATGTGCATTGTAGTAGGAATTGCATGCAACTAGAGACGAGGTGAGGAACATAGTATGAGATGAATACTTCTTAGAGAAAAGGACCTGAGCAGCCACAGATTTGGGTATCCTCAAGGGGTCCTAGACCCAACACCTGCAGCTACAGAGGAGCAACTGCGTTTTATTTAGTAACCCTAATAAGATGGTTCACCCTGCTAATTAAAGGCACCAGCTGTGAGTCTTAAACAGGCATCCCTAGACACAAGCCCTTTGTAGAAACAGAAAGGGAGGGAGAGTCCTCAGGCTCAAACTCCTCAAGGGCAGTGGGGCTTTGTTCATTGAAACAAAGATCTCCTGGCAGTACCTACTGAGCCCCTAGTTCCCTCAGTTCTGGCCTCCAGGTCTTCACAATGTGGAACTCACCTCCCTCTGGGACTTCAGGCTGAGCATGCTGGACAGTGAAGGGCAGCTCTAGGCCCTGCTGTGTGGAGGGAGGCCAGGTCAGATCACTCCATACCAAATGCTAAATGCACACAGACTGTTCTTTGTGGGGTCCTGGCATGGGATGCTGACACTGACCTATCAAATGGGAAGTGTGATACTTCCTGTTAGTCAGAGAAACCGGCCACAGGCCACAGGCTTTGTTCCAAGAAAGAATCAGATGAATGAATAATGCAGAGGCTCATTTTTTCAAATGAATAATAAAATAGTTCATACGCAAGCTTTTGAGCCCTCCCCCGGATGATAAATATCCCATTACATCAGCAGAGGTAAGAATTAGACTGCTCAACCAGGTGAAGCACTTTAATCACACCCTTTCCATCCTGTTTTCTTGGTGTCTTAACTTCTTTGAAATTGCTTCAAGAAAAATTAATCTGAAAACAACTTTGAAAGCATAAAAGAGACAAGTTAAAGCCTGGATCTTGCAGGAAATCCAGGACCCCCAGCCATGAGCACAATACCCTGTGGATGTCCCACTCTGAAGACACCCCCCCGCCATGACCCCAGCCTGGGGTGAAGAAACTTCTTCAGCATAACACTTTTGATGCATGAAATTACCCAAAAGAGAGAAGACAAAATGTTACAGTCACTGCAGAACTAACCAAGTGAGGAAGACATGACCAGCAGACTCAGCTCATCCCTTTGTTATGTTGTGAACGTACAATGTTCCCCAAAGGCTCATGTGTTGAAGCCAGGCCCCCTGAGTGGTGCTATTTGGAGTTAGTAGGGCCTTAATGAAGAGAGGCCTTCCGGGACCTGCTCCAATCACTGCAGACATGCTCTCAAAGGGGATGAGAGGTCCCTGGTTTGCCCTCTGCCACTTCTTTCTGACTGATGAGGTAATTGTTGGCTCCATGATGTACACCAGCTACGAGGTTCTACCTGGTCAGAGGCCCATGCAAGGAGCCCAAATAATCATGAGCTGCAAGCACTGAGCCCAAACAAGTCTTTTCTCTTAATAAGTTGAATGTCTCGAGTATTTCATTAAGGCAATGGTAAGCTAATACACCCTTTATTTAGGAGACCAGCATAATAAGAGCAGGTGAATCAGAGCGAAGAAGAGAGAAAGAAGACAAAGCTCTGATTAAAATGTCAGCACTTATGGACCTCCACAGCCAAGAGGAAAAAATAAAAGAAAGCAGAGTAGCTGAGAGAAGGAAGTTCTGAAAGCAAGCACAGGATAGAACAAATGAAGAGACACATTTCACCAGCATATTATCTGTGGTGCTCTGAGTGATCAGCTTGGAGGGTCCAGGTTGGTGAGGCATTCTCAAAATGATAGAGTCCTTATCTCTATCAGGTTGCAGCAAGGTTAACTACTGAAGCATCAACACACCTGGGTGCTAACAGTACAGAAGATTTCATCCAAGTAGAAAGGTGAGTAACACTCAGTGCTGCCGCAAAAGTTACCCTTCAGCCTCATCACCAGGCCAACATGGTAGCCTAAGACTTTACTGATAACAGCACTGTATGGTTTTAATTAGCCAAACATTTTGAAAAAGATTATGAATAGCACAGGGAGTTCTTTTAAAATTTACAATGGGACTCTGCCTCAGTAACCCCATCACAAATTGAAAATATTCTAAAGTGAAAATATATTTAAGGCAAGACCTAGCAGTATACACCTGTAACTCATTGGGACACACACACACACACACACACACACACACGTTCCAGTAGTAAAGCATTTGTCCAGCATCTACAAGGCCATAATTTCAATCCCTAGTATGGGGGTAGGTGGAGATAAAATGAGTTTAATAGCTCTCACTTACCTCACATTCAGCTGCATGGCACAGTCCCCAGTGAGTTCTCTTCTGTTCACAAAGCTCACTGGGACCTGCCATCACCATCACAAAAGACTCATGTCACTAACCATGAAGAGCTCAAACTTGAATGTATAATACATGTATATACATGTATTGAATGTATATCCATGTTCCTGGCCTTGCCTTACACACACACACACACACACACACACACACACACACACACATATTACCTTATGAGGACAACAAAGATTCTTCCTCTGTGTACTCATTTGCATTACAGAGTGCAGGATGCTCAAAAAAAAAAAAAGTAATCTAGAAGCATTACACCAAATGCACCCCAAGGTTCCCACTGATTCCAGCTTGGGCTGCTCACCCCCAAGCTCCATCAAAAAAAAAAAATAAATAAAAAATAAGAGCCTTTCTCTGGTCCAGGGCTGACACCATGGGTGCTTCAGCTCGTCCCACAGCTCCACATCACCAAGCTTTACCCTCACCTGTTAGATGTTCACTTCCTCTCTCTCCCAAGAGCCTACAGGCCTAGCCAGCAGGGGGTTGCACAAGCAGCTGCGCGCCAGTGCGTGGTGCACGCACGCGCGCACACACACACACACACACACACACACACAGAGCGCTCATAGAGGCCATCACCAGACACTGGCTGCACTGAGAGCTTCTCTGGGAGTGAAGGGGGCAGGGAAGGAGTCAGAGAACACTGTGTGTGAAGATACTGTGTGTGACAGAGGTTTAAGAACAACCAGGCATCCGGCTGACTAGCACTGAAGGCATCACTGTACAGAGCAGAGTCCCTACCTACCTGCATCCTCCACAACCCTCACCTTGTCCTGAGAGGCTGGCTCAGGAAACTGCTGAAGAAGCAGTTACAAATATCACCCTCCATAGAATGGATTTAAAACTCTTCTCCTGCAAGGCTGATTTTCCTGTGCCTGTGATCTTTTCTGGCTTGTCTTTCAGATATGCTTTTCTGGGCAACCCTAAATTAATTCCAAGCCAGAACCAGAGAAACAATGCACAGTTCGTTTACAAAGAGGCACAAATGATCAGCTCATAGCCACCTATTCTTTGGTAGCACTGAGTCCTCTACTCCTCTCTCCCTCCCCCCCTTCTCTCTCTCACATACACACATTGGAGCAGGCAATGGGGAAGTAGACTTCACCGGGAATTTCAAGACAGCTATGGTTTTAAGAGGGAGGGAGCTATGCCTGTGTACTGAACCCATGGCCTCTCAGTTTGCAGGCCTTTGCCTACTACCTTGAAAGGAATGGGCTTACACACTGGCATGTGCCTAAGAAGGAGAAGGTGATGGTAGCACATTGGGCATCTGCAGGTCCTTTCTGCTTCACTCTGCTAAGCAGTAAAAGGAAGGACAGACACTGACAGCCCTGCCCACTTTATGTCCCAGCATAGACACAGCATGGAGGGAGGGAGGGAGAAAGCGAAGGAGGGAGGGAGAGCTGCCGCTTTTCAGGGCGTGGACCTGCACACCTGCCTAGGTCTCCTTTTGTTAGTATTTGCGTTTGTTTTATAATACTCCTGTTACTATTGGGAGCAATTCCATCTTTAAAATAAAGGTTGCATTTCTCATAGTTGAAGGACTAAAAATGATGTCCTCACATAACACTCAAAGCAAAACCCCAGAGTAGGAGTGAGTGATCAAGGGAAAGGGAGGTACTAGGAACAGGAGTCACATGGTGTGTAGGGGGTCGAGGGGTCAGGAACACTGAGAAGAAGGAAGTGAAACCAACCAACAAGAGAAGAGCCACAGAAGGTGCAACCATCAAAGGAGCATCTCAGCTTCCTGTTCTTCTAAACTCACCTGGACGTAACTGACCACACAGAGGACCAGAACTATTTTGGGCTATTACGCCACTGTGGCTATCTCCAACATTCCCCAGCACACTGCTTCAGGAGAGAGAGGATGGCCCTGGTGTTTCAGCTTGGGCAGAGCAATTTTACAACTGTATCCTAAAGGTGACAAAAGGGCTGGAGTCCACAGGTCAGTGTGAACCTTACCTCTTTTTTTTTTTTTTTTTTTTTTTTAGAGAGATTAAGAACAGCTATTTCTTAAACTGAAATGTGATTCACGGGTCTCTGAGATCCATGGTCTCAAAGGCCATGGATTCAGTACACAGGCATAGCTACCTCTCTCTTAAAAGTTTTACATAGTCCACTCCCCCACTGCCTGCTCCAGTGAGAGAGAGAGAGGAGAATACAGAGCTGAGGGCTACCAAAGAACAGGTGGCTATGAGATGGTCATTTGTGCCTCTTTGCAAATGTGTGCATTGTTTCTCTAGTGAATGCTGACTCCTGAGAAGACTCTGGCTGGCTGGATGTTTCCCACCACTTTTTTTTTTTTTAACATCACATGGATAAGAAATACTCAAGAAAGGAAACAGAGAAACACACACAGAGAGAATACAGTAAATAAAATATGCCTCTATCCAGAAATAAACAGCTACTATACTGTCATATTTCCATTCAAGCTTTTTTTTTGGGGGGGGCAGGCATGTGTTTGTGTGTGGTGTACACACGTGTGTACATGTATGCTCCCATGTGTGTGGGCACAGGTATGTGCATGAGGGAGGGAACATGAGGTGGGGGGGGGTGATGTGTCCTGTCTTCCTTGATCACATTTCACTTTAGTGAGGCGTGGTCCATCGTTGGACCCAGAACTTGCCTATTCTTACCAGTCTCGCTGGCTGGCTTGCTCTGGCTGTGTCCATCTCCCAAGTGATAGCATTACAGGTAGCTGCCACACCTGCCAGTTGTTGTTGTTGTTGTTTTTCTGGGTTCTGGGGCTCTGAACTCTAACCTTAATACTCACACAGCAAGCACTGTTCGCACTGAGCAATTTCCCCAGCACCTCCATTCTGGCATTTTCATGTCTCTACATATTGAGCACCACTAGTAGGAATTATGTTGTGTGCACTTAAAATAATGTGAGGATTTACCTAGGTAACTGAATATTCTTTAAAAACATGGTTTTCATAGCCATCGGGGAATAGTGTTCTATAATCGGCCTGCTACTGCTTGTGGTATTTCAAGTTGTGTGCAATTTTTAACTAAGATAAATAAGGCAGGTAAATATCTTGTTATAAAAGTTTTATTGTGGTCTCTGATTTCATGTAAACCCTTAGTGGTTGATCGGAACAAAGGGCACAAATATTTACCTTTAGAAGGTTATCCCCATCAATCTTTCCTCCAATAGTCTGGAAATGCATTTCTTCTTCAACACATACACACACACACCCATACTGACATTGGATATATAATTTTCCTTACCAGTTTCTGGGCCCTTCAAAGCCCTACCCTGAAAAAGAATGTTTTTAATTTGCATTTCTCTGATTACTTGTGAGGTTGCGTTTGTGTTTCTTTGCCTTTCTTATTTCTTCAGCAGCCTGCTGACTTGAGACTATTCCGACCCTTCCCATTTGATGTTAATGTTTCTGTATTGATTTATGACTGCTTTTAGTATAATAAGGATGGATTGGCAGGTAGATAGCGTGTGTCCTGATTTGCCAATTCTGTTGATGGCGTTTGACACATACAGCACACTAATGGCTGTGTGGTCAATTGTATCAATCTTTCCTCGTATGATGCCTTCCATCGCCAGTGCCATATCACAGTTCTTCAGCATGGGAGCAACCCCAGACCCAGGGCTTGCTGTCAGTGTCTCCATTTCCTAGATTGAATATGGAGGATAATGAGAGTGCATTTAATATGGAGAGGTGGGATGTGGCAGGCAGACTTTGGGACACTCCCAACGGCCCTGCCTTCTGATAGTCACATGTCACCCAGTTCCAGCCAGGGAGGACCAGAGGTTATCATGGAGTAAGCTTAGAAGCAAATACTCCCTGGTGGCAGCTAAAGATGACACAGAAATCTCAGGGAAGTTAGGCCAAGATCCCTGATCCGGGGAGGGGGTATGTATGAGCAAAATGCAAAGATACAGATGCATGAAAATGTGATAATTAAACTCATCATTCTTTATTCTATCTTTCTGACCCACAGAAACTGTGAAGAAGAAAAGATGTTTTCAGTGGCTAAGTTTAATGCCATTTGGTATACAGCAGGAAAATAACTAATATGTTACACAGAGGTGCCTGCAGTGGTTCAACTTGATGATGGCATATCTTAAAATTTCTCAATGAAGTTGTTGTAACATTAAATGCATTTTCAACTTATGAGGGTTTGGAGACATAATGCCATGTAAGTCAGGAACTATAGGGTGTGTGTGTGTGTGTGTGTATGAATGCATAGAACAGTGGTTATACTGGATAGCATCAAAGAGTGGCTATGGTATATTACACACACCAAAAAAAAAAAAAAATGGGCCAATGACTTGTCATTCTGTCCATGAAATAACAAAAGAAAACAAACTCCTAGCCCTTTTCCACCTCTAAAACTGGGTTTGACTATGGACTTGCTTTGCCCAAGAGAGTTGTATCAAAGATGATACAGAAGCCTGGAAGCCATGTGCACACAGGAACTCACCATCATACAACTGTGTTGCTACCATGGAAGGAACCAGAACCAAGCCTGCCAGATGAGACCCACAATCCCTGCTGCACCACAACCTCCAGCTGACCACCTATCAATCATGGGAGAAGGCCCGTGGCTACAGGCTTAGCAACTTATGAAGGGCCTAGACAAAAGAAACATCCATCCATGCCCACACTAATTTTCCATGCTAAATGTCCCATGAGTATGTGTTAGGGAAAGCCATCAAGCTCTAGGCTGGCGTGTTACATGGGATTTAATAACTGGTACAGCTGCCACTGTCACTGGTCCTATTATGGATGTGCAAACAGCTCAGTGCCCACGACTGTTTCTTGGTAGTATGCTCCAGGTTGCTCTTGCTCATTCATCCACTACAATCATTTTGGTAAATGGCAATAGTTGAAAGAATCTAACCTGGTGCTTCAATTTCCTTTTCCATAATCCCTGAGACTCTGTTTCAGGATGTTACTTCCACTGATCACTTCTATCAATAAAAAGCAAATCATGGCCCATCACCATGACAATTGTTTTCACTTTGTCCACATTTGTTATCTGCTCTTCCACTAGGGAACTCAGAAATGTTCACAATTACCTATAAGAACAACGTGGCTGCCAATACAGGGCTTCAGAGAAGATGGACGCTAGTAACACTGGTGGCTAGATGGGCAAGCAGACAGTCAAATGTAACCAAAGGGATGACCCCAGAGGCCTCCAATCAAAACCAAACCTTTCCCAAGTCTCTAAGTCAATTGGCAGCAAAATTCCCCACGGTCATTCTGCATGCAGCCCTAGGTGATGTAAGGGCATGGTGGGCACATGTGAAAACATGGTACCACTCTCTACAGCCTCTGTGGGAAAGAGCACCATAGGCAAAGAATCTCAAAAGATGTACAGCTCAACATGAACCAAGTGACTTAAGACCCAAGCGACAGACAGCATGGCAGAAGTTACAGGTCCTACAGGCCAAATTTTAAAGGATCCTTGAGTTTTGAGTTTCTGAAGAATAAGGTTCAGCAAAAAGCAGGAAGCAGGAACGAGTTCTGCGAGGTAATCAGTTTTCTTTGGGTAGAAGCTTCCTCTTTGCAGAGAAAGGAACTTAGCCTTTTCTCCCCCCAAGCCCTCAGCATACTGGATGGCACTGCCATACTGACTACGGCAGGTCTTTATTCATTCTGCTCACTCAGATGCTCACCTCTTGAGGCTACACAACCACAGACACTTTCACAAAGACTTTTACCAGCCACTGGAACATCCCTCAGCCAGGGCAAAGCAACACATAACATTAGCTATCACAGAACCGTGGGTTCCACAGAAAGGGGGCGGTTCTACGCGTACGTAAGCCCTGATCCAATCACTCCAACTCTTTCACTCAAATTTGAAGCTTCTAATCTCTTCCAGAAGTGATATGCCTACTCCTATGACTTCTTCCCTGTCCAACGTCTCACAGAACAATGCCAAGTAATCATAGCTATGAATACACTTTAATACAAATTCTCCACAGGGGATCGGATACTGTATAAAACAGCCTTTTTTCTGGATCATGCTCTTGTTTAGAGGAGGGTATCACTGACTCAAGAAAGCATCCTTTTATTTGATGCAGTAGTACTTTGGTTTGGTTTGGTTTGGTTTATTCAGAGTCTACAATATTTTTTCCTCAGGTTGCCCTTCCCCAAGGTAAGAAGATGCAGCTGCATGAACAGCTTGTTCAGAGCTGGCAGGTGTTGATTTCAGGAGCACCCTGCTTCCGCTCTCACACTATCTCAGCTCTAAAGCTACACACTACAGTGTCCATTCTGGGTGTCTTTTCCCTAGCTGGCTGCAAGGGATATGGGCTGGTTCTATACCAATATATCCAACAGAAGGACCAAGGAACTGTAAATGCCACCATGGCCAGCCAAAGTGCCTCTCTCTAAGCCTTCTAGTCCCAGTCTCAGATCCAGTCCCTCTGGTCAACCCAGCCTTCTCCTAAGTATATAGTCTCACAACAAAGCAAGATGGGGTGTGAGGGGATAAGAATCTGGCCATAGGCTGTGGTGACATGCTGTGCCACAAAATTTCTGGTGTGACATGGTGTGGGGACACATTAATATCGTCCTACCCTGGGGACAGACCCGTTCCCCTAGGAGCTGAAGTAAACGGGGCTAGTTCCACAGCTTATAAAACACCTTTCATCATTACTGTGAGTACATGCTATCTTTGAATCACATTAGAAGATTGACAGCTTACAGTGCAGGCATGGTTGCAACAACTGAGAGCTTTGACCTCTAAACACCCCTCCACCAACCACAGGAATAGGAAGGCAGAGATCCTGTTGAGAGCCTACACCCAAGCTGAGGGTGACAGAGGACTGGTTGAGCCTGGTGAGCTGGTCCTTTCCAGACTAGATGCAGCAACAAGAAAGAGCTCACCCCTCAAGCTGCCCAGGTTGGTTGAGAGGCTTACCTTCATCCCAGGGCAGGTGACAAAGGGACATTGGCATAAGCGGGAGGCCAAGGACTATCAATAGGGTGGGCACGACCTGTGGGCTAAGTGAGGGTGGATGGCTTTGTGTTGACATTTCATTTCCCTGGCCACTTACTCTTTCTCCTGGGGTTGTCAGGGTAGCTGAGCAGGCCTAGGCAGGGGACAGAGCTGGAAGAAGCTGCATCTGCTGTGTACTGCCCACAGACAAGTAACTGGGAAACCACAGAGAGGCATTCTGATCTGTGAGTGTCAGACAGGCCTCCCTTTTCTGAGGCAAGCCCTGGGATGATGTCAGATGTGACAGTCTTGTCCCCATTGTCTCCTGTTGTTCCCAAGGCGAGATCCTGAGAATCAGGCCAGCCACTGTGGCTGCCCAGTGGGAGGCCCTAGGCAGAGGTTCCACTGTAAATGTCAATGGAGCCCTCAGACAGAGGGAAAGCCAATGCCAAGCACGGCTCATGGGACAGTGGCTTGGGACACGTGCTCACATGAAGGTGCCCTCATCTCAGGAAACAAAAATTCCCTTTATGACTCTGGGCTGCTCCAATCATTACAGTGAGGCCTTCAGTAAGCTAATGTGCTAATGTCTTAACAGAGGGCCTAAAGCCAGGAGGGAGTGAAGCCAGGGCTTGCACAGGGCCTTGGCCCAGGGTCACAGCCCATGCTCTGTGTGAGGAACCCACTTGTGCACGTGACTCTCCCGTGAACAGAATCCACAATTCAATCATGACTTTACTTCCTAGGTCAGTTCCTTTTGTTACAAAATAACTACTTCCTGCAAGCTGTGTGATCTAGCCATGTTTATTAAGAGATGAAAGGGATCTGTTTTTATCTTCTGCACCAATATAGAAACTCCTAAGGACAGCCCATTTCAAACTCAACAATTAAATTTTAAAATATGCAATAATATATATGTCAGACACCATCCTTACCGGAACATTTCAGAAACTTAGCAATTACAAAGAAATGTGGCCTCCTCTACACAACCATTGACTCTAGCTCACCACCATAGAGGAAAATAATAGGCAGGTCATTCACACTCCTTTTCCAATTAATAATCGCTTGGTGGTGAAGGTCCCCTTCGGGTCACTCTTCTACAAACTGTCAACTGACAAGAAAGTGTGCTACCCAGCTTTATCCTCATTCCTGGGTTTCCTGCTTTCATCTGATGGGCAGCTTGTCAAGCGACAACTCTCTCATGTGCCTTGCTACGAAACATTTATTTCCTGCAGGTGAGATATTCTCAAGACAATAACTGCGGCATCAACACTAGACTGACAGCAAGAAATCTATCTTACCCGTTTCCCCGGGTGTTAGACAAGCCTATCGTGACGCTCCGTAACTGTGTCACCTTGCTGTGCGCGGTCACTTTGATCAGCATGTTGTCACAGAAAATTTTTCTATCCTTTACTTCCTGTCATTTCCTAAAGGCCAAGTTTATTTACATCTTCTGTCATAAAGTCCTCAGCCAGATATAATTGCTTAGCATGTGCTCTGAATCAATGTCTGTATCATTACTGGTAAGTAGGAAAATGTGAGCTGATATAAAAAATATTTTTATGTATCAAATTTGTTCTTTGACAATTTCATACATGTCTCTAATGCTTTCTGACTACACTCTCCCCTCACCTCTTCTTACCTCCCCGTTCCCACCTCTCAGCCACACACTCCACCTCCCTTCCCATATTTCTGTCTCCTTGTTTCGTGGGTTTAACTGGGACCTTCTATGTGAACATGGGTTTGGAACTATTCATCAGAGCCTAGAAATTCCCATTTCACTCTCTCCTCAGCCTGGACTGTACTTTCTGTCTCTATCCCTAGCATGTGAGAGTCTCCTAGGACTTCTAATGTCTAACAATATCCATCTTTCGTGATTGGCTTATTTCATCAACCCAATGTCCCCTAGATTCATCTATATCATCCTGTGCCAAAAGCTTTTCTCTTTGTGGCTGAATAATATCCTATAGCGCAAAGACAGCATGCTTCATTTCCACGAGTACTTCAGGCTACTGGGGGTGGTGCTACTGTGAACATCTGTGAGCAAATACCTCAAGTCCCTGCTCCCAATTCTTTCCTGTAGAAACTGAGACTGCTGGGGCATGCAGTAATTCCTTCTCGTACTCATGAAGACCCACCAGCCTATTCTTTATTTGATGTTTTGGAGATAAAATTGGATTCTTCAAAAGGAAATGTGATGGCTGAGTAAGTAATATACCTGGAGCCACCAGGAGATCTGACATCTTGATGACAACGCAGCCTCTTCTTGGGCACCCCTACAGTCCCAAGTGTACACGGGTAAGGCAGGCACGGTGCTGCAACTAGAAAAACAGACATTCCAGCCATACGAATCCTTTACATTATCACAGAAACATGTCTCTGAAGTGCATGGCTTCTGGTCCCACTGAAGCATTTTTCAGTATAATGAAAAGTGGAAATTCTGGTTATAAGTGATTACTTGACCCTCTATTCCACTTCTCTCTCTGGAGAGACAATAGATTCACAAGGCCAAAGAAACAGCAATCATCAGCAAGGGAGTTCAGCTCCCTTAGGAAAGGCTAGGCAAGGACACAGTGTCTGGGATGACTGTGCTCACACAGGTGGCCTTGAGAGGGCTCAGTGCAACTCTCCCGAAGAACATGGAAGTTTTACCTTAGAGGCACAGGGTATCTGGAAGTCAGGCCGCAGAGATGCCCACTGGCTGAGGTCACAGATGCCCTTACAACCATCGGCGGTTTGGTAGATAGGCAAACTAGTATACAAATGAAAAGAATATAATTTGGCTTTAAGGAAGAGAGAAGATATGACACATTACACATAGAGGAACCTTCAGGACTATCTCAGTCCTGTTTCTGTTGCTATAACAAAGAGCAGAGGCTGGATAACTGACAGAGAAAGTAGATTTAACCTCATTGTTTGGGAACCTGGAAAGGGCAAGAGCAGAGCATTGGCCTGTGTTAAGGACTTAGGCTATGTCATCCCATTGAGGGCAAGAGAACAGTAGAGAGTGAAAGCAGGGGAAGCCAGATTCACTTCTGTAACAGCCCACTCTGGTGGCAATAAAACACTCCTGCAATAGCACCAGTAACCCATCTACTTGTGACAATCTAGTTTATAACACAAGAATCTTGGGGACATTTTCAAACCAAATGAATGTTAAGCAAAATATTCCAGTCATAAAATAACAAGGAGTCATACCAATAGAGTTGCCTCAAGCCACCAAATTCCTATAGACAGGGAGTAGAATGGCAGTTGTGAGGGGCTGAGGAGTGGGAGATAGAGAAGTTAATGCTTAACAGTTAAAGAGTTTCTGCACATTGGAGACAGGTGGTGGAAATGCCACTGAACATGTATTCAGAAGAGGCTATATAGTAAACTTTGAATATTTTACCACGACATAAAATTAATTAGGAATGCTTCTTAACATGTCTTAGTTTACAAAAGCATACGAGATAACAAAACAACAACAAGAACAAAATCTTAGGAGTGTATAAGTGGGGAACTCACGTGTTCCCAAGGCGGGAGTGCCTTCATCGCCAGCCTCTCATCGCCATTTGATTTCAACTGTGTTGTGTGCTCAGTGGATTCTTAAGTATTAATTTTAGAACATAATAGAGGACAGTAGAGATGATGAAAAAAAAGAAAGCATAAAAGCTGCACACCAATAAACCCCTTGTCAATCACAGCCCAGATCCGAGCGGGGATTATCAGAGCAGAAGGCTCCAAGTACTTCAGGAAGCAAGTGCCGGGCCAAACCCATCTCATTTTCTCTTTTAATAAGGTTACAAGATTGGCATATTAGAGGATTGCTAAGCAGATGAGGGCCTTTCTTTCAGTACGATGTTAACACTGTGTTTCATGTGCCTTGGGAAGCCAGTGGAGATAGCGAGGGGTCGGCAGGCAAGCACAGCCTGGCAGATAGCAGGTGTGGTCTATCAGGACACAGAGTTCCGGGGTCGGCTAAGTGCAAAGTCAGAGGACAGGATTATGATACCACGGTGAAACATCAAATTGTGATGAGATCACCTTAACAGGCAGGAATGCTGACTTTAAAAATGAACAGCTGAATTTACCCATGATAAAAACATTCTACATGTGGGTACCAAATTTTCTAAATACCATAGCAGCCTGTGCTGGAAAGGAAGAAGGCACCAGGCTTTAACAGCTTTCAGCTCCTCCATGGGTAGGGCACTCTACAGGTGGCAGCTGCCCATTCCATAAAGGAGTCCATCTGTCCAGTGTCCAACACCATCCCCTCCTTCTCATCAGTGCTGGTACCACCTTCAAAGGTACACAAAGCTCAGAAGCCACTGGAAAGGAGCTGGGCGATGAGACTCCCATCTAATGGACAAGTAGATAAAACAGCTATGCAGGGAGTGGAGTGTTGAAGTGTTCCCCCAACTGATAGGACTTTAACAAGAAATTTTCCAGCTCTGTGGAATCAACTAGGGTAACTGAGTCACAGGGTAAAAATAGTGGGCTCAAGTTATAGCTGTCTGGCGGTCTTATAACATGCTAAAACCCATCAGTGGCTCAAACAGACTAGAGTCCATAAACACCACTGGGTGCTCTGCTTAAATAAAGTGCAAGTGCATTCTCATACGCTTCAGCTGAATAGGAAGTGCAGCTATGGGAATGACAACTTGTATTTGTTAAATTGTAGGGTTTAAAATGTTGGGGCTAGAACCTAGGCCCAGAGCATGCTAAGCAAGTGCTCCTTCCAACCTGAACTACATCCCTTATCTTGTCTTCCATTCTTTGTTACCTCAGTTGAACCATCCTAGGTGAAAATGTTCCTCTGTAGGTCTCTGGTTCTATTTGTCCATCATTGATATAGCCAGGAGCAAAGCAAGCACTCATGAGGCTGTCTAATGTACATCATTAGTTCTTTACAATTCTTTCCATTCAAAAGTAAAATTTATCCACTTACAGTAAAAAGTAACTGCCGTCAATACAAAGGTACAAATCCTACAGGCACATGGCAGAATGAATCCTAGTGTTCTTATAGCAACAGCCCACTGGAGTAAATGAAGCTAGAAACAATGTATAATGTATCCCAGAACAGCTAAGAGAGCTGACTTCCAATACTCATAAAGAAATGGCAAAAGTTTAAAGCAATGGGTATGCTAATTGCTCTGATTTTATAATTATAAAATGCATACATAAATCAAAATATCACATTGTATCCCATGAATATGCACAATTATTATATGTCAAAAATGAAAAGACCAAAATCAAACAAATGAAAACTAATTGCCTATCATTAACATCTAATCAGAGGGAATATCTGGCAGGTTTCTCAAGTGATGTGACTCCATTTCAGATTCAACGATTTTTTTTTTGCTTAAATAGAGTGTTCCTTCAGTTTGCTTCAAGAGGATCTGGGATAGCTGACAGCTTGGGGCCAGGCCTAGCTCTGCTGAATATTCATGCAACAAATATTTACTGAGCATCAGTTTGATGCAGGCACTGATCTCTATGTGAGCGGAGAGGGCAGTGACCCCATTAGGCAAGAAAAATCTGGCTTAAGGATCAAGAAAATTAACCTAACAACATGATGGAGCAAAGAGAGAGTAAACTGGGGAGGAACCAGTGTGAGCACTTCCATCAACAGCCCAGAAAGCAAGAAAGCACCCAGCAAGAAGGGGGGAGAGAAGGCAGTGGAAGCAACCACTCGGGAGCCTACTGGAGTGTGGGCTAGGCTTTTGCAGAAATTGCTGACCTTCACGGGGACACAGGCGGCACATGGGCAGAGACAACAGAAAAGGGACAAACCAGTGAGGATGCCAAAGCCCCAGGTGAAAGCCCAGGGAAGCAGGCTGTGACACAGGTGAGCCCAGGGGATGATTTTCCTGAAGGAGAATGTTGTGATGCCTCGGTGATAGCTCAAATAAGGATGCTGCGACACCCAAGTGAGATCCCAGGGAGGATGCTGTGATATCTCCATGAGAGGACAGATGAGGATATTGTGGTGCTCAGGTTTGAGGGCCCAGGAGAGGAGGAAGCTGGTATGCTATCCAGCGGAAATTGGTATGATACCAAGGGGAGAGCCTAGAAGACAATGCTTTTAACCTTGGGAGAGAGCCTGCAGTTTAGTCCAGATTTTACACGACCTTTGCTGTCTTGGGTCATGTTCATCCATAAGCTCCTCACAAGACTGAGGCTGTTGACATTCTCTCACAGACAGAGGGTGGGTGCTTTTCTAGGCTAACCGGTTGCTTTCCTTTCCCTGAGTTTATGACGTGTTCATTGCTAAGAGGTGCTGGCATATATAGGAAGTGGGAGGCTGACAACAGTCACAGCCTTAGCTGTGCAGCTTTTATGAGCCATCATTCGTGTTGGGGTGGGCTTTTCTCTGGGATGCAGCTGCCCAGGCTAATTTAGCTAAGGCAGGGAAGGCTGCTACGACACCCTGGCATCCCCCATGCTCTTGTAAATTCATTAACCTGAGTTTGGATCAAAAAGTTTTGTTGTGTACTGAGAGAATAGACATTCATGAGCCTCTCCCCTAAAGAAGTTATGTGATACTGAGAAAGGATGCTACAGCCCCTAAGGGAGACCCAGGATCGTGAACAGAAGGAGCAGAGGTAAGGATGGAGAGAAGGGAGCAGCCTTGGGTGTTGCCACACACACAGGCAGAGCAGACAATACAGAAGAAGCTGAGTAGCCTCTCAGGCGTGGGAGTTTGAGCAAGAACAATACGAAAACAAAAAAGCTTTTCTTTTTTTTTTTCCCCCCCCAGAGGCACCCATGCGGTGTTCTGGCCAATGTTCCAAACCCAGCATTTGAGAATGCAGCATACTTGGAGTCTATTCATCTGTTGCTAAACACAGGTAGATAATGGCAGAACGTCCCTGCCTCCCTTGGAGACAAAACATCCAGAATAAAGTATTATCCTGCATCCTGGATGGCAACTCAGTTAAAACACTGAAGAGCTACACACACACACACACACACACGCTGTTCTTTGGAGACGCTGCAGTGTGAGATGCAGACACAAAACAATGCATTTGAAGTCTGCAGGGCTTTGCGGTTGGTCTGCCCTAGTTAGAGAACCTCACAAGCCTGGCAGAGACATTTGAGGCATAGAGACTGCAAGGCGCGAGACCACATCCTCCACTTCCATTACCTCATCCCTCACAGGAGTGACAGGTGGATGTGCACAGCCCAATTAAGACTTCCATGCACAGCAGGACACATACTAGCTAGTCTCAGCCCTCCTGGCTTGGCCTCCTCTACATCCTTGTATGTGTTCTGTTCCTACCACTGCATCCTAACTCAGGGATCCACGCTCTTCGCTGTTAGCTGGGTTAACTCCTCCCATCCATCACTCCTGACTCTGGCTTTCCTCCCTGAAGCCCCTTTGAACATCATGACCAAAGAAACCTGAGGAGGAGAGGGTTTATTTGGCTTACGCTTTAACAGCATGGTTCAACACTGAAAGAAGTCAAGACAGGAACTCCAACAGGGGATGATCCTGGAGACAGGAGTTGATGTACAAGCCATGGAGAAGTGCTGCTTACTGGCTTGCTCTCCCTGGCTTTGCTTAGCCTGCTTTCTTATAGAACCCAGAAACCAGCAGCCCCAGGGATGGCACCACCCATACCGGCCCAGGCCCTCCCTCATCAATCACTAATTAAGAAAATGCCCTACAGCTGGATCTTACGGAGGCATTCTCTCAGCTGCATTCCCTCCTTTCAGATGACTCTAGTTTGTGTCAAGTTGGCATAAAACTAGCCAGGACAGGCAGTGGCTCATGCTCTGAAGCACCCTTCCACAATTATGTTGGTTTGGGGAGCCAGGGTCTAGCAGAAGGTTGAGTCTAATGGTTTCAATTTCCATTGAGGTAGATGAGAAGGCTCTGGAAATGACTCCATTACAATGGAATGCACCGTGCACCTTAAAATGGGTAAGATGCTAAATTCATATGTGCACATTTCACCACAATTACAACTTTTAAAAGCATACAAATAATAGGTGCCTCGGTTCTACATCGCAGCTGGTGGCCATGGTGACAAATACATAGCATTTTACTAACGGCTGAAAGAGAACGACAAGGTCCAAACACAAAGAATAAAGGAGAGTATCTGACTTTATCTGTACAAACTCCGTGACAGAAATCTCACACTTACTCCACCCAGAAACATGGACAGTTATTTTCTGTAAGTCAGACTTCAAAAACCAGTAAAGAAGGGACAATGGATGAAGATCCACACTTGTGAAGCCTTTGTTTTGGGCATTTTATCCTGACCACCAAAAAACAAACAGAAAAGTTTAAGGAGGTAAAAATTTGAAGTTAAAAAATTTGTTTTAAAAAAACAAGTTTTTCTTCTAGCCCAGAAGGGGTCCCACAAGCCCCTTCCAGAGACACTGGCTGAAGACAAGAAATACCACAGAAAAATCATCTCCTCTAAATTTTTTCACAGCTGAATTTCTTCACCACCGTGGAGGTCATTTGTTCCTTTCCTAGGGTCTACGCCTGTGGGAAGTCAGAAGAGCTTAAACATTGATCTTTGGCCAGGAATTTTTGGTTCGTTATTATGTTATATTCAAGAAGACTGTGAGAACTGAAGAATGGATTTCTGTAAGTCATTTTTTAAGGCTGTGACAAGATCAAGGGGTTGGTACAGATTTAAATAAAAGCTTCTTATCACAGCAGAGAGAAGCTCGGCACACACATGGCCACTGGAGGAATGGGCAGGAGACTCTGGATGGATGGAGAGGCACCCCACAGCACCCCCAGTGCACTGCCATTACTCGGTGTATACAGTTAGGTGCAGGACATGGAGAGTCTGGGCAACGAATCCAGGAGAACATGGGCTTGCTGTGCCCAATTCCAAAGGTCACAGGACACGCATCAGCTGGTAGAGGTCACCAGGGCCTGGCTACTAACCCCTGTGCAAACTTCATCTCAGCCCAGCTCCCTCTGGGTAGCCGGCTCTGTTCCCCTCCAACCACCTACCTCCACCATGGCTGATACTGCCACACAACTGTGCAGCCTTTTCAGAAGTCCAAACATGTGTGAAAAGTCTTTCCAATCTTTCAGAAACTACCAGACTTGCAAGCAAGTGATGAGCATCTACAGGTCAGGTGATGCTCCCGACTATGCTGACGGTGATCTTCCAGCCACTAGCTCTATCCGTGTGACAAAAGAGGGTGCTTTGCCCTCACGGTGCCTGAGATGAAGGGCTGAGTGTAGCTCGGTGTTATCGTGTCATCCCAGAGTGCTGGAAGCCCTGAGTCACAGCCCTCAGTATGATACACACAGTATGTTTGAGAGGAGCTATACTGATAGCTCTGAGACCGAGCAATCCTTCTTTGTCTTTCTTCCTAGATGAATTTATTATTTAATTGCCTGCTAATGCCAGCAAACCACAACTGAAACTGCTCTGGGTTCACACGGTCATCTGACAAACATTATTTCTTGTTTTGCATTAGCAGATTCAGCATGACACATACTCTCACGCCATTTCAACAGGCGCTCCTCCACTCACGGTAGAAGTAGAGCAGGACAAGCCCACTTAAATGTAGAATATCATTAAATCAAAACTGCACCTCAGATCCACAGTCTCTAAAATACCATTGTGAGCAACTAGTGAGGGGCTGGCTTGTAGGCCCTCACAATGGCATGGTTGACCAGGAGCTGCTGGGTAAGGGGATAGCATCGTGCTGTATGCCCAAGAACAGATCAAAGTTCACAACCTGAAGTCTGACTCCTACCAAACGCATACACTGTTTTATTCCCATCTCAAACCCAAGGCCTTCTAAATGGGACTATACAGAACAGATTTTTTGGCTCCCAGTGATCACACTTGCTGAAAGTAAACAAAGGTGTGGCACTGAGATTCTCTTGCCTACTCCTGAATTCATCATGTGGAGTTTGGTCTAAACCGGTGGTGATCAGTGGGTCCCAGTGAACCCCAGAAGACTTATGGGAGAATTTTATGGCCCCACAGGAAAGAGTTGGTAGGTGGAGAGAGTTGCCTCACCTGCACACAGATCAACTCCATTTTCACATAACAAGATACCTGATAAGATCTCATTCATGAAATTTACAGGCAAATGGATGGAACTAGAAAAGATCATCCTGAGCAAGGTAACCCAGACCCAGAAAGACTCAGATGGTACGTTCTCACTTATAAGCAGAAATTGGCCATAGAGTGTAGGATAACAATTCCACAATCCACAGACCCAAAGAAGCTAAGCAACAAGGAGAGCTCAAGGGAGGGTGCTGGAATGTCACTCAGAAGGGGAGACAGAATAGACAGCAGAAGTAGATAAAGAGAGGGAACTGGGCTGGAATGGGGAGGGAAACAAGAGTGGGGATCAGATGTGGGGAGAATGGGCATAGGAAGTGAGAGGGTTGGGAACAAGAAGGGAAACTGAGGCGGACCATCTTTTTTAATAAGCTGGAAGCCTGCAAGAGGGTAGGCTCCCAGGAGGATATGGGTGTGCCTCTAGCTGAGACTCCTATCTGGGGGTGGGGGGGTTGCCTTGGAGACTGAAGTGACCACCTCCTAGGCAGGCAGGACTAGTGCAGGGAGGGGAACAACAAGCCACCAACAAAACCTTTGATCCAAAAATTACCCTGCCTACAAGAAGTGCAGGAATAAAGAGGGAACAGAGATTGAGGGAATGTCCAACCAATGCTTAGCTCAACCTGAGAGCCAGCCCACAGTAGCCTGTGACACTATTAATGATGCTCTGCTCTTCTTGCAGGCAGGAGCCTAACTTGACTGTCCTCTGGGAGGCTCCAGCCAGCAGCAGATTGAGACAAATGCTGGGACTTGCAGCCAAGCAAGGGGCAGAGCTCCAGGGGTCTTGTAGAAGTGTTGGGGCAAAGATGGAAGGACCTGAAGAGGACAGGAATCCCACAAGAAGATCAACAGAGACAACTAACCCAGACCCACAGGAGCTTACAGAGACCGAGACATCAACTAAGGAACATACATGGTAGAGACATAGGTCCCCTGCATGTATGTGGCCAATGGGCTGCTTATCCTTCACTCGGGTTGCCTGGCTAGTGTCGGGGGAGGGGAAAGGGAGTTGTTTCTAACATGGACTCTATTGCCTGCTTTTGGATCACTTCCCCCTGGCAGGGCTGCCTTTCCTGGCTTCAGTGGATAAGGATATGCTCAGTCCTGATGTGACTTTATGTGCTGGGGAGGGTTGATTTAGGCAGAGGGGAGCTCCCCTTTTCTGGAGGGAAGGAGGGAAGAAGGGGGAGGGAGGACTGTGAGGAGAGGAGGGAGGAGGGGTGTAAAGTAAATAAAATAAAATTAAATTAAAAATTAAAAAAAAAAGGAGAAACAGCTCCATTGCCTACAGAGAACAAACAAACAAAACCAACTCCAACTGTCAGCACCCTGTGCACACTGATGAGAAAACTCCAAGAAGCATTTTTTTGAGGCAGCCCAGAGATCCTGTACCTGCAGAGGTGATGTAAAACACTGAGGGTGTCCGGTGTAAAGCTCATATACCTTAGAGCCTGTGCTATGTCTGGGATGGCAGAGGGGACTAAAAGGTTCATGCCCAATCCGGAAGCCAGGGACCCTGAAGTCAGCTGTGATGATCCCCTGCTGAGGAGCCAGCCTTTCACAAAAGGACAAAGGAAATAATCCTTCCATCACCATGAAAAGAGATGGAGACAGGAAAAAAGAGAGAGAGAGAGAGATGATATAGGCAGGAGGACAGGTACAGAGGGAGGAGACAGTGGGCAAGGGGGTTAAGGGTGGCAGTGTGGGGGAGGGTAGGAGGTCAAAGGCAGGGAGCAGAACAATGAAGCAAGAACAGAGAAAGCCACATGAGAAATGAAAGACTGCCTGGCAGCTCCTTGGGATAAAAGGAGTAGAGAGCCCTGGCCACAGCTTACTGAGTGCCCCATAGCAGGACAGGGACAGGAGCATCAGGGCCAACGCATGGACCAGACATGCAAGGCTGAGGCCTGGCAGTGTTACGGCACACGAGTACAGAGAGGCCCCGGGTGCTCTCTGAAAACGTGGCACGAGTCTACAAAGCAGTGTTCCCCAGTTCTTTTTCTCCTCGGCGCCTTCTGGAAAATATTATTGGTATGGCTACATGCACCTTCCCTCACACACCCAGAAACTGGTGTGTGCAGCTCCAGCAGGACCGCCAGGATCAGAAGGTATGGGCCAGTGTGTGCAGCCCGTGTGTTTGCAGGTCTCCTGGGAGGGTTGGCCCAGACAGACAAGCACCGCACACTGAGTGATGAAGGCTAGAGTCTGCAGCTACACAATGGGGTTTTCTTGTTCTTTTTTCTAGATTTTCTCAAGACCGTGGCCAGTGACCTCAATATGTTCATTTTACAGAAAAGTCTCTCCTGACGTTATTGACTGCCTCACCTTCTCCATCCCTGGGGATAGCTCCGTTGCTGAAGCAGGGTCCCTAACCTAATTCAACCAGTGTCAGCAGGAACAATTCCAGGTGAGGGCCAGGAGGCAGAAGACAGCTTTGGAAAGGCAGGTTTTAAACATCTAAAGCTACCGCAAAAAAAATGGCACTAAAGGATGAACTGTTTATACAAGGCATCTAGGCTTCAGTAGCTAGACTGATAATATAATTCATGTAATTAATTATAATAGTTACAGCTATGATAAATTAAAATAGCAGATATAGATGTGTGTATATAGCATAGATATGTGTGTGTGAACCATCTTTATATTTTTTAAGATTTCAGAGTTAGGCTTCTAAGTGTACATTTGATTGCCAGAAGGAGAATGAAAATGCAGTTTAGCTCCTGAAGCTAAAGGCTGTTGCTGGCTGCTCACAGGGCTTCACAGTGCCTCCTGAGAGGTGAGTTAGGAAGCGGACAGACTGGGCTGGAAATGTCTCTCAGCACTCACTGGAGCCCTGCCCCCCTCTGTCCCCTAGCCCACACTTACACCTGGGCAAGGGGGAACAACTGTCCCACCCTCCACAGAGACACATGTCCACACTGCACTCACACAGAAGCAAGTGCAGAGTTCTCTCAGAGAGTCGGGGTGAGTGAGGATGAACAGTATGGCCTGGGGGTATGCCCAGTTCTCATGCCCGTCCTCATCTGATGACAACAGCTACTTCCAAGGAGCATGCTGATGACTGGCACTTTCAGCCAGCCTCAGGATCCCAGCAAGCAAGTAAGCAAGCATTCAGTCTACGGAAACTCTCTACACGGTTGCTATTACTGTTTGCTGGAGTAGGAAGGCCTACCTACACATAACTCTCCTGGCAGCTGACTTTGTGAATACAGTGCTGTAAAAGTTAGGCTCTGTCAGCTCCCCCGGTTACTTCACATGGTCCCAGAAACAGAACAGGGTCTGCAAGGTCCATCTACTCAAACAACATGGGCTACAGTGAATCCTAGTGTTGAAGGCCTCTTTCACGAAGGCTGATGGATTCAATGTGGTTAAGAGGGCTGGACAGGAAGAGCGGGAGACAACCCCAGCCACCTGAAAAGAAAGAAACAAAGGCCAACAGTCAGGCCTTTGGTGTCACTGAAGTGATTTCAGTGACATTAGTTTGTGTCTGAGGACCAAGCCTGCTTGCTGCCAACCCTGGCCCGCTGTATACCTCTGTAGACATGCCTTCTGGAATCTACACAATTACCACCCAACGGAAGGAGTGCCAGGATCACAGGTCCCCCAGTTCCCATCTCAGAGGTGCCCCTGCCCTAGGGGTGACATCTGAATCCTATTCACCCATGACAGAATGGCGTTAGGAAATACGCACAGGAGAGATAACCGCACTTGAAGAGCATGTGAACATCTTCAAACAGAAACAAATGGCAGTGTACATGATGCAAGTATGAGTCAAATAGCTGGAACACAGGAGAAGTGACAAGCGCATTCGGAATTTAGTCAGCACATAGGGTGCTCAAGATGAAACCTTAGCTCTATCCTGTTTATAATGAAAATCTAAATTCTGCTTTTCCTAAAAAATGGTGTTTTCACCCAAAACTGGCTTTCGTATAATAGCATTAGTTTGAAGATATATTTTGATTATTTTATTATATTGATTACAATGTTGGGAACCACTATAAAACTGACTGCTATCACCCACTTATCCCACCTCTGCAAAAGGATAAAGGTCTGGGTTCACGTTTTTTTAGAACCCACATGGTCTCCTTTTTCCAAAAGGTATCTAAGCTAAAACGCCAGGAGAAATGACACCAGAATGCTCATTCACCAAACAGCTACTGAGTGCCTACTGCCCCAGGCAGCAAGTTCTATGCAGGGCCTCCAAGGAAGAATATGCTCTTCCTCATGGTCCAACCACCAAGTGCTTCGGCCCAGGCAGACCAGCTTTCAACATGTGTCCCTACTACACTATTTCGGCCCCTGAAGGACTCCTTCCTCTCCAGGTCTAAGTCTCTGGTCCTTGACTATTATAAGAATCTACAGAGCAGATACTATCTACTCTTATATGGCTCTTCCTGAACCCTGAAAGCCTCTATCTTCCCTGCAAAGTAAGCAAGAAGAAGGGAGGGAGTTTCCACCATATCAAGAGGCTGCTCATCCCACTAGGAGGATACTTGGAAGCCACCTGGGTTCCAAAGCAGACACGGCCAGCCTCTGGTCCTCTGCCTCCTTCCAACCTCCACAACCACATGGAGGCCTGCTGAGTTCTAGCAGCTGTCCTTCACCTGCTTTCCTCTTTCCCTGTCCCCTGAAACAGAGGCGAGCAGCCACAGCAGTGGAAGCAAGCTGCAGAGCAGGCACATGGGCTGGGCTCCTGGAACTGATGGACACAGGCTGCTATAACATCCTGGTTGCATGTCACAGTAGAGCATATTCACTCTTGAACACATAGAAATGCCAACATAACAAATGCCCCTCCTCCATCCAGCCTCTACAGATGGCTCATTTATTCCTTGATATAAATACTCTTGAGACTTTTCCCAAGCATCAAAATAAATATATATTGACTAAGGAGGCTCACCCTAGACACATCTTTTAATAAAGTTACTAATATTTTTCATGCCAATGAAAATGATTATGGGACATTTCATGATGGCATATATTTTCCATGGTAGGTTAAATTCGTGTTAATTCGTGTTCCATGACTGTTACAAAATGCCTGGCATATCACCTTTAGAAGAGAAAAGGTTTATTTTGGTTCATGGTTTAGAAGTTTCAGTCCATGGTCTCTGGGCTCTGTTGCTCAGACACGGTGGTGGTACAGGAGTCATGGCAGGACCATGAGGAAGAGAACTGTTCACTCTGTATAGATCAGGAGAGGAAGTAGAAGCAAAGAGAGTGGGTGTGGGAGGGAAAGAGGAAGGGACGAAGAAGGAGAAGGGGGAAGTGAAGAGGGAGGGAGAGAAGGAAAAGAGAGAGGGAAGGAGAGGAAGGAGGGGAAGAGGGAAAGGAGGGAGAGGAGATTGGAAGGAAAGAGACCCAAGGCCAGTGATCCCTTTCAAGGCCCCTAATGATCTAACTTCTTGCTGCCTTTAAATCATTTTTCTTATGTGTTCATATGATATATATGCACATATCATATGTGTGAGTACAGGTACATGCTATGACATACATGTGGGGGTCAGGAGACAATCTTGAGTGTCAGTCCTGACCTTGCACCTTATTTGACGAGACGTGTCTTTGTTGTTTGCTACTGCATAATCAGGCTATCCGGGCCTGAGATTCCCAGGACTTTCCCATTGTCCCATAGAAGCCTGGATTACAGGCTGACCCTAGCTCATCTGGCTTAATTTCTGTCCTGTGAATTCACATTCGGGTCCTCATGCTTACACAGCAAGCATCTTACCCACTGAGCCATCTCCACAACCCCCCACCCCCACCCAGAAACAGCACTACAGCCCATGGTCAAAGCCTTTAACACAGGGACCTTCGGTGGACATTTCAAACCCAAAGTACAGCAGCAGCTTTTTCCTGTTCCTTCCTCTTGTGATACGGTCATTGCCAAGACCAAAGAATGCTGCTAGCACTGTGGGGCTAGGCCCAGGGCGGGGGGGGGGGGGGGGACACCTGCGATGCCTGGCTTGTGGGGGCACAAAGCTGCCCGAGAAACTGCAACACTCTCACCAGAACAGCGGCCTGGCAAACTCGGCCCAGAGGCACGTCCGTGGCGTGCTGTGAAACAGTTAATACACTTCTTTCCACATTCGTAGCGGGCTGTTTGCTCAGGGTAAATTCTGAAAAACAGAACTGCGAAGTCCAGTAGCCACAGTATTAAAGTTTTGGAATCAACCTTCTAATTGGCCTCAAAGACTCCCCAGCATCCCCTGGCACGTGGGATCAGTAACACCTGTGAGGATCCAAGGGACTTGCCAAGAGAACAGCCGCTGTCACAGTCCTCAGGAGACAGTCAAAGAGGCATGTACAAGAGTTCGAATCACTTCCTCTTCACCAACAACAGATTCTTCAAATCCTCTGAGATTTGATGGACAGCCATAACAATAGTGGCTAACACCTACGCAGTGCCTGCTGAGGCCCACACATGGCTCCGACGGTTTTGTGCACATTAGATCTCAGAACAGCTCAGTCAGTAATGTTGACACCCACCTTGAGCATGAGGAGACTGAGGTTTGGAAAATTAAGGGAACATGACCAAACCACAGGCTGAGGATGCATACAACATGAACCTGCATACATCCAGTTCCAAAGTCCAGAGGGTGCTAGGAAAAAAACAGCCATCTTTATAACTTTCGTGGCTTTAAGTGCTAGTTACATTTTACTAAGGTTCAGAACCCATTTCTTAACATAACTGTCCACTTACATGTTTCTCCTTTTTAAAACGGCTCACTGGATAGTTTTTTTAATTTAACTGATTTTCTACTTGACTATTCATTTTTGTAACTGATTTGTTATACATTTTGTCAAGGCTTGAATATGTTTCCTGTCTTGGGTAAACTTCTCAGAATACCCGACTAACACTTAATTTTAGTGAAATAAATACCTTAACATGCTTTAATAGCTAGCTGGAACCATCTCCCCTTTATATCATAAATATCTCCTTGATAGTGCCTTTTCCAATTCCTCCTTAGGTGGTAGTTCATTTTAGTGTCTGTTGCTACCTAAGAAGAAGTGATGGCATCTTTTCAGAGAAAGACACTTATTTAAACATGATTTTTGAAAACATTGGAGTTGCTAAATGTTCCATGTGTGTAACTACTTCCCCCTGCATCAGCCATCTTTCCAGCATGGTGCATTTTCTTTCTATGTCTGCTTTGTGGGGAGGAAGATGATGAAGATATGATATTAATCACATTAGTCTGCGAACAAGTTCTTGGGCTCATAATCAACTCTTATTTTCTGTTCCCTGACTGCTTCATCTCCAGTGTTCTCTTAATTCCTTCCTCATACATTCCTTGGATTGGACCACTGTTTTTGCTAGTTTGTTTACAGTGGTAGGAATTGAGCTTATTTTTAAAAATTGTTTTCTTTCATTTATTATGGTGGTTTGAATCTGACTGGCCCCCATAGACTCATATATTTGACTGTCTGACCCATAAGGATGGGCACTATTAGGAGGTGTGGCCTTGTTGGAGGAAGTGTGTCACTGTGAGGGCGAGTTTTGAGGTCTCCTATGCTCAAGCTATGCCCAGTGTGGCACACAGTCTCCTTCTGCTGCCTGTGGATCAAGATGTAGAACTCTCAGCTCCTTCTCCAGCACCATGTCTGCCTGCACGGTGCCAACCTTCCCACCATGACGATAATAGACTAAGTTTCTGAAACTATAAACCGGCACTAATTAAAGGTTTTCCTTATAAGAGTTTCTGTGGTCATGGTGTCTTTCACAGCAATAAAACCCTAAGACATTGATTATGTGTGTGTGTCTGTGCCTATGTCTGTGTATGGTATGTGTATGTGAATACAGGCCATGGCACATGCGTGAATGTCAGAGGACAATTTTGACTCTTTCCTTGCACTATGAAACCCAGAGATTGAACTCAGGTCAACAGGCTTGCACAGCATGACTAAGCCACTTCACCAACCCAAAAATTGTTTTTTTTTTCTCGATTAACAATAAAAGGACTAAAACTATAAATATGCCTCTACGAATACTCATATGTAAGTATTTTTGTATATTATGCATACATGCATGCTTGTTTGCCATACATGTAAAGATGTTTAAGAGTTATTTTGACCAAGTGTCTGCTTGGTTTGTTTGGGTAATCCACTGTCTAACTCAGCCCCCTACTAACTGTAGATTTATGAAATGGTGATAGCAGACATATATTTGAATAAGCCGATGTTTTCTTTGAGTCCTAGATTACCATCTGCGTTTAAATGACTCGATACTTGAGTCACACGGTAAGTTTTGTGGGTAGAATTGACTATTAGCATGTAACTACTAGATTATCCTTTTGTACCTCACATCGTTCCACGTAATTCATGTCATTATTCACGTTGTTTCGTGTTCTCTAAAAATGAGCAGCTTTCAGACAGCAGTGATCTTGTCGGTTTCATGCTGTTATTTTTAGGCGTTTTCATTTTCTGTATTTGTAGGGAATGCCTTTTCTCTTCACTGCAGAGTATACCTTTGTTAGCATAAAGTAGCCTAACTTGTTTGCTTTGGTGCCTCCTGTCTTGATTTTAATGCTGGTTCGTTTGTCCTTACATTTCTTTGCTCATTATTCTTAACCTTTCTTGGTCCCTTTGTTTTACCCATGTTGCTCTTTTAAAGGTCAGGGATAAATTTTATTTGAGCTAACCTAATGCAATAGAGGAGCTGGCACTGTGAAGTGCAGGGACATCCGCTGCACCTGCCTGCCCTCCCTGTGTGAGCGTGTGTCGGAAGCACACCCTGCAGCTAGCTCCCTGGATGGCTCTTGCTGTGTCCAGGTGTCCTGATTTCTGTTTCCGCTCACTCTGCTCCTCCTCAGTAGGCCCATGCTTCACCAGTGAGATTCTTTGGAGTTCCACTCTCACCCCCTTGTCAGAGGCTACGAAGATGGGCAAAGAAGGTGAAAACGAAAGTTCTCCAATGAGTGGCAACTACAGAAGAACAAGACCGCAGAGCTGCAAGTCGGCAGCAATGCGTGACAAGAGCAGTCACAGTAAGGGACAGAATTACCTATAAGCCCTACGGGGACCTGTCAATATCTCACCAACACTCCTAGTTCCAGCCAAAAGACCTACTATTCCTCTTTACTGTGGGCTGTTTAAATTCCTTTACAGTGGACAGACAGCTCTCTGTCCATCAGTCTTCGACAGAGCTCTTTCCTTGGGTGAAACTGCGGAGCTTCTGAGTAAGTCAGGGAGAAGTTGTAGCACAGCCCCAGCCACACGGGTGCACCCACTCACCAAAGGCTGTGAGCAAGGATGCATCCAACCGTGTCGAGCCAGAATCCTGCAACCTGCCCAAATATCCATCCACAGAGGACCTAACAAATAAACCCGACTCATCCGCCCCGCAGAGCACTCTACAGCCATGAACACAAATGAGCCACAACTATGCGACACGGTAGCGCTGGCCTTTCCGAAGGCACTGCTGGATATAAGAAGTCAGACATCACTGAATACAGTTTGTGCGATTCCCTGATGACAAATTCAAAACCAAGCACAATTAATACATGGGGCTAAAAGCAAGAACTGGGTTTCCCCAGGAGGAGGCCAGGACTGGGGAATCATGAAAGGAAACATGTAACCTGGAAACAGGTAACATCCTGCTTTCTGATCTGTGGGGGCTGGTTGTGCGGGGGTTCACTTTGTAAAAAACATATTAAGCTGTGCTCTCAAATATTTGTTCAGCTCTCTACATATCTGTTAGACTTCAACACAAAGTTTTAAAAAAAATAATAAAATAAAAAATAGCTAAGGACTAGGAAGAGAATCTGTTGCTAGGAGACAAAGAACCCAAGATGTGGGCTTTTGTTGTTAGCCCTTGGAACTGGAGAATGAAGACAGTGAGCTCTGAGGAAATGTTTCCGGGAATTTTCCCACCAAGCCTGGCTAGCTTATCAATTCATACCACCCCACACCCACCAGTCCACAGCCCCTGTGTCCACCACAAGTGCTAGGAAAGAGCTGCCTCTCCAGAAGGGCCCTCCTGCAGGTCAAAGACACCATGAGGACTAAGAATTCCACACCAAATGTGCCCAGGGTCCAAACTCTATAAATTGATTGCAGTGCCCCCTGGTGGAGGTGGCAGGTACACGTGACGCATGCCCGAGCCCACTCAGGGAGACAGTGGATAAGGACCACAAGGACGGTTATTCAGCTTTTAAAAACCAGCCGGCTTTCATCCATGCTATATTTTGAGGCAGGGTCTCTTGCTAGTCTAGCTAGCCAGCTTGCTGTGAGCCCAAATTTTCACCTCCTAAATGCCAGGATTACCGGGTGAAGCCACAACACCCCCCCCCAAGCATTTGTGTGGGTTTCAAGAGAAACCTAATACAAACATTTTCCAGAGTTCTAATTCACTCATAGTAGCAAAAAGGATTTATGCTAAAAATCAATTTTAATTTTTCTTCCAATCCAACATAGCAACCATACGATTTCAACAGGTAAACGGCATTAAAGATCATTTACACATTGTAAGTACTTTTAGCATGGCGGTCTTTAATATCGAGTAGGTGTCTGAAAGGTAAGGCCCATCTCAGTGACCTCTGACATTTGAAGACCCGACAAGCTGAGGTTACAGCTTCTTTCCCGTCTCCACACCCCAACACTGCTAAGGTTCCCTTTGAATTGCACCCCAACACTGAGAACTAAATGTTCTACTGTCCTCCATGCAGGGGTCTAGTCAATGCGAGGCAATGACCGCATGCCAGGAATTCTGCCAAGGAAGGCCACGCTTCCCACTGAGCTGGAGTGAGAGAAGGATGGGGTCTGAGCGGGGTGCAGCTGTGTAGAAGCCTTGAGAGCAATGAACAGGGCCAGGGTGGGGGGAGCAGCCAGGTTCTGTGGACACGGAGGGGGCCTCTAGGTCAAGACATACCAACCCTGCTTTTACATTTGTCACTGTTTCGTTTAACAGACTTGGATTATACTGGTGTGACCTTAGACTGAAACAGAGCTAAACAGTAAGTCTTGTCATCCAGATTGTCTCTGCTTTGTTTTCTTTACCGATTTTAAAGTTTCATATTATGGTTGTATTATTCATAGCGGTTCTAGCTATTAACATAATTTCAATGATAACATGTCTGAATAATATCTAAAACTAAAAGTACTGTACCTCTCCTGAACATAATTTCATTCTCAGGGGTTCACTCAAAGAAAATAACCAGCTAAGTATTCGAAAATATACAAAAAAAAAAAAATTCACTGCACTATAAAGAGAAAACACAAACACATACCAGGAAATAACTAGAAGGCGGAAGGAGGGCTCAGAGGCTAAAGCACTTGCTGTACAAGCATTGGCACTGGAGCTCAGGTCTCCAGCACCCACACAAATGCTTGGGGGCGTGTGGTTTCACCCTGTGATCCTGGCATTTAGGAGGTGGAAATATGGGCTCACCACAGCAAGCTGGCTAGCTAGACCAGCAAGAGACCCTGCCTCAAAATATAACATGGAGAACAATGGAGAAAGATATTCAAGACAATGGACCACCACATACACAGGCAGGCATATGCCTATACACATAGACACATACAGACACAGATACATGCACACACACACACATACACTCTTACACACAGATGGATGGATGGACAATGGATGGACAGGCAGATGGATGGACACACCTGGGTGTCCAGTCCTCAGGAGTTTCCATAGTTTGGGATCTTAAATGCCCTCATGTGTTAAAGGCTGAGGCCTCAGCATTAAGCTTTAAGAGACACTGGCACCGATCCCTTTCCCTTCCTTCTCTTTCTGGCCATGAGGTAAACAAGTAGCTCTGCCAGGCAGGCTCCTGCCCTGCTCCATCATGATTCACTACAGCCCCAAAGCAACAGGATCAATCTGAAAGGAGCTGGAACCTCCCAGACTGAGCCAGAGTAATCCCCCTTTCCTTGGAAGCCCTCAGCTCAGAGTTCATGGAGGCATGGAAACAGAATGAGGCTTGTCTGCCCATCTACCAGCAAAGGGTGTGTGGATGGGGTGGGGGTGGGGTATTCAGGAAGAAGAGCCCCACCCACCTGCATGGGCATGCCATCTGAAACCACCGGAGCATGAGGGGTGGAACACCAAATCTCTCTGACTTCCCGGGGAATTGTTGAAACCCAGAAAGGCCACAGCCACAGTGGGGAGGTCAGAGCTGAGAAACCAGAGAGACAAGGACCCCTACAGTGGGCAGGAAGGGGACTCTGATAGCCTGATGGGGAAGCATGAATTTCTAAAGGACCCTGGGGAAGCCAGGGAATTGCATGAGTGAGCACAGTCCTCAGTCATATCACGGCAACACCAAGGAACACAGTGCTCCGGGTGCAGGCAGGGAGGCTGCCAAATCCCCGTTCCCTAGCGCTGGCCAGGTCAGAGAGCCACAAGGCCCCAGTACCTGGCGCCACTCTAGAGACTCCCTGCAGGGCATGGAGGGGTGGCAAACAAGCCAAGAGGCTTGACAGGATCTAAAGCGAATTCCTCAAACCCAACTATGTATACAAATACCGAGAGCATCTGATCTGGATAGGACCTGAATGAAACCTTGAGCTTCAAACATCCCTGTACCCCCAGAGATGTGAGAACCCTACTGCCTGGGCCACACACTGGTGAGAAAGATCCCGAGAAACTCGCTTGCGTTAACAGAATTAAAACATCCTCCCTCACATCCCCCCATCCCGAAGCAAACCTGTAAAATAAAAATGAAAAACTAAAGAAGCAGAATGTTCTCTCCACATCTGTGCTCAGTGTGAATAAACTCAGGAACTCCATAATACCTACTTATGTAATCTAATGAAAATTCTGAGGGAAACATTTATAAGGCATAAAGATGGAAAATATTAAATTATATGCTTCACATAGCCTGGTTAAGTACACTCTGGGGGTTGAAGCAAGGATAAGGCCATAAATAAAAGAGTGGTCCCTTCATCTTCCTTTATAAATCACGGAACGTAGCCCCAGACAACACCTTCCCTGTTAGGAACGCTCTCAGACTTGATGAATAAGCAGATCCTGCCTTCTACCCACACACACTGCTGAACATTGTATCTTTAAATGTATTTAATTAATGAAACAAAATGTGCAGAGTTCCTACACACACACACACACACACACACACACTCTCTGCCCTCCCTTTTCAGTGCACCCCCCCCACCCAAGAGGAGCATTTGTGGCTCAGTTAGTAAAGTACTTGCTGCACAAAATGAGGTCCTGAGTTCGGATCCCCAACATCCGCAATAAACAGAATAATAATAGGAAGAAGAAGAACAACAAAGCATCTGGGTGAGGTAGCATACATCTGTAACCCCAGCACTGAAGACAGCAGTTTTGAGGGATAACTGCCTAGCCACTGTGGGTCTGAATGTTCCCCAAGTCAGACTGTTCCACCACAATGTTTGGCCTTGCCAAAAGCCCAAAGTGACAGACCCAAAACCCTCTCAACTAAAACCAAGAGGCAAAATAAACTTTTCATCCTTTTAAGTTGTTTGCCTCAGCTATTTTATTGTCACCAAAGCCTAATTATTATAGGCAGTAAGCACATATTTCATTTTGTCAGGCATGGTGAGCTTAGGTGACTGAGACAGGAGGACCATGGAGTTGAAGCTAGCTTGGGCTACGTAGCGAGACTCTGTCATGAAGAAAAAAAGAGGATAATTTTGTAAGAAACTGCAACCATCCTATGAAATGTACTGCCCTGCATTCCTCTATCAGTGAGCGTGGGGTCTTGCTGCTCAGCACAGCCAGGATCCAGTCTGTGTGTCCTCCCAGCATCCGGAGGGGCGTGTCACTTTATTGTGAAGTCCCCAGGGCCATGGTGTGTGGCTCCCGCTTGCCTGTCTGCAGCCTGTGCGTCATCTCTGTGAGGTGTCTGTTTCCAAAGCTTTCACTGGGCTGTCTGGCTTGGTATCACTGCAGCTGGAGTCCTGTGTGTGTTGGTGACAGTCTTTTATCAGATAGGACTCTGGCAAACATTTCCCCTAGTCTGTAGCTCAACGGTGGCTCTCATGGAGCATGTCTTCATTTTGATGAAGTTTAACCTATCACTTCCTTCTCCCACATGTCATCCTCTTGACCTAAAAAGTCACTGCAGAACTCACCGTTAACTACCAGGATGCTCCACGGCGGGGTTTTGCATTTGCCCCCGAGATCCATAGTTCATTTTGGTGAAGAGCTTGAATACAGACAGCCAGCACAATTTGTTGAACACACTGTCTTTTTTCCGCTCAGTTGCTTTTATTCCACTGTCAGGGATGAGTTAGCTGTATCGAGTGGGTCTATTCTTGGACTCCGCTCTGTTCCACTGATCAATCTGTCCTTTCACCATCCGCACAGTGTCATGATTACCTTTACAGTGAACCTCAAAGCCAGCCGCGCCGCCCGTCGGACTTGATTGCTCTCCCTCATTACGGTATCAACGATTCTCGGCCCTCAGCTCATTACCTAAACCTGAATAACCGTTTACTGACAGCCACAAAAGAACCCTCTCAAATTTCTGCTGGTTAGAGTTTTAAATAACCTTCAAAATAAGTGATTGTCTTAATCTGTGGGAAATTGTGTTGATATACAAAAGTTGTATAACTTATTTTTAATATTCATATAAAATTGTTTTATCTTACATTAATACGAAACTATATATTTTAAGTCTCAGCTCTTTTAAGAATAGACATACAATAGACACTGTAACATGTTTTAATGACATACAAAACAAATCCCCCTGATTTGTTCGCTACAGCGCTGTAGTCTCTTCCATGGCACTGGGGTTCCGGCAGGACATGTGTGACTGGCATGGGTCACACAGGCAGCCTGGGGCCTGGACAGGGAATCCTCTACATTGCAATGCTCAGGAGCAAGAAAATGTCTTTAAGGAATTTTTTTTTTACATATTTATCTGTTACAACTCAAGTTAAAGCAAACATATTCCTTCAAGAGCTAGAAAAATTAAACCTCATGCCTCATCGTAACACTAATTCAATTGAAAGAGAAAGCTCTCCCATGCCTTCCTTACATGCAACACATGTCTGCACACCTTCATGCCAACTTCACATAGAGTGGGTGGTCATCATTTGGGCAGCTGGAAAGTTCTTCTGACTTGCATGTTCTTCTTTGTTATTACATCAGCTATCCTGGGTCCTAAAGGAGTAAGCCTTCAGTCACTGGCTCACTCACCCACTCAGAAGGCCTACGAGCAGGGGTGCAGGAAGAGTTAACTTGAATGGTTTTTGTGCATCCGGTTCAAAACTGTTCATAGTGTGAGCAAAAACTATAACAAATACAGAAAGTATCTTGGGAAAGTGCAGATGTTCCTTGACTTACTGTAGGGTCTGCCCACATATGCCCATCCCAAGCTGAAAACCAATGAGCACCACACATAATCCACAATAGCTGTCTCCCTCAGGAGCCCACGAATGCTTAGGATCTATGGCCCACTGCCACCATCCGGCAGAGCACAACATCACAGATCACTAGGGTTGGAGTTCAAATTTCTATTGGATAGATATCATTCACGAATCATTATAATGTTGAAAATCCACCATGTCAAAACATCACAACATGGAGCCACGTGTACTCATTTGTACTCCAAACACACACACACACACACACACACACACACACACACACACACGGACATACAAACACACACACAGCGATAAACACAGACACACACACATACATAAATATACACGTTTTTATTTGCTTGTATTTTTTATAAAACAAGCTTATCATGAACAGAAAACTTTCTAATTGCTGCATCCTGCGCTGTTAATTTGCCCCTTGCCTCCCAGAGCACACCACTGCTCATCTCATACAGTTCACTTGTGTATAAATTCTTTACTAAATGAAATAGGAAGGTAGGTAATAAAGTGTCTATTGCCTACAACATGGAGTCAAGAGCCTTGGAAAAGAGCTTATCTTCATGCCTAAAGATATAAAAGAGTTCTAGTGGAAAGGACATATAAGCATTATATGTTAGATGTTTTTATTGTTCTATTATTTATTGGGTTTTATTGAATACTTGCTCTGTTTAAAACCTGAAAGCTTTAACCCTCAGTCTTACCCTACAAGCCAAAACCATATTTTGTTGACAACATTTAAACATTTCTGGCTTCTGGCCAGAAATATCAGCAAAAAGGAGGAGTATGCATCTCTAAGGGGTATCCCTCTGCAGAAACAGCAACAACTCACAGGAACTGTCAACTCTGTCAGGAGCCAGGAAAACAGTAAAAAGTTCACAGTCACCACAAGAATGCTGAATCAAGGAGGAAAAAAGTGTTAAAAAGAAGGAAACCTGTGGGTTGTTGCTGGGTTTTTGCTTTTGTTTGTTGCAATGCAAGGCCTCTGACGGCAGATGGCAAGGGGTGAGGGGTGAGTGCTCTCAAGGTTAGCGGGCAGCTGAGTGCCTGGTGCAGGCCCTGGTCCCTGGTTCTAAAGGGCCCCCAGAAGACCTGACTCTCATAGAGCTGTGTTTCTGTGGACTGACCTGTGGGAGACTGTGAAAGACTGACCCAAGATGGGAGCCTCCCTGTTTCACAAAACAGAACTCACTCAGGGTGGAAGAGTAGTGGGTATTCCAGAAAAACACAGCCCACAGCCAACTTGGACGAGTGGGTGCCGAGGCCATGAATGGGAACCTCCCAGAGAATAGAGAGGGAAGAATTCAGAAAGGTGCGTGTGTGCCCAAGGCAGGATTCATACTCGGGAGATCTACCTAAGAGACACGGAAATGTCCAGTCCACAGCTGTGGGATCAGCAAGCTGATTAGTATCAACAGCAAGTAAGGGTTACGGCAGAGGCAGAGCTGTAAGCATCCTGGCTAGCTGATGGCACGGAAATGTTATGCAATGTCAGCAAAATCAGTCCCTCCCCTCTACATCCCCTTCCTCCCTTCCCCCAACCCCAGCCCCCTTTCTATCTCCCTTTCCTCCCTGCCCTCTGAAGATACTAGATGAACACAAGATTAAACAGGGACCTCAGAGACCACAAACGCCAAGGAAAATAGACCTTGAAAACAAAACAAAAACAAGGAACAATGACATAGTCTATAGCCCCACTTTTTAAACTGTTGGTCACAATAACATACAGGGTCACATAACTGGATACAGGGAATGAGTCTCGCACACACACACACACACATACACATGCGCACACACACAAATAAGGACAACATTATTTATTGTCTGAAAGCGTAAGAAACGGGACTTAATTAGAAATCAGATATGTGCTCTGGAGTGAGCTCTGGAGTGCTCACCCCTGCTGAGTCGTGTGACATCACTGCAGTCTGGGTGTGCACAGGCAGTGTACGCACTTTGCATGTGCACACCTCAGACCACGCCAGGCATAAGAACTATCGGAAGCACCTTGGCATCGACTGCTGTCAACTAGAGACTGTAGTCACTGCATCACGAGAATTTCTGCCTCTCTAGAAGCAGGGTGGGGAATCGAGGGAGCAGAAACGTTTTACAGTTTTTCTCCTGCCTCTCGACAGCATGCAAGGCTCAAACTGCCTATCTCGGGACTGGATTGTGTTGGAACATTTAATTTTAGAAACCGCTTGTTGTCTGAGTTCCATTAAAAAAAAAAATTGTTTGACAAAATTTGGCTCAGGATTAGGCTAGAATTTCCAGTGATTTCTACAATGGCAGCCCTAGACACATGCCTACTGTTTGGTATTATGTATTTATGCAAAGCAGCATTCTCAGGAATAACAATCAAAGAATCAAAATATTGACCAACTCTGAAAAACATTGAAGATGTTCTGTGTCCTGCTGTATCAAATAGGCAGCCAATTCTTTAAAAAATTATTTATGCAAAGACTAAAAATCACACCTACCTTACTAGTATTCTAAGTTTGCTTTCTATCTTCAATAAATGGTAAGATTATATGAATACCAAAGAATTGTTTTAAAATAAATGTGTGACTTATTATCAGTAGTTGTTTGATTGCTTACCTGTTCCATATACCTATATATCCACAGTAGCATGACAATGTCTTGTCTGAAAAAAGGTCCCAAGTGGAGAAAGTTTAAGAAGCCATTGTCTACAGTAAGCAACAAGGAGACCTGGTCTACAGTAGTCAAGAGGCCATGGTCTATAGTAATTGGGAAGAAGCCATGTTCTACACTAAGCAACAAGAAGCCCTGGTCTATGGTAACCAACAAGAGGCTCTAGTCTACACTATGTAACAAGAAGCCATGGTCCATACTAAGTTACAAGAGGCCCTGATCTACACTAGGCAATAAGAGGCTCTGGTCTACAGTAAGCAACAAGAGGCCCTGGTCTATACTAAGCATCGAGAAGAAGCCATGGCCTACAGTCATAAGCAACAAGAGGCCCTGGTCTATAGTAATCAAAAAGTCATGGTCTACAGTAATCAACAAGAGGCCTTGGTCTATGGTAAAGAACAAGAAGTGCCAAGGAAAGAGCGTCCCCTCTTTAATACAAAAAAAAAAAAAATTCCACTTGTCAACAAAAGTAAATTGTTAAGCCTGAGAAGAAACAAGAAAACATGGCTCTTGAGAGATGGCTCAGCAGTTGAACGCACTTGCTATTCAGGACCCAAATTGGGTTCCCAGCACCCACATGCTATAAACATTTTATAATTTCAGCAATTGTGTTCAAATGATTAGTCGTTGCTTTTTGCGTACTACATTCATATGGGTGTCATTTCATTCTCGCATTCTATGTTCAGCTTTCTCAACTGTGTTCACCAAAGGCATGATTCTTACTCGTGTGGAATTCTGGTTATCTGTGGGTTGCTACTGGTCTTTCTGATGTGTTCCACTGGTCCATTTGTGCTTTCTATGCTCAGCCAAGCTCTTTAGAGGAATATATCTACATAATATATTTTAAATGAGGTAAATATGATTCTCCCTTTATTCTGTTTACTAAAAATTGCTAGTTCTTTGAAGAATTTGAAGTTCCATATGATTTTAGCATTTTCCCATTTCTTTTTTAACAATTTTTACTGAAAATTTTTCTTGCATTAATCTACTCAGTTTCTCCTCCCTCAGCTCCTCTCAGATCCTCCTGCCTCCCCACCCACCCAACTCCAAGCTATTTCTTTCCCTCTTTCTTTAGAAAACACACAGGTAAATAAACAAACCACAATAGTAAAAAAGGAAAGAATAACAAAAAAAAAAAAACAAATACAGAGACATGCACAAAAAACACAATCTATAAAAACATAAAATCAGAAACCATACTATACAAACAAAAGACCAACAAGACCAAAAAGAATCCCATTAAAAACATAAAGATTTCACTGAGGGTTGGCCCTGCCCTTCACATGCTGCTCTCCTCAGGAGAGCAGGCCAGCACAGTACAGCTGGCCCTGGACGTGGGGGCTGCAAGTGAGCAGGCCCCAAGAGTATAAGCTTGGGAGAGATGGCCCTGCCTCTTGTATGCCATGTGGCAGCATGGGTGAGAGACAGAGATGCCCTCCTTCACCCTCGCCCCTTGTCACCAATGGCAGGCAGGAGAGCTGGCCCTGGGGTCATGAGAGCATGCTCCCCCAAATGATGCAGCACTCAGGAGAGTAGGTCCTGCACCTTGCCTAGGCAGTACAGGAGACATGGCCAGGGGTTACAGGAAGAATTAGACATGTCCTTCACCAATTGCAACACTCGGGAGAATGGGCGCTGCATCTCACGTGGGCAGCAGGGTAGAATTGGCCCTGGTTTCCTGAAGTTGTGCCTGAGCCAGCTCTGAGGGCATGAGAGCAGAAACACTTTTTATCTTTCATCCATGAATCCGATGCTAGCTGGGACTTATGGATATGAAATGTGTGTGTGTGGATTTACTATGGCAACATACATTCCCTCTATACATACTTTTGAGAGATTTTTAATCATGAAAAGATGTTACGATGATATGGTTTTTGTTCTTTTTTTTATGTTTATACAATGTGTCTTGATTTGTGCATGGTGAAGCCATTCCCGGCCAGGGGTAAATCACTCTAAATCATATTCAACAGCTCTCTTAAAGTGCTGCTAAAGTGAGCTTACCGGGTCTCCATGAAGGATTTCTGAACCATGCTCATTGGGATGATGGCCTGTATTTTTCTGGCTATCAGGATAATGCTGGCCTCATACAGTTGGCATAGAAAAGCTCCCTCCTCTTCATTGTGGAAGAGTGTAAATGTCCTGGAGTAAGCCTTATTTCAGCATTTGGTAGAACTCCATGAAACCAGCAGGCCCAGGTATACTCAGCTCTCACTTAACCAATGTGTTCCTTACTCTCCTCAGATGTCTAGCTCCCGAGTCACCGCCCGCAGCTTGTGTGGCTCTAGGAATGCATCCAGTTCCTGTAGATTACCTTAATTTGTTGGTGCATAATTGCTCACAGCAGTCCCTTCTGGCCCTTTGTATTTCAGTGGTATCGGCTGTCATTTTTATCGTGTCTGATTTTATTGGCATCTTCTCTTTCTCTTGGTCTAGTTAAAGGTGTATTAATTTTAACTTGTTTTCTTTTATTGAGGATTTCATACATTAACAAATACACTATATTTACATCATTTCCATTCTTCCCCTTCCCCCCCCAACTCCTCTCATGTCCCCCAACCTCCTCTTGAATTCATGACCTCTTCTATATTATATACACACACACCAAACAAGTCAGGTTACTTTTGACCTTATTTGCATGTGTTTAGGGCTGACCACCTAAACTAAGGTCTCATTTCTGGAGGAAAAAAACAAAAAACAAAACTGGTTCTTCCTCAGCAGCCTTTGTTTGCCTGCAGCTCTCCATCTAGGGATGGAGCCTTGAGAAACCTTCCTCCATCCACGTTGGTATGTGAGTCGGCGTGGCTTTTGCAGGTCTTGTGCGCGTACCCATATTGGTCATAGGAGGGGCATCCCTGTCCTGTTGTCAGGCAGGAGTCATCCCGGACTTCAGGCTCTTAATCCCCACGTCGTACGTGTAGCTGTTACAGACATCCCAGTCACGGCTGGGTGCCACGCGGTCATGCACTGCCTGCATTTTGATGGGCTGCAGGTCCTTCTAACTGTCTCTCCATTTCTGTAAAAAGAAAGCTCTGTCGGTGGGAGGTGAGAGCTCACTTATCTATAGACTGGAAGGTGCTAAGCAAGCTGCCGAGGGAGAAAAATAAATCAATTTTATCTTTCAAGAACTAGTTTTGTTGATTTTTCCATGGTTTTTCTACTATGTATTAAGAAATGTATATTTTGAAAAAAAATGTATATTCTGTTGCTATGGGATGGAATACTCTATTATGTCTGTGGGATTTATGTACTCTCCAATGTAGCTGAAATCTGTTTCCTTGGAGATGTTCTGTACTGATGAACTGTGGAACGTGTGGAGACCTTCTAGTGTGACCACTGTCTCTAAAAAAAAAAATATTTTTTTTTTTACTGTGTCCACGTGTATGTGTGTTGTTGTATTGCATTAGTATGTGTGCTCATATGTGTATACGAGAGCACTCACCATGCATGTATGGGAGAAAGTCAGAGGTCCATCCAGGTGTTTTCCTCTAGTGTTCTCTATTGTACTTTGAGACATAGGCTCTCCCTGGACCTGGAGTTCACCACTGTCACTAGGCTGGCTGGCCAGTGAGGCTGTGGAATGCCCTTGTCTTTGTTCCTACGACTGGAGCTACACAGCTGCCATGTGGGTTTGACAATATGCACTCTGGTCTCCTACGTGTATACTCAGCAAGTACTTTTCCCACGGAGTCATCCCTCCTTTTTGTTTCTCTACATAAATCCATCAATATCTGCTTTATAAACCTGACCACCCTGAAGCTCGGTACACATGTATTTACAGTTGTTACATTCTGCCAAATCTATTTCGTCTGGTGTGTGTGTAGCCACTGTTGGTTTTCTTTGATTCCTGTTTGCTTGCTGCTGAGTTCACAACTCATAAATGTAACAAAACATATCCACTAGCTTACAGCTAGTGCCCACAGCTCCTTTTAGTGATTAACCCACACCACCATAGCAGAAGTCTTTGAAGAGGATTCTGTTTATTCTGCTGAGTTTTAAGTTTTTGTATGTTTTCCTGTTATCAAATAGTATTTTGTTTCTGCTGGAATAATTACTTTCAACATCTCCTGTGTACAGTGCTAGTATCTGGGAAAGCATTTAATCTCCATTTCTGAGGAACAGATTTGCTGGATGAAGTGTCCTTAGAAGCTGTGGGTTTGATTGGGCTTGGTTTGCCTTTGACGTTACCTTTCATCATTCCATCTCCCCTAGCCTGGAAGCTTTCAGAGAAACGCAAGGATGGTCTCACATGCCCACGTACAGGACAAACCCCTATGCTTTCTGCTACTATTAAGTGACAGTTTGAATTTTTTGTTTAGGTTCATATACATGAATGTTTGTATTTTGAGACAGTCTTGCTCCATAGGTGGGTCTTGAACTCAGGTTCAAGTTATCTTTTCAAGATGCTTTCTGTCAGTGTCAGCCATGCCCCCTGCCTTGATTTCTGACAGTTTGATTGTGATGTGTCCTGGTGACGTCTTCTCTGACTTGAACCTAACTGGAGACCTTAGAGCTTCCAGCTACATGGTGTCTACACCCCTCCATAAATGTGAAGGATTTAAAACCCTTTATTCCTCTCTCACTTTTTCCAGTTGTAGGGATTGAGGTTCACATGATAGCAAAGAGTTCTAGCCCCAAGCCATGAGCCCATCCATGCCTTCAAAAACTGTTTTTGAGACATAATTCCACTCAGTTTCTAAGGCTGACCTCACATGACCCTCTGTCATAGACTCCTAAGTAATAGAAATCTAGGATGTGCCCACCAACATCAGTCATGCAAGAAAATTCACCACAGGCTTGCCCATAGGCCAGTCTAGTAGGAGCATTTTCCCACTGAGGTTCCCTCTTCCAAAATTACTCTAGCCTATGTCAAGTTTACATAAAACTAGCAAGCAAAACACGGGAGTGGGGGGAGAGACGTCAGTTCTTAGCAAATATTATCATACAAGTGGACACAAGCATTTAAATGTTCATAGGTAAGAGAGAAGGTGTAGGTGGTGATGGAGAGAGAGAGAGAGAGATGCAGAGATGATGGGATGAAGAGGAATGAAATAAAGATGCAAACACAGATATCATGAAAGTAGATGAGACCACATAGGAGGCGATATGGACTAAAGGTCAGGGAAAGAGAGAAGGGAATAGGAACACAAATACTCTGTTTCCTTCTGTGTTGAATATATATGACACTGAACAGAAGAGGAACTATTTGGGTGGACCAGAAGTGTAGGGGAAAGATGGACAAGCAAGAGTTATGAGGGGTGAAGAGGTGCTAAGCATAATGATATATGTGGCCATATGAAACTCATTATTTAGTGACTTTTCTTTTTAAAAAAAAATCTCTATCAAACACCACATGAGTGATACATGCCTGTAAGTTTGGCTCTCCGTAGGCTGAGGTAAGAGGATTGCAACTGAGCTATACACTGAGACTATCTCAAAAAAAAAAAATTAAACAAACAACACCCTCAACAAGACTATTGTTAGCTGATTTTACTGCTAGTGTCTAAAAAAATCTTCATCTAAAAAAAAAGTATTTCTGCTCATGGAGATGTGACTGTTTCTAATAACAGAAAAGGTGGGGGGGCTCATCATGAGACCAGAGGTAATAGCTAACGCAAAGACATCATGAGGAAAAAACTGATAGTAAACAAAATCGTTAGCAAAGAGAACAAATAGTGGTGGCTTGAATAAGAGAGCTCTCCGATTCTCAGATTAGGCATTTGAATACTTGGTTCACAGTGGGTAACACTGTGGAGGCCTAGGAGGTATGGCTACAGGAAGTATGTCACTGGGGGAGGGCTTTGAAACTTTAAAAGCTTCCGGACATCCCCAACTGGCTCTCTCTGTTTCCTGCTTGTGATCTGAGATGTGAGCCCTCCGCTCTCCTGCCACCATGCCTTCTAGCTAGAAGGCATGCCATGCTCCCCCGCCATGATGGTGATGGTGACAGATTCATCCCCCTGGAAACATAAACCCAAAACGCACCCTTCCTTCTACCAGTTGCCTTGTTTGTGGTGCTTTATCACAGTGACTAAAAAGCAACTAACACACATATTAACAGACTTATTCACCACAACCATACAGGATCTAATTCCTGAAATATGAAGTCTGCCTAACACACAGAAGGCAACCAACATAACAGAGCTTCTTAATAGAATAAAGCACAAATCTACATGATGATCTTGATTCATCAATCAATGAACAATGGTACTCAGCCAATTCCAACATCTTTTCATGGTCAGAAACACTCAACAGAGAGCAGAAGAAAATCCCTCAACTCGCTAAAGGATGATATATGACGCTGAAGAAGATTCCTAATATTTGAAGAAGGAAGCCGAGTGTGGTGGTGCGCGCCTTTTTCCCAGCACAGGGAAGGCAGACGCAGGTGAATCTACATGAGTTCGAGGCCAGTCTAGTCTACAAAGCGAGTTCCAAGACAGCCAGGGTTACACAGAGAAACCCTGTCTCAGAAGGAAAAAAACTGAAGAAGGAGAGTAAGTCAGCTCCTACTCAGCATTATTCTGGAGTTTGTGTCCAGGTACAGAATTCACAGGCAAGAAAATGATATAAAATGTATACACAAACAGGAGGAAATTAATTTATTCCTAACTTCGTAATAATAATAATAATAATAAACTCTATAAAGACTAGACACATATACATATAATTGAAGCATACAACCCAAGTTACAGAATAGAATTTAAATATACAAAAATTCATTACATTTCTGAATACCAACAGTGAACAATTTGAAAATGAATTTAAGGAATACAGCAAAAGCTAAGCTATAATATAGTGCCGTACATAAAATGGCCTAGTCCTTGTTCAGAACCTGCAGGCATCCTCCAATATAGTCCATAAGTCATAGCTGGCTGACTTAAGATACCAAAGGTAAGGAAAACACTATACAAATAGTTTACATATTGAGTTGTTTAACAAATAAAGCCAGGGAATTTTGAATGTGGTCAGTAGAAATACTACTTTTTTTCTCCAAATAATTTCAACCTGTTTGTCTGAATTGGCAGTTGTAGAACACCAGCTAGAAGGCCACAATGCATTCTCAGGGGGAAATTACATACAAACAAGAATTTATGCAGATCAACCTGGATGGATGCACTAAACAAAATCAAGTTGCTAAATGCAAGTTTCAGAGTGGCACACACAGCTTAATACTGCTTGTGTGATGTTTTTAAGCACTATACATTGATTATATGACAGAGAAATGAAGCATGTGAAAAACCCCTTTGTTTATGAGAGGACAAGCTAGAAGAGGGCACAAAAGGCTGTAACTGGATCTGTAATGTTTTTGGTTCTTAAAAAAAGAAAAAAGATTAAAAACTCTAAAGAAAGAAAAAAAGCTGAGGCAGGTATTTCTAAACATAGGCAGCCATTATTCTGCATTATGTATGTATGTATGTATGCTTCTTAGGAGTCTCTCTCTCTCTTTCTCTCTCTCTCTCTGACCTTTTCTGTTTAAAGCTAGATTAAGAACATTTTACCTGAGCAGAAAAAATATTTGAATTTTAAAGAGCAAATGCCAACAAGGAAGAGAAAAAAACAGTCACAAGAAACTCATGAAATGCTAAACGAGACAGTAGCACACTGTTAGCATTTTCCATCGGTCAAACCAGAAATGCTGGTATCCCTTCCCCATGCCCAGCACATGATTTGGTACCCACGCCTGGTGAGGACACAGGGGTGAGGGATGGCCTTTAAAATCCTGGTAAACACAGACATCCCTTGGCAGAAGCAGAGGTAGTGGTAGGTCCTGAGGAGCCCCTCCTGAAGTTGAGCAAGGGCTGTGATGTGTAGCTTACCATCACAAATAACCACCAAGCAATGAAATGCCTAGTAGATGCTATATAGACAGATAGATAGATAGATCTCTAGTAAACGGATTTATTAAACAAGTTGTGAATATACATTGAGGCACATGAAGACAATATTGTGGCGTGTGGAGCTGAGAAGATAGTTCAGTCAGTGAAATGCTTGCCACATAAGACTGAGGAGCCAAGTTCAGAGCCCCATTACATAAGTAAAAATTAAAAAACAAAACAAAACTGCGCAAACACCTGTAATCCCAGTGGTGAGGAGGTAATGACAGGAGGAACCTAGGGTTTACTAGCCACCGGTCTAGTTAAATTGGTGAGTTCTGGGTTCAGTAAAAAGCACTATCTTAAAACAACAACAACACACACACATATTTAGGTGAATATATCTATGTGTAGCCTTTGATTCAACCAAATGTAAATAATTATCATAAGTCCCTGAACAATACAGAATGACTATCTACACACCATATACTACGTATTGAAAATTATAAGTAATCAAGAGATAGTTTAATAGGAAACAGAACATTTGCAAAGGTTCTACACAAATGCCATGCCATTGTGTAAATGAGTACACAAGGTCCTTGAATCTGTCTCTAGGAGACACTAGACAGGCCTGTACTTACAAACCACCTGAAATGCACATAAATATCTCAGCCTCTGCCCTGGCCAGGAACCTGACAGGTTGAAAGGGTTAGGCTAACTTTGTAACCTATATGTCTTCTAAAGCCTATAGATAGTTTTGAGTTTTAGGTCCAGGTTAAGCTAAAGCCTCTTAGTACCTTTCCAGAGAATGGAGGAATGTGACCCTATCTGTGAGGACAGATATAAAAAAAGGCAAGCAAGCAATGACCTTCACTCAGAAAAAAAAGGACCAGACCCTTGTCTTTGAGATAGCGTTTCTTAGCAATGAACCTAGACTTCTTCTAAGTAGCTTTTGACCTCCAGCCAAAAGTCCGCAGCCCCTAATCTTCAAGGATGAGCTAACCACCCCCACCTTCAATTGCAGCTGCATCCACACTTGGCAGGACTGGCCAAGCTTGAGCACCTAAGACTAACCAATTATCTTACTTTATAGCTTCCTCATCCAATCCTAAATTGCCAAGACTGCAACTTCAAATCTCCCACAATTTTTCTTTTAAAAACCTAAAGGCCTTTGTCTCCCGGTGCCACTCTTTGTTGACCGGCAGGGGTGACCCCATTGTGCAATGGTTAATAAACCTCTTGCTTTTGCAACAAGTCTTGGTCTGCGGGAGTTTCTGGAAAGGGCACGATCTTGAACTCCTGAGCTGTGAGACCCCAGGTCTTACAAGGTCACTTCTAGGTGATAAAAACTAGCTTGATGGAGGAAATCAAGCATGTATACTCACATTAATACACACACATATACACATGAGAGAGAAAAAGAGAGAGTGAGAGAAAGAGAGAAACAGAGAGAGAGAGCTGTGTGCATGGACAGCAAGTGCTCTTACCTATTGGGCTACATCATGTTGTGTCACACTATTCTTGGAGATATTGAATCCCAGGTAGAGAAACAGCAACAGATCAAAGTAACGATACCATGAAACACCACAGTCCAATTTGTTAAACCAGTTAGTTTTATTGCGGTTACTTAAAGGAACCTAAATGACTCAACAACAGCCATATCACCAAAAGCCCACATCAGCTTGGGCAATGACTCATGAAAGCTGGAAACTTAGAGCTCACTATATCCTCTTCAGGCAGCTCAACAAGTTGAAGACTCTCTTCCAGGGAGCTTGGCTTGTCTGAAACACTTTCATGAAGCTCTTCTTGGCTGGGAGTGCTCTCAGCAGCCCTTGCTGTTTAAGCTTAGGGAAGAAGTTTAGTGCATCTAGTCAGTTTCAGGGACTTCCTGGAGCTTTCGAGTGGTATATTTCCTGAGTTTTAAGGAGCTTTCCTTTAGAACACTCTTAAGGCACTTTGTTACAAGTTGAAATGTTTCATCTCAGCAGAAATTATTGAACAACATGTCTCCACAGCCTCCCAACCACACTTTGATGATGCCTGACAATCGTTGCATGCAATCACCTAACAATACTATAGGAAATGCACTCTAATCTTCACAACAGAATGACAGGAGGGCAGCAGCTGTCATTCATCCATTCATCCAGAGGCACATGACAGACACCATGACCTGACATTGCTACTCAGCCACTTGGGAATCACTGATATCTGTTCTTTTACCATCTTTAGCCTTAAGAGAAGTTGCAGTTTTGCACATGTAGGACACTCTCTTGCCTCAGCGCCCCCCCCAAGGACAATGACTGATAGGAAGGCCACAGCAGGAAAGCATGAGCTGACACAATGGCACTCCCTTTATTATAAAGATCCATTCAGCAAGGTAGTGCTGTGATACTCAACTATCATATCCTGCAATCAAGATACCTGTACATAATGAATATTCATTCCCTGCAAGTTTTCTTGCACAGTTATGAAATCAAGCCAGATGTTTTGCCTCTCCTGTAGTTTCTAAATTTCCTACTGTGAACTATATTATTGCTAAAACTGGAAAAAATAATAAATAAACATTATTTTTAAAGTTAAAATGGGGGTAATGAGATAACAAGATTTGCAAGCAACTAATGAAGTTCAAGCTCTGGAGACTTCCACAGGACCAGACTTCACCCACAGACACCTGCTGCCTTCACCTTGTGCATTTTTACGTTCTTGTATTACTTGTCACAGAAAGGTGCATTGCTTTAGGCCTCATACAACTATGATCTATCTTGGAAAAATGCATAATACTAGCAAATCCTGTAAGAGGGAAAAGTGGAAACAACCTCCTTTAGGACCGATGTAAGCACAGAGAACCACACCCAGGCAACAAAACCATTATTCTTTTCTCCACAGACTAAACTGTCCTCTCATAGTTTATAACTGAAACTCTCCTTCCTAATGGGATAGAGTTAGGTGAGGAGGCCTTTGGAAGGTGATGAGGGTTAGGTGTGGCAAGGAGGGTGGGACGCCATGTGGGGATAAGTACCCTTAGAAGACGATAAAGCTCTTCCCTCTCATGAGGGCACAGCAAAGAAGCAGCCATCTCCAGACCGGGAAGCAGGTCCTCATGGGAACCAAATCCACTGGGGTCTTTGTAGTCTCTAGAGCAAGGGGATTGTGCACCTGCTGTTTAAGCCGCCCTGTCTGGGCAATTGTTACACAGCAGTCCAGAGTGACTCATATACCTGCCCTCCATGTCTAACGGCTGCAGCAGGCCACGCATGAACCCCTGCAAACCCTCAGTTCTTCAAACCACTGCCAAGCTCCGGACTGTTCCGGTTTTATATGCAAATGGTTAGCCACCATTACTGGGAGTACCCATGCAAGGACTCCTTCCTCTCTAGACTCCATTAGGGTCTTCCCAAGTCCACTTCTCACTTGCAGTGCATTGAGCCTCTCTTAGAAAGCCTCTTCGAAAACTCCCCTTTGTGTAAGACCTGAGCCTTAAGGAAAGGCAGCTCAATCACTGCCTTGTTTTAAAGGCGTTCTCCCTGCCCTTTAAGGTGGCAAATAGAGAATTTCAGCAACAGTGAGGGCCCCCAGCTTTGCCTGACCCAGGAAGAAAGGAGCCAACTGACAAGCCTGGCTGAACACTCAGCTCCAAGCACCTTTGCCAAATGAGTCATTAGACTGAGAATCAAAATGTAATGCTGCTAAGAACTCAAGTCGCATAATCCGAAAACACTAGGGTTCTACAAAGGCTGGCTTGAAAACCGTTTGTCTAAACCAGCAAGAGGACTATAGAAGGGAGAGCTAGTCCATTTGCAAAAGCTGAGTCCGTCCTCTTCACCAGGAGTGGGGTGCACAGGTGCAGACATACCTCCCATGCCACAGGGGGCCTGTGGGACATGTGGGTGGACAGTAATGTTCATTCCAGCCAGACCGTCCCATCTTCATTCAGTTAACAGTGAAGGAACAGCTCCAGACCGTAAACACTGCTCCAAGTCAAAGACAAACAGCAGCGATGGCCACACCTTGCCTGTCTGTTTCCACTCCATACACAGCTCTGCTACGCAAATGCAGTCTCATTTGAGTGGGTACACTATGGAGGTTTCCCCTTCTTGACAGAAGCCCCTCAAAGTCCTTGTCTGAGCTTTGGGGAGTCTGGCTGTGACCAGATTTAAGGCACATATTTAAGAACTTCCTCCCTGGTGAGAAGCACTTTTCTAGACCTCCAGGGAATCTCAGCCTGTGACCTCTAAACTCCGGAGGGGAGACTATCAAGGTAAGAAAAACAAAAAACAA
>NW_026596046.1:3707414-3745379 GCF_907164565.1 Psammomys obesus
AAAAAAAAAAACCCGGCAGACAAAACAGATGCATGTTCCAAGGAGCAAACAGCTCAAATGGAGGCACACAGAATGATGGGTAAAGTCAGAATATTTTTTGTTTGGTCTTGGTTAGTTTTTAAATAGTGAAAACGCACAGCATAAAAATTTCCAGCCTAACTATTTTTAAGTGTGCAGAAATGAAATGTTAAGTACATACAGTTGTTACCCAACAGATCTCCCAAACTCTCTCATCTCTGCATACATTAAATCACACCCCTCTCCCCCCTTCCCCACAGTCCCGCCCACCCCGTTCTTCCCTCTGCCTCAGGGAGTCTGACTACTCCTTGGGCCTCATGTAAGTGGAACCACACAGGATGTACCCTCTTGGACTGACTGACATGACTCTGAAAAACGCCCCCCAGGTTCAAAACGCTGTAAGCTGAGTCAGAACCTCCTTCCTCCTTTGTCAAACGGACAGCATTCCACTGTATGTGCACGTCACGTTTTGCTTAATGCTCACATACCCACAGATACTTGGACTGCTTCTTCCCGAAGGCTGCTCTTAGAACATACGTGCATCAAAATTTGCTCTAAGCCAGAGGTTCTCAGCCTGTGGGTCATGACCATCTACAGGGGTCATATCAGATATCCTTTTACATCACAATTCACAACAGTAGCAAAATTATAGTTACTAAGTAGCAGCAAATCATTTTATGGTTGAGGGGTCACCACAACATGAGGAACTGTATTAAAGGGTCATGATATTAAAAAGGTTGAGAACCGCTCCTCTAAAGGAAGGAATAACTTTAAAGAAAGTGGTCAAGTTGGTTTTCAGTGTGAAGCTGGCATCTAAGGAAACACAGGAAGGTGGTGAAAACTAGGACGCCATGAGAGACCATGTAGAATTAGAAGGAACAAGCAGAGGCTTGGAAAGGCCCCAACCTGACATAGGGAAGGAGACCAGGATAAGAGGCTGAGCTAGGAGAGAGGTGTGAAGGAATGGAAGAAGAAGAGAGAAGAGAAGAAGGGAAAGAGGGAGGGACGAAAGCAAGGACTGTTGTCAGTGTGAAACAGATCACCAAAGATAATTAGGACTCCTGAAGCCATAGACCCATATTTAGGAGACTCATGAGACAGCATAAGCTTCACCAAAGATGGTGGTGGGAGAAGACAGGCACCTTTGGCCTTCCATCAGGAGTCAGCGTCATCGCAGGATGCTGTAAAGTATGACAGTAGCATCAGTGTTGGCTGTTCTGACATGTCAAGTCAGCTGTCACCAGGGTACACATCCTATGGGCCTACCTTTCATCTCACCCATCTTCCAGACTCTTCCATTACCTTCCACAGGCTTCGCTGCCCTCTCTGAAGTTTCTCTACAGCCCTAGACCTCCTTCCTTGAAACATTTCCAGTTTTAAACCTCATTTCACTTTGTCACCAGGAATGCAACATCTGGATTCTCATAGCTACCACTACAGGCTGCAGAAGACCCAAATCACTTATTTGTTAAAGAAGTTTGCTGTTGTTTTTTTTTTTTTTTTAAATGCCTAGTGCAGTTCAGTCCTAAGTGCACTGACTGAGCAAAGGAAGGAGAATGAAATGTGAATTGTTGATAGGAGCATGTAGCTCAAATATTCCAGTGCCTCCACCAAAGTCCGGCCCTTCCTCTTAGCTTGCAACCAGATGAATGAGCCAGACCACAAAACCCAAAAGCCTAACGGAGGCTCTACTAGCCCATTTCCCAGGAAAGAGTGTCCCTTGACAGAATCTCAGAATCAACATGCAAGCTACATTTAAGGATTTTGGATGGACAAGTCAAGAAGTTTAAAAACTCACAATTAAGAAAGAACTTCCCAAAAGACTTGACCGTAGCACAACCTACTCAAACATTCAACAACCCTAACTGAGGGACAGACTTCGAGCCAGACAAGGCAGGGAGCCAGGATAGGTCAGGATCCTGAACCAGAAGCAAGCATCTCAACGGGGAGACTCCAGTGCTAATGATAAGGCTTCCGGGGAAGAAGGGCCATTTACACAAAACTTAACAATATGTACATAAAGCCAACTGCTTTTTTAAATCAGTTTGTTCTCTGAGAATTCATACCAGTACACATGTATTCTCTCACATCACCTCTCCAGCTTCTTCCAGAGCCCCCTAACACATGCCTCTCCGAAATTCATGTCTGTTTTTCTAACCCACTATGTCTAATTAGTGCTGTGCCTATGTGTGTGAGTGTAGAGCTATCCACTGGAGCATGGGTACTGGTACCAGGATTCACACTGCTAAGAAAAATAACCTTGTCCCCTAGCAGCCATCAACTGACAATAGCTCCTCCGTTAGGGCTGGAACTCTGTAGGCTCCTCCCCTCCCCGTGTTGGAGCTTTGACCGGCTTGATCTTGCACAGGCAACTACAACTGTGGTAGGCTCATGGGTGCAGCAGCCTACCTCTGTCACATCTAAAAGATACAGTTTTGCAACAACTCTGCCCAACTTCTGGCTCTCGCAGTCTTCCTGCCTGATCCTCCACAGTGTTCTCTGAACCTTGGAGGAAGGACGCAATAAAAATATCCGATTTGGGGCCGTGTAACACGGGGTCATTTATTTTCTGCACTTGACCAGCTGTGAGTCTCTGAATGAACCACGGTTGCCTGCATGAAGAAACTTCCCTGATGAGGGGGAAGAGATGCACCAATGCATGAGTATGTACCTGAATATTTAGTGACCAAGTTGATGCTGTACGCATTCATGGAAACACAGTAGCAGGTCCTCCCCTAGGGCCAATGAGTACTTCTGTGGACTTCTGGGTTGGTTTTGTTTGTGTGTGCACGTGTATGTTTCTTGGTTTTTATTTTGCTTTTGCTCCCTGTTTTCATTAGTTTGTCTTTGAAGAAGAAAGAGAAAATAAGAACATAAAGTTGGATGGGTAGAAAAGTGGGGAGGATCTGGGAGGAGTTAGAGAAGGGAAAAGAAAACATCAAATATATTGTATGAAAAAATCTAATTAAAGAAAAGATTCTCTCTTCCCAGATATATGCAGGTTTGTGTTAAGTTGACAAAAAAAAAAAGAAGAAGAAGAAGAAAGAAAGAAAAAGAAAAACCAGCCCAGATGGTAGATCTATTTCTAGCTTGTTGAGGACCCTCCACACCAATTTCCATGGTGACTGTACTAGTTGGCATTCCCACCAACAGTGAGCAAGGGTTCCTCTTTTCAAACCACATCCTTGCCATCTATTGTTTAAGTTCAACGGGGAAGAACCACATCACTGGAATGGTCAATTCCAAAGAACACACTGTACAACAGAGTCTAGTAGAGTCCTGGGAAGCAGCTAAAAAGAACCTGAGTCACTCCTCAAGGGCAATGGAATGGGATGGTTGTGGGGATGGTCCCCAAGGCAATAGCTCTATCTGAAACACTAGAATGCACACCCAGGCACCAGCACTCAGGGAGAGGCTGTGAGACCATGTGGCCTGTCACTCCAACTAAAGTAACCTCATCCTATCTTTGCCAACACACACAAAGGATAAAGTTAATCATAGCAGGGAGGTCAGGGGGAGCAGAGGAGCCAGCACACGCTTCTCTGGTGGCAAATAAAACACTGCGGCTAACAGTTACATGAATGCTCTTGCTTGGCTCTAGAGGCCTTGCTGGCATCTCCTGTGGGACCCCCATTTCATTCCTGAGAGCATCTATGGAAACCTGCACTCAGCGTGAAGTGGCTCTCTGGTGTGTGGAGGGGCCTACATGGGACTGACCAATCACGAAGTGGCTCTGCCTATCAAATTTTATGCGCTAGGAGCTTTAATTGCAATAGATGATTAGGTGATACGGACTCCAATACAGAGTTTATCGTGAAGCAGAATGCTTAAGGAGGAGGTCATTCAAAAGACAGCCTAAGTCCCTTCCCCCTTCACTTCCGTCTTCCCTCTCCATCTCCTTCTCTGCCCTTATGTGCAGAGCTAGTGCCATGACCCCGTACAACCCATCGTGAGGAGAGGTGGGCATGGTCAGAAGCCCAAGGCGCCACACTATTGAACTCAACACCCTCTACTTCAGAGTCTGTGTTTTTACCATCTAAGCTATTTATAAACGTTTTACTAACATTCCGAGGAGCGAGAAAATGATGACAATGATAAACTACCAGTTTGCTTTCATGGCTGGACTGACTAAAGTCATCTGTTTGCTTCTGATTTATAACCCTGTATCATAACACGGGCTGGTTCCTCACTGGATGTGTGGGATTCGGTCTCTTAAGGTTTTCAGACTCTGTCCAGGATGCCAGCATCTGCACCAGCCATTAACTAGGTCTCTGCTGTGTGCCAGACACTGTTCCAGACCCCAGGGAGAGCAGGGAGCAAACGTGACAGAAAACCGATCTTTATTCAGTGGGGTGCAGAAGAGAGCAGGCAAGAATAATGCTCACAATAAACAAGCAGATTCTTTGGTTCGACAGAAGACACAGAATGAGGCCAATAAACCTGAGACAGGATCAAGAGTAAATGGGGTCATCAAGTCAGATGTCACTAAGAAAGCCACTTTTGAGAAAAGATCCAAATCCTGCTGACATATCAGGGGAAAAAATTTTTCCTGGAGGAAAGAGTTTCCAAGGGGAAAGATCAGTGAGCTTCCGAAAACAATGTATTTGAACAAGGATTTCAACCTTCTTTGAAATCACTCCAAGCACTCAAAAGATGTACAACCTTTTCCTAGTGAAGTATTAAACATATTTATACTCTTTTTTGTTAAAACAAAATAAACTTCTAACTGAGTAACTATCTTTAAAGTAAAACACACACACACACACCTTAGGCACATATTCTCTATTTGTGTCTATATCAGAATATCCTCCTGCATAAGCAGCACTTGGTACTTCCCTGCATTCTTTGCACCTTCCTGCATTCCTCAAAGGCTCCAAGATGGGAACTGATCACTTTACACAACAAAGTTATTCTAACTCAAAGCCCAGGTGGAAATCAGCAGCAGGGCTGAGCTGTAGGACGTCTGTAAATACCTAAAACCGCAGGCTGTTTCAACTAACACAGACCATGTTTTTCTATACTTAGTATGGGTTTAACTAATAAACTAGGCACAAAAAGATAGTAACAGCAGCTATGGTAAAAGTCACGGTTATAGCAATATATTCCTGAAAATCAAGTTTAAGCTAATGAATTGGTGATTTATAGAATTTCCCATTTTGGAACATGGTTGAGCTCTCAGAAATGACACCATGGAAAGAAAAACCAGGGCAGGGTGGTGTGAGGGATGTTATTTGGGGTGTAGAGGGAGATACTGTACCAATCATCATGATACCTGCAGAGATAGAAGGAAAGTGAAGCCATTTGGACACTAAGAAAATACCTCCTAAGTTAGCCTGGAGGTCTCTCTAGACTGCCATCCAAGTGGAAGACAGGCAGGTGCAGACATCCTGAGTCAAGCACCTGAACACACAGAAGCCATGCTCAGAAGGTACAGAATGAGAGCCATGTGCACAGAGCTAGACAAGATCCACAGAGACTAAAAATACCACCACCACAGTAGAGAAATCCACACAGAAGGAAGTGCAAACTCGTGACACAGGAAAGCTTCTGGAATCCTCCCAGAATGGCTCGATGAAAAGAGAAGGCACCTAAGAGACTCTCACGCAGGAAGGCGAAGAAGAGCAGGCACACGGGAAAGGCATGGACATTGCCTGGATAACAGGAACAGTGCGTTAAGCCACTGCTTTCCGAAACCATGAGCCCACGCTGCAAGACAAGCATAACCCCTCTTCCGAGGAAGAGCCAAAAAAAAATGCTCCATGCTGCAACAGGACCAAGTCCCTGCAACAAGTCAGGGAACAAGCCCACGTCTTCCAAGGCAGCACGACTTTCTTGATATTCTCAAACAATGCATACCACCCCCTGTCTCTCTCATACCCTTCACGCTCACAGCAGCCAGGAGCACCCCTTCAAGCCAACTCAAGGAACTCAAGCCCAACCTTAAAATGAGTAGCTTCTAAACTGTCTTAAGTCCACAACCTACACGTTGAATAGCAAGTCTGGCTTTATCTGTAACATTAAAAATAAAAATCACTCTCTCCCAACATACACAAAAGACAGCAGAAATACAGTAGACTTTAAGAAGTTTCAGCTGACATTTGTTGGGGGTAATTACACAGCAAATTAGGCATCAAAGATCCCGTCAGCCTCTGATGCATGAGCCATGAATCCACCATCCACCTGGACCCTTCCAGGATTATTTATATTACCAATGATGAATAATTGTCATCAAAGCCAAGGGTATTTTGAGTCTAGCAAGCTGGCCCTGTATTGAGCTGTATTCATCATGGTTAGAAAGACAGTTGTCTGTAAAGCGCTTGTCTCGCAAACACTCTTTGATGGTTGGTCTTTCAGCTTAGCACAGCCTGGAGTCAACCAGGAAGACTGTCAGTGAGAAGCTGTCTGGATTGTACTGGCCTGAGAGTTTGCCTCTGGGGGTTGTCTTAATTGGGAGGACAAGGGAGGCAACGCCATTCACCGCTTTGGTTCTGGACTACCTAGAACAGAGAAAGCAGCTGATGGAGTGTTTCCATGCACATCTCTCTCTCTCTCTGCCCTTGACTCGGGGTGTGACTAGAAAGTTCAAGTTCTGTCCGACTCTGCAATGATAAACTATAAGCTGGAACTGCAACCAAAACAATAACGTCCCTTAAAGTTACTTTTTTTTAATTGGGGTAATTTTGTCACAGCAACGGAATGGAAACTAAAACACATGAGGGCATGCATGAAGCCACGTAAAAAAGCAAGGTATGGGGGTTCACCTTGTCACCTCAGCACTGGAAGCTGGAGATGGCCAGGTCCCTGGAGCTCACTGACCAACCCACTCACCCTACTTGCTGAACTCCAAGCCAAAAAGCAAGGTGGAAACACCTGGGAAGCAGCACAGAGGATTGCCCTCTAGCCTTCACAAACATATGTAGACATGTGCACGCTCACAGGCACGCGCACACACACACACAAATACACACAAGAAAACATACACATCAGTTCTTCAGAACACTTTCCACAATGCCTACTTTAAAAAGTAAAATATATATATATACATATATAAGACTAATCCATAGACAATTTAAACCTAAACCAAAACTGGAGATTTAAAAACAAAAAAGCAAGCAAACAAACAATAACAACAACAACAACAAAAAAATACTAAAATTCGGTCTTTTGCAAAATTTTGCAGTAACAGCTGAGTTTACCCATGTTGCAAATAAAGGATCACTGCAAGAGAGTCAAGGCCATTTCTAAACACTGTGCACTACCAACAAATGAAGTTTAACTGAAAGCTCCTAAGCATGGTTGTGCAAAGCTAAAGGCTGAAATAGAGAAGGACATTTAATGTCTTTACAGCTGAAGACATGAGAATTTTATCAGTTCTCCCCAAACTGGTCAATAGAAATGACTTTCAACCATGGGTGATTCTCCGCACCCTAGGCAATATCTGTAAAGCCTGGAAACACCACTGGTTTTCAAATGCTACTGAGAATGTCACAAAATACCCTTCATTCAGAGGACAACCTCAGTAGTCCAACCCACTCATCATCATAGCCCAGAGGAAACCTCCTGATCTACAGAGCCAAGGCAGTTCCAATCAAATTACAGCAGTCTCCACTGGGGGACAGAGTGCAACTAATTCTGAAATTCACAGACAAAAGACATAGGAAATCAAAAGCATGTTGGAACACTAGCTCAGCCTTTCAGGGGGGCTGCTAAGAGTACTCCAAAGCTTGACAGAGAAGTCCCAGTGTGGCTAGGAGCCCATTCTCCATGAATTCTGCATATCAGAACTGCCCAAGGAAACATCACTAGGCGACTTTAGTGTAATCTGAACACTATTAAAGGCAAAAATAGTGCCTTAGCAAGAGTTAGATGCTGTTTCCCTAAAACCACTGGCTGCCTTACAGTGTCACAAAGGTGGGTATTCCCTGTTCTTCCTAGAAAGATGTGCCTCGCAAGGGTCTCGTCTTCCCTCCCTTCACTGCCTTTCATGAGATGGTTAACATCATCACCTTGATAGGATCTAAATTTACCTAGGAAGGATTATCTAAATTAAAATAGCCTCAGGGCATGCCTACAAGGGATTGCCTTAATTAGATTAATTAAGATGGGAAGAAATTATGGGAGGCACCACTCCAAGGGCTAAGATTCTGTACTGAATAAAAAGGAAAGCAACTCAACACTAGGGTTCCCTGCTGTCTTCTCCCTGATGACAGACACAATGCACATACCCACACAGAGACCACCACGTACTCATGCACAGAATTAAAAATAAAAGAAATCTTTTTGACAAGAGTCAACTTCGAAAGGCACAAAATGTGAAATTTTAAATCTTAAAGTCTGTAGAAGAGAGTCAGTGGTAAGGTTCAGAGGTAAAGAAGCCTGCTGCCAACCTTGACAGCCTGAGTTCAATCCCCAGGACCCACATGGAAAAAGGAAACACACTTCCACCAGCTGTCCTCTGCCTTCTACATGCACCCTTCGGTACACGGTCATCCACACATGTACACACTCATGCACACAATAAAATAAAAAGAAGGGACAAACCTTTACAACTCTAGATTAAGCAAAATTTTCAATATATCAAAATAGTAAATGTCTTGTCTTTAAAACACACTGTTATGAGAATGAAAAGACAAGCCCCCTTCCCACAAGGAAGTATTTGCAAAGTACAAAACGAATACACAATTTGTATCCAAAATATATAAAGAAACTTTCAAATCAATAAATAAATAACATTGGCAAAAACCAAGAAAAACCCCCTGTTCCGCTGAAGCAATGAGAAATCTGGCAGAAAGTTGTCAAATCAACTTTTTTAGAACTCAGGATATTTTAAAGCAACTTGCAGCAATCTGTGCGCAGTTCTTTGAGTAGATGTAGGAACACTGACCTATTTCCATCCCACCTCAAAATTTCTCCATCACCCTGAAAACCAGTGCACAGTACAGTACATGCAAGTGCCTGGATGGATACAGCAGGGCTCCTTCAAAGTCCCAAATCAGAGAACCGTCCTGGCTTGACTTATCTGCTCTTCATCCTGTAGACACTAGGAAAGCAGAGTCCACTTGGTGTAACACGACTCTTCCTGGAGGGGCAGAGAAGTCTCCAAAACAATAGAAGGTACTTGTTGGCCATCAAAGCAATAGAGAGAAAACAAAACAAAACAAACAAACAAACAAAAACAAAACAACAACAAACCTTATAGGACAGACACACACACACACACATATATATATACAGGAAAGCCCAATATCATCCTGAAATTTTAAATGCCACACACAGTGTCTCTGACAGTGATTATGTCTCAAAAAAAGGCCCTGGACTCCCTCCTCTGACTGGTGTGAGGGCTCTATGCAAACAGAAAGCAAAGGCTGTGGCAGAGTTCCAAGCACCTGGCTGAGTAGAAAATTCTTTTTGTAGATGACTTGCATGCCTCCATAGGAAATCCTAAGCAATCCACACACGTACCAGCAAACACCATCCATGAATCCAGCCATGTTTCCAATTCAAAGTCAATACACAAAAACAGTTGTCTTTCTATACATATGCAAAGACCAATCAAAAATAAGATTAATAACTCCATTGACAACATCATAAAATACTCAAAAAAATTAACAAAAGTGACACAAGCCATGTACACTGAAAACTGAAGAAAGGGAAGGCAGACCTGGATGAATGAAAAGATGTCACATTTCTGGACTGGAAGACTTAACATTGTTTAGATGCCAGTGTCTCCAGAGTGATCCACGAATCAAATGGAATGCCTACAGAAACCTAGACAGATACATATTAAAACAGACAAGACCATCCTGCAGCTCATATGGAAAGGCCTGATCCGGACAACATGGACAAAGTAGAACAGAGCTGGAAGACTCAGACCTTTTGGTTCCAAAACTTACCCCAGAAATACAGGAATAACTCCACACTTCAGTCAGCTGGTTTTCAAGGACTACTAAGGTAACATAATTCAGAGGGAACAGACTGTTCAACAAGGCATACAGGACAACTGGAAAGTTAAATGGAAATGAATAAAACTAAGCCCTATTTCCCACTACACATAACTTAAGTCATAATGGATGGCTTCAAGACTCACATATAAAAGTTAAGACTGAGAAACTCTTACAAAAACAAAACAAAACCCAATGAACTAAAACTCTGTGTTTGAAAACCAGTGAACTAAATCTCCTGTTCTTGGATGAAGCACTGATGGTTTCCTGGCTGTGGCATACAAACAACAGTGGAACAAAAGGAAACATAGGGAAGTTGAATGCACAAATATTAGAAGCTGTCCCTTTTGGTGGACACCACTGAGAAAATGAGAAAGCAATCCACAGAGCAGGAAAAATTTTTTCAAATCATGTATCTGATATGGATCTAGCACCCAAAATACATAAAGACATTTTACAGACCAGTTTGATCAAAACAAACCCAACTACAAAAAAAGAAACCAAGCAAAGGATTTAAATAAACATCTATTCAAATATAACACTCAAAGGGACAATGGCCTTGGCATCTTTACCCATGGGGAAAAAGCAAAGCAAAAGCAAAGCGTGGCACAGGCCTGTAATCCCAGCTATTAGTGACACTGAGGCAGGAGGATCAGAAGTTCAAAGCCTGCCTAAACTGCAGTGGCAGTCAGTCAGTGCAACTTAGCAAGACCCTGTTGGGAAACAGAGAGGGGGGAAAAAGGGAGGGGGGACAGAGAGGGGAAGGAGGGAGGGAGGAAGAGAGAGAGAGAGAGAGTACTTGCCTACTATTGGTGAGGTCCTGGACTTCATTCCAATTATTACAAATGAAAAAAAGATGTGTTGGTGGAAGTGTGGTAAAATGAGAAACTTCCTATGTGGCTGGTGGAATGTGAGATGATGCGGACACTTTGGAAAAGGATTTGGCAGACCTGGAGCATGCGATGTCGAGTTACAGGTGACCCAGCAATTCGACTTCTAGGTCCACACCTAAGACCTGACAGTGTGTTCTCCCTCAGAGACTCATACAGACACCTTACTATTGGCACTAGTCACAGTGGCCAGAGAGGCAAAACCATGAATGGGCAAACAAATACGGTGTATCATGATGGACTCAGTTCAGGCACGTATGAAATAAATTGTAAATATGTTTGCTAAGTGTAAGAAATCAACCATAAAAGATCACTTCAAAACTCCTTTCCATAGGTGGGTGAATCACACACAGCACCTCCATCAGTTAGACAATTATGGTAGTAATGGTTCCATTGGCATGAAGACAAAAGTATAGCCAATGAGAGGGCCTAGAGAGAGGTAACCTAACAATAGGCGGCTTTAGAGTCAATGGTCTCCATCCTGACTTGGGTGGTGTTTACAGGGACCTCTCCATGTGTTCAGTGTCACAGAAGTATGCACTGGAAAACCAGTACTCTATCCCCAGAAGGCCAACAAAGAAATCAGGCCTCCCTTTCCTAACATGAAAGAAACTTCTGCACCTCCAGAAGGAGCAAGTTTAACTGATTTGCTTCAAGAATGAGCTAATCAATTCTGTATTCATTAAATCCAAATGTTTCCAATGGGTAGATTTAATATAGTGTGGCAAGGGGAAGGTGCATTCTATATTCCAAAGTACAAGAATTAATTGTTTAAGCTTGGATGCAAAAAGGAAAATTAAAATTCCATATGCATGATATAATGCCACACTTGAGGGGAAGCATTTCTGTAGAGTGAGCTAAAAGGCGGCTGTGAACCTTTCAGTCACCTGGCAAAAGAAAATGAGAGTCTGTTGCAGGGAAAGTGTCCCTCACTCACGACCAGACCTTCCTCAGGCTGTAGGATGGTTGCCTTCTTACACAAACGGTCTCTTCAAACTATTCCTCCTCCTTGTGATCCCCGACAAACTCCAGCTTTAAGACAAGCCCCAGCCAGGCTCTCCACTCTCCAAAAAGACCATCTTATAACCAACACACAAGTCTCTGTGCCTAGTTGCAAAAATCTTTCCCTGGAAGCTTGTCCAGACTCCAGGGATCCAAGATGGGCATCCTGCCCAGCGGCCTCCTCTAAGGTCCCTTTGACTCACACAGGCCTCTATTCTTTCAGGCTTCTCAGGTCTGCTGGTGAGATTCCAACCACCTGAGCCTGTTGGGTTAAACAGTTCATGGCAACAGTGAGCCAGTGCTTGACATGACTAAAGGCTTGGTACACATCAGCCCTGCCAAGACTAGGCTTTCATGCATTCATTCAGCAAACAGCTGGAGAACCCTCCACGTCAGGGGTGCTCTAGTGAAGACTGCAGATTCCATGATCCCCAGCCTCAAAGACAAGAGCTTCAAGGGACAGCAGCAGAAGTCTGGGCTGACCAGGCAGGTGTCTCCTTACTACTGCAACGCTGTATATAGCACCTGGCTCCACAAAGCTCTGTAAAGACCTACAACACCTTCCTAACAGGAAACCCAGCAACAGTCTCCATGTTAAGGGCCAGTTCCAAAATAAAAGGAAACAAAAAGGGTGAGTTTGAAGGAGCAGCCACGTGTCCTTGTGAAGTACTGAGGTGATGCCCACCCACCTGGCTGATGACTCCCAGCAGAAAACCAGCCTCTGACACCCGACTGAGAGTCAGTTGGCATGCCTGCAGTCAAGACCATCTGGTCTGATGGCCTCATGCCCACACGAGAGCTTATGAGCCAGTTTGAAATGGGAAAGGAACCCAAAAATAAAGATGCCAAAACAGAACCTACCAACTGAGCCAAATGATACTTCCTCAGCAAATCCTTCTGATGGAGAATCAAGATGTCACGTTGAAGAACTGCAACTCTGGACAGTGAGAGGATGTGCAAAAGCTCTATTGTAATTCAGTGGCTTATAGATCTCTGCACTGGAAAATCATTCTTTTTTTATTCCAAAAGCCCAAAAAGAAACTAGCTAGGCTCCTGAAATAGAAGAATGACTGCAAAGATTGTTCATAAAACAGAATAATACGCAGCCATTAAAAATAACTGGGTAACACCATATAAATCAAAGTATATGTCATTTCATCTGGCTAAAACTCCATTCTTATAAATTCTCTTCCATTTCGTGTTATTCGGCTTGGTATTTTCACTCCTATTCTTTTACCCTCTAGCCACTGTGGCTGGTTCAGGAATAAGACAACACAACACACGACAGGCCAGCCTGTGTCTAGTCTGGGCTCATCCAGCCTAGAAAACAAGAGCCTCTTTTACACGGCGTCTGCTTGCTGTGAATGCACCATCCCCCCTGGAGCTGCCAGTCGAAGAAGTACACATAGACACTGGAGTGCAAAGGTGTGACACAGGAGAAGGTGTGGCATGGGTGTGTACCTGTGTGCGCACACAGCTGCCTCACATACACATTGGACTGAGATGTGCGACAGTGTGCGTTTCTGTGCACACACGGCTGTCTTCACTTTAGGCACAGGAGCCTCCACGTTCACGGAAGTGAGAGGCACAAAGCAAGGACCTCCCACATGTCAGATTCAATGAAAACAAGGTTATTGGTTATATTTTTTAATATGTTTGAAATAGTACACCAGTAATAAATAAAACCAACAGGGGATTAGTACCACAAAAAGAAAAGCTCAAATAAACCCTCTAGCTTCATTTTTCCTTCAACTTAAAATCACTAATTTCGAAGGTTGAACAAATGAGCGATATACACTGCTTCTCACTGGCTTTGCCATGAGGCAACACCTCTAGCATGGCGCTTATAACAGGTGTCTCAGTGACTTCATGGAAACCCGAAGGCCACTTTTGCTAAGCACACCGCTTCCTCGAGAGAGCTTCCATGTGATGGTGCTGAGCAGGGAGAGAAGACATGACATCCTTCTCCATAGCACATCTGTCCTCTCAAGGCCTTTCATTCAGGCTCTACTTGATTGTGAGAACCACCCTGTTCAAGACTATAACACTGAGATAGCTTGACCTGCTCCTAGCTGGAGCAGATGCATGTTTCTCCTACCTGTCCTCATGCCTTCTCACCAGCTCACGGAACTCCAGCTCCTCAGGCTTGCCATAAGGCGCATAAACATCAAATAGGATGTTTAGGAGAGATGAAGGCACCAACAACAGGAGCGACTCGGCAGCTCCTCGGTCAAGTCACTGTCTGTGTGTCCACATTTTGTATGTAGGAAGGTAAACATCTTTAAAGCAAGCCCATGACCAGAGCAATCACCAAGCTTATTTGGCTCTGCCTCTTTCAAAAACCAACGGAAGTCCAACATTTCCTTTTTGTTCAAATGAGTAGTCTGACCACCTCAGTGAGGGTTAATGCTAGATTCCTTTGGCCCAAGTGTGCTGACTCCAGGTTTCATCAAAAGTGCCAAAGCTGTCTTGTCTGTAACATGTGACTGGTCTCTTTTGTTTGCATGCTGTGATAGCCACTGTCCTATCAACAGGATCCCAAACTGAACTTATACACTACAGAAGGACCACGTGTTTACCATCATGCCAGTCTCACGGCATCCATGTGCTGTCAGCTACATTTTCAAGTCCTCCCTGAGAACTAATGAACTAGCAAGGGCAGTCCCCATGAATGTGCCACATACATGGCATGTGCCACATTTTAAGGGCACATGTGGTTTATTTTAATCAGTGTGACACAGACACAGCAAGGACTGTCATAAGGAGACTTCATTCAACAGTTCTCCAGAAGCTGGAGGCACAGCTCCTAATGGAACCTACCAGGAAGCAGCAGGGTGGTCTAGAGGCAGTGAACATGAGGAAGAGAACATGAGCCTTTACTGTGGTTTCCAGGAGAGGGAAAAGGTGAGAGGATAAATGGTTTAGGATGAGCTATTTGAAAACAGTTTTCAGGCTCCAGAGCACAGAGGCTGTCTTAGTTTTCTGGAACCTGGACCTGGGGTGACTAGAGAAGGTAGATAAAGAAAATAGGTAAGGAAATGGGATCTAGACTAGCTGGGACCCATCCAAACAATATGCTCACAGGCCACTCCTTGCCAGCTCTGAGAATGGGGCAGATGATATATAGATGATAATCATCTGACATAAAGCAAGTGCTAATCCTATAGTAAAAATCTCTCTGTAACAAGGGCTGTGTATTCTGACCAGTTTGGAATCACAGAACCTCTCAGTGTCTCCTGCCATAGGCAGAGTTACAGACACCCCTTGTACTCTCCAGTTGTGCCTTGCTGCTAACAGTTTCCTTCTCATGTCCAGTGGTTCTTCGTTTGCAAATTCCTTCTATGACAAAGTTTCTCTTGTGGACACAGGAATGAGAACCTGCAATTTTATCTACCAATGACTCAACTGATGAACATATTCTGAATGCCTCCTATCTGTTTCATGAAGACCCTTCACAGACATTTCAATTCTAAGTTAGAGGCTTTTGATGATAGGGAAGTTTGCTAGAGTGTAATGATGACTGCCTTCCACCTTCTTAGCATGTGAGAGTGAAGTAGGGAATGGCCTCCCCTGAGGACAATGGATGGACAGATTCTCAAATCTTAATTCACAATCTGTTACCCATTAAACCAAAATCCTCCTTTGCCAACAACGTACGGGACACAACCACCTTATTTCTATCCCCTTCTTCCTATCCATGCCACAAGAACAATACTTGCCTGATGCTAGGTGGCAGCGAGTGATGTCCCCAAGGACAAGCTGGCTATGGATCCTTATCTCACATGAGAAAATCTTCATCACAGATAGCAGTTAGAAAAGCCATCCTCAGGACTAGTATGAAATTACACAGCTCAGAACACACCCGCAAACTAATAAAGCCTGTCCTGTCCTCTCAGCTGACAGCCAGCCGTCTCCACGTCACAATCCATGCTGCCATCAACATTCTCCATGCCAGCTTTCATCCCTATCATCACTGGTACAGAAGTCACTCCATTCCTAACTGAGGAGCTGTGGCTACATGACAGCTTCTGGGAGAGTGATGAGAGCCCTCGTGGGTGAACCGCGCTCACGGTGGATGGGCCCACATCCAGAAGTATATGTGCAGCAAAACTGGACTCAGTGGGTTATGTTTTTAATGAGGACAGGAAGTTGGGGGAGAGCAGAAAGGCGGGAGTGACTCAGGAGCTGGGGAGGGGCGGTAGTGAATATGGCCTAAATACATTGTATGAAATCCTCAAAGAATTAATAAAAATATTTTAATTCGGATATCCTGTACAACATGGCTTGAAATACGCACAGACTAGAGGAAAGTCTACACTGAGCTAATTAACAGATCCATTACCTCACACACTTATTTTTCCATGATGACAACATTTCAAATGTACAGCAGGTCTGCAGAACACACTGCACAGCTGTAAACTGGGGCTGTCGTCCGGCCCAGCTGACCTTCTGAATCTACTCCTACTTAGCCGAACATTTGCGTTCGCCCACTTTTCGCCTTCATCTTACAGTGCAGGAAAGCATTCCAGTTCTTTAGTTAACTCCAACCTGAACGAAACGGTCTACCTGAGAAACACCTCCAGCAAACAGAAAGCTAGAGCACTCACCTGTGTCTATTAAAACTTTCTAACATATTTTAAGTATACCCTGCACGTATAAAAATGTGATGACACAAGGAAGGAAGCTATGCTTTCTCGTTTAGAGTAGTCATGGCTGAGGCATACTACAAAACAACACTTCTCTGGGTGACGTGGGCATTTATTCAGCATCGTGGGCAGAAAACATGGTCATACCTTCCTACTGGCTCACACCGTGCTGCCTCCCACACACTCGTTTTAGCAACTTCAACACCAGCTGTTTGGGCAACTATGGAGAGAAGAAGCATGTGGAGGCTGACTACTGGTCACCGGTACGCCAAACAGCATCAGATTCTAACTGAAAGCTAAACTCCTGCTTGGACAAATGGGCCAGCCAAGTGAAATCAGCTACACAAGTGTTCAAGTTGGAAACACACATCTTTTCACCTCTCCATACATGTTCTAGCAGCAACTGTGGATTCAGCTGGCTTTAATCCCTGCTGGACTTAAAACACCTATAAATCTGAGATAGACCCAAGAATAGAAAGCAACCCCCAGAGCGAAACACTTGGAAAACATACACATTTCACAGAAATTAAGCAAAAGTCAACAAATAGCAAAATAACCCTTACAGCCAAGATCCTCAGCTACTCAAATGAAAACTGGTAAATATTTGTAATGCACAAGCAGCTCATCCTACTGTGCTACAAGCCTTTATAGAAGAAAACGGTGATCAGCACAATGAGCACGTACTCTGTGCCAGGCACATGTGGGACATTTCATTTCCCTCTCCTTGACCTTCATTTCCCCTAGGGCAGGCTTACTGCCACCACTCTCCAGGCTCTGCAGACTGAGAATCCAAGCCTCTGTTTCACCCTGCTGCCCAGCCAGTAAGAGCTCTCCAAAAGGTTAGGACTCCACTCTCAGAGCCATGCCACATGCAACTTTAGTTCTCGAGCTTGGACACTGGCTCTGTAAACAGGTGTGTATCTTAGTTAGGATTTTACTGCTGTGAAGAGACACTCATAAAGGAAAACATTTAATTAGAGCAGGCTTAGAGTTTCAGAGGTTTTGTCTATGATCATCATGGTGGGAAGCACGGCAGCGTGCAGGCAGACATGGTGCTGGAGAAGAATCTGAGTTTTACATCTTGATCCACAGGTAGCAAGGAAAGACTGTGCCCCACACTGGGTGGAGCTTAAGCACAGGAGACCTCAAAAACCAAAACAATGCAGCCAGTCCTGATGAGACCTGATAGGCTAGGGTCAGAGGGAAGGGGAGGAGGACCTCCCCTATCAGTGGACTTGAGGAGAGGCATGGGAGAAGATGAGAGAGAGAAGGTGGGACTGGGAAGGGATGAGGGAGAGGGCTATAGCTGGGATACAAAGTGAATAAATTGTAATTAATAAAATAAATAAATAAAAATTTAAAAACCCACTCCCACAGTCTCCAACAAAGCCACCCCTACTCCAACAAGGCCACACCTCCTAACAGAGCCACTCCCAATGGGCCAAGTATTCAAATACATGAATCATTGGGGACCATACCTATTCAAACGACCATAGTGTACTTTGGTGAAGATGAGGTCGTGACCAGAAAGAGGCTTTTTGCAGTGCAGACATTACACTTTAACAGTAAGACAGTGATGGAGTAACTAGGGAAGTGAAGAGGACAAGAAACAGTGCCTTATCTTCTCCTAAGTAAAATAGTCATGCTTCTTAATGACAAGGATCAGAATTCTTATAATTTTCCCTAAATTCTTTTTTCATTTTTTTATATTAATTACAGTTTATTCACTTTATATCCCAGCTGCATCCCCCTCCCACATTCCCTCCCAACCCCACCCTCTCTCATCTCCTCCCATGCCCCTCTCCAGGGAGCAGCCTTGCCAAGCCACAGAGGAGGACAATACAGCCAGCCCTGACGAGACCTGATAAGCTAGTGTCAGAATTCTTATAATTGAACGCAAAAATATTCCTAACATGCTCACCTATTTCAAATCCACAGCTGTACATTGGAGCACTGTAGAGCCTTCTAAATATAAGGACTAGCTGCCAGATATAGGGCCATACGGACAGGGCTAGATTGGCCCTACTTTGGGCTGAATTCATCCTTCAAAAATGCTGCCCCTGAGAGGATACTCATGCAAGCTGATGGCCTCACCCCCATGTACATGCTACCACCACTAAAAAATACAATTAGGAGAGAAAGCTGTTGAGGTTATGGGGGGAGGAGTAAGGAGAAGGAATGGAGGCTGGGCTTCACCAATGAAAAAGAAAGGAATGGACAGCATTGGGCTGGGTTCTTTCTTTGGCTGTGGTGCACTCAGGGGCCAGGATTCCTCACAACTCGGGAACTATAGGAGACACATTAGGCTGACACCTATACGGATACCCACACTAGCCCGTATGTGGCCTACAAAAATAGCAGCATCATATGTCAACCCAAATGACACACTAGTGGGCTATATGTGCATATTCTCCTTAGCCAAGGGAAAGATGGTGTGTGTACCTTGTTCTCCTTCCCCATAAGGCACCTATCTGATGGGGCAGTAAACTGAACCCTGCCTCCTATTATCCCCTTACGACTCCTACCGGTGGGAATACATCTTCATTGCAGAGTTTTAGAAGATGACACACAAGCAAAAGGTTCTTTGAGATACTAGAGTAAGACTTTAGAAATGTGCCCTGTAAATACCAAATGACCCAAGGAAAGGCTGAACCTCTTATATAGTGTAATTATTTTTGTCTTTAAGTGCTTCATTTATAACCTTCCTGGCTCAAAAAAAAAAAAAAAAAAAAAAAAAAAAACCAAGAGATGTTTTGTCATTATGAATAAGAGGGGGTGGCTTTAACAAGGACACAAGAGTGATACAAACACATACTTCTTCAACCTCTGGCTCAGGCTGGAAATTCAGATTTCTAAGATTCCTAAGAATCACTCAGGCTGTAGAGATGACTCAGAGGTTAAGAGCACTGGCTGCTCTTCCAGAGGTCCTGAGTTCAATTCCCAGCGCCCACATAGTGGCTCCCAACCATCTATAATGAGATCGGATGTCTTCTTCTGGCATGCAGGTGTACATGCAGACAGAACATTGTATACATAATAATTAAAGCTTTTTTTCAAAATTTCCCATAAAGGACATGCAAAGGCACAAAGTAAAATCCAAAATTCTTCTGATGGTATGAGCAAGACTGATGTTAAATCTCTGGCACTGTCCACCAACAGAGCTCTATCAAAATTACTATAAACTGCTGGTTGGAGTGGTACATACTGTCATCCAACACATGGGGGGGAGCTGAGGCAGAAAGCTGAGGCAAGGAGGATTACGAGTTTGGCCGGTCTTAGCTCTGCAGCAAGACTCTGTCTTGAAAAAGAAAAAAAAAATGTAGTGAACCCTGGATGAGGTGTCATGGCAACAGCCTGGCATCAACCTTTGTGGTGCTAAATTTGGAGGCACAGCTACCGCACTTGACTGACCATCCCGTCCACCTGACCTAACCTGGAAAGTGCAGAGGCTTGCATTTCCTGGTGGGCCTCTCACCTGCCTCCACTCCTTAGCGTAACCCTGTCTGACTCTGGATTTTTGCTTGCAAGCATAACACTCTATGTTAACTGAGGAAAGTGGGGACCAGAATTATTCTGAACAACCCTTCAGAAGCTCTATGAAGGAAAGAGGAAAGCTTAATGCCAGCTGGGCATGGCCAGAGACAATGGCCTCCATCCTGACCACAGCTGGCAGAACATCCTCATGCTGCTAGTTCTTACAACACACTCCAGAGATAGACTCTGGCTCCCTCAAATCATGCAGGACCACCCTGGCATTCACCTTGCTCCATGCATGCTAACACAAATGTTCTTTTTTCTTAAGGACAGGCTATCTAGAATGAGTAGTCAAACTACTCCTGCAAGCCAGCTGCTCCTTTACATCTGAGCTACCCCGGGCCTCCAAAGTCAGAGTGGTGCATGTGGCTGAGATGGAGGCAGGTCCTCTCCCTCTCCTACACTCGCCTGAGACCCCACCCTTTCTGGAGTCTTTCCCATTCTGTTTTGTGTTTACATGAAAGAACACAGACTTCAAGGAGAGGTCAGTGGGGAGGAGGTGGCACTCAAGCATGTGTCCATTGTGGCTCAGTGGCAGTGTTCCTGATATCATAGAGGAGCAAGGTGGGGGAGGGGCACATCATTGGGAGAAAGCAAACCAAGACAGGTAGACAGACCTGTGTCTCTTGCTTGGTGTCCAGCCATTTTCACAGGAAGCTGCAGAGACCTAGTGCTTTGATGGCCATCCCATATCGGATGGCATGATGGCAGGTCCTGACATGTCTCTGATCATCATTGTCATAAGGGTTAAGATACCATTTAGAAGACGAGGCAGCCACACCACAGGGAGTTCTCCTCACAGTGTGATCTGGGCGACACGCAATGGCAACGCCGGCACTGCTAAAAGCCTTCTCTAAAGATGAGAAGTTGAACAGCTACCCTCAAAATAAATGGGAAACAGACAAGTTGGTCCTGTGGCTTGAAAGAGTTATCCTGAGCAGCATTCTAGAGGCTGTGGGGCTGGAACGGAATGTGCCCACGGCTCTGGGGAAAGTGTCTTTTTAAATAACGAAGCCCATTTAAAAAAGACCAGTTGGCATCCCGAGGTGACAGAGCTGGTGCTGTCCTTTGTCACCGGCACTGTTCTGGACTCAATGATCACAAACCACCAGGCATTCGGAGCCTGCATCGACCAGATACATCCCCCAGGCTGTAAAATGGAAATACTTAACAAGAGGAATGGCGGACTGAGAGGGACCTAGCAGTCCCGCCTCACAGACCCCAAAACCTGATCCACAGAACGAGGTGTAGGGCTTAGACTCAGGTCATCTCAACACTGGCTTGTGTGCTGTAAGTGACACTTACAGCATCCGCTGTGAGCCAACTGTGAGCCTGGAGAAAAGGCGGATACATCCACCCAGCCCCAACCTAAGGAGTCTGTGTCCCAGGAGAAAGACAGATACCAAGAGAAACGTGCTGTCACGTAGTGAGAAGTGCTGAGCGGAAGACAACACAGGGAGAGGCAAGAGCAGAAAGGCTGGGTGAGGGTAGGGCACGGTCCTCTGCTAAGAAGAGCAGGAACGTCTCCTTGGAACGTGAACAGTGATCAGACCTAAGGCATAAAACGATGTTACAAGCTTCTAGGTGTGTCGATGCACACCCATAATCCCAGCACCTGGACGATGAAGACCAGAGGATCGAGAGTTCAGTGCCATCTTTGTCTATAGATTTAGCTGGAGGCCAACCCGGAACACATGAGAACCTATATAAAACACACACACAGAGACACACACATGCATGCACAGACACACACAGAGAGAGAGAGAGAGAGAGAGAGAGAGAGAGAGAGAGGAAGAAAGAATAAGAACCTGGAGCTCAGTGCTAAAAAAGAATAAAAATCTCCTAGACAGAAGGAAAAAGAGAAGAAGAGGCAGAGGAGTGTATCTAATAGGAGGTGACTGGAAAGGCCACTGTTGGGCACAAAAATAAAAGGGAGCTGAAGGCCTGCTGGAGGGCCACAGGGAAGCTCAGGGCCTGAGTAGGAGTTAGGGGAGCAGGTGGCCTTGATACAGGAACAGCAGGAAGGAGGCAGGGTTCAAGCTGCTGGGGTGACATAACAGAATGACAACACTGAAAGTAGAACAGTCTTTCTTCACCAAAAGAGAATAAACATATCCATTTTTAAACTGACATGCAGAAGCATCAAAATGTGCCTATCCGGCTGGGGCATAGCTCAGTGGCAGAGCACTCGCCTCACACACATAAGGCCCTAGGTTCAGCCCACGGCACCATAAGAACAAATACAATCACTAAAATTATACATAATTGTCCACTGTGGCATTTCAGCACATGTCACACCTTTCTTTTCTATGTCTCTAAACATAATAGTTCCTGTGGCTTCACTTGAATGAGCGAGTCTGCCACATTTTTATTCGATCCAAACACTGTTCCAAACTTCTGCTTTAAAAAAAATTTTTTTTTGATAAGTGAATTTTTCACTCTTAAAAACTGTAGCAAAATATAAGCAACATTTGCTGGAAACTGTTTTTAATATCTTTTAAAAATGTTATATGTATGTGTGCGTGTGTGTGTGTGTGTATATACAGATGCTTGTGGAGGCCAGAGAGAAGAGGCATCAGACACCCCTGGAGCCGGTGTTAAAGGCAGCGGTGAGGTACCTGACATAGGTGCCAGGAGTTGAACTCAGGTCCTCTGGAACAGCAGTACATGCTCTTCTCCACAGAACCATCTCTCTAACCACTGAGGACAGCCGGTTTGAAATCACTGTTCTTGGATTAGGATATAATTACATCATTTCCATCCTTCCTTCTCCTTGCCCCAAACCCTCCCATGAAATCCATGGCCCCCTTTTCCGCAATAGTTGATCTAAATATGTGTGTGAATATGTAAGTGCAAACATGTATGTAAATGAATACAACCCGCTCATCCATGTTAATATTACTTCTATGTGTATGTTTTCAGGGCTGACCATTGGATAACCAGTTGGTGCACTAGTCCCTGGGGAAGAGCATCTCTTCCCCTTCCCGAATGTGTCGCTCACCTGGGGTGCTCTAGAGTTGAGGCTTTGCAAGCTTCCCTTTCTATGTACTTAACTCGTCAGGTGGTACTGTCCTTCAGGTCATGTTTACTAGCCATGTTGCTGAGAATTCTCTGACGTTTCTAGGGGACGTGGTCTCATAGCAAGCTCCCTGTTCCTCTGCATCTTACAATCTTTTGCCCCCTTCTTCTGGAATGTTCCCTGAGCAGGTACAGGAGTTGCACAGCAGATATATCCATTGGGGCTGGGCTCCATGTCTCTGCATCCTGATGGCTTGTCATTTTTGGTAATGGAGACCACATTTATCTGTGGGTATCAGGAGGAATATTTAGGATGCAGTTAGGTATTATGCTGGTTTAGTGAAGCTATGGTTGTAAGTTCTGCTCCAAGACCCATGACTTCACTAGCCCTGGAGAGATGGCTAGGTTTTCAGCACCAGGTGTGATTTCTCTCTTGCTGGGTGGTCACATTTTGAGTGAAAAAATCAGAGTCACTCAGTACATCCACTTTGCAGCCACCACCATCCAGCACTCTATACATTCCTTAGCTGAATGCCTGTCCCTGGGAAAGAGAAACATGTTCCCGTCACAACCTCAGCCCCTGGAAACCAGCATCTACCTTGTTCCTAGGAACCACATACAAGTGTAATAAGACAAGCTTGATCCTTTGGGGATTAGTTTATTTCGTTTAACATAGGGTCCTCAAGGATCATCTACCCCAGAGAATGTCAGAGCATCTTTCCTTTTCAAGGTTGGGTGACAGTTTATTGGGTGCATACATAGCCCGTGTTATTTATTGCTTTGTTATTTATTGCTTGCTTCCACCTTTTTTGTCCATGGTGAACAACGCTGCTATGAACATGGGCATGCAAATATCTGAGTTCCTTTCTTGCTGTTAGTTATAGCCTCCACTTTCCATATATGTGACTCACAATGGTGCAGCGCAGGCTAGAGAGTTCTGGCTGTATCCATTAACACTTGTGTATGTCACAGGTCTCCCACTTTGCCTGTGGACAGAGAAAGAGACCCCTCCTCCCAGAAGCACACCACACACAGACACAAACCATTACCTCCATGCTCACATTTACATTTTGGTCTCAGGAACCTGTTGAAGACAGGCTTTCCATTTTTTCTCTAAAATTACCTACTGGAAAAAGAATGCATTGCTTAACTCTTTTGGAAAATTGTTGGTATAATATTCTTGTCGAATGTTTACAATTTATCCTTGTTCATTCAAATGCTGATGTCTCTACCCCACTATCTGGTTTCAATTTGGACACTGCATTGTGATGTTTACTCCAAGCATCACCTGTCTCAAGTTTGTGTAAATATGCCACCATTTGTTCTCTGTATCGTTAATTAAACAACCAGCCAATGCTGTGCAACGGCAATGGGAGAGAATAGGGTGGGATATCCTGGTCTGGAGGGGAGGAGAACGGAGCAAGTGGGAGCAGTCAAGGGAGAGCTCTGACCGGAGAGGACTTGGAACCACCAGGAGAGATGAACCAGACCTAAGATATGACTAAAAGCAAGTATAAGGTGGGAAAGCTGCATGAATGGGAGGAAGCTCTGTAGGCTTGGAGGTTTAGGATGGAGTAATTATTGCCCAGCATTGTGTTCTAGGTTAATTACATAAATCCTGGTCTCTGTGTGGTGATTTGGGTATACAGCTGGTTTAGGAATAATGGCTGTTTAACTAAAAGATAAATCAATAACAAATATTAATAATCAGCAACAGAAAATGTAAACTGTGGCTTCAGAAACCGCTTTCACGTCTCAGGCGAAAGAAAGGCAACAGGAAAAATTTCCCCATATCTTTTGCAAACTTGCCTGTTTTTAGATCACAGGGAAGGCGACGAATATAGAAAGCTTCAGTTCTGTCACTAAAATACCCTCAAATTTTCTGTCCTAGTTCGTTTTTTTTTTTTTTTTTTATGTGTGCGTGTTGTGAATAACTGTGTGTTCCCATGTGTGTGGGAACAGGTGTACATCGGTGCACACATGGATGTGGACACCTGAGGTTAATGTCAAATGTCTTATTGCTCTCCACCATAGATGTTAGGGCAGGGTCTGTCTCTGAACTTGGAGCTCCTACTTCAGGTCAGTCTGGCTATACAGGCTTCCCTTCTTACAGGCAGGGATTACAGCTGGGCCACCACAGCCACCTGGCTGTAATGTGGAGTCTGGGAATCCACTCTCAGTCTTCACGCTGCAAGTCCTCTTCTTGCCAAGCTATCTCCTTGGCCCATTCTGTATGTTTTACCACTTTTCTGATTTTTTTCTTCATTTGAGGTTTCTTCAAATGTGGTTGAACTTAATTGGAGCTATTAACAAAGCACGCTCTATTCACTATAACTGTGTGTATATTTATGCTTTGCTTTATTTATTTTATATAAATTTATACTGACCAACTGTTTTATTAAAAAATGTTTTGAAGCTAGGCATGGTGACTCACACCTCTATGGCAGCGTCTGGGGAAACTGAGGCAAGAGGACTGATCACTTGGGATCTAGTTTAACACAGAGAGACCTTGTCTCAAAAAGAAGGAAAAAACCACAAATAATATTTCACTTTGAGGCTGTGGTAGTCCTGTGTGCACGGCCCTGAGTTTAATCCCGAAAAAAAAATCATTGTGAATAATTTTATTCTGTGCATTTACATATGAAAATGTTAAATGTAATAATTTTACAAAACAAAGTAATACCGAGACGGGAAGAAATCACAAGTCCTGATGCCTAACTCTATAGCTACAAAGTAGAGCAGGACATGTCCAAATTCTGTGTCAATAAGCACTTGACACAAAATAATTCCGTAATCAAACTGCCGAGCCAGGGAGAGGATGGTAGTTGCAAGGGGCCGTCTCGGGAATGGAGGGCGGGAGGATGGGGTTGCAGTTTTGCAAGATGAAAAATCTCCTAGGAGGAGCTTGCTGCCGCGGCCCCACACCAGCGTGACTATACTGCTGACGTGCACCCTTACAAACAGTGAGGCACAAGCTACGTGCACAGTGGATCACAATAAAGTTCTTTCAGACAGGAACCTCATAGTTATTTCAACAACTACTGCAAGTTAAAACAGTCACTGGATGGTACGACTAGACTGCTTCAGGTGATGTGTAAAGGAAAAGTCAGTCTTTGGCTTTGCCTTCAGCAGATAAGTGGCAGAAATCTCCCCCCAAGCAGGATGGCAACACCAGGATCCATTCTGCACTCTCTTCTCACACTGCCTTTCTTTACATATTAACACTCTGACGTTGAGGTGCCTCGTGCAAGCAATGTCAAAAGAAATCTGCTATTTGCCAAGCAGAGAAGCAAACTGAGAAAGGGCTGTGCATACATCCTCTTAGCCAGGGTTCGCGTGAAATGGAGCTATCTGCACCAGCAACGCATGGGGTGGAATCTGAGCTTCAGTCTAAACATCAGATATCTTCATATCATCTGATGGCTATCCCATCAGGTATCTTCAATAAGCCTGTGCTGTGATGGACACTAATTGGGAAGAAGGCTGCCTTTCACATGGCTAAATTCTGAAATTAAGTAAGCCCCAGCCTCCAGGGCTTTGGGGAGGATCATAATACATTTACGTTGGGATAGGCTGATGAGACCAAATGATCCATGATAACGACCATCACCAAACATTTTCCAATGCTAAGTGCCAGCTGGCTTTCCAGAACAGCTGTTTAATTTCCACAGACACAGAATGCAATTAAGGATAAGGTAAAATTCTCAGATTAACCAAAGAGGAAAGGTAGGGCATCTGGTGATTTTCAATATGCTTTGAAAGTATGCTGTCAATACTACTAGGCAGGAAAGGTCAAGATCATGAGGACAGACCATAAGCAGATCTAGAGAGCTAACAGGACCACAGGAGAATTTTATAAATGAAAAGAAAGCTTAACATTCAAGCAGAGTGACCAGAGTGACATTTGCTGGGTGGAGTGGTACACACCTTTCAGCCCAGCCCATAGGAGGCAAAGGCAGGTAGGTCTCTATGAATTGAAGTCCAGCCTGGTCTACAGAGTGAGTTCTAGGCTAGTGAGACTGCATAGTGAGACCCTGTCTGTAGACATAAGTTTACTGTGTAATTCAGATATGATTTCTATAACCCCCTTATCTGCTTCAATCCTTGCTCTACAATTCTTCTATCTCAATGTTGTGTAAACACTGTTCCCCAATTGTCCCTCAATATGCCAATGAAGAAGCTTACCTTGAATCCCTGAGCAAGGGATAGAATAGGGCTGGGCTTCCTACCAGTCAGGGGAGGAGGAGTTAGAAGAGGAAGTAGGGATTCAGCCATGGGAGGGGTCCAGGTGACATCAGAAAAGAGAACTAGAACAAAGATTACAAAGTGCAAGTATCTCTGAGATGCACGCTGAGAGAAAGCCAAATTAGCTTAGAGGATTAAGAATAGAGTAAAACTGCTCAGTTCTTATGCTGTGAAGCTTGTTAAAATAATATAATAGCATCTCAATTATTTGTGTGATAGCCAGTTTAAGAGAGAAACTGAGAAACACAGTTTAAAAAAAAAAACAAATGAAAACAAAAAAAAAAAAAAAACAAACAAACAAAAAACACCCTTTAACTCCTGTTTTTAAATTTTTTGCCAGGCATGGTGGTACATGTCTTTAATCCCAGGATTCAGGGAAGGCAGAGGCAGGTAAATCCCTGTTGAGTTCAAGGCCAGCCTGGTCTACAAAACAAGTACAGGACAGCCAAGGCTATACAGAGAAAGCCTGTTTTGAACCCCCCCCATAAATATTTTTGTTTTATTTTATCAAAAAGAATGTGACATTAAAGAAGAGAGTGGGAAATATGGGGATGAATGTCACATCTATTGGCTGGATTTTTCATGGAAGCAATATTTATCATGGTATTTTCTTTTCTAAAATGCTTGCTAGAAGAATGGCCTTCATATAGGGGTGAATCATTGTACAGCAGTATAGTCATAGTGCTATACTTTTGTCACACAAAAGTTGCTGATAGCCACCTTGTCTATTATTTTTTTTTATTATCAACACAACATAAACCCTTCTGGTGAAGTCATAATTCAATTCATCCTTCCTTATCCACATTCCCCAACCTCAAAGCACCTACTGTCACAAACTACCTTCTGACCTACCTATCCATACTGCTTTTCATAAACACACATATATGCAATAAAATTTAATTTATAAATCCGACATATTAATAGATTAACAACAAAAATAATAAAATGGAACAATTACAGTACTTTTTATTTTTTAATTAATTTATTTTTATTAATTACAGTTTATTCACTTTGTATCCCAACTGTAGCCCCTTCTCTCATCCCTTCCCAATCCCACCTTCCCTCCTTCTTCTCCACCCTATGCCCCTCCCCTAGTCCATTGATAGGGGAGGTCCTCTTCCCCTTCCATCTGACCCAAGTCTATCAAGAGCAAGAGTGGCTGCATTGTCTTCCTCTGTAACCTGGTAAGGCTGCTCTCCCCTCCGGGGAACATGATCAAAGAGCCAGCCACTGAGTTCATGTCAGAGACAGCCACTGTACCCATTACTAGGAAACACACTTGGACACTGAGCTGCCATGGGCTACATCTGAGCAGGGGTTCTAGGTTATCTCCATGCATGGTCCTTGGTTAGAGTATCAGTCTCAGAAAAGAACCCTGGGCCCAGTTTTTTTTTTTTTTTTCTTTGCTCTTCTTGTGGAGCTCCTGTCCCCTCCAGGTCTTTCTATCTCCCCCTTCTTTCATAAGATATCCTGCACTCTGCCCAAAGTTTGGCTATGAGTCTCAGCATCTGCTTTGATAACTTGCTGGGTAGAGTCTTTCAGAGGCCTTCTTGGTAGGCTCCTGTACTGTTCCCTGTTTTCTCCCTCTTCTGATATCCATCCCATTTGCTTTTCTGAATGAGGATTGATCATCTTACCCATGGTCTTCCTTCTTGCTTAGCTTCTTTAGGTGGACAGATTTTAGTATGATTATCCTATATTATATGTCTAATATCCACTTCTAAGTGAGTATATACCATGTGTGTCTTTCTGCTTTTACTCAGGATGATCTTCTCTAGTTCCCACCATTTGCATGCAAATTTCATGATTTCCTTGTTTTTAATTGCTGAGTAGTATTCCATTGTGTAAATGTAGCACATCTTCTGTATCCATTCCTCAAGTGAGGGACATTTGGATTTTTTCCAGCTTCTAGTTATTACAAATAAAGCTGCTACAAACATGGTTGAGCAAATGTCCTTATTGTGTATTTGAGCATCTTTTGGATATATGCTTAGGAGTGGTATAGCTGGATCTTGAGGTAGCACTATTCCTAATTGTCTGAGAAAGCGCCAGATTGATTTCCAAAGTGATTGTACAAGTTTACATTCCCACCAGCAGTGGAAGAGGGTTCCCCTTTCTCCACATCCTCTCCAGGATGTGTTGCCACTTGAGTTTTTGATCTTAGCCATTCTGATGGGTGTAAGATGAAATCTCAGGGTCATTTTGATTTGCATTTCCCTGATAGTCAAGGATGTTGAGTATTCCTTTAAGTGTTTCTCTGCCATTCGATATTCCTGTATTGAGAATTCTCTGTTTAGCTCTGTATCCCATTTTTAATTGGATTACTTGATTTGTTGCTGTTCAACTTCTTGAGTTCTTTATATATTCTGGATATTAGCCTCTGTCAGATACAGGGTTGGTGAAGATCCTTTCCCAATCAATTAGAGTATTCTTAATAAAAATCTTGTGCACATGGTCTCTCCCTCTGTCCCTCCTTCCTTGCATGGCACCCTCCTTTTAATGATGTTAGAAGATGCAATATATACGCCATAAGAAGAAATGAGTAATGCAGGTACTGTGACACAGAGCCAGGTCATCCTGTAGCAGGTGCTGGAACACAAACCCCACAGCACCATCATGGTTGACGTGGTGAGCGAGGCAGCCCCGGTGACTGAAGGGTGGATGGCATATACCATATGGATATGATGTACAAAGGAATGATTCACATCCTAGGCACACAGCATGAACTCACACTAGTCAGAATGGCACACAGTGTAACACTTATAAACCATTTATTTCTGTAACCCTCCAGATCATGTTCAGCTGTGGCTGACAATGAGTAACTAAAAACAAAGAAAACCACAAATGAAGAGGCCATTGTACTTTTTCTGCAATTAGCCAAAAGGGGACAGTGTGAATATAATCCTCATCCTAAATAGACACCAAGCATTGCTGATGCCTAAGACTGATGTGGCCAACCAGGATTAGCTGAGGAGAAATCACATACTCAATCAAGAACCGCCGAAAATACATGTAATGTTTCCTCTTCGCTGCCAGACACTAACTTTTCACAAGAACCACAACCTGATGAAGTTGTTGCCTTTCCCACAGAACCATGCTACTCTCAACAAATTAATTAATTTAATTAGCAGAAAATTTTTTAAAAGTCCTTTTTGTTGTTGTACATTCAAAAGAACTGAAATCAGCATCTCAAAGAGACATCTGCATACCCATGCACATGGCAACAGCATTCATAACAACCTGAGAGTGGGCACAGCCTGGGCGACATTGCAACGAGCCTGCAGAGGCTGCAACTCAGAGGAGCCCTGAGGCCACTGCGCTAAGCAAGTGACTCAGTCATCACAGCACAAATCCTGCACGGTTCCATTTACACAGGCAATATACAAATTCAAGTTCATAGACACGGGAAACCCAACAGTGGCCGTGAGGGCCTGAGAGGAGAGGGAAATAGGGAATCTGATGGAGACAGAGTTTTGGTTCCACAAAGACGAAAGGCTCTGGAACATTCCGGACAATGCTGAACTGCGCTCCTCCTGTGGTTGGCAGAGAACTTTGTGCTATGTGTGTTGGGCTCTGGAACAATTTTTAAAACCATATTAATTTAAATTAAGCTGCATATTGAAAGAATACATCACACACTCAAAACCAATAAAATCCAAACCAGCTATCCCAACTTAACAAAAAGTTATTAAAGAGGAGAGGATAATGAAGCCACAAGGCTTAAGAAGGACCTCCAGTCCTATCTATTATGCTTCAGTTTGTTGGGTGGAAAACAATTATGTTTTGAAGTAGATAAAAATGAGTTGTAGTTTTCATTATAGGAGGTCCATAACCAGGCATCTTTTTTATCTCTGAACTCACTTGCATGCTTATAACAGTGGAGCACACTTCATGCATACAATAAAGGGAACCCATTGGCTCTCAGACTGACCAGCCCGAACATGAGCTGTTGTCAGCGCAATGTTGGACCAGGAGTTGTCACTGGAGTCGTGATTTTTCTGCACCTTCTCCTCTGCCTCCAGTCTGGGGGACCACACAATATTCCTGTGGTTCTCCCCAACTTGTGACTGAAGCCTATCCTCACACTATGGGAAACAAGGGCATTTGTTCTAGAAACGTCCTCCGGGTCTTGAAACCCAATGACCCTGGGAGGTGAGCTCATCCTTTGACTGGCTTAAGTTCACCAGGAGCCCCATGTGGAGCCGGGGCAGAATCAACTCTCTGAAGGAAAAGGGGGCAAACGGAAGTGGACAGAGGAAAACATGCATAGTTACTTCCTCCCTAAGCACAAGGTTCTTCAGAAAGGGACAACTGTCAGAGCACTAAGTCAAACAGAACAAACTAAAAATCATTGCTCCCTCCCCTCTCTCCCCAACACCTGCAAAAACATTAAAGGAAAGCAAAGGAACAGTTTAACAACTAAGGAACAAGTCCTCACAAAGATGGCAGAGGCCAAGGAGTCAGGTATGTGAACCCAATCAGCAAATGTTCCTTTACTCCACCCACAGGTACAGGGTATTACAAATAATTTAAGTCACATGGGAAGCTCTCCAGGGGCTTAGTGGCAGGTTTGCTCTCTTGGCATGAGTGCTGAAATCGAACAGCTACCAGAGCAAATAATATTCTAATGTAAATGCTACAAGTACTACAAGTATAGTCATTGAGAGTAAGCCTTCCTTGATACCTCTTCCTTCCTTATTTTTGCTATAAGTTAATGGATTTTTAAAGCAAAACTGTGAAAATTTTGAAGACTTTAAGACCACCAGAATATAAACATTTTAACTGAAAAAACATTATAGGACCAGTGTGAGGGCTCAGTAGGTAACAGAATTTACCACTAAAAAAAAAAAAAAGGACAACCTAGGTTTAATTCCCAGAACTCATTCTGGCAGAAATATATAACAAAACAAAAAACAACTCCTATGAGTCTTTCTTTAACCTTCCTCCCTCCCTCTCTCTCTTTCTCTCCCTTTAACACACACACAGAGAAAGAGAGAGAGATGAAAGACTACAGGCAGGATCTAAACCATCAAAGCACCAGAGGTCACACACTACATGTACTGACAATAAAGAACGAGGCAATAGAAATAAGGTGAAGTAGATGGTTTATGGAACAAAAGAACAAACCTGAACTATCTATGATAATAATAAATGGAGATAAATTATCATATTGTCATCCCCAGTAAATGACAAATTACATACCTAAAAACCACAAAAGAGTAAAAAAAATAAAAATAAAAAGTAAAATTAATCGAAAAATCAAGCAAACAAAATATCCTTTTGCCAGGCATCATGGTGCATGCCTATAGTCCCAGCACTTGGAAGGCAGAGGCAGGTAGACTTCTGAGTTTAAGGTCAGCCTGGTCTACAGAGCAAGTCCAGGACATCCAAGACTACACAGCGAAACCCTGTCTCAAAAATCCAACCAAACAAGTTCACTTTGCGAATAATTAAGAGTATTTATTAAATGGACTATAAAATTTGAAAGGTTTTTTTTTTTTTTCCCTATAAACCAATGACTAGAGCCAATTAGAAAACCCACTGGGAGGAAATTAAAAAAAAAAAAATCCCACTCACATTAGCATCTAAAAGGAACTGGTCAGATGTGGGCAAAACTATAAGAACTGGAAAATTCTCCAGTGGAGAACAGTATGGTTATGCCCTCAAGAATAATCATACTATCATCATCATCATAATATCATAACAACGGTATGATATGTCCTCCAAGGTTCGTGCTCCAGAAGCTTGGTGGGGGTGGTCTGCAGGTGAGATTCCCACAGGCTTACACGTTTAAACTTATGGTCCCCAGCTGGTGATGCTGTTTGAAATGCTGGAAAACCTTTACAAGGTGGAGCCTGGCTGGAGGAAGCCAGTTCCTGGCGACTGGCCCTGAGGTTTCAAGGCCTGGTTTCACTGCTGCCTACTTCCTGAGTCCAGACCCACATGACCAGCCTGCCTCATGCTATGCCTTCCCTACCATTATAGGCTGTGTCCCTGCTTAAGCAATGAGTTAAAACAAACCCTCCCTCCTTTGGGGGCTTTTGTCATGCACTGTGTCACAGCACTGAGAAAAGTAAATAATATAGTTGGTTCCCAGGGTGACCACGGAAAGAGGCAAAAGGACCTTCAGCAGACAGGGCCTCAAGCTGTCACGGGGCATGAGAAGTGCTCCCTTGAGTTCTCAGGGATGCCTGGTTAGTTCTTATGGAAGAGCTATTACAAAAGACCAAGACTGAGCCATCCCTCTGGTTTCCTGTCCTGTGATGTGATCTCTTCTCACGCCACCACACTTTTGTCCACCATGATGAGAGGCAGCCAGGAGAGCCCACACGAGAACGAACAATGTATTTGGAACTTCCAGCTTCAAAACTGTGAGAGCAAAATAAACACCTCTTTCTTACAGATTGTCCACTATCATATATTGTATTACAGAAATGGAAAAAAAAAAAACAAGTAAGAAATTAAATGAAAAATAATACTCTCACAGAGAATGCGAAGTCATTAATTCTCCCTAGATTAACTCATAAATTTACTGCAAGCCAATTAAAATATCAGGAGGATCTGGGAACCTGTTTGTGGCAAATAAATTAGTAATCTGGGGGTTGGAGAGATAGCTCAGTAGCTAAGAGCACTGGCTGTTCTTCCACAGGACCCAGGTTCAATTCCCAGAATCCACACAGCAGCTTACAACCATCTGTAACTACAGTTGAAGAAGATCCACCACCTTCCTCCAGCCTCTGTGGGTACCAGGCACATAAGTGCTACACAGGCATGCACACAGAAAAAGCACCCATATACATAAAATAAAATAATAATTTTAAGTTAGTAAATCAAAAAATAATGTAATAATCAGCATGTGTGGCCAAAGCAGTGTGGCTTACCAAATGTTTCTCTAGCTGTGCCCTGCCTCCACTCACCAGGAGTGAGGGCTCATGTCCCTTCTCCTCAGATATGGGCAATTGTGACTGCTTCAGCCAACAGAGAGAATGACATCATGAGACCTCTGAGACTGGGCTGGAAAAGGCTTTCTGCTTCTGCCTGGTATCCTGGGTCTCCTGCCCTGCCTGACGCAAACACCTTATAAGAAAGCCAGTTCAGTGCAGCACTGGAAAGGCAGAGGCCTGGCTCAGCTGCCAGCTAGCCAATAGGAGCTGCCAGCCAAAGGCATCAGGAATTTTACCCCAGAGACTTCAGATGATCACAGTCACAGCCGACAGGGACTCAATGGCAAGAGAGAGGCGGCAAAAGCACCCAGGGAGCCTTTCCACAGTCCTCCTCAACAAAACCATCAACAGAACAGAATGCCAGTTCTAAACTTCGGAGAGTGTCAAAGCAGGAAAAAGCCAAGGAAAGGAAAGGTGGGAAGAGAAGGAGATGGAAAGCGGAAAGGGGGAGGGAGGAGAAGGAGCTGAAAAGAGGGAGGAAAAGGGGAGAAGAGAGAAAGGGGAGGAGGGAGAGCAGGGAGGAAGCAAAAGGGAAGGGGGGAAAGGGGGAAAGAAGAAGGAAGGAGAGAGGTTAAAGGAGTAGGAAGGAGAGGAAGGAGGTAGGACAAAGGGGAAGGGAGGGGGAGGGAGAAAGGAGGTCTCACATAACAGATCAGGGTCTATGTGCCACTTGATCTGACAAATCCTGAGGTGCCAGGTGCTCTAGGGTGATGGCGTACAGAATTTATCTTTTTATGGAGTTGGTACTTAGTAAGAGAGACAAACAAGTTTAACTTCAGGTAGTGTAAGTTCTCAGGAAAAAGATAAAACACAGGGTAACTGGTCAGAAAACACTGCTCAAGACTGTGCCAGCAAGGCAAGGGTGGTGACTAAGGGGACTCCAGGGTCAGGGTGTTCCTTCTCCACTGTTGCTGCTGGTCTGCAGACTGTGGAGAGGGGCTGGTGCAGTCTGAACAAGGTTTCAATCTAAATCATAAGCGATCCTTGACCTAGACACCTCAGAGCTAGGAAATTACTGAGGAATGATCCAATAACATTTCAGGATACATTTCCAAGGGTGGTGTGGCAAAAAGGAGAAGAGCAATGCGCTGGCCATTGTGGACGTCCCATTGAAAACCAGGAAGACTGTCAGAGCTGGACCAGCCCCACACACTGATAAACAGTGACCTGGGAGATGCCTTGTCATGGAGCAGTCAAACGGCACCCATGGGCACAGTGTCTTCTAACTAAGCCACTTTTTCTTCATATGGTAAATTTTTATTATATTCGCCCCCAACTCCACTCCTTAACTCTTTCCAGATACACCCCACCTCCCTATTCCCAAATTCATGCCCTCTTTATTTTTAAATAACCCATCAAGTCTGGTTTCTGCTGCTACATAGCCCTGGGTGTGGACCCACCCACTGGAGCTTGATCAACCTACCAGGAGCCACACCCTTAAAGAAAACTAACTCTCCCACACAAAAGCCATCAACCCTCCGTAGCTCCTCAGGTAGGGGCTGGGGCTCCTGAACCCCTCTCACCCCATGCCAGAATGCTGATGGCTTGTCACTAACCCACTCCTAAGAGATTGGGTCTGAGAAATATTTACATTGATTTTGAGGCAATGCTCTCCTCCAATGGAAACATCTCTCTTCCAATGGGAGCACCTCTCTTCCAATGGGAGCATCTCTTCCATTGGGAGTAACTCTCTTTCAATGGGAGCATCTGTCTGGAGAGGAGCTCAGCATCGATTGGCATTCTAACAAAATGCTGTAGAGGTCTTACTCTTGTCTTATCAATGCCCTCAGGGGTCACCTAGGCTAGATTAAGTCAGTGGATGACAATTTCTCCCAAGGGAAGTGAGTGGTTGCCAGAGGCTAGGGTTCACTCTTGCATTCATTGTATTTCTAGAACTACCTGAATGGTAGTTGTTGTTTTTAATAAAAAAAAAAAAAATCAAGAAAGAAAACTCTCAAGCAACAAAACATTAAATTGTTCTAAAATGTTTTCATTCTATTTATTATAAGAAAGATTCTGAAGTTGTAACAGCAACCGTGATGAGTCATAATTTACTACATAGATGCCATACTTCCCCAGAGGGAATAAGCCTGACAATATCTAACCAACAAAACAGGCATATGGTACCAACTCAGTCCTCAGAAGACTACTACAGGGTTTAAATGAGAAAGTTGTGAGTCTCCATTAGTGCTGTCGCAAAGTAAGGACACAACAACATGAGGTCTTATGTCTGTTCTGATTTGCTTACACCATGACCACCAGAAGCATACTTCATTAGCTGCAACCTGAGCAGGTTCCTGTAAGTAAGAATGTGGTAACAGCTCCTGCTCCATTCTGACTCCAGCAGACCAGGCTGAAGCGCAGCTGGATTTTTCACATTTCATGCTTGGACCACCAGAACAAAAACTACCCTCTTCCGTTTTCCCCAGTATCTCCCTGAATTTCTCAACCATATTCCTTTCCCACTGCTATTCAAATAAATTACAATTCCACTGGCTTCAAGGCCACAAAACTATTTTATGCCACAGTTCTGGGAGTCAGAAGTCTAAAAGTATGCCTCACTGAGCTAAGTTTACAGTCAAGAGGCCTCACTCCTTGCCAAGGCATGAACAGAGAACCCGTCTCCCCATCTTGAAGAGAGGACCATCTTGCTGTCTTCAACAGGGGCCCATTTCCCTGTCTTTCCCAGCTTCAACAGCAGCCTACAGACTGTAGAGTGTGATTTCTTTCACATCATCCTAATCTCTAGATGGTCATCCCATCTCTTGACAGAGACCTGCACTGTCTCCCTCCATGGGACCCTTGTGCTGACACTGGGCCTACTGGATAACCCAATAGGAGCTGGCCATTTCAACACCCATAACTTAGTCACATATGCAACATACCTCTGTCACATAGGACACATATCTATATTTCATGCACTATCATTCAGCCCCACCACCCTGATCTAACACACCCAACCTATAGAATCCAGGCTATTCTTTACAGAAATTTAAAAAAAAAAAACTGTCCTAAAGTTCATATGAAACCAGACATGATTCATAAAAGCTACAACAATCCTGAACAACAACAAAACAGTAATTGAGGAGTTACTATCCCAGATCTTAAGTTTTATTACAGAGCCATACTGATTAAAAAAAAAAAATGGCACTGTAGACCAGTGTAGAGACATAAACCAATGAAACAAAGCTGAAGACACAAATATGAGTACATGTAACTTTAGCCACCTAATATTTGACAAAGATGCCAAAAATATGCACTGGAGAAAAGAAAGCATCTTCAGCTAATGGTTCTGAGGAAACTGCATGTCCACATGCAGAAGAATGAAATGAGACTCACATCCATTACCTTTCACAAAAACTACTTTAAATGGACCAAAGACCTAAATGTGAAACCTGAAACACCAAAATTGATAGAAGACAAGATAGGAAGTCCCCTGCAGGCAAGGACCTCCTTTTGCTTAAGAATTAAGGCTAACAGCTGACAAGTGGAACTTCTCAAAACTAAAAAGTTTCTGCACAGCAAAAGAAACAGCCAGATGGGTAAAGAAGAAGCACAGAGCATGGGAATTATCTTCACCAGCTATACATCCAGAATACATATTTTTAAAAATCTTAAAAAAAGATAGGAAGGAAGGAAGAAAAGGAGAAAGAAGAAAAAAAGAAGGAAGGAAGGAAGGAAGGAAGGAAGGAAGGAAGGAAGGAAGGAAGGAAGGAAGGAAGGAAGG
>NW_026596046.1:3745389-3748198 GCF_907164565.1 Psammomys obesus
GAAAGAAAGAAAGAAAGAAAGAAAGAAAGAAAGAAAGAAAGAAAGAAAGAAAGAAAGAAAGGTAGGTAACTGACCCATTTGAAAAACTGACTTGGAACATGAACAGACAGTTCTCAAAAGAAGAAAAAAAAATGGCTTACTTATCTCAAAAAAAAAAATTGTTCATACTCCCTAGCAATTACAGAAATGCTCATCAAAAACAACATTGAGATTTCATTTTACTCCAGTCAGAATGGCGAAGATCAGCCAAATAACCAAAACACATGCTGGAGGGGGGTTTGGGAAAAAGGAAATGCTTATTCACTGTTGGTGGGATTGTAAAACGGTGAGGTCTGTGGAGATCAGTGTGCAGAGCTCCCCACAAAGCTAAAAGTAAACCCATTATATGACCATGTGTATCACTCCTTGATGTATATCCAAAGGACTCAACATCCTACTCCACAGATACTTTTGAGGTTGTTGGATTTTTCTTGTTTAATGTTGGTGGTCTGTATGAATCTAGAAACTTGTTTATTTCTTTTAGGTATTCTTAAAGGAATTTTCATCCAGCAACATGGCTGCTGTTGAAAGGGATCACACCCAAAGACCTAGGTCTATGTGATTCAGCTGGAATACAGACAAGCCTTTAGTACACACCTGTAATCCCTCTGTCTGGAATTTAATACACGGCTTTAATCGTAAACAATGATGTCTAACTGAGGGGCCAACAAAGTGACAAATCAGAGACAGATTTGACAGAATGAGTCAGAGATAGGATACACCCAGACAAGACAGACAGAGAACAGACAGGACAGAAAAGCTACTTAAGACCAGTGCAAAGAGAACAGAATGAGTTTGTTGAGACAGTACAGTAGAGTTCAGGAATACAGTATAGTTTGGTACAGTTCAGTTGCGTGCAGTTGAGTTCATGCAGTTCACTTCATGGATTTTGAGGCAGTTTTTCTAAGCAAAGCAGTTTAGTGAGAAGCGGACAGAAGCCAGTTTGAATCAGTTAGCTTGAAGAGGAATTTTGAGCCAGAACAGCTGATTTGAACCAACTAGCCAGAGTTCTGAAAGAGCTAGAATGGATGAGCTTATTCAGCAGGAAGTCTTGAAGGCTGAAAAACATTCTAGGCCTAAGTTCACAGATGGAGGCTAGACAGAGGATTGGAGAAGAGGAGGGTCGGCGGACTCACTGGGCTACACCCTGGAGAAGGATGTTTGAGCTACCCTCAACATGTCCCATACAACACAGAAACTCCAGGGGTTTTCTTCTACAAACAATTCATAGGAAATTTTAGAGCTAGGGTTGTCAACCAGAGGCCAGCAAATTCTGACACTTGCCTGCATTTCCCTGCTGCTTTTCTACACAGTATTACTGAGCACTGGCTAATCATTTGCTTATGCACAGTCTACAGCTGCTTTCTCACTGCAACAGATTTAGTAGTTGCCACAGAATCCCCCACAGCCCACAAGACTAAAACCATTTACTATCCTGTGCAGAAGAAGACTTAAATATCTCCCACCCTAGAGCTACCTTACCACTCCTGCATCACAGAGAAGAGCACAGAGGGTAGGGAAACCACTACTGATGGCTCTGCTTACCCATATTCTGTCTACCATGTGGATACAGCAGAAGGCTGTGCCCCAGCTACACTTCCAAATCTCTCTCTTCCTCTCCCCAGTCCCACAGAGGTGCTTTCCCTTTCTTCCTATCTCCTATTCCTTGGGAACTTTCCTCCCATCACATCCTCTGTCCTGTCAATGTGGGACTTAAGAATAAAACCATTGTCAAGCCTTCTAGCTTTTCTCTCAACATATGAAGGAAAGTTTCTATAACAATATTATTTTTTTTTTGCAATAAACCCTGTTTTTCCATGGCTATAGTCTCTCTTGATACTCAGGAAAGTTAGCTTTGGGACTCAAGGAAGAGTAATGAGTTCTTTGTTCTAGATAGTCCCCGCTTCTCTCCCAAAGCAACAACTGCCCTTGATTTAGCTGGCACAACACACAGTACCATAATTCCCAGGAAGAAGAAAAAAATGGGTCAATCCAAATTCTCGTAAATATTATTCTTTCAATAACCAGGATAAGGGCTAAAAAGTCTCCACCAAGAAGTGCAAAGTGAGACGTAGAATGCAGTATGGAAAACTGGGGCCATGCTCAAGAGACAGCCACTGGAGTCAAGCACTGTTAACCAGCCCTGGAGTCCTGCTGGCATAGTTCACTTCATGGAGCAGATGACAAGGAGGACAAATGAATGTATTAATGAAAGTAAGGATTGGTTATGGGTAGAGGTAATAGAAGGGAGAACCTCAGCTCATGCTGTGAGAGAGACTTTAGAGAGATACAATAAGTCTGCACGGCCCACAGAGACTAAAGTAGATAGGTACCTCAGCTGCTTACACCCTTGTAAGCTAATATCACTAATATCACTAGTGTGTGCTCCAGAAGCCAAATCAACACTCCTTTAACAACAGCAGCAAAAATGAACCTTCTGTTTCCAAAGAAGTCATCCCCAGAGCAAGCTCTTCAGACTATCACACACTGTTTCAGAAAAGGAGCTCACTACGCCCAGTCCAAGCAACCACAGGTAAAGCCTGCCAGCTGGTGAGCCCTAGGCACACCCAGGCAGGACTAGGCCAGTCCCTTATTCACTGAGAGAGGGAGCATGTAATGAGAGCATGCCCAGCATCGCTTCTCATCAGCCCTATAGACACCAGAGGAGAATCAAGAACCACAAAACCATTAAACAATGAAATCACAAAAGCTCCAGAAAAACAAGATAGATAGATAGATAGATAGATAGATAGATAGATAGATAGATAGA
>NW_026596046.1:3748208-3764989 GCF_907164565.1 Psammomys obesus
AGATAGATAGATAGATAGATAGATAGATAGATAGATAGATAGATAGATAGATAGATAGATTTTACTCAATTCCAATGAAGACTATCAAGCAGAAATGAACAAATAATGCAACCAGAAAATCCCACAAATACTAACCATAAAGTATGAAACAAAAAAGCAACTATGATTGTTATCCTGCTTTGCTTTCTGCTGCCATGATAAAACATGGACCAAAACCAATGTGGGGAGAAAGGGGTTTATTTCACCTTACAGCTTACAGTCTATCACCCAGGGAAGCTGAGGCAGGATCTCAAGCAGAGGCCATGGACAAGCACTGCTTATTGCCTGGGTCCTATGGCTCGCTCAGCTGACCTTCTTATAACCAGGGCCACCACCCACAATGGGCTGGGCCCTCCCACATCAATCATTAATCAAGAAAATATCCCACAGACAAGCCCACAGTCCAATCTGATGGAGGCCGTTCCTCAATTGAGGCTGTCTCCTCCCGGATGACTACAGCATGTGTGAAGTGACAAACGCTGGACAGAACAATTACTATCTGAAAGAGCTGATGACTCACCTGCTCCTCGGCCCCCAACCACCACCTTGTATAAGCCTCCGATAACCTGGCATCTCAGTCATCATCTTCAGCTAAGCCAGAAGGATATGCCAATCAGCCGTCAGTGTCAGTCTGCACTATGGAGGATCTGTGAGAGCCCAGAGGGCAGCCCGTAGCGACTGTCCTGTATCTGCAGAAATGCTGGGCGTAGTAGTTGACATCTGTGTCCTCTTAGTTTTTGCCTGCATTGGTCAAGAAAGCTGCTTTTCACTACATGTCCAGAAAGGTTAAAAACATTTACTTCTCTGAGGAGCCAGTTGTTCCCAAGCACACCTTGTGTGACAGAAGGAACCCTGAGTGCTGCCCATGGGTTGTCTGGGCCCCTGGGACCTCCTGTGCTTCTCTCCCACTGCCGCCCGCCATGCCTCTTTAATAAAGTTTTGCACAACTATATACTAGCCAGTCTCTGCGTCATGTGACTTTCCTGAGGAAGACAGAAGACATCAAAGAAAACAATCCCACTCAGGTCTATCCCAGGGAACCTGTGGGCTCACTGGGATCACAGCAGGAGCACAGAGCTTGCTTACAGAAGCCCAGTGACTCAGAGACAGCTGCCCTACCCGAAAGCACAGTCCAACAAGGGTGACAGAGAGTAACATTGCTGGAGGTCCCAGCACAACTGGCAGGCAAGCCCACAGATGCCTCTTCTTCCCCAGCAGCTGTTTGCTGCTTACAGAACCTCACAGAGGGGCCTGGAAAGCCTTGGGGGCTTTCTGAGTGTCCTCAGGCCAATGAGCACAACACTGTGGGATCCTTTCCACCGTTCATCCTGCTCTCTCTGCTGCAGTTATCATCAAAGATTTCAGTAGATGACACAGAAGATGGATTTGAACAAATATCCCAGACTGAAAAGCGAAAGCCGAGCCAACGAAAACTATGGAAATAAAGAAACCTCCACAGTGAACTCCAGAGGTCAGATATTCAGCTGGAGTTCCATTCAACAGAACAGGGACTGCACAGGTTAGAAATTTACCATGTGCCAAAGCACCCAGCACCAAGGACATATCTGAGTAGCTACGACCTTCTGAAAATGTAGGGAAATACATGAGCACCTAGAACAGAAAGGACCCCAAACAGAAAAAACAGGTTGGACTACTGACCATAGGTCAGTGGTATGAGACACGTTTCTCTGTTGTTAGATATATGAACTTGATGGTGCCTATGCCACCAGCCAGGAAGAATAAAGTCCAAAAAGACTGACCTCTGAGCAATAGAGAGCAAGCAGGGGCCCAGCACCCAGTTTTGCATTTCTGTTTGTGCCTCATCTACTCTCTGAATTTTAACTGCCATGAACATATATATTATTTTAAAGCCAGAACTGTGATCGTCATCACATCCTTAAATATATCCAGTAGCCTCCGCTTCTTATATTCCTGGCTTTGCTTTCTGTGGGTTTTCCACAGTCGGTCGTGGTGTGAAACACTAAGTGAAAAATTGCAGAAGTAACTGGTGGATTTTAAGCTGCAAGCTGTACTAAGCAGGGTGTTTCATACCACCCTGCCCTTTCCTGTCCGAGACGTGAGTCATCCTCGCATCCAAGGTATCCACACTGGATGTGTGGATGACTCTACGGCCATCTAGTTACTAAGCCATCTCTGTTTCCACGTCCAAAGCTGTGGGACAGGGAATTTGTACTGAGGTAACCATTATTTTACTTAGGAAGAGCCCCAACACACACAAGAGCAGTCATTCAGGCAACTCAGATGCAGCAGAAAAGAGGTGGAAAGTGCCTCCCTGTGTAAACAATGGGAAACTCTCCATTTCGAAAGAAAAATACGTGTGCTAAGGCTGCAACAACGTACAAAGAGAACAGATCTTCTATTCACAAAATTGCAAAGAAAACAGTTTATGTTAGTTTGATGTTAGACCTCAAAATGCAAAAGTTAGGTCTACGGTGCAAGGAAAATAAAGGAAGCACACAGTCTGCAAAAGGCTGGACACTAACCAAACTTTTGGGAATCCCCTGGGAGTCTTGAGTGGTATCCTCCACGGAGAAGGCAGAGGTGACTATACCACTGCCAGTGCTGGCGAGCACATGGCACCAGGCTCTTTCTCTAAGGTGGAGCACTGCTTGGCTCCCTCATTCCTTGAGCTCTGATTCCGTTCCTGTCACTGAAAGCCATGCATCATCTGGGCTACTAGGAAGAACCATGAGGGTAACCCTTCACATCACTGGGCAGGAAGAATATTCCGGGATCTCTTTATGGCTGTGGTTGGTTGGCTGGCTGGTGTTAGAGCCACAAACACACACAAATAACAGAGTAATAGTATACGTGTATTACTGTATTATGTATGTATGTATTTGTATGTATGTGTGTGTATTTGTATGTATCTGTATGTATGTATATATGCTTGTATGTATTTGTATGCATGTCTGTATTTGTATGTATATGTATGTGTGTATTTGTATGCATTTCTGTATTTGTATGTATATTCATGTATATGTTTGCATGTATGTATTTATAGGTGTATATCTGTGTGTGCATGTATGTACTTATGTTTGCATGTAATGCATGTGTTTGTATGTATGTGTGTGTGCTGGCTGGTTTTGTTTCAGCTTGACACAAGCTAGAGTCATCAGAGAGGAAGGACCCTCAGTTGAGGAAATGCCTCCATAAGAGCCAGCTGTAAGGCATATTCTCAATTAGTGATCAATGAAGGCAGGGGGCCCATTGTGGGTGGTGCAGTCCCTGGGCTGGTGGTCCTGGGTTCTATAAGAAAGCAGGCCAGTACACAGCACCCTTCCATGGCCTCTGCATCAGCTCCTAACACCAGGATCTTGCCTGTTTGAGTTCCTGGCCTGACTTCCTTCAATGACGAACAGTGTTATGGATGTGTAAGCCAAATAAACTTTTTCTTCCTAACTTGCTTTTTTTTTTTTTTAATGGTACTATTTGGTTTATGTTTCTTTTTTATTTTTTTTAATTAATTACAGTTTATTCACTTTGTATTCCAGCTGTAGCCCCCTCCCTTGTCCCCTTCTAATCCCACCCTCCTTCCCTTTTCTCCCATGCTCCTCCCCCAGTCCACAGATAGGGGAGTTCCTCCTCCCCTTCCATCTGACCCGAGTCTAACAGGTCTCATCAGGACTGTCTGCGCTATCTTCTTCTGTGGCCTAGTAAGGCTGCCCCACCTCCTCAGGGGGAGTTGAGCAAAGAGCCAGCCACTGAATTCATGTCAGAGACAGTCCTGTTCCCCTTACTAGGGAACCCACTTGGAGGCTGAGCTGCCATGTGTTACATCTGTGCAGGGGTTCTAGGTTATCTCCATGCATGGTCCTTTATTGGAGTATCAATCTCTACAAAGACCCCTGGGCCCAGATTTTTTGGTTCTGTTGCTCTCCTTGTGGAGCTCCTGTCCTAACTTGCTTTTTTGTCATGGTATTTTGCTGTAGCAATAGAAATCCTAATTAAGACAGTGTTTGCTTGTTTGTATGTATGTATGTACATAGGTATATATGTGTATACTTGTATGTATGTGTCTATATCACAAAGAACATGAAAACATCAAGCAGTAACAGTATACTATGTGTCATGACAGACCGGCAGCTCTGTCAGTCTATGGCATTTCTTAAATGTGCTTCCCTCCTGTTTGAATAGCCCATACTACTATATCTCATATCCTCTAATGGTGCCCAAGGGTGGGTGGCAAGCCCAGAGAGGGGACTGATGACACCAAGTGTGCAGCGGATGTGGCAGGTATGAAAGAGGTGCTCTGTTTCTCTCTTTTGCTGACATGAGGTCAACAATCAGTTTCTATAAAGATACCGACTCTGTGAGTGGTTGAAAAGAATTGTTAGGTGTAACTAGAAAATAATGGTTTGTTAAATCAGAAGATTTGGTAAGTTTATGTTCATCAAGGCCAATCTGCCTTCCAACATGTTAAATGGTTATAGTCATTAGAATCCTGAGCTCCAAACCCATATCTCAAAATCACCATGTGTATTCACTGAGAGCCACCACACCTGTCCTATGGGTGTCTGTGGATGTCCCTTTGTTCCCCTACAGGCACAAAAATCCACGGATGCTCAAGTCTCATATATAAAATGGTACCATCCGTCTGGGGAGATGGTTCAGTTGGTAGGAACACTTGCTACATACATTTAAGGTCCTGAGTCTGGATCCCCAGCACCCACATAAAAAGCTGGATGTGGCCACACACACTCCTGAACCCCAATACTGTGGGGGATGAAAACAAAAGGATCCCTTACTGGCTGCCAGCCTAGTTCCAGGTTCAGTGAGAGACCTTGGTCTCAAAGTTATAGGGCAGAAAATGATGGAGCGGGACCCTTGATATTTTAGTCCACCTTCTCGGGCATGCGAATGCCCACAGATGCTCAAACACACACACACACACACACACGCACGCACGCACGCACGCACGCACGAGTGTAGTGTCAGTCTTGGCATAGAGCCTGCACATCCTCTCATGCACTTTAAATTGCACCTACATGGTGCACCGTAGACGGTGCAATATGCTTAGTGTAAGCAAACACCCCATGGGCAGCTGCTCGCTGCACTGCTGAGGCAATGTCTAGAGGAGCCTGCAGACAACCAGCACGGATGCAGTTTTGTTCTGAGTATTTTTGATCTGCAGTAAGAACCACAGATGCAAACCCCAAACACACAAATGGCTCACTCTGACTGATCTCGTTGCAGGTGACAAGCCTGAACTAATCTTATAATTAGATGATGGCAAGGTTTATTTTCTCAAATAAAATTTTACTGTCCCATCGTGTTTCAATTTTTCTGTACAAGAGAATCAGCTTAAGTTTTAAGTATTCATTTCAGAACAATTAAGTTTCACGTCCATCTGAAACACACTACTTGGGCTGACGAGCTGGCTCAGAAGTTAAGAGCACTTGCTGCTCTTGCAGAGGACTCAGGTTCAGTTCCCAGCTCCCAGCACCCACATGACAGATCACAACCCATCAATACCAAGCATGGATATTTCACACACACACATTCAGGCAAATATTCACACACATACACACACACACAAATAAAATGAATAATAATAAACTTTTTAACGTTTAGCTTTGTTAGGGCAGGTTCGGGTATTTTAAAGTACATGTCCGACATTTGAAGACAACCCAGGTATACTGCCACACGCTAGAAGACCAAGCACGAGAGAGAGAGAGAGAGAGAGAGAGAGAGAGAGAGAAGCAGTAGGACCAGGAGTACAATTCCAACCACAGCTAGCTACATCGCAAATACAAAGCTAGCCTGTGCTACAAGAGGCCCTGCTTCAGAGAGGGGTGGAGGCCTCTGAGACGATTTACCACAGGCTCTTGCAGCCACTGATACAAAGAAGTACTCTGTTTACATTTGCTGTGTCCCAGTATCTCACAGGCACCCCTAAAAATGCCAGTATTTTAGCCCTCCTGGTGCCTCCAGGCTCACTTCCTACATCACGGTCTCACTGTACTGTGTCCCATAAGTCAAATGTGTTCATCACTGCATGAAGGCAGCAAGACTGAAAAGCGAGATGTGGGTCAAATGAGCAAACCTTGAGGTTCGAGCTCTGGCGGCTAGTGCCTGCAGGACAGACAGCAGGGCATGTGCTGCATACTGAAGTTGACCGTGAGCGCTCTCTCATGAGCTCACCACAAAACACCAACATGGAACTGTCCTCTGGAGGATTTGCTGATTAGTTTGACTGTGGGACGATCATCACATGAGATACACTGAAGCACCATGTCTCCACCTCAAGTATGTGATCTGTTTGTTGATCATAGCTCAAAAAAGCAGAGCGTGAAAGATCAGAAGAAAGACCTAAATACAGGGATAGAATCCAGGTAAGTCTGGCATGCTAAGAAGACTTAGGCCTTTCAGTCCCATTCTCAACTTGCCAAGTGTCTACACCAGACAGTCCAGGCTGTGCCTGGTCAGCACACAGGCGGACACATAGCCAGAGTCCCCAGGAGAGCAAAGAGAACCCATTACAGCCACCAGATACTATAGCTTGAATCTTAAGCGAGCCCCAAAGATCCGTGTGCTGCAGCCTTGTTCCCAAGGTGGCACCAGTGAGAAGCGACAGGAGCCTTTAGGGGTTGAGGGCCATTGAAAACTCTCTAGGTCATTGCAAGGTCATGCTCTTAAAAAGAACAAGATTCCAGCCACCCGCCACACACACACATTAGATGAGCAGTTTTAACTTGCTACATGCTTCCCACTATGTGTTTCCTCACTGCAGGCCTATCAGCAGCAGAGACAACCAATCGAGGGCCAAAACCTCTATAAACTGGAGAAAAAAACACCTGTTTCCACTTTATATGATTATCTCAAGGTAGTTGGAGCTTTATTACATTTATTTATTTACTTACTTATTTATTCACTCGTGTGTGTGTGTGTGTGTGTGTGTGTGTGTGTGTGTGCGTGTGTCTATGTCACAGCACACAGGTGCAGGTCAGAGGTCAATCCACAGGAATTGCTTCTCTCCTTCCACCATGTGGGTCTCAGGAATCTTCGGCAAGCCTTCAGCTTTGGCAGTAAGTGCCTCTACCCACTGAGCCATCTTGTCACCATTTGTTAAAGGTGAATGAAGCTTCTGAAGACGCTGAGGATGTCCCCCATTCGTCCTGATGATGGCCTCCATGAAGAGGGACCAAGGGGTACCAAGAAGGCTGAGTTTTAGAGGTTGAGAGGAAGCTGTGTCCACATCTTTCCTTCTAGGACTGTTCTACCGAAGACACTCTGAGTGGTAAAATGCCTCCCACAGGGTCTGAACTGAACTATCAGCAAGTATGCAAAGCAGACGTGCAACGTTTCTTATGATATGAGGCCATAAGAAACCACCACAGGCTTCATCTCACTCCCTTCATTCTGGTAAAGCCCTAAGGTGCAGTGCCATATACCTCATATAAACTCCCAATCAACCCCCTCCTTCCCTCAGTAAAAACCTGAAATACAGAAGGAAGTATTCTCCTTATACAATCAAACCATGCAGACCGGGTGTCTCTCCAAGTCTGCTTCCCTTGGAAGAGGCTTTAAGGATGAACCAGCAAAGGTCTCTGTCTGTGGCCTGTAAGTTTGAGGAAGGTAGATGGCCACAGAGAGAGCTGAAACATGTGGACATCTGATGAAACTGGAATGGACTCTGCAGACTGGGGAGGAAGGTTGTTCCAGTGTTGATTTCTTAATGCAGAGAGGTCTGTGCTGGATAGATAGCATCCTTCAGTGGAGAAAGCACACTGAACCTTACACAGGTGATATCACATCCACCTGGCAGCCTAGCTCCCAAACGTCCAGAAACAGACCAATAAGACAAATGATGCCACATTTAATAGAGAAAGCATCCTCAAGTACAAGGCCAGTGCAATGGGGACTATCGTTGGGACACAGGTCCCCAGTTCTGCTCTGCAACTTGTCTGGGTTAGCGGTTATTTCAAAACTTTCAAAAAAAAAAAATCTTGTTTTAATGAACAAGCTCTCTTAGTCCCCAACACGGAATCTGGCTATGGCATTCCAAGACACCTTCAAGTGCCCAGGATATCTACTTTGACATGCAAATGAGTCTTGATCTTGGAAGTCCATTCTTTTGAGGTCTAGTCTCCATTCTTTCTGTTTCCTGTTGATTCTTCTATCCATATGTGCGTCCTCTCAAAGATTTTTTTTTTTTATTTCAGGAAAATGCTTTCTTGCACAATAGTTCTAAGGATTCATTTCTCCTGTGGCTTACATTCCCTTCCCTGCCCCCACAGATCCCCATGTGTCAGTCCCATTTGCCTGTCTTCTGCGTTTTTATTTTGCCATTTCACTTTATTCCATCTTCATTTTCTCTTCACTTTCTCCTCTGCATTCTCTACTTTCATTTCAGTGGAATCCATTTGTTCCTGCTTTCCTTATAATTCAGTCATTTCAAAATTCTTTGGCTTCTGAATTCCTTCTTCCTCATTTCATTTCCCATCTACATGTATTTTTTGACCCTGCTGACGCTTCACTGGTGTTGCGCCTACAAAGCTGCTAGCACATCCTGAAACATTATGTTTTAATCTTCTGGCATGTTTGTGGTGAGAGTACACAATTGTGAGTGTGCATGTGCACATCGACATAGGTGAATCCATTTGGAGACCATAGGTTGACCTCGGATCTCTTCCTCAGCCACTCTCCGCCTTACTGTTCTGAAACAGGATCTGTTACCGAATGCAGAATTTCCCAATTCAGCGAGGCATCTGGCCAGCAACCTCCTGAGATCTTCACATCTCTGCCCCAATGCTGGTGTTATCATTAACACCAAGAGAGCCAGACTTTTCTTACACTGGTGCTGTGGATCTGAACCCAAGTCCTCATACTTTTACAGCAAGTATGCTATCAACCTGCTCGTCTCCCAGCCCCAGCCTTTCCTCCTTGTAAGGTGATTATCTCAGGTGTTCTGTTACTGTTACTGAAAGGGCACCAGCAGTTTCTGAGCTCTGTTCCCTGAGGATCCTCCTCCTCACCTCCCCCATCTGAGCCTACTCTTCCATGCCATCTGTGTTCCTGTCCTGCTCAAGTTAGTATACATTTATAGTCATTTTTTTTTTCTCAGCGGAGGCTTTCTGGACTTAGTGTGTTTCTAAGGTTCTCCAAGGTGGGATATAGATTCTCCTACATCCCTGCTCAGTTGTTCTCAGCTACCTAAAAAAAAATTCAGTTTTTCCATTTGCTCTTGGAAGTGCCCACCATTCTACTTTTGGTATCAAGTAACTCATGGTGGTTATGGACCCATCTATCCAGCCCTGGAAGTGCCAGAAGCACTTCCTCTGCTGAGATGCCGTCACTCAGCTCGTCCTAATACCGTCTCCCCCACTGGCTAAATCACTTTCAATAGGAGTCTAGAAGAGAGTGAAGAATAGTCCATCGTGAAGAACACAGTGCCATAGAATCTTTTCTAAAATGTTCTCAATGGACAGATTAATGAGAGACACAGTGAGCTCCTGACCTGGAAGACTCAGAGCTTCCAAAACCCACACAGATGATGTGATTCCAACCCCAAGTCAGCCTTGGGAACAGACAGCCATTTGTCACTGATCCGGAAGAACGTTCGTGTCACCTTCAAAGCAGAGGAATGGTGTAGACAGACTTGCCTTGCCAGACAGCAAAACTCACCATGAGATCTGCATTGTTGAAATGAACTTTTGGGCTAGGGGTGTGGTTCAGTGGCACACATCCTGCCCAGTCTACACAAGGCCCAGGCTCTAATCCCCAACACCTGAAGGGGAAGGGAGAGAATAGAGAAAGAGGAAAGTGGGCCAGGAGGGAAGGGAATATTTGACCTTAAAATAGACAAGGGAGAAGAACTGAATGGAAGCCAAAATAGTACTTGCTTACATAGGAACTTTGAAGGCAAACAAAGTTAGCTTTCTCAATACTGTATGTAAAAATAAAATAAAATAAAATAAAATAAAATAAAATAAAATAAAAATAAAAATAAAATAAAATAAAATAAAATAAAAACTGGGTGAGTAAAGACATGAATATAAAAATTAAATTCTGGGAGGCTATGAGGGGGGCTCAAGCAGAGACTCCTAGTGGCAGAGGTCATAGAGACTGAAGAGGACACCCTCTAACTAGACCAGTCTCCTAGTAGAGGGAGGGGAACATCAACCCACCCACAAAAACTTAGACCCAAAACTTACCCTGCCTACAAATGTGCAGGGATAAAGACAGAGCAGATGGAGCAGAGACTGAGGGATGCCCAACCATTGCCTGGCCAACCAAAGACCCACCCTATCAGAGTGCCAACCAGACGTTATGAACAATACTCTGCTAAGCTTGCAGACAGAGTTTTCCTCTGAGGGGCTCTACCTAGCATCGCCTCAAAACAGATACGGAGAGTCACAGTCAAATGTTGGGTGATATGTCGAGAGTCTTGTGGAAAAGTGGGAGGAAAGAGAAAAGGACCTGGAGGTTACAGGAACTCCACAAGAAGACCAATAGAGGCAACTAACCAGGGCCCAGAGGGGCTTGCTGAGACTGAGGCATCAACCAAGAACCATGCAGGAACTGGACCTAGACCCCCTACAAAGATGTAGCTTAAGCTTCATATGGGTCCTCTAGTAAGAGAAGTGAGGACTGCATCAAACAAAGACTCACTTGCCAGCTATTTGATCACTTCCCCCTGGCGTGACTGCCTTGCCTGGCCACAGGGGAAGAGGACACATTCAGCCCAGATGCAACTTGATTAGCTGGGGTGGATGGGAAAGGGAGTTCTCCTTTTCTGAAGAAAAGAGGAGGGAGAGAAAAATGGAGGGAGGATGAAACTGGGAACAGAGGAGGGATAGGGCTACAACAAGAATGTAACATGAATAAAATATATATATATAAGTTCTGTGGCTGTGGGCATAGCCCAGGTGGAAAAGCTCTTGCTGTGCAGGCTTGAGGATCTGAGTATACTCAGCACCCATGAAAAGGTCAGGCATGGTGGTGCAAGCTCTTAATCCCAACACTGAGGAGGCAGAGACAGACAGATCTATAGACTAATCAGAGAGCCCCGGTCCCCGTGAGAGACTCAGCCTCAAAAATTAAGGTAGATGTCACCTAAGGGGGAATGATACCCAAGGTTGTCCGCTGGCCTTCATGTGTACATGTGTGTGCGTGCATGGTATGCACAAATAAAATAAAGTAATAAATTCTGGTTAGTAAAGATGTGGCTATAAAAACAGAAGTATTAGAATGGAAATCTTAGGGCTGTTTCAGTGACCTTTGTAATGATAGCTAAGAGTGAAATGTGCAGAAACTATGAAGGTGAAAATGAACATACAGAACTGTAAAAGTTTTAAATATTGCAAAAGACAGCAAGAACTGAGCCCAGTGAGAAGCTATTTGCAACACACAATGAAGTGGCCATGAAAATTCACAATTCACAACAGATGAAAACAGATGCTAATCTTCCTCTGTCAGATTAATAAAAGCACTCAAGGCTGCAAATATGCCATCTCTCAAGAGTAGGGAATACCAGATCCTTCTGCAAGGCTCCTGGGGTGAGAACGATTATAACCTTTTCTCTCAACAAAACTAACAACACCTAACAAAATTTCAGTCGGGGCAGCCTCTGACTACTAACAATTCCACTCTAGGAACTCACTCTCAGAAGCAGGTGCTGACACCTAAGATAAGCAGCCTCAGACATAGAACCTGCATCCCCAGAAATCTCCCAGCAGCAGGCGAACTAAGCAAGCCATGATCACCTGCGGTGTGGACTGTTACAGAGCCACTGAAAGAATGGATTCAAAATTGTCACCAACTATGGGCAAGGGACTATTCGCTACACACCACATTTCAGAGGGAACCACGGAGTAAAATGTGGTGGCAGAATCCCATTTCTTTTTTATATGCTTTAAAAGAATAGCAAGCATTCCACGCGTAAGAACTGTGATATGCTTGTGACTGTGAAGTTTGCAGAGGGTCGTTACGCACCACTGGTAACGTCAGTTACCTATCAGCAGAGCACTGATGGAGAAGAGGGTGCATGTTTGCACATTTTCTGGGTTTTAGTTATGGCAACAATTACATACTGCTTTAGGAATATTTTTAGAATTCCGGCAGCACTGGCTCTTAAAGACAACACAGAGATTTGGCTTCTTTGCCAGCAGCGGCTGTGCAGGTGATTTCAAATGCACTTATTCAGTGTCCTGGGCATTGACAAAATTAGAATGAATGAAGCAGCTCCACTAAAGAGTAACTGGTCAAGACCCCTCCCAGCTCTGTGCTCCTGTACACTGTCAATCACCACTCAAATGTGCCAGAGGTTCATACAGAAGGGAGGTGACCCATCTCCTAATGTGCTAGACAGTACAGCCCGGGACAGGGAACTATTTAAGGCCACTCCTCCAGGATCAAAGTTTCATGTGGCTTTTTGCTCATCACTAACCTCTGGCCACAGCTGCTAACCCTCAGCAGCTTCCAGCTCTGCCAAGCTCCCCTCCTACAGTTTAGATCCAGAATGTCCCCTAAAGGCCCATGTGGTAAAGACTTGGTTCCTCATGGCACTGTCGAAAGGAGGTGGGGCCTAATGGGAGGTCTCAAGTGACCTGGAAGGGAACCGTGGCCCTCAGCCCCTTCCTCCTCCTTCCTCATTATGCTATCTAGTTCAAAATAAGCAGGATATACACTCCTACCACAGTGTGCTGCCTTGCCACAGACCTGAAAGCAATGGGCCAGGTAGCCAGGGCCTGAAACCTCCACATGGTGATTCTGGGTGTACACACACAGACACACACATATACATACACACACAGACACACACATATACACACACACACACACATATATATATATATACACACACACAGACACACACATACACACACACACACATATATATATACACACACACACACATATATATATATACACACACTCACACATACAAACATACACACATAGACACATACATGTACATAGACATATACACATAAACACAGATACAAACTTACATATACACACAATACACTCACACAGACACACATATAAATACACATACCTACACATATGGTCACACAGATGCACATACATACACACAAAAACACACAGACACATGCACATACACCACATGTATGTGCATACCTTGTATACATACAGAAACATACATACATACATACATGCATACAAACAGGCACACAGTCACATGCACTCACACACACACATACAAACACACATACAGAACATATGCACACATGTATCCACATGAACACCCACACATATACACATCACACACATACACACACACACACACACACACACACACACATTGTGTCTTCAAATTTCTCTTGAGCCTTCACCTTTCAGGCATGGTCAGGGTGTGATCGCCTAGCCACGGTGGATTCCTTCATCACCCTCTCCCCTGCCCTCCGCCACACAAGACAGTTAAGTGTCACCTTCAGTTAGGCACTTGGTGTTTCTTAAGTGAGAGCAACTAAATCCAAAGCCACCTCTTGGCTCAGTGACCTTGAGATAGTTACTCTTTTCTTCTCTCTTCTTTTCGAACCACTAAGCACAAGTTGCCAGGACTGCTTGAGGAGCAGGCCCTGGAAAGAGCTGGCTTGACTGTGAGGCATTCCCCTGGCTAACACAAGTGAGATGCCTGAGGAAATTCAAAGGGAGGGAACTGTCCAAAGCCCTGAGGCACGGTCCACTAGGCCACCGGTGAAATGGGCGATGGCCCCTGTAAAAGGGATCCTTGGGTCTGCTACCCAGTAGGTACTCAATAAAGCAGGAACTGTCTTTCTTAGTATTTCTTCTTCCTAAATAGAAGAACTGTTGATGTAACTGTTCTTCACCAGGTCCAAACCATAGACATTCAGGAAGTCCAGAGCAGCAATAAAGCACCCAGTTTCCTTTCAGAAGGTTCATAGAGCAAAGTCCAGCTCTGACCCAGTGTGGGTTTCCAAAGAGCCAGCCATCCTGGTCACCTGTCTTAAAGGCTTTCAAGGTAGTTAGGCAAGCATATCATTACCATGAGGGACTGAACTCAGGAACCTCCACCGCTGGAAGTCTGAATCCCCTATATGCCATACAATTTGCATAGAACCCACACATGTTTTTCTGTGTGCATTTAAAACATCTCTAGGCTACCTAGAATAACTAAAGCAATATGAATACCATGCAAATGGTTGCTATACACTATTGTTTGGTTATTAATTGACCAGGAAAAATCTGTATCTGTACTGATAAGGGTTTTTCTGAATATTTTCAGTCTGTGGTTGATTGAATGGGGGCAGGCTGTATAAGAAAGGCATCTTACCTACACACAACTATATCAACATGCAAACCTTATTCTAACTGGAACTAACCATTCCTTCTGTGGGGCAGAGACAACTCTGTATTGAAAAACCTTAAAAGGCTGGAGAGGTCAGTCACTGGGAGAGCACTTACCTAGTATGTATAGAGATGTTCCATCCCCAGCATAGACAAAAATTAAAAATACTTGTAGCTGCTTAAGTACGAAGACGAAAAAGAAGCCTGTGTGAATACAGATGGAAGGACAGACGGCAGGAGTTAAAACATGGAAGCACTTTATGGTGGGCTCATTGCTCCCCAAAGCCCAGAGAAATGTGAGCACACAGCCTAACACTGGGACATGATTCAGAATTGGGGTATCTAGAACTAATCACCACGTAGAGCTGCTGAAGACAACAGCATTTGAAACACAAACTGCATTACTGTTTTACATATCCAAACTTAACTCCTGAAATAAAATGTAGGGAATGTGTATTTTTTTTTACACAAACACTTTCAACTGTCTCTAATTAATGTTTCATTTTTGAGGCTTATTGTTTCTTTTCTTTTTTTTAAAAAAAAAAAAAAAAAAGCAGTTCTCTTTGCAAACCCTAGGGAATGAAGCTGAGGCTCAGAGAAGGTGGAGGAGGCTCAGGAAACAGCCTAGCTAATTCACCAGTCTGCCACCTGTAGGCTGGTTCCAGCAGGCTGAAACTCAGTACCCACTAGACAGACATGAAAACAATGCATATTAAGTAATGCTAAAAACCGAGCAACAGATGTTTGGAGACTATAAATAGGGGTGGGTTTGGACCACAGCTCCCTGGAGGCGGCCTCCCACCTCCTCTCATTGATCGGAGCGCTGGTTGCTGTGACCACATGACCTGCCATCCTATTCTACTCTCCAAGATGCGCCCCCACCCCCTCTGAAATAAGCTCTGAAAATTAATACCCCCATTAGGATGAACAGCCACACCTGGTATCGATCCTTGCTTGCTTGCAGGGTAGTTTTGCTAGGATCTCATTTTAAACCAGACAAGGAACTTGCAAGAACAAAGACCATTACAAAACTAAATAAATTAAATAAATAAATAAATAAATAAATAAATAAATAAATAAATGCAGGACTGATTTTTTTTTTAATTACAAAAGTTAAGAACAAACAGCGATCATTAATAACAAGGCTTGTTTTGGGTGTGTGTATGCAGAATTTAAATGCAGAATGTTCACTGGAAGCCTGTAATGTGTCTGTGCACCGTCGACCAAATGCAGTTACAGATGTCAAGAGTTCTTCATAAATGCAAGTCTTTATGAATACCCATGCCGCATTTCTCTATTCCCATATGTCTATACTTTATTAATATGGAAAATAAGCAACTTTCACCGAAACGCTACAAAATACCAAAAATTTAAAAAAAAAAAAAAAAAGCATCTCGGACCAATGGCTTCTTCAATAAATGCTTCCTGGAGAAAGATTTGAGAGTCAAGAACCTGAAAAATCAGCCTGGAGTTCAAAAGGCACACTCCTGGCTCCCCGGCACCCAGCCGGTCCAGCAAGGCGGTTCCCGGCTTGAAGGAAGAAACAAGAAGTCCCCGCGCCCAGGAGGTGAGTGGCCAGAGAGGGGACAGCCACTCCAGACTGACCCGCAACCGAACGCTGCGAAGCACCCGCGCGCCACCAGCGAGGACCGCAGCGGAGGGAGCCACGCGCAGCGGGCTCTGCACCGGGCTCGGGCGCCCCCGCGCCGCCTCGGTCACGGTCGTCCGGGTCGGTCACCGGCGAGCAGGGCTCCTGGCAGCTGTCCCAGGCAGGGACTCGCAGCCGACCGCTACCCACCAAGCGGCGAGGGGAGGGCGACGCGGGACTCCTTTCTCCCAAAGAAAAGTAACTCCGGGCGCACCGCGCTGGAGAGGCAGCGCGATGCGACGCAGTCCCTGGAGTTCGCTAGCCCGGACTTGGAAACTGCACGCAGAGCCGAGGCTGCCAGAGCCGGGCGTCCGCTCCCCCACTCGGCGCGGGCTGCGTCCCCGCCACCGCAGCTCCCGGTCCCGGCCCGCGCCGCCACCGCCGCCGCAGACACTCACCGAGAAGCCGGCCCAGAAAGGGCAGGAGTGGCGCACGCGGGCCGAGGTGGTGAGCGCCAGCGCCGCGAAGCTCACGGCCACGATGAGGCATCCGAGCGCCATCTGCGTGGCCCCGAGAGCCAGTACGATGCGGGAACGACCCGGGCACTCGCGCAGGCGGGACAGGCTGCGGGGCAGCGCGTGCGGGCGCGGCGTGCGGGGGCCGCCGGCCGGAGGCATCGCGTCCCGGGAGCTCTCTCCGCGCTGCGCTCCTCACCGAGGCGCCGAGGCAAGTTGCGCCGGCTGCGGGGACCGCCTCCCCGCGGGCAGCAGAGGCTGCGGCGCGCGGCCGACGCTAGGGGCCCGGGCCAGGCGGAGAGCCGGGCGCCCGCAGCCCGCACCGGTGCCCGCGCCCATGC
>NW_026596046.1:3765389-3793592 GCF_907164565.1 Psammomys obesus
CGGCCGCGCTGCGCCCTCTCCCGCTCGCCCGCCCGTCCGCCCGCCCGCTCGCTCGCTCGCTCGCGCGCTCCCCGGGCCGAGCGCGGGCGCGAGCCGCCGTGCCGGGCGCGAGCCGCCGCGGGCTTCGGGAGCGAGCCCAGTCGTTGCGCTCTGGGCTCCGGAGAGATAGAGGAGCCAAAGCGGGGGATCGGGCTGGCAGCGGGGAGCCGGAGAGGTCGCAGGTGTGTCCTCCGCGTAGGCGCCTCCTCCCGGGCGGTGGCGGATCCCGAGAAGAGAGCTGACGGAGTCTGGACACCGGCCAGGGCGGCGGACTCCGAGGGGGAGCCTTTGGCCGAGGCGTGGGAGACCAGTTGGGGAACGTGCGAGGCTGAGGGCTTAGAGCCCTGGGATGTGGATTTCCTGCGTTGAGCCCTGAGGCTCAGCGTCCTCCAGTCCCTCTGCAGGGCAGAGACCAAGATAAGCCTAGAGGCTTTCCTGCAGTTCCAGAATCTCCCTAGCAGTCACCTAGGACACTCCCCTCCCGGGGCACGCAGTTGACTTCTATCTACCTTTCCTTTGCGGGGCTTTTTAGAAAACAACTCCCAAGTTTGAACTTTAAAATAATATACAAAGCAAATGTAAATGACACCGTATTAGCCTATTAAACCGCCGATGTACCTACCCTCTTGCCCCCAGTTTTATTAATGATTGGCTTCCTGGGAATTGCAAGGAAACCTGGAAATTAGGTTGTCGTAATGGCTTTGTTGCCCTGTTGATGGGACTTTAAGCCTATTAGTGTTGAAAGTGGCCTAGAGTATTGGAAGTATGAAGGACTGACCAAAAAGAAAAGCAAAGTTGAAAGGATGAAAGCCAAAAGCCATTCGTCCATGGCCTTTTGGCAGGTCTTAAGGAGTCGCCCGTCCCCATTCGTCTCCCCCACCCTCACTCCCCACGCTGTTGGATTGGAAATACTGAACAGTGTCCTCTGAAAATATCTCAATTGCTGGTGCTTGAAATTTCAACGGTAGAGATATTGATTCCTTTGGGGCTAGACGAGCCTCTATTAAAATGCAAATTCCCCTTGAAGGGGCAATAGCTCAAGCCTTTATCAGCCAACACCTTACCAGGGATGGGATTTATTTTCCAATTTAACTGGATGGCCAAGGGATGAAGAGAGAGAGAGTGGGAATCCCAGGATAAAGTGGATGACCTCCAAATATTGGCCTGTGGCCAACTGCTCCCATCTCTCCCAGTTCTTTATGAAATGAATAAGCTTCTGGCCAGGTGCTTAGAGCGCCCCGGTACAAATTCCAATTTCCTGGAGGTATTTTCTCTCTAGAAGTTCTCTCACGGAGGCATTTTTTTTTTTTTTTTGTCAGTGCTTGAAACAATATCAAAGCGTGATACTCGACTGCCTTCACCTCCCTCACGAATTCACGCCTTCTTCTGAAAACCGGTTCAGACTGGGGGTCTAAGCGGAAGCCATCCATTTAAAGCTCTTAGAGGTAAGTACCTCAGTGAACAAAACCAGCAGAGGCCTTGCCTCTAAGACATCAAAAGAAAAATAATCAACATAACAGATGAGCAAATTACTAGTTTCTCCACATTGAATACTAGTCAAAATTATGTTAAAATCCTACTGTTTGCCAGAGAGAAGATTGGAGACAAGCAAAAGCAGACAAGACCCCCGGGGGACTTTTGGTCTCCCGGGGGACTTTGTCAGTACACAGATAATTGCCTTAAAGTCAGTTGCATCTGGGTTCAGTGGGATAGAAAATACTGCTACACCTGCCACCCCAGCGTCTGGAAAGGAGCTCTCTGACCACACTGTAATCCAGAGACTATGGCTATGGGCTTGTCAAAGGGGGGGGGGGGGGGGGGGGGGGGGGGGGCAACGGGGGGTGAGGGGGCAAGTGGGGTGAGGGGTGGCGATGGGACAAAGGGGTGGTAGTGATTTGGGTTAGGTGAAGGCTTGCAGATGTGGAGATGTTTTGGAAGTGCCGGTGATGGTTTGGACCGGAGGACGTGCTAAGTGTTAGCCTCCAGGAAATTCTCATTTATTAGTTAAATTGCTTGCAAAGTAAAGTGGAAGTTTTTCAATTAATGGGCGGCCTGCCGACAGTTCTGAGGAGCAGGATGCGCGAGTGAAGTGGGTTACCAAATGTCTACCTCTGCTGGGAACTTTGACACGGAGAGAGCCAAAGCGATTGATCCGGAAATTAAGTTACTGTGCTGTTCTAACAATTAGTCCTATTAGTTTAAAAAACATGCTCAGGACAAAATAATTTAGCAACAAACTTGAATAAAGAGCAATTTGTGAGTCAGGTAGCCCTCAGGATCGTAAGAACTCTCCTCTGCGGCACCAACAATACAGAGAAATGAAGACGGGTGAAGAAAAGTAGCACCCAACCAAAGGGTTGGTGCTTTCAAAATTCCCCTTGTGACAGGGATTAAAGCAGAGGGGATGCCATTATCAGGCCACTGAAGTGCTGGACATTTCCCAGGAAGTGAGATGAGCAAGTCTCCTTCAGGTTGGCATTTCAGCCTGAGTGATGCCATTCTGGTGTGGTTGCTTGTGACATCAGGTGAGAGTCCAGTCTATAATTTTGTTGAACATTGTTTCACAGAATTGGTTTTGTTTCCTTGGTTTTTTTTTTTGGGGGGGGGGGGAAGGAGGGAGTCTAGTTTTGTTTTCAGATTTTGGTTTTTTTGAAGGAGGGTTTCTCTGTGTAGCATTGGCTGTCATGGACCAGGCTGGCCTTGGACTCACAGAGATCCACCTGCCTCGGCCTTCCTCAGTGCTGGGATTACAGGCGTACACCACTGCACCAAAATTCACAGAATTTTAGGATTCTGTTGACTATGGTGGCTGCAGTTATCTTGGAATTTGGAGTTATGATTAAGCTTAGCTGATTTCATGGGCATGGAGCCATGAATCAAGAAGAAAGGGAGAAATGAAAATAAGGGGAGAAGATTGTGCTTGTCTGAGTCTACCCTCCTTCTCTGCTCCTAACATCTCACCAACCCCTCATCTCACTAACCCCTTTGATCCTCAGGATTTGTCTCTTACAAACTGCAGTATTACATCAGAGCTTGGGCAACTTCCTGGTCTAACTTAAAACAACTTTTAGCTGGGCATGGTGGTGCATGCCTGTAATCCCAGCACTGGGAGAGACAGAGGCAGGTGGATCCCTGTGAATTCGAGGCCAGCCCGGTCTACAAAGGGAGTCCAGGATAGCCAAGGCTACACAGAAAAACCCTGTCTCAAAAAAACACAAAACAAAACCGACTTCTTTTCCTGCTTAGATCAGATTAGACAAAATGACTAAAACCATTGTTTTGAGCAGAACAAATCAGGTTACTAACCGTCTTGATGAAAGTCAAGTTACTTACCTCTTTTTGACATGAGGAATTGGGTAATGTAGACCAAATGCCATGCCCTGCCATGCAGCTTATTCCATTCTTGCTCCTTTTGGCATGTGCCTTTCTGTAAATGGGTGAGAAATGAATATGTCCCATTGTGTCCCCTCTAAGCAAGAAGAAACTTGTACTCAGAGTCTCTACTCCCAAGTAATGGTGCAAGGGACGCCCTTTTCTGGGAATGGAAAACTAGCAACATCTGCTCAAGGTGACTTAGAACAGGATGTCTTTGGAGTATTTAATGCATCAAAGAATTAGGGAGAAAATAAAGGAACAGCAGGCCAAGATCTGAGAGGGGAAGAAATCATCAAGGTGGGTGAAGTACAGGATTAGAAAGATGAGTTTAAATTTAGAAGTTTCTGGAACTGAGGACTCAGTAATGCAGTTTCCTGCCTTGCTATGGAACCCCAAATGGCTGAACCCTAAGAGTAAAGGTGCCCTGAAAACTCAAACACAACCCACAGCAAAGGCAGTCCTGTACTGCATAACCTGGGAGCTGGCAAGAACAACAGAAAAGTCTCTCCAGAAAGGGTAACATCTTAGTAGGTCTTGAGTTACTTCTGTGAGTACTGTTTCAAACTCCCCCTCTCTTAATGCCTTCAACATTGGATGGGGCATTTGTGAAAAATCTACAGCCAGCATCACACTCAGTGTTGAAAGACTGGAAGTTTTTGTTTTTTGTTTTTGTTTTTTTTTTTTTTTTCAAAACCAGGGGGCTGCAATAAGGAAGTCCGCAGTCACTACTTCAAGTCAACATTGCGCTAACTAGAGCAATTAAACATGAAAAGGAAATAAAGCCATCAAAATTTAAAAAAAAAGAGAGGTACAAAATGATGCCCATTTGCCAGTGACAGAATCCTACATATAAAAAGTCTGACGAGATCTACATGAAAGCTGAGAGGTCTAATAAATTCTATATATATATATATATATATATATATATATATATATATATATATATATGGTACAAGATCCACACACAAAAATTATGTTGTGTTTCTGTACCCTAGCCATGAGCAATCTAAAAGGGAAATTAATGAATCAGTTCTGTTCACAGTAAGATCTAAGTGAATCAAGTGCCTACGACTATATTAAGGGGGTATAAGTCTTATACCTCCAAAGCACTGTCGAAAGAAATTCAATCCTTAAATAAATGAATAGACATACTATATTCCTGGTTAAAAATACAATATTAAGATGTGACTACACAAGTAATTCTACAGAACCAACACATTATTTAAATGTGAGCATCTTTGGCAGAATTAGAAAAACAAGTCTTAAAATTTACATAAAATTACAGGGACCACAAAGACCATGAAAGTCTCAAGAAAAAAAAAATGGACAACTCAACTTCCAGGTTTATAAGCTTGTTACAAAGATGTAATAATCAAAACAATATGGTGGCCAGATGCAGTGGTGCAAGCTGTGATATCAGCACTCTGGGAGGGAAAGGCAGGCAAACCTCTTTGAGTTTGAGGCCAGCCTGGTCTATAAAGTGAGTCCAGGACAGCCAAGGCTACACAGAGAAACCCTGTATCAAATATATATATGGCACTGTCAGAGGGTAAAGAAATAAACCATGGGCCCAATAAGTTTAGAGGCAATGCAGTTTTTGATTGAATTTATGGAAGTTCAGTTTGTAAAATTCGAAGCAGTTTTACTGGGAGAGTTTTATAGAGACAGGTTGAAGAGAGAACAAGCTAGACACAGGTGATGACAGAATGAACCAGGGAATGAGAAGGAGCCAGAAGATTAGAACAGATTACCAGAGTTAATATGAAGCCAAGCAGAGCAATTCAGTCAGAGGCTGATAGAGAAGTCAGTTTAAATCAGTTAGTTTGGAGAGGAGTTTGAGCCAGAACAGCTCAGTTGAACCAACCAGACAGAGTTAAGATAGAGGTAGAAACGGTGAGCTTATTCAGCAGTAAGTCTCAGAGGCTGAAAATATTCTAGATGTAGGTTAGATTGTACAGATGCTAGAAGCTTCCAAGACAAGGCCTAAGTTAACAGATGGAGGCAGTAAGCCTCAAAGGCACCAATTACATCAGCCAAATAAAAGTTACTTTAACAAATGTATACCATGTGCATGTATATGCCCTACACAGACAAACATACACATGATGATAATAATAAACATTTTTACACCACCACCACCCCCAAATTATTGAGAGAAATGCAGACCTTGGAGGCCTGAATCATGAAGTTTCAGAGATGAACCAGAACTTACTGGGCACTAGGCTTCATGATACATGCTGTCACAGAAACTGGCTACAATCTGCCAAGTCTTGAGCACTTGAATGATGTTGAACTAAAAACTAAGCAACTAGTTATCTAGCAGAAGAAAGTTCAAGATAGTAAAGCATTCAGGCCAGTGGTAAGAAAGCAGCTGTAAGTGTTGGAGACTAGAGCCACTGAGGAAAATCCTCCAGAACTACACTAGGATACCAACAGAGGTGTCCACAAGGTAAAGCTCCACTCATCTGAGGCTCTGCCTAGTGAAGATCCAAATTCATTTGAAAGAAGAGAGCTTAGACTAAAGAATTCCCTGCTTCTCAAAGATAACTGTCTGGGGACACATTTCTCCTGGATTAGCTGTGGTCTAAAGCAGCTACGGGTCTTGAATCTCAAGCTGGCAACAAAACTTGGCAGCATAAATCCATGTGAAATTGCCTTAGCAAGATTACGGGGATGATGGTGTCCTGTTATACTGATTCAGTGATCATCTGGGGACAGGGTTGAACTCCCTACAAGATCCTGAGGGACTGCTGCATAAAACTATGGAGGTTAAGTCGAAGTTGTGATTGGGACCCCAGGATTTCGGAGATGCCAGCACTAAAGAACACCCACTGAGGAAAGCTGTAGTCTTGGAGTAAAGCCAGCCCATGAGAGAGGCTATGGTACTGCCCATAACACAGCTGGAGAAGTGGGGCTTCCTCAGTCCTTCGGAACCCAGAAGTCCAGATATGGAGTTACAGGGTTTGTTTGTTTGTTTGTGTTTGTTTGTTTGTTTGTTTGTTTGTTTTCTGTACTGGATTTTGGTCTTCATTTGCTCCAGTCATTCCTCTACAATGCCCAAGGTTTTCCATTCAGAATAAGAATGTTTATTTGTGCCGTTGCGTATTGAAGAGATGTTATTTAATTTTTTATTTTATAGCAGTTCACAGTTAAGCAATCACCTTAACTCTCAAAGGAGATGTGGACTTTAGGCTTTTAAACTGTTGGAATTGCTAAAGACTATGAGCACTTTTAAAGCTGGATTGTGATTTGCAGTATGTGATAAGCATGGGATTTTGAACACAAGGGGATGTAAGGCTCTGTTTTAAAATGGCATCTTTGGGTGTCAAATTGGCAAGGAGTGGAGCCGTGGTGGTTAATATTGACCTTCACCTTGATGAGCTCTAGAATCACTGAGGAGACCAGCCTCTGAGCATCCTGTGGGAGATTATCTTGATTAGGTTAAATGAGTTGGGAAGACCCGCCCACTGTGGGCAACACTATTCCCTTTGCTGATTATATAAGCAGGAGAAAGTGGTTTCAGCACAAGCATCTGTTGTTTTCTGTTTCCTGATAGTGGCTGTAATCTGACCCAAAACTTTAAGCTCCAGCTGCTGTGACTTCCCTACCATGGTGGACTACAACCTAAAGCTGCGAGTTAAAATAATCCTTCTTTACTTAAGTTGCCTTTGTCAGGACATTTAATTATAGCAACAGAAAAAGACACTAAAACAACCCCTAAACAAGTTTGTGGAGCTTGGTACTTCTATTTTTTTTTCTTTCATTTTTTTGGAGATGAGGTTTGCTTCATTACGTAATTAATCCCTGCCATTGTCAACTGGGTGCCATTTAATAGGTATATCAGAGGGACTCAGAGCAACAAGACCACTATATTTTGCAATGGAATCTCCAAAACAGTAGGCCAAGGTTAACCCATTTTTTTAATAAGCTAATTATATCAGGTATTTCATTATAGTAACAGTTGACTGGTAAATTATGACAACAGAAATATGAGCAATGAAGAAAACTAGGTAAATCATATTCAAGGAATTAAAATCTTTTTATGACTCAAAGAACATTATTAAGATAGTTAAGGCCAGAAAATAAGATGTACTGACAAGGATATGAAAAAATAAGACCAGTTGCACATTGCTATAATGTAATAGAGCCATTGTAGAAAATGACTATAAGGATTCCCCAACAAAGCTAAAAATAATTATTCTATGATTTAGAAAGGAATTTCTAAACACCTCTGGGTACATACTCAAAAAAAAAAAAATTGAAAGCAGAGACTCAAAGAGATATTTGTACATTCAGGCCCATAGCCTGAGTTTGAATATCCAAAACCCCTGTAAAAGCCAAAACTGTAATTTCAGCACACACCTACAAAAAGATGGGAGGCCGAGATGTGTGTGAACAATAGCAGTGACTAACAAAAGAGATCCCATCCCAAACAAGGTTGAAGGTAAGAATTGTCACCCAAGGTTGCCCTCTAATTTTCACATGCATGCCATGACGCGCACACACACACACACACACACATACACACAAACACACACACACTAAATAAGTCAATAAAATGTGATATACACAGACAAAAGAATAACATTCATCATTAAAAGGTAGGAAATTCTGATGCACCCTGACGGCATCATGGGCAAGCCTTCAGGACATTATGCTAAGTGAAACAAGCCAGCCATAAAAGTACAATCATCCTGTTGATGAGAAGAACACAGAGTCGTCAGACTCAGAAAAGGAACACAGAATAGCTGCTGCTGCTCACCGGGGGGGGGGGGGGGGGGGCGGGGGGGGGGGGGGGGGGGGGGGAGCACGATGGAAAGCTGGTATTGAATGGGTGCAGGATTTTTCCTGGGGGAAATTAAAAACGTACACTCTTTATGATGGTCATGCGATGCTGAACTATATTGTATGCCACAGGGTTGTTCCCTTATAAATGATTAAAATGGTAAGCTTGTGTTAAATGTATTTTACCACAGTATGAAAAAGGCACACTGAAATACCATTTCATACACACTAGAATGACTATAATTTAGAAAAAAAAACAGGAAATAATTGTTGGGTAGGATGTGGAAAAATTGAAGCACATTACTTTAGGGACTTTGAATAGTGCGGATGAGAAACAGTGTGGTGACTGGACCACCAGCCCCTCCGCTTGTCACCACCAACTCTGGAGCATGTTGGCTCAGACAGCCACTGTGGGGTAGTTGGAAGTGTGAGAGCTCAGAGCACTGATGGAGAAAAGAGTCTGTATGAAAGTGGCTTGTTTCTGTTCTTGCCTTTAAAAATATCTATCCTTTTGCCACGGTAACAATGGAAAGACAACTAACTAAGTCAATGATAACCAAGCTACAATATGTAGAACCACAGAGGTTAGATACAGAGTAATTGGATAAGAGAGACAAATCTTGTTAGGAAAGGGAAATGGATTAGGTAATTCTAGATGGATGAGGGGACTGGAATGAGAGGATAAAGTGGGGAGGCAGGGAAAAGAGAATGAGAGTGAATACAGGAAGAGACAGCTAAAATTATCTAATACAATGGAGGCTTCAGAAAATATATATGAAGGCAATCTAAATAAAATTGCCAGATAATGGGGGAGATAGAGCCACCTCTTGTCACCAAATGAAGCTTCTGATACCAGGATTAGATTATATCTAATTGAGCTTTTGTCCAAAGGAGTCCCACAGGAATCCCCAAACAACCCAGTCTTCTTGTCAAACTGTAGGTTGCTCTCCACATGCTGGTGGCATGGCCCCAAAGTTGAAGACAGCTATGCAACTCACTGAACATGGAAGTTGAGCGGGTACCTTCACAGAGCCTTCACCCCTACATTCTAGAGTCTTTGGTACAGGAATGTACACTGTGTAGGCTACAAAAGGAGAAACACAAACACCAACTTAGCCACAAACCCTTTGATCTACAGTGCAGTCCTGCCTGCGAGATATGCTAGGGCAATGGTGGCATGTTCCTTGAAGGAGTAACCAACCACCATCTGATTGGACTGAAGGCCTACTCTTTGAAGTGCAACCCATACCTGATGCTATTTGTGTAACCAAGAACCTGATATTAGATAGCTCATGGACCTAGGGGCAAGCCAACTACTACTGCTCTAAAAAGAAATATAGCAATAAAATGACTCCTAATGACCTTCTGCTACACTCATAGATCAGGGTGTTGCTCATCCATCATCAGAAAAGCTTCCTCCCATAGCATATGAGAACAAATATAGAGACCCAAAGCCAGACATGTAGGGAGTGAGAGACCATTGACTACTGAACCCTAAAATGAATGTCTTCATCAAACAAATTCCCTCAGGGCTGAGGGAACGCTGTCAAAAGGAGTCAGAAAAGAGTGTAAGAGCCAGGGGGCATGGAGGACTTCAAGAAAACAAGGCCCTCTAAATCAACATGAACAAAGTTTATGAACTCGTCCACACCGAGGCAGCATGCTGAGTACCTGCACGGGTCTGCATCAGGTCCTCTGCATAGGTACATTATGCTGGTTTAGTGGTTTTATGGGATTCCCGGGTGTGTAAGTGAGTAGTTCTCTGATTCTTGTGTGTTCTCTTGGGCTCTGTTCCTTCTGTTTGTTTTGTCCAATGCCGTGTTAGTTTTCGTTTGATCTTATTGTACTTTATTTCATTATCATCCCTTAGAAGCCTGTTTGTATTCCTAATGAGAGACAGACAGGAAGTGAATCCATATGGGAGGGGAGGTTGGGAGCCTTGAAGGAGGATAATCAAGATATATTATGGGGGGGGGAGCTTATTTTAAATAAAAAAACAACTGAAAGACGACCAAGTACACAGAAAGACCACTCACCCTGATGAACCCTGAGATATTATTACTTCACAGGCTCTGGGATAAGACTTTAATTCACCATGAGCAGGAAAGGATTTTGCGAACATTGAGCTGAATGCTGAGCAGCATTATTCTGCTAATATTAAGCCCAGTCCAGTCATGCGTGCCATCCTAATGTACCTGGCACAGCCCTTTGCAGTTCGTGGTAGTCACTCCTATTTATTAAATTAACCCTGTACCCTAAGCTCTGTGTTGAAATGGAAATTCTTATCACTTGCAAGCTGCTATTGACTAGAGTTTTCTAAAATTCCCCTGAGAAATAACTGGCACTAGATTATCCAGAGAGGGTAATGAGGCTAAGAAGGAAGTTCCAGTTAAGTTAATTCAACTCACATTATTAAATCAGGTTATTAGAAATCTATGTATTCTAATGATTTCATTAGAATAAGAAGCTATTCATATTCATACATGCTGACTGACAAAATTATACATGAAGGAAATGTTTTGCCTTTAGGAAAACTATCAAAATTATGAACCAAGCCACATGAGACTTGGTGATTCTCATCCATCAACTGAACAAAAAATAATGAAGTGAAATTTATCATTTGGATTTGAAGCATGAGAGTCACCTTCAACCAGAACTCTTTCACTAACAAGTTTTAAAATAAGGAACCGAAGGAAAACACTTAGCTTGTGGCTAAATGGGAAGTTTCCACAAAATAGTCTTCTGCTCCAAAACATCCTGGCCTTTGCCTTTTTATGTTTCCAGAAATCAGTGGATCAATCTTGCTGAGAATGCCTTTCTTTGACCCCTAGATGACCTTCATCCAAGCACTGGGGCCTTTCTTGTTTGTGAAAGGTAGGGTGGCAAAATGGGCCAGGCAAAAGCTGGGGCCACCCTGCTTCATTGCCTTGACGTGATCCCACATCCTGTTGAAAGCATTGCTAGTACCCACCTCTTGGGTCCCTCTGAGAATTAAATGATGTGATAATGTAGAGTCCTTAAAATAGCACCTGGCTTATGGCACACTCTTAGAGCCAATCATCTTTCTATTATGTTTCTATCAGTACTCATCCCTAAATTTACATCTCTAAGGTCCCACTTCTTGCCTAGAAAATGTTAAGTGGGAAGAGACCAAAGGGAAACTGAATCTGCTACAAGAAGTAGCAAAAAGAAACGCTTCAGCAGCTTAAGTCACGTAGCCCCCCCTCACACACTGATGCGGGTAACTATGACACCACACTCTCACCAGTGGACAGGCTATGCGGACAAAAACTAAACAAGAGAAATGAGGGAGCTAAATGATACCCTAAACCAAACAGACCTAACAGGTATTTACAGAATATTTTACCCAAACACAAAAAAGAATACACTGTCTTTTCCGAAGCCTGTGGAAGTTTCTCCAGAATTGACCACACACTCAGACACAAAACTAGCCTCAGCAGATACAAGAAGATTGAAATAGCTCCATGCATCCTGTCAGACCACCACAGACTAAAGCCAGATATAAACAACGACAGAAACACCAGAAAGCTTACACACTCATGAAAACTGAACAACTCTCTACTCACTGAAAAATGGGTCAAGAGAGAAATTAGGGGAAAAAATTTAAGCCTTTTAGAATTGAATGAAAATGAAGATACGACATACCCAAAACTTATTGGACATAATGAAGGAGGTTCTAAGATCAAGTCATAGCACTAAGTGCTTACACAAAGAAATTGGAGAGATATCATACTTGTAATTTAATAGCACACCTGAAAGATCTAGAACACTCAGTCCTAAAAGGGATGCCTCCATCAAATCCCTCCCCTCCATGAATGGACTCTGGCAAACATAGTTCTGGTAGGCCTTGCCCTTTGCCCCCATTTGCTCTGCCTTGCTAAAAAACATTAGATTATATTCCTAAAGCTAGCCACCAAGGTCTATTCCCTTATTTGACTAATTCCTCCTCCTGAAGCTGACTGCTAAGGTCCAGCTATCAAAATATTGAAGTCCAACAATTAAAAGCCCATTTGACTCACCTAACTAACATGCCGAATTAAAATTAAACATCTCATCCTAACATGGGGTTTCCCATTTTTACCGTTACAAACTGCCATTTTGCTATGTGCCACGACTGTCTCCTCTATCCAGACTCAGTCCTTTGTCCCATTCCCCTCCAGGACAAGAACCCCTTCTCTATTTCCTTTGTTCCCTTCCCCTTTTCCCTAATTCTATATCTACTATCTTTGTCTCTTATTCCCTGTCCTCTCTCTGTCTGGGGCAAATAAAATCTCCTCTGTGCTGAGAACTTTGTCTTGGGGATCCCGACCGATACAGTTATATTTTCTTACACTCAGGGCTCAGGGAACTCTGTGGAAGAAGAGAGAAGGAAGAGCCAGAGGGTATGGAGGACACCAAAACTCCAAGGTCATCAAGATACAACAGGGTTGGAGTAAACATGAACTCACAGAGAGTGGGCAGCATGCACAGGGCCTGCATAGCTCTACAGAAGATGGGGTCCTAGGGCTGAAAGGAGAAATGAACATATGACCCTACCCCTAACCCAGAAGCCATCTCTGACTGATAGCCACTTGCAAATCAAAAATTACTTTTCTCCAAGGGAGTCTCACTGGGGAAAGGAACAACTCTTTAGGGCAGACCCCATGCCCAGCACAAAATGAACTCCATGGCATCATAATGATGTCAGGATGCTTTTTGTTTGTTTGTTTATTTGTTTTCTACATTACAGGTTCTTTGCATATATACTATGGCTTCTGGTTTGGTTTTGTTTTATGGGATCCCTGAGTGTGCAAAGGCGTGTATGTGTGTATGTACATACCTATGTATGTATGTATGTGTTAACTATGTGCATCTATAGGTGGATTTTGTGCTTTTTCTTTGGCCCCTTTTCTTGTTTGTTTGTTTTGTTATATTCTAATTTGTTTGCTTTTTATTTATAATGTTTTATTTCATTTTTGCTCCTTATATTTCTGCTTGCTTTCTAAGGAGAGACAGAAAGGGTGTGGATCTGGATTAGAGGGGAGGTGGGACAGAACTGGGGGGAGTAGGGAGAGGGGAATTGTAACCAGAATATACTGTATTAAAAAATCTATTTTCAAAAAGAAAATACTGCTCACTCAGGAGTTTCTCAGACAAAACTAGAAGAAATAGCCAAACCAACACATGCACAAACTACAACACAACAAACACAATAAACATGGAAAAGCAACACAATCCCTCAAAAGTATCACTACTCAACTACTGAACTCAAAGATACTGAAGTAAGTAAAATGTTGCATGAATATTTCAAAAGTTATTACTAAAAATTATCAATTGATCTCAAGTAGGATACAAACTAACAAATCAATTAAATGCAGAAACTGTAGAAGAAAGCAACATAGAGAAAAAGGTCAGCCTCATGGATAAAATAATCAACAGCACAGACGAAAAGGGCAACAGCATGAAGAAAGAGATCAGAAAGGAAACCAATATTTTGGAAAAAAAATAGAAATTTTGGGAAGAGAACTCAATGAACCAAAAAGAAAACCAAAAAAATATCAGTAATGGAATTGAACAAGCAGAAGAAAAAATATCAGGGGTGGAAGACAATACTGATGAAAATTTACATTTCAAACATCAGTGGAGAAAAAGAGTTGGACAAGCATGACCACGATGTCCAAGAACTCTGGAATATCAGGAGGCCAAATAGAAGAATCCAAAGCTTCAATAAAATTTAAAGGCATAGAATATGTATTTAGTTAAACTGTAGCAGAAAATTCCCCCAATCTAAGAAAAGAAATAAACATTTAAGAAGACACATGGAAGGCAGCCCTGAACTGTAGCCGTGGACCTTGCCAAACTGCAGCCTGCACCTTTGGAACAGCTGGGTGCCAGGAGATGTGCTGAAATCCTCAGTAGAGGAGAAGACTGAGGGAAACAAGGAAGACGTGCAGGGGTCGGCAGGACAACAAGAAATAATTTTTGGTTGAATAGAAATCAGTATTGCAAAAGCAGAAAGAGGGGTCTGGAAGAAACGCTGTGGACAAGGAAGTAACATACAGTGCTTACCTCATTAAGACGTGGTCTGTTGACCAGGCTGACAGTCAGTAGGTTCTCACAGAGTCACTGTGGTAGTGGTACGGTGAGTCCCAGCTGTTGAGAAACAACATTGTAGTGTGAGGCCCACAAAGCATTGTGCTGCCACCTCCAGAGAAGTGGGTAGAGTCTGTGTGGCATGGTAGAATCTCCGCTGACATGGATAGAGACTTGTGGAGAGATGAGGATGGATAAGATTAGAAAACTTTCTCTCGGGGGCCTTTTCATATCTTGTCCTTTGTCTCTACAAAATCTTCTGTTTTTTTTTTTTTTTTGTTGTTGTTTTGTTTTTTTTAATGCAGGACAGTAACTGTAGGGAGACTGAATGAGACTGCATTTCAGCGGAAGGCTGACTCCAGGTTAAAAGTGTTTAGTGTACATGGCTGAGCAAATGTCCTTGTCGTATGGTGGCGCATCTTTTGGGTGTATGCCCAGGAGTGGTATAGCTGGGTCCTGAGGTATGGCTATTTCCAGTTTTCTGAGAAAGTGCCAGATTGATTTCCAAAGTGGTTGTACAAGTTTGCACTCCCATCGGCAATGGAGGAGGGTTTTCCTTTCACCGCATCCTGACCAGCACGTGTTGTCACTTAAGTTTTTGCGCTTAGCCATTCTGATCTGTGTAAGACGGAATCTCAGAGTCATTTGGATCTGCGCTTCCCTGATGACTAAGGATGTTGAGCATTTTTTAAGTGCTTCTCAGCCATTCAAGATTCCTCTGTTGAGAGTTCTGTTAAGCTCTCTACCCCATTTTTTTAATTGGATTATTTGGTTTGCTGGTGCTTAATTTGAGTTCTTTATATATTCTGGATATTAGCTCTTTGTCAGATGTAGGGTTGGTGAAGATCTTTTCCTAGTCTGTAGACTGCCATTTCCTTCTATTGATAGTGTCCTTTGCTTTACAGAAGTGTTTCAGTTTCAAGAGGTCCCATTTATCAACCTTGTTAATAGCAGTTTTGTGTGTAATAGCCAGAAACTGGAAACAACCTAGATGTCCCTCAATGGAGGAATGGATACAGAAATTGTGGTACATTTACACAATGGAATACTACTCAGCCATTAAAAACAAGGAAATCATGAAGTTTGCAGGCAAATGGATGGAAGAAGAAAAGATCATCCTGAGTGAAATAACACAGACCCAGAAAGACACACATGGTATGCACTCACGTATAAGCAGATTTTAGTCATAGAGTAGAGGATAGGCATACTATGATGCACAGACCCCAAGAAGATAAGCCCAATGGGCATCTTAGGCTTCATGTGGGCCCACTGGTTAGGGGAGTGGGGGTTATCTCTGGCATGGACTATGTTGTCTGATTTTTTCGATCACTTTCCCCTGACTGGACTTCCCTACCAGACCATAAGCGAGGAAGATGAACTCAGTCCTCATGTGAATAGATGAGCTGGGGTGTCTGGCTATAGGGGCTCCGCTATTAGGGGAGAGGGGATGTGGGAGGGAGGGTGGAACTGGGAGGAGAAGAGGAAGGGCCTGTGACTGAGATGTAAATTGAATTGATAAAAAAATGAAAAGAAAAAGCACTTATGCCACTGTAGTACTAAGTTACAATCTATCATCTCACATCTCCTTTGAGTAAGCGCTAGAGTAGCAGATGCACTCTATAGTGTGTATAAAAGTGGGTGGGAATTATGGGAGAGTTTTTAGTGCATGGAGCGCCATAAGAAAAAGAAATGAGCTATGAGCTGGAGGGTGCCAGGCATCGCCTGGACATGTACGGATCTTCTATTGATGATCTTTTGGAAGACAAAGAACTCTATGCTGATCAGCTAACGGAGTATCTGTTTTTGCAGAAGCACTTCGGGCTGACTGCAAGAAGCTTGAGCTTATGCAGTGTGACTTGGAAACAGCTACTCAGGACTTGGCTTCCAACCACTGGGGATGTGATAACGTTCTCCTTGAAAGGAAGGACTACCAATCTCTTTGGTTGAGAAACTCCAGAGGGAGAAGAGAAGCCAGAATAAAGGTGCAAGAGGAACTGATAAGTGAAGGGGAAAAGCAACTGAATTCTACAAGTCTGGAAAGCAGAGAAATTGTGGGAAATGAAAGGGTTGGTACCAAATGCTTCAAAGAACAAAAGAGCTGGGACGTTCAGAGGAAGGCTTCCTCAGCCATACCATCCCGTGGACCAGCACATGCAAAAAGGGAATCCAAGTTTGAACCAATGCTAAGGGATGCTCTAGCAAAATGTAATCATGTGAAGTGACTTCATCTTCAGAGCACTCCAGAACAGAAGCACAACTAAAAAGAAATTCAGTTGCTACCTAATATACATAAAACATTCAGTAAATTGAGCAAATCAACTTTCTTTAACCTAAGTATGGTTGTGTCCATATAACACAAAAGAATATTTTGAATGAGGACTAAATATTACAAGTTGAGTTTTGGGGAAACAGGTGCTGATTCCGGAATGTTAATGAGATATACCAACGGATTGTCACACTTCTGAACCAGTGACTGAATATCAGGAGCGTTAGTCAACTTCCATGTGATCCTCTCAATGCCAGCTGTCCCAGACCTTTTCATGGAGGGACTCTTCTCAAGATGAAATTTCTATCTGTACTCAGCAGCCCACTTCCTCTGAGGGGCTTATTTCATTAAGCCTTAGAGCAGAGCCGTTTGGTTTGAGAAAACTCAGCAGAAACTTATTGTGTTCATAGATCCCTGCTCGGTCTGCCTACACTAGAACACGCCTTCAGTGTGTGTCTCACCCAAATTTTGACATGAGTCAAGAAATTTTATACTGCCAACAATGAAGTCTCAGCTTCTCAGATGTAGAGTGGGATTTATATATTATTGTGATCCAGAAATTGCTATATAGCCAAGTATTTATTCTCAAACAATTGTTTACCTCAGCAACAAAGCTCAATTTTTTTTTTGGCTTGTCTCTCTCTCTGCGCACACGGCCTCTCAGGGTAGGAGATGCAGCATTTCTATGTGTAACGCACTCATAGTAAATGTGGTGATACCCTCATCCCTATTGCATTTTTTCTATTGCCAAGCTATGATTTTTGTCAAGATAAATTATGCTGTTGTTCTGCCTGCACAGTTGTGAGCTGCCATGTGAGTGTTAGGAATTGAACCCGGGTCCTCTGGAAGAGAAGCTCTTAACCTCTGAGTCATCTCTCCAGTCGGCGTTATTGTTAATGTGTGTTGTATGGTTCGTGTTCAGAAGTCAAGCACTCTCACTCCGCTAGCTAGCAGAACCCTAACTGTGCACTCACTGTTTCTATTCTTTGAAAACTATAATCAGGAGTGTTTAACATTTGACTTTTTTGCATGCTAAAAATGGTACTGGATTTTGCACTGTTTGCCAAACTTATAAAATAAATAAAAGAAATGTCATGTTGATTTTTTAAAAAAAAATTTTTAAAGGCTTGTAGAATTGCAAAGCGACATAATCACAGGTGACTCTCCAAATGACATATCATAGTCACAATGTCAAAAATACAGATTTAAAAGTGTTAAAAGGTATAAGGGGAAGAGGCCAACATATCACAAACACATCAGAATAGCAACCAGAGAACCCAAAGCCAGGAGGAACAGATTGATAGATTTTCAAATCCTAAAAGTAACCAACTGCTAACAAAGATTTCTTTATTCACAAAGGCCCAGAAAGACCATCTTTTTAAATTAATGTAGAAAAAGTATTTTTTCAATACAGGCACTAACTAAGATAGGTCATAACCACAAAACCAGCATTACGGAAAATAATTAAGGAATGCTATACACAAATAAGAACGTCTTAAGAAAGACTAGGAAAGAATAAATTCATGAGAAGAGTAGCTGAACACAGAAGAAACTGGATGGAATCTATTTTTCACAACACAGAAAACCAGCAAAACCCTGATACTAATAGGGAGAAAGAAAGAAGAAAAGCAATAATCCAGCCAGCTAGGTCTTCAGGCTTTCCCTTGGTCCTGATGCAGCTTGCTTGATTGAGCCCCTCCTACCAGCTCACCTCCACCCCCTTGGGAACTCAGCCTTTTTGTGCAAACAAAGAAGTTCCTCCTCACTGCCCCTTTCACCCTTTCCCTTTGCCCCATCTCCATTTCATTTTCACTGTCCACCTACCCTCAGAACACACTCTACCAAAGACCACTACATTACACTGGGACTCTGGAATACCATAGCCACTCTGTGTGGCTAGACTCAAACTGAGCAATAGAAACCAAAGAACAACAACAACAACAAAAACCTCATACACTAAGATACAATCAGATAGCTATATCAAGAAACAACTCAAACATCATCACTCCAGGTGCCTTGATCCCGGGACAAAAACCACAAACATGAACAACCAAGGCAGAAGCCAGAAACCCTAATGTATTAGGCCCAGAGAACAAAGCACAAGACAAGGATTTGAAAATAGCAGTTATATAAGGATGGCCTAAGGGAAGCCGCCCTTGAATCTCACTCAGATGGGAAAATAGAATAGACAGTAGAAAAGGAAGTAGAGAGGTGTGGGGAGGGAAACAAGAGGGGGGATCATGTCTGAGGAAAGTGGGGAGGAGAGGTCTGAAAGCCTGGAAAGGAAAGGGAAATTGAAGGTGAGGACATCACTGAGATAAGCTGGAGATCTGTGACAGGGTAGGCTACAGGGAGGGGGTGGGGATGTCTACAAGATGATTGAGAGAGTGACCAACCAATGCCTGGCCCAACCTGATATACATCCCATGGGAGAGAGCCAACCGCTGACACCATTAAGGATACCCTGCTATGTTTACAGACAGGAGGCTCGCCCCCCCTCATCTCCTCGCCCCTCTCACCCCCTTACCCCCTTTGCCCCCAGCAGCTAAACAAATCAGATGCTGAGACTCATAGCCATGTATCAGGTAGAGCTCAGGGAGTCCTGGAAGACTGGGAGGGAAGGTTAGAAGGACCTGGAGGGGACAAGAACACTGCAAGAAGACCAACAGAGTCAACTAAATTAAACCCATGGCAGCTTACACAGACAGAAGCACCAATCAGAGAGCTTGCGTGGACTTGACCTAGGCCTCCAACCCATATGTAACCAATGGACATTTTGATCTTCATGTGGGTTCCCTAGTAAGGTGCTGTCTATGATATGGACACTATTGCCTACTTTTGATCACTTTGCCCTAGCTGGGTTGCCTTGTCTAGCCTTAGTGGATGACAAAGAGCTCAGCCCTAATGTGACTTGATGTGCTGGGGTGGATTGGGGGAAGAGGCTCAGCCAAGGGAGAGTCCCATTTTCTGAAGACAATTAGAGAAGGGATGGGATGAAGAGGATAGGAGGGAAGAACCAGGAGGAGAGGAGGGAGAGGGCTATGATTGTGATGTAAAGTAAATATATACATTAAAAACAAATTTTAAAAAATATATTAAAAACTAACAACAAAGAAAACAACAATTAAAAATATATTCAAAGACCTTAAAGAGATATGAAGAAATGCCTTAATGAAAACATGCACAAAGGTTGAATAAAATAATGTACAAAATTCAAGATGTAGAGGTATAATTTAACAAAGAAATAAAATCACTAAAGAAAACTCAAACTAAAATAAAAAACTCAGGATGTTAAACTAAAACCTCAGAAATAAACCTTATCATCAGATTAAAAGATATGAAACAGAGACTTTGGGGTATTGAAGACATGTTAGAAAAAATAGATAGTTCAGTCAAAGAAAATTTTAAGTCTAAAAACATCCAGGCACAAAACACCCAAGAAATATGGGACATTATGAAAACATCAAACCTATGAATAATATGTATAGAAGGGGAAGAAGAAACACAAGTCACAGGCATAAAAAGTAATCTTTTTATCTTTTACAAAATCAAAGAAATAAATTTTCTCAATCTAAATAAAGGCGCCTGTCAAGGCATAAGAGGCACATGGAATATGACAGGACCATAAAGGAAATTTCCCACAACACATAGTGATCAAGCCATAAAATGTCCCAAACAAAGATACGATATTAAAATCTGCAAGAAAAAAATACCAAGTCACATAAAAGGGTGGGCCATTAGAATAACACTTGAGTTTTCAATGAAGACTGTTAAAGTCAGAGGGCCTGGGTGGATATTTCTCATGCTCTGAGAGACAACAGGTGCCAGTCAGACTATATACCCAGCAAAACTATCAATCACAATCAAGGGAGAAAGAAAAACATTTCAGGATAAAAATAAACTTAAGCAATTTATGACCACCAATTCAGGTGGCCTTAAAAAGGCATTAGAAAGAAAACTTCAGTGTGAAAGGAAGTTTACTATATCAAAGATGACAAAAGTAACAAGCAATTTTGGAACAGTCAAAAAGAAGGGAGGTAAACCACAACAACAAAATAATGGGAATTAATAAATACTTCTCATTCATAACTCTCAATATTAATGATATCAATTCACCAATAAAAAGACATAGATTAACAGATTATATTAGAAAACAGGATTTATCTTTCTCCTGTATCCAAGAATGGCACTTATCACCTTATTATAGAAACATGGAAAAAGGATATTCTAAGTGAATGGAACCAGGAAGTGAGCATATGTATCATATCTGAAAAACAGATTTAAAATAAAAACTAATCAAAAGAGATGGGAAGAACACTATATATTTATTAAAGGGAAAATACAAGAGGATTGTTCAACTCTTGATGTTTATTCATTAATCATAAGAGTACCAAGTCCATGAAAATAAACAAACAAACAAAAACCAATACTACAGCTAAAATCACATACTGGCCTTCACACACTGATAATGGGTAACTTCAATACCCCATTCTAGCCAATAGATATGTTATCCTCCAGTGCACTGGTTTCAAAAAGAATGTCCCCCCATAGGCTCATATATTTGAAAGTTACCAGAGAATAGCCTTATTTGAAATGATTAGAAGGTTTAGGAGGTGTGGCCTCATTGGAGGAGGTGTGTCGCTGTGAGTGTGCTTTGAGGTTTCAAAATCTCATACCAAACTCAGAGTCACTCTCTCTGCCTACAGATAAGGATGTAGCCCTCAATTATTGCTCTAGACCACAGGTTTGCCACCATGCTTCCCACCATGATAATAAAAGACTCAACTTCTGAAACTGTAGCAAGTCCCAAATTAAATCCTTTCTCTTATAATAGTTGTCTTACTCATGGCATCCCTTCATAGCAATAGAACAGTGACTAAGGCATCCGGACAAAATCTAAGAGAGAAATGCTGAGTTGAATAACACTATAAATAAAATAGACCTAACAGACATCTATAGAACATCCCACCCAAACACTAAGGATTATACGTTTGGGAGAACAACATACAGAGACCTGCCTGCCACCATGCCACATGATGCATGCAAAGAAAAACACCAGAGGTCCACCTGCCTCCACACATGCCTAGGGTGGTAGGAGCGAGCAAAGGACATTCAGAGGCCAGCCCAGGTGGGCTGTAGACACACAGAGACCTGCCAGCAGCCACACTACATGGCACAGGTAGGCAGAGGACACCCAGAGACACCCTGCCTGCTACCATAAATACTGTGCCATTACAGGATGACATCCAGAGATACACCCACTCCCATGCCCATGCAGACATACCAGAGGCTTGCCTAAAGGCATGCCGTGCTGTGCAGGCAGGCAGAAAACTACCACAACACATAGAAATCAAGCCTGTTGTGAGTAGCCCGCCCTGCCCCCTGAGGCCATGCTGAAGTCATGCTGCTGCTGAGCGCCGTGTCTGGGTCCCTGGCCATGCAATAGCATGGCTAAAGACCTGCAGATATCTCTAGTCTGGGCTGCTGTGTGGGACCACATAAATGTCCAAGAGCTGTGCAGAACTGGCTCCATCTCTCACTGGCTGTGGCAGTTTGGAGAGCTGGCTCCACCTCTCATCGGCTACAACACTCAGGAAAGTGGGCCCTGCACCTTGCCTGGGAAGCACAGTAGAGATGGATCTGGTGGTGGGGTTGGGGGTAAGCCTGCTCCAGGGATGTGAGTGCAGGAGAGCTGGTCCTGCCACTTGTCTGCTGTGAGGCAGCATGGGTGTGTGTGTGTGTGGGGGGTGATACCCTCTATCCCTCACTCCTCAACACCTGTGGCAGTCAGGAGAGCTGGCCCTATTCCTCACTAGCTGCAGCACTCTGGAGAATGAGCCCCACACCTCAAGTGGGCATCACAGTAGACCTGGCTCTGCTGGTGTGGGTGCAGGTGAGCTGACCCTGCTCCTTTGCTAGCTTCAGCATCGTGTGAGCTAGCTAGGGACAGTACTGGATAGCTCACCCTATTGGTGCCGGTGTAGGAGAACTGTCAGCTCTCAACTGATCTCATCAAATCAGCCACATCCAGGCTCAGATCCAGGGCTTTGAAATTTGGCCTAAAAGCTATCTCATCCATGAACTACTGAAGCATGTGAAAGGCCATCCTGCAGATGCAAAGCTGCAGGAGCTCCATGACAAAGAGCAACAACAGGATATCTGAAAGGAGTGCTGGCGAAGATCCAGCATCGATGATGTAGCAAAAGCCAGAGGCCTTGAACCAAACCAATGATGCATTACAATAAACATTTGCAAATAAAGGTGTGTGGGTAAAAAGGTGTGCTGTGGGACACACTTTTTTGTTCCTTTGTTTTGTTTTTTTTATTTTATTTTGGGAGGGAGGTTACAAGAGCAGAAGGCAGATTCAAAGGGATGGGGAGATAAGTGACATTGGGATGCATGATGTGAAACTCACAGAGAAGTAATAAAAAGTTAAACAAAAAGAAGAATGCGCTTTCTTCTCAGCAGCCTCTGAAAATTTCCCCAAAACTAACCACATACTACCACACAGCAGGTTTCAACAAATATTTTTTAAAATTGAAATAAAACCCTGCAGCCTATTTGACCACCATGAATTAATGCTGAATATTAACAAGATAAATTGCAGAAAATATACAAATATGTGGAAGCTTAATGAAAACTGGGACAAGACAAAAATTAAAAATGGAATTAAAAACATTTTAGAACAAATAAAAATGAAAACACAACATAACACAATCCTTTGGGACACAATGATTAAGGTCTAAGAGAAGAGTTTGTAGCACTCAATGCCTACATTAAAAGAAAAATCTGGAGAAACCTCACATTAATAACTTAGTGACACACTTGAGAGCTGTAGAAAATCAAGAAGAAATAATACCCCAAAAGAGTAGAGGAGAAGAAGTAATCAATCTCCAGGCTAAAATCAATGAAATAGAAAAAACAAACAATACAAAGAACCAATAAAATGGAGAGTTGTTTCCTTAAGAAAAAAATCAACAAAATTGACAACCTTTAGCCAAAATAAGGAAAAGACATACAAAGAAACCAAATTAATAAAACTAAAGATGAGGAGGAAATTGCAACACACACAGGGGAAATTCAGAAAAATCATAAGGATGTACTTTTAAAAGAAATCTTTATTCCACTAAAATGGAAAGCCTAAAAGAAATTGATGAAATTTCTTGATATATACAACCTACTAAATTTAAATCAAGATGAAATAAACTAGTTAAGCAGACCTACAAAATCCTAGTGAAATAGAAACAGTCATTTAAAATATCCCAACCATCAAAAGCTCAGATAGATTCAGACCAGAATTCTACCTATTAGTTTTTCAAAGAATTAACACCTATCCTCACTCCTCAAATTACTGCTCTGCAAAATAGAAACCGAAGGAGTACTTTCTAATTTTTTACAAAGCCACTATTACTCTGATACCAAAACAACACAATAAGCAAACAGTAAAAGAAAATTACAGACCAATATAATATCCCATATGAACACAGATGCAAAACTTCTCATTAAAATACTTGCAAACCAAATTCAAGAACACATAAATTATCGACCATGAACAAGTTAGTTTCATCTCAAAGATGCAGAGATGGCTGAACGTACATAAATAATAATGTAATCCACCACATTAAATAGACTAAGACAAAAATCACATGACTGTATCATTAGGTGCAAAAAAGGCAGTTGACAAAATCCAACATCCATTCATGACAAAATTTATGTAGAAACTAGGGATGCAAAGGACATACCTCAATATAATAAAGTCATAAACAAGCCAACATCCAACATCATCCTAAACAGAAAGAAACTCAAAATATTTTCACTAAAATCGGAAACAAGACAAAAATGTCCACTCCCTAATACCTATTCAATACAGTAATTAGCTAGAGCAATAAGACAACTGAAGGAGATCACGTGGATTCAAATAGAGAAGGAAGAGGTCACAGTATCCTTGTTTGCAGATGATATGATCTTTTATGTTTTATACATAAAAGACCCTAAAAGAAATCCATCAGAAAACTCCTACAACTGATAAACACTTTCAGAAAAGTAGCAGTATACAAGATTAACATGCAAAAATCAGTAGTCTTTCTATACCCAAGGGACAAATGGACTGAGGGGGAAAAATCAGAGAAACAATAACTTTCACAGTAGCCTCAACAACAGCAAAAACCGTCTAATCACATGAGCGAAAACTTCTATAGTAAAATCTTTAAGACATTGAAGATAAAAACTGAATGTGCCAGAGGCTTTCCATGATCGTGGATCGGTGGGATGACTGTGAAACGGCCTCCTGTGCTGGCTGGTTTTGTTTCAGCTTGACACAAGTGAGAGTCATCAGAGAGGAAGGGGCCTCCCTTGGGGGGATAGTGCTCAGTGGGGGAGGGTTCAGCCCCTAGTGGGCGGTGCCATCCCTGGGCTGGTGGTCCTGGGTTCTATAAGAAAGCAGGCTGAACAAGCCATAGAAAGCAAGCCAGTACATCGCACCCCTGCATGGCCTCTGCATCAGCTCCTGACTCCAGGATCCTGCTCTGTTTGATTTTCTGTCCTGACTTCCTTCGATAATGAACAGTAATTTGGAGGTGTAAGTCAAATCAACCCTTTCCTCCCAACTTGCTGTTTGGTCAGGATGTTTCTTTCTTTCTTTCTTTCTTTCTTTCTTTCTTTCTTTCTTTCTTTCTTTCTTTCTTTTTTTTTTAATTTTTATTGTGAAAAAGTGGCTGCAAAGGCTATTTATTGGCTACTCTTCATAACCTATGGTAAAGCCTCATGGATTAGATACCATTTACTTATGTTATCAAACACAAAGAAGTCAAGTTGGTGCCCAGCTGGGAGCTTTACTCCTACTGACTAGCACCCATGGTTCTGGAAGTTACTCCACACACCACCAGAGGAAAATAGTAATTATCGACATCACCCAGCCACAAAACCCTGCAACCTACAGTGACCTGCAATAGTAGCACAAATGTTATGGGGATAAACAGTCACTTTTTTGATTGGATTTAAGGCTCATTCCTTAAGGTTGAACCCGTGTCTGACACTGCTAAAGTGGCCAAGAACCAGAGACTAGATAGGTCATGGGCCCAGGAGAAAACCTATACTATTGGGTTAAAAGAACATAGCAATAAAATTACCCCTTGTGACAACATACTCATGTTCATAGATCAGTGCCTTGCTCAACTCATACCAGAGAAGCATCTTCTTGCAAGAGATGGTAAAAAGACTGACAACCAGAAAACGAGCAGAGAATGGGAGAATTTTAAGTGCTCAGCCCACATTGGGATGCTTTCATCAAATCCCTCTCCTCAAGGCTCAGAGATCTATGTAGAAGAAGAGGCAGAAAGAGTCTAAGAGTCAGAGGTGGTAGATGACCTGAGGGAAACTATGTCTTCCAAATATATGAACTCACGAAAAATTGTGTAAGCACACACCAAACCTGCACAGGTTCAAACCATAAAAATTCCAGTTCCCGAAATGAGAAGGGGAAGCGGACACAGTCCAACCCCAAACCAAGAAACTACCTACAACTGATAGGGAAATGTCCCTGGACATGTCACACACACCTCGAGGTAGACCCCAGGCCCAGAAGGGTTGGCCAGCACAAAACAGACTCTGTGCTTGGTATTTGTTCTGTTTTAGTATTTTTTTGTCTTATTAATTTTCTTTTTTCTGCTTTTAGTTTGTTTTTATTTGGAGGTGGGGGTGGGTGGGAGGTGGGAAGGATACAAAGGAGTTAGGTATGAGAAGTGCCTGCCGTGCAAGCATAAGGACCTAAGGCCAGATCCCCAGCACTCATGGAAGAAGCTGGCCACAGTCATGAATGTCTGTAACCCCAGCACTGAAAAGCTGGGAAGACAGACAGAGCCTTGCAACTCATTGTCCAGCCAGCCTAGCCAAATTGAGAAACTATAGAGTCAGTGAGAGACCCTGTCTCAAAAAATAAAGTGACGAGTAGTCGAAGAAGACATGCAACATCACTTTTTTGCCTGTGCACGTACACACACACACACACATACATAGACACACACACTCATGCAACTGCACAAGCACATGAACACACACACACTCATTCACTCAAGGGAGATGACTTGGCAGATAAAAGTGCTTGCTATGTAACCAGATAACCTGAGTTCAGTCTCTGAATCCACATAAAGCTGGAATCAATGTCGAGCATCTGTAATCCCAGCATGCCTATGGTGTGCTTAGAGTGGGGCACGTCATGAATGTGGAGGTCAGGGGATAACTTTTAGGAGTCGGTTCTCTCCTTCCACCTTGTTTCTGAGGCAGGCTCTCTTTCGTTTCTGTGTTGCATACTTCAAGCTAACTGGCCTATGGACTACCCACCAATTATCCTATCCTATCCCTCTCCTATCTCACCATGGGAATGCCAGGATTACAGATGTCCTTTAATCTTAACATTTTGCAGCAAGATCAGAGGCAGAAACAGGATAGCCTGGAAGCTCCTGAGTCAGTTGTTCTGTACAAAATAGTAAAGTACACCATATACACCCTGTATGTATGTGTGTGTGAACATATATGCACCAAGTATTGAGGCTTCCAGTTTTTAAAAACAACACGAGTGAGCACTAAAGGTCAGATAGATCCTGGTATAGTAAGACTACGTTATTTCAGCACCTAACCCTCTTCTCTAGATGGTCATCTAAACAAACAAACAAACAAACAAAATTCAATAAAGCGTTGTGGAAAGTTTTGGTGTCTTTAAAATCTCAGTTATGTTATGTGAACATGTTTTTGTTTTACTCCAAGATGTGGGGTATGGGGCTGATTCAGACTGTCCACGGCAGCAAATTATTTGCCTTGTGCAGGCTCTGAGAGAGGCTCTTTGCCAGCTGTAGATAGCTTAATTCTGAGGACTCTGAGAGGGAGTAAAAGCCAGAGTCCAGAGAGGGGCCTCTGAGAAAGAAAACAGGGGCTAGTGCTCCTTTCTACTGCTCCTGGTTGCAGTTGGTACAGTTTGAGAAGAAGAAGCCAAATACATCCTGAAACAAAGATTGACTTGCCAACAACCCTAACCAGCAGGAAGTAGCTAAAGAAAACTAAGCCCCTTCTCCCCACTAACCTTCTTTCTCTCCTACCTGGTGTTGGAGTGTTGAAAGAAATTGGGATGGCGAAGGGAAAAAAGAGGTGTTAAAAAAAAACACAATAAAGAAAAATAATTTTTTAAAGTGCCTACAATCAAGAAACCTCAGGTAAACTTAACAGATATATATTGAGTATTCTACCCAACAGACACAAAATATGCTTTCTTCTTTAGCAGCCGATGGCACTTTCTCTAAAAATGACCACACTCAGAGGCACTAAGAAGCTCTAAACAACTGCAAAAAAATCTAATTTTTTTTAATCTGATCACATTGAGATGGAATAAAACTAGAAATCAACAGCAACCACAGAAACTGCACAAATTTTGGAGTCTGAGCAATACACACTTGAATGACCAGTAGGTCAGTAAAGAAATTGAGGAAGAAACTTAAAAATTCATAGGATCAAATGCAAATGAGAACACAACTCATTAGAACCTTTGAGATACCGCTAAGGCAGTTCTAAGAAGAAAGTTAGTAGTTATAAGTGCGAAAGAAAGAAAGAAAGAAAGAAAGAAAGAAAGAAAGAAAGAAAGAAAGAAAGAAAGAAAG
>NW_026596046.1:3793602-3840065 GCF_907164565.1 Psammomys obesus
CGGGCACAGGCATCTCAAATAACCTAATGATGCACACTGAAGTCTTGGTTAAAAAAAAAAAAAGAGTGAGCCAAACCCAACATCAGTATATAGAAAGAAATTATAAAGAAATGATAATTAGGACAGACCTAATTATCATAATAAAATGGAAACCAAAATACCCGTTAGGGCCTCCTCTTTTTAACAAAGGTGAAGTCATTTTGTATTCAGTCTCCATCTTTGTTTATAAGGTGAAATTATGTTTAAATTTTCTAACTCTGCCTCCCAGAAGTAATTATTTGTAACTGAAACCAAGAAACCCTCCTTGGTCAAGTTAACCTTATATCTTATTGTGACTCAATGGTATCATTATTTGTGCTCTGTTATCTCTACACTTGGCTACACTCTGGTTGTGCTTTGGAAGACCATAACCACTGCCTCACTTACATCACGTGGGACCAATCAGCTTAAAGGTTAGTTGACAATACCTTGTCTAGTTGGCCAAAATGTTTTCAAATGTATTACCGCCATCCTCTTGTCTTCTACAGTTGGTTTTCCTATAAAAAAGACTGCTCTGAGAACATGTTAGTGCCACAGCTTGGCTCCTGAGTCCACTCTGTGTCCCTAATCATAATTACTCTTCAGGTGTGAGCTCAATAAACCATCCATATCTGACACTGGTGTCTGAGTGGTTTGTGTGGCTTCCTCTGGACCCCAACAATAACAATATATAGAATCAATCAAGTGGCATGGTGGTTCTTTGAAAAAATAAACGATATTAACACACTCTTAGCCAAACTACCCCAGAGACCCAAATTAATGAATTCAGAAATAAATAAGGGTGCCATAACAGATCGCAGTGAAACACAAAAATTGATTAGCAAGTACTTTCAAAGCTCATATTTTTAAAACCTGGGAAATATAGAATTAATGAATAAATCCCTAGACAAACCTGCCCTGAAATCTTGTCAAGAAAATAGAAAACTCTTAAACAGATCCACAAGAAGCGATGAGGTTGAGGCAATAATAAACTCTTCACACAAAGAAAACCCCAGCAAGAAGGTGGTTCCCTTGGTAAAGTACTTGCAGGAGTTCAGAGCAGCAACACCCACATAAAAAGTCATGCACAGAACTACAGAATTGTGCAACTGAAATTTCAGTGTGAAGTGGGGGGGTAGGGGTACTATATCAAAGATAGATAGATGATAGATAGATAGATAGATAGATAGATAGATAGATAGATAGATAGATAGATAGGTAGATATGGAAAATAAGTGAGTGAGAAAGACATTTGACATTGATCTTTGTCCTACCCATTAAAAATAAGATAGTAAAATAGCTAGGTGTGGTAGTACACACCTTTAATCCCAGCACTCAAGGAGGCAGGGTCAGGTAGATATCTGTGAGTTCTAGGCCAGCCTCATCTACAGAGCGAGTCCAGGATATCCAAGGCTACAGAGAGAAACCCTGTCTCAAAAAAAACAAAAAACAAATAGTAAAATAAGGATAGAAATAGAAGTTCAAGATCAGACATATTTATTAATAAATTCTATGCAACATTTTAGGGAGAAATCACATTAACACTCCTTTAACTGCTCCACAAAATGGTAAGAAAAAAAATACTACAAGATTAATTCTACAAACCACTATTACTCTAGTACCGAGAATAAAGATGCAACCAAATAAAAATAAAACTATAGACTACTTTTCATGATAAACATAGGCACAGAAATTCTCAATAAATACTTACAAATTAAATTCATGAGGGCATGACAAAGATTATACTACATAATAGTCTTGGTTTTGTTTCAAGGACTCAAAGTTGGTTTCAACATACAACATATGTATGACATATTGTATGTAGCGTAAGACATAAATAAGCTTAAGAACAGAAATCACATGATTAAAAGCTTTACTAAATTTTCCTCTCCTGACATGTTCATTCAGCATTTATATTCCTGGCTTGTTAGACCTGACCTTCCTACATTATAACTTTTGTGCTTGCGTTTGAAAACATGTTTCTAAACAACTCAATTTTGTGTCTGACATCCCTGATCAAAGATGTATATGCTATTCTCCTGGAATCTGCCTCGGTGTGTCTTCATTCCTTGGGAAAAAGCAGCTGCATATCATCTCGTAGATGGTGCTTGACAAGGGAACGCTTTAGGTAATGAAAGGAAAGCAAGGGCTGTGAGCACCTCATTCAGTTCTCCCGAGCTCTGCCGCCTCTGCAGCCTTTTAGGTGCTAACACGCTGTCTGCCCACAGCCAGATTTATAGCTGTTTTAATGTCACCTCTCTGGCCCTCCCAGTTTTAATCTACAGACTGATGGACACAATCACAGCCATGTAGACCAGGCAGAGACAGTAGGCTCAGAAGGAAGTGCCTGGCTGCACTGGTAACATTTCCCTGCTATGCAACCAGGAGCAAACCACTCAATACTCCTGCATCTCCTCGAGGCTTAAAGGAGGGGATGGTCGGAAGGGCAGCTTGGCACACACTACCACTGTGAGATGACATCAGCATGCTTAAGCAGGTGACTCTCAGTGAGTTTCTTTCTTGGTGTCACTTCCTACAGGCATAGGTGGGTTTTAACAGCTCCCCACCATACACCACACAAAACAAACGAAAGAGCTTATTGCCCTATGAATGTGTCACGTTAGGGTAAGTAGAGTCTTGGGCTATCTCAGAACCATCCTGGCCCCGGAGTGTCACACCATATTTCTTTTGAAGGACCCGGCACTTCATGGCCAGCATCAAGGACCACTGAGGTGTCAAGAAAGAGAGGCAAACAGTCTGCTAACCCTCTCCTTCTGCTTGGCTGAACTAGCAATGTATCATTTAGTTGGTTTCTTTGTTTGGGAGAGGGGGACGGTTGGGGTGTTATTGATTGGAGTTTCTGTTTGTTTGTTTGTTTGTTTGTTTGTTTGTTTGGGCAGAGTCTTACTGTATAGCCTAGGCTGGCCCCAACCTCACAGTCCACCTGCCTTGGCCTCCCAGGGAGGGAACTACATACATGTACCACATGCCTGGCTCATCCGATCTATTGCTATGTGACGTACCTAAGGGTCCATGTTTCTAGACTGGGGCGGGAGGAGCCACAATAACAACAAAAGTTATGTGCTCTAATACCTGTTTTACATCTGGGAACCGAGACAACAGCAAAGGCCATTCATTGGTGCTGTGTAGGCCTGGGACCAGAACGTATTTCTTCCGGATTCTCTGCCAGTATCTTCTCCACCAACACCCTCTCATCAGCACCTCCGGGCTTTATATCCACCTTAGGACTGGAAATGGTCCTAAGGACCATGGAAACTGGCCAACAGAACTGAGAAGCCACATCAAACACTTCTAAATGAAAGAAGCAGTGAATGAAGGCAGATTTAATTCCCTTCCTCTTAACTGGCCAAGCTTCCTTATCTAGGGCTGGTTCCTTTCCATCTTCTAATTAGCACAAAGATTCTGTGTTGACTAGCCATAGCCAGGGCTCCGTCATGACCAGTGCAGAGTGTCAAAGCCCTGCTTCTTGATTCTGACCCTCTTCAGAGAGTTCCCAGTTCAGCCTGCCAGGGTAACTGCTCTCCGGAACAGAACAGAGACTGGTGAGTTAGGGACGAAGACAATCTGTTTTTGTCAATGGGCGTGTCTTCAAAGTTAAGTAGGACTGGAAACTGTAGTAGTTCAGGCCACTAGGGTGCCATTTAGGAAATGACTGCCTCAGTAAAATGGTGCAAATTACCATTGTAATTTAGTGAGAGTAGGCTACTCTTGGGCAAATTAGTGCTTCAAGGCAGTGGGATCATTTAATGCATGCAACTGAGTGGCATCCTAGTGACCTGTGATCCTTACTGCTCTAAGTGGTCCACACAAAGGAGGAGGCATTCCTATTGGAGAAAGCACCCAGTTTAATTATAACCTGTGGAGAAGAGGGAGACCACGCATCTTTAGGAGGCCACGAGTCCTCCCTCTCTTCTCTAAGTAAGACTAATCTCAAACCACCACAGACATACTGTGTAACTATTTCCAAAGCAGAAGTGCTGAGTAGCTTTCAGAAAAGCAACTTTGAAAGCTGGACAGAAGAGAATTTTGCATGATTTTTAAAGGAATCCAAATGGTCACTCATGCCAAAAATAAGAATGTTTCATAAGTGACCCGGGACAATTTCCTGTTAGTGTGTGAATAATGCCCAGGAGACTTTGCATGTGATTCTCAGTAGCAAACTGCTGCGTAAGCAGGTAACTATTAATACTTTCAACATTTATCTTCTACATGAATTACAGGCCAGTCTCCCAACAGATATCAACAAATATGATTTTGCCTTCTGATCTTTCTGAAAACATTTGTCTTGCTCCCTAAAATCTTTTAAAAACACCGTAACACACCAAACCACCGGAGACGATCTATCCTTGCTAAACAAGGCTGTGGCAAATCAGTCTCTTCTAAATAACGAATGCTCTTGAGATGAATGTCTAAGTAGTTTTTCAATCCTCTTTTAACGAAATCATTCAATTTAGGAAACTCTTGCCGAAGGGACAATTTCTCCTCATCTTCATGCCTCAGAAAAAGAATTATCAATGCACATCTCATCTCTCTCTCTCTCTCTCTCTCCCTCCCTCCCTCCCTTTCTCTCTTCACCTTCCCATAAAGAACAGCAATTTACTTGATCTATGATCAGATACATTTTCTGTAGGACATCCACGCACCATCTAGTCTGCCATGGGCCAAATCATGTGCCTCAAGTTCTAACTCCCCTGGACTTGCGGGCGTAGACTTATCCAGAAGTAGGATCTTTGCAGAAGTTGGTTAGTTTTTTTATCAACTTGACACAAACTAGAGTCACATGGGAAGGGGGACTCTCAGTTGAGAAATTGCTTCCATCAGGCTAGCCTATAGGCAAGCCCTGTTATCCATGGTCTCCTAACTCCTTGGAAGCCTCATCTCCATGTCCTTCTCCACCTCATTCCAGCTGCCCCCTCCCATAGAATCTCCTGTTCATCAGAAGTGATTCAAATCCCAAAGTACACAGAATCCACAAAAGCCATCCTTGTCTCAACCTGCAGCCTGCCCAGCCCACAGTGTCTACCCTTCACTATCACTTCCCCTCTGGATGGGAGTGTTTATACTTCCTCTTTCCTCCATCGTCCATCAGAGAATGTTTATTACCTTTGCTCAGGTCACTCTAAGCATCTCGTCCATAAATAAAAGACACAGAATTGCAAAATCACCATCAAGTGGCTATTGTGAAGAGTGTGTAAGTGTAACTCAGTTATGAGGCAGGCACAGCATCCTTTCCCCGAGTTCCATGAGTCTGCATACATATGATCAGATTGCATAGGAACACACACACACACACACAGACACACAGACACAGTGTATGTACAGCTGCTGAAGTTTGAGCAAGGTTTGTGGACCATATCACTGTTATTTTGAGATTTGAGATTATACTATAGTTATAAGATGCCACACTGGAGAAACTGGGTGAAGAGTGTGTGGGACACCTCTCTCTCTCTCTCTCTCTCTCTCTCTCTCTCTCTCTCTCACACACACACACACACACACACACACACACTCCATTTTCTAGAGAACCTGTAATCATTTCCAAAAAGCTGTTAAAATTCCAGTTTCATTTCCTAACCTGTGATCAGTGTTGGATATGCAGCCTAGAGCCTACTTTATCTTCAGGTGGATGAGAAGGGGTGATGAGGTAGTGGCCCCCACCTTTCTTGGCAAAAAGCATATTCTGAGACCTCAGGCTCCCCAATAGGCTCTTCCAACCCTGGTCATCTTGCCACCTCTTACCCTTCATCAGGCAGTGCAATGCCACAGGCTTCCTTCCACGACAGTCTTCAACTTTCTCACCCCTGGGAAGCCCGGTTGGACTCTGACGTGGTAGGGCCCCTGCACATGCTCTCGTGGCTCCTTGAGATTCTTTTCCTGAGGGATGAAAGATCTCCTCTTACTTATTACATGATGGGCTCCAAGTTGTCTTTGATCATGCTTAAATCTTCAGCATCTTGTGTTAGGGCTAGAACCTAGGAATCACTCAGTATGGGTTTTTTGGAATCACTGGAGGGCTTTAAGTAGGGCAACATCATGGTTTGCTATTGTGAAAACAGACTTTTTCCTTTAAAGCTTACTGCAGAATAAACATGAGGATAGAGCAGCGCTCCTGTTTCCATTCTGAACATCTTACTTCAGTGTAACAGATTCTCGTCACAGTCACTGAACTGGTGTTGATGCATTGTGATGAACGGAGTCCATTCTTCATTCAAGATTTTTTTCCAAGGGTTAGCCCATATATGCATTGTATCTAGTTGTCATGTCTCCTTTGACTTCTCACAGGTGTAAGAACTTCTCAAACACTCTGTATTTTTTTAAGGCTTTTTAAAAAAATTCATATTTTGAGAATTTAGAAGTAGCTGTTCTGTACTCTTTCAATTGGAAATCTGGGGGTATTTTTCTCACATTTAAACTAGAGTCCTGTCTTTTGAAGAGGAAGAGGTGGCGGGAGGGCTTTCCTCACCATGTCATGCCAAGGCCATCCACTGTCATGATAGCTGCTCTCAGAGACTTTGACCCCTAGTGGCTGGGTGTCAGTCTCTCTGTGGTAGCATTATTCCTGTCTCTCACTGTCCTCACTGCATGAAAACCACAGAGTGTAACTCGCACTGGCTCCCACCTTAAGGACAGAGACGCACGCCCCTTACACTTTAACATTCCTGCTCAGCGCATCCCCCCCCCCCCCGGTTTCCTGTCAGTTAGCACTTCCTTATTTGCTGACGGATGCACGAGCCTCAGCCTATGTATTTCCCCCCACGTTCAAGATTCAGCCATTTTCGAAAGAACAATGGCTGCTTCAGTTGAAGAATAATATTAGAAACCAATATCTACACACTACACATACTCCTGGCTACTGGGGGATCATTGCCGCTGAGCCCTCTCAGCTGGCAGATTAGTAAATGTACATGTGTATACTAATCTGTGTGCAGATCTGGAAGTATTTCTGGATGTAACTCTGTCTGTCTGTTTGTTCTTTAAGACATGAATCCATGTGGTGCTCTCTCCCTCTCCCTCTAACCCATGACCACATGGATCCTTCCGGCCTCTTCCCTATTTATTTATAACTCCTCATTCCTACAGTAAGAAATGTAATTTTCATCATCTTCTTAATTTACTTTCTTTTTTAATTCCAGACTTAAGTTTTTAACACAGACTCAAGTTTCAGAACTGTCAAACCACACTGCATGGGAATAGCTTTGTCGCTTCATGCCTTTAGTTTTGTAAATTCTGTGTCAATTTTGGTCATTGTGACAAAGTATTGGGGAAAATCCATCCAGGGGAGGAAGATTTGTTTTGGCTCATGGTTTCAGAGTGTTCTGCCGTGGATGACTGGTTCCATTGCTTTTAGGCCTGCAGCAAGGTAGAATCTCATAGCAGGAAGGAATCTATTCACTTGTGGGCAGGAAGCAGAGAGGAAGAGGCCAGGACAAAATACATCCATCAAATGCATGCATGCCCAAGCGGCCTTCTTCCTCCAACTTGGCCCTACCCCTAACAGTCATTCAGCTATGGATTTACCATCGGATAAGTCCATTGCTGAAGCTAGAGCTGCCATGATGCAATGTCCTCTCCACAGCACCACCACCTGAAAATTAAGCCTTTAACAATGAACCACTTGGAAGGTAATAGACTCCATTGTTTTCAAACATGGTTCAGTCAGCGCTTTATTCCTTGCTGCTTTCGGCGAGGCTCTTTTAGACATCTGTGGTCCATTTAGAACCACATCTTAGGTCTCATCCTGGGTTCCCAGAACTTCTCATTTTTAAAATGAGAAGTGAGAACTGGAGACCCACTGGTGGGGCAGCAGGTATGGGAGCTCAGCCCCTTTGCACAAAGGACCACATCTTTGCCAAACAGTGCCCATCCTCAGGCTGCCAGGAGGCCTGGGCCACCACCAGCCCCACCCCTGCCCTGTTGCCACCCAATAAGTTGGTGCCACCTGGCCCACAAGCTGGGATGGTCATGCCAAAGATTACTGGCAGGATGGCTGGTGCCAAGAGAAAGGTGGAGTGCAGCAGCCTGGAGCGCAGGCAAGTTCTGCCCCTGGACATGCTGCCCAACCACACACCATCCTGACTCTGAGCAACAGCAAGATCCTATTTGAAGAATGGCTCATATACTGGATTAATTCTACTCGAAAGACTTCACAATCCATGCTGTCACCAGAAACCATGTGGATGTGTCCGTGATCTGTGCTGATGCCAGAAACCATGTTGATGCCTGTGATCCACGCTACCACCAGCTGCTATGAGCAGGAAGACTTCTTTTGCAGTGGAATTGATGAATGCAGGATCATGACTGAGAATGAGAGACATTGAAGGCTTCTGTGCCAACCTCCCCACTACCTCAAAAAGAAAAAGAAACAGTCCAGACAGGAAGTATTGAAGAGAGTCCTTAAATTTTTCTGGGGGAGCAGAGGGTCCTGCAGAGACTGATGCACTAACCAAGCACTATGCATGGAGAGGACCTAGACTCTCTGCTCAGATGTAGTCAGTTGGCAGCTCAGTCTCCATGTGGGTTCCCAAGTAAGGGGAGCAGGAGCTGCCTCTGTCATGAACTGGATTGCCTGCTCTTTGATCATTTGCCCCTTGCCGGTCCATAGAGGAAGAGGATCCAGGCAGTCGTGATGAGACTTGACAATCTAGGGGCAGATGGCAGAGGAGGAGAAATCCCCCTTTCAGTGGACTAGGGGAAGGGGATGAGGTGGGGAGGGAGGGTAGGACTGGGAGGAGTTGAGGGGAGTTTCAATTGGGATATATAAACAATAAATTGTAAAAAAGAAAAAATAGATTCTTTCCATCCTAAAAAAAAAAACAGTTTTCTGGGGGAGGGAGAGAACAACTCGGTTTTCATTAACAGGCTAGCCACGGGGAGTTTGACATTGCTCCAATGAGTACATGGGCAACACAAATTGGACTTGGTGGGTATAATCAGGCTTGGGATGAGGGTTATCATTTATAGGTATGGGAGGCCATCTCATTATAAACAACAATTGAAACATAATTATTAATTCTCCAATAAAAATGATGATGAGCCACAGATAAACTATTCTAAAAGCATCAACCGGACAGATGTCTCCATTATTTAACTAGCTTACAACTAATGATCATATTGTTTCAGAAATATGATTCAGCCGAAGACTTAGGGGAAAACTTAATTGCTAGATTTGTTTGTAGATTCCAAGGGGTCATTGCATAGTTTAAAGTTTTGTTTTGTTTTGTTTTTTTCTTGTTCTTTTCTTTTTTTCCCTTTTAAAAAATTTATTTATATTTTTATAAATTACAGTCTATTCACTTTGTATCCCCACTGTAGCCTCCTCCCTCATCATTCCCAATCCCACCCTCTCTTACTTTTCTCTTCTCATGCCCCTCTCCAAGCCCACTGATAGGGGAGGCCCTCCTCCCCTCCCATCTGATCCTAGCCTATAAAGTCTCATCAGGACTGGCTGCATTGTCTTCCTCTGTAGCCTGGTAAGGCTGCTCCCTCCTCAGGGGATGCTGATCAAAGAGCCAGCCACTGAGTTTATGTCAGAGACAGTTCTTGTTCCCATTACTAGGGAACCTACTTGAAGACTGAGCTGTCACGGGCTACATCTGAGTAGGAGTTCTAGGGGTTCTAGGTTATCTCCATGCACTGTCCTTGGTTGGAGAATCAGTCTCAGAAAAGACCCCTGGGCCCAGAATTTTTTGATCTGTTGCTGTCCTTATGGAGTTCCTATCCCTTCCAGGTCTTCCTATCTCCCCCTTCTTTCAAAAGATTCCCTGCACTCTGCCCAAAGTTTGGCTATGAGTCTTAGCATCTCCTTCGATACTTGTTTTATAGTTACATTGCTAAGAGATTTTTGTCACCAATATTAGATTTACTATTTTCAAACAAAACTATTTATGTGTGTATGTGTGTGTATTAATTTTGAAGATTTCTTATCCCTCCATCTATTCATCCATTGCTAAATTGTTCTAAAATCTTGACCCAATCCAACAGTGCTTCCGGAACTGATCAGACACAGGGAAAGCTCATCTTTTTGTAACATGCTGATAACAAATACCTTATTTTACTTAAGTGCCTAGTTAACCATCGCCTCAGTTCTAATTGTTAAATCATGTCATTGAGGTTAACAGGCAGAACACTTAGGTAGGAAAAATAACAGTGGAGCAGGAATAATTGAAGGCAGTATTGATTACCCATTTGATTAGACTAATAAGGACAGATGGATTCAACTTGATCCCTGTGATGAAGCCCTGGAGAGACACACCATGGAGCCCTGCTTTCCACATATGCAGAACTGTCCTGGGCCACATCTTTGCAGGCTGGTAGCTGGGCTCTTATTTTGTTCTTATGTCTAATGATCATAGAGTAGAGGGCAAGCATCATATGAGGCATTAAATGGCTGGATCTTAACCTCAGACGTTCCTGGGTAAGCTCTCTCAGCTTGCTAAGCCTGCTTCTTCATACCTGTTTCAACCCCTGCTTTATCAAGACTAGATAAATAGCACCACCGGCTGACAGAGCAGTTGCCTCTGGCGGCCTGAACCAACACAGGGCTGTGCTGTGTTTTCCATGTCCAGTGATATATTTTTCAAAAGTTTCAGTCAACCTTTTTAAGTCAGGAAATCTCACAAAAAGCCAAGGATTTTAGCTTTAAAAATAAAAGAGTTATTGAATCTTACACTCCTGGGTCTGTTTGTCTAAGAGCCAAGCGGCAGCCCAGCTCATGCGACACCTCTCAAGGATGGCAAAAATCGGAACCTTCCCAGTTGTCTCCGTTTTATACCGAAATCATAACTGACCTACAGAATTACAGGTGATGACTATTGTTAGAGAGGACTTATTCATGCCTGAGCAGCAGCTACGTGTTATCCTGAGTAGGGCTGAAGGGAACCCTCCAGAGAAGTGGTTCTCGACCTTGGGTCCCGACAGCCTAGTGTCAAACCGCTCTTTCACAGTGGTTGCACATCAGCTATCTGGCGCATCAGGTGTTTACATTATGATTCATAACAGTAGCAAAATTACAGTCACAAAGTAGCAGCAAAAATAACTTTATGGTACAGGGTCACCATCACATGAGGGAATGTCTTAAAGGGTCGCCGCAGCATCAGGAAGATTGAGAGCCACTGCTACAGATCGAGCGAAGACTCCTGTGCATAATGCAACTGGTTAAGCACCTGATTTGTCCTAGGTCATCCCTCGGTCTTCGTGATTTGAACATGCTCCGTTAGAACACTGCCTTTTTAGACCTGCAGCCTGACATCAAATAATTTATCAACAAAGTCTCTTACAGGTGAAGAGCGTCAAATCCAAACAGACTCTCTTCTGACACAGAGCGCAACCAGTGTCCCGTCGGCTACTGTGACTTTGATCACACCTGGCTGCTCTCCTCAGCTGCAAGCCTTCTTTCACTCTTCTGTCCAGATTGGAAATCTCAGATCTCGCAGCATCATCGTCACCTCCACCACCTTCAGCTTCCCTCAGTCTGGACAGTGGATCTTTCCCTCCTGTGACCTCACAGGGAAAATAGTCTTATATAACAATTATTTTGTGTCATGAACAGTGGGCATAAGCCTGTAATGCCAGCACCTGGGAGACAGAGTCATGAGAGTTCAACACAAAACTGGGCCACATTGCAAGGCTCTGTTTTTAAAAAGCTAACTGATTGACTTTTATGTTTCTTAGATGCCTATTCTGTGATGTCTCATGATCTATAATTTAACTCTTCACATGTGGGTGAGCCCCTGATTCATCTGGAAGGAGAAGTAAGAACAAGTGTACAAGTGGGTGAAGAGTTAAATTAAAAATCACAATAGTAACACAGAGCTGTAATAATGGCCATGAGATCTGAAGCCACATGAAGAAATATTATTAAGCAATAGGAAAAGCAGTATTTTTCAATGACACTGAAAAACGCTTGTCAGAAAATTAAAAATCTGTCTTACCAGCAGTTTGCAAATGAACAGAGAAACTGGGTTAGGACTGTGGCCCAATGATAGAGTGCCTGCCAGTATTCCTGAGGCTCTTTTGCAAGTACCACAAAAAAAATGAACAAATAAGAAAAACAAACAGAATATGAATTTCTGTTTCACACATTATAAATATAAACAATAAAACTCAAAAACTGAAGTTCATTTCTTCACGAGAAACTTGACAAGGGAGACTAGAAGAGCACAGCCTGCCTTGTCACTTAAAGGGATGACAGTGTAGGGCTGGTGACCTGGCTGTGTCTCAGCGCCTCTGTGAGCAAGTGTGCCCTCCTAACGTGGGTCCCTCCTGCCCTCCTCCTCGTGCTCTGAGTGTCATGAAGTGTACCCGAGGGACTCCTTTCGTGCAGAGCATCTTTTTCCTTGGGTTTGGATTTTGCTGACATTACCTTCTCTGGGACACCCCCACTCTGACCACATGCTCTCTCAGGTGTTATATCGGCCCACTGGGCATCAGCAAATCCCTTCTGTCCTCACTCCTAGGGCTCTCCAGAGCTGGCAGGATTATTGAAGTGGCAGAGGAATCCCACAGGCCCAAGTCAAACAGCTATTCCTCTTAAGCTTGTCATTTCTGCCGCGCTGACCTTTTACAGCAGGCTTGTCACCTCATGAGCACAGGCTCCAGAGGACACCGAAGGCGCTGAAGGCCAGCACAGTTAAGAAGCTGCCCCTCCCAGGCAACGACATCAGCTATTCAACCCACCCAAATCAGACCTCCCAAATCTCCCATCACAGGGCAGGAGAGGTGTGTTCCCCAAACCAGTGGGCACATGACTAAACCCTCCCCGTGGTTTGACCTGAATCCCCAATCCTTGAGAGGCTACCCTGGGTGGCTATGGTAGTCTGAACGAGAAACACCCCTTCACTGTCTTGGGTATTTGAACAATTGTTTCTTTGATGAAGAAAGTATGTCCCTGGGGCCAGGCCCTACTTCAGTTTGCTCTCTCTGCCTCACGTCTGTGGTTGGGGGTGTGATCTCTCAGTTTCCTGCTCCTGCTGCCATGCTTGCCTCTTGCTGCTATTCCTCTGGGATGGGATGGGCTCATGCCTTCAGAACTGTAAGCTAAATCAGCTCTCTGTTCCCTAAGTTGCCTTTGCTCGTGATGTTTTATCACAGTAACAAAAAAGCAACATAAGTAGCCTAAGACCTTCGAGAAGCTGACTGAAGTTTTCCTTAAGGAACCTGGGAACCTTTATGAGGAAATGACCTAAGTTCCTGATCTGTGTCACTCAGCACAGCCCCTACCTGTTTGCATTTGTACCGGCATGCTCTGGAAACAAGTACCTAAATGCCAGTAGCCTAAAGTAAAATAGCTCTGCTGGCCAGCTATTTCCCCTGTGGTTCCATTTACATGCAATTCAAACTTGACTTATTTCTTCATCACTTTTTAAAATATATACTTTGATTCTTCTTGGCTAACTCTTCTTTTTGGTTGTCTGTTCTTCTTAAAAGTGTTACCTTGACTCATTCCTGAGAATAACAAGGTAGCAGAAGGGCCCAGTGCCAGCAGTGAAAGAACGGAACATTCAGGGTGTGGAGACCACTCCAAAACCGTTGAAAGAAACGGTATGGTTGGCCCCTGACTGTGATCTGAGTCCATTATTTACATAGGAATTTGTGGACCCAGCACTCCCAGAGTGTGTATTGTGCAGTTTGTATTCTCAGCTAACATGCCATGGCAACTGAAACCCGAGCCAAGGTTTTGGGAAACTGGAGTTACTTAGCGAAACCATAATAACTGAATTTCATGCGTATCAGAACCATGAAAAGTGAAGACTGCCAGTGTTTGTATTTTGCCTTCATAGATCCAGTGTGGGCCTGAAGCCAGCAAGACCCTTGATGTAATCTGCACATACCTCCCATGCTGACCTCCAAACACCTACCAAAGTACCTTGTATCTGAAAACTAACAAACTCACAAACAAAACACTTCCATAAGAGAAATGCTACTTCCATCCTCAGAGAAAGAACAGTGCAGATGTAACAGTATCAGAAGCCAGGAGAGCTCAGTTTCTGGACATGATGTGTTGTGGATCATGTGTCACTTTCATACTCTCCTTCTTAAAGGTAATGGACTAGGCACCTACTTCTTACATATTACCTATGGATATGATCAGAATCCCAGCAATTAAAGTGTCTAACTCACTTCAAAATGTAGAAGTAAAGCTCTGGCCCCTAGCTTCTTCTCCTGTTAGAAGTGTGAACAGTACAGCCCAGGTGTTAGCCCTGCCTACCCTGGAGTGACCCTGCTGCCTAAGCTCGGTGAGCCTGCCCTAAGAAAAAGGCGCTTTCCATTCCCCACTGAGGCTGGCCCGCAAGCCTAAGTCTCCCTGTGCTTAAGGCATGCACTGTGTCACACTGCTTCCCCCAGTGCTGAAAGGAAAGAGATCTGCTCAAAATACAGTCTAGAGCCCCAGCATTCACGAGGCCCAAGGCTCGAGGCTTTGCAGCTCTCCCAAGCAGTGTCCCCAAATGACAGTAATAATGTACAATTCCCACAAGGCTAAAATGACACCTGGAACTTTCTGATAACTTTCAGTTCTGAAGCTAGTCCATAAATGTTGGAATAAAGTATTTTATGGTTTATAAAGCTAATTAAAACCCAACTGTTTCACCTCTGAGTGATATTATGAATTCTTCCAACTGCTGAAATGAAGCTATTGAAATGATACTGCCTTTCCATTTTCACAAAAAGCATGTGGATGTGGTAGGCTTAGTCATTTGATGAAAGGCTAAGCTGTATAAAAACTACGTTAGACATAACTGACAACTCACGCTGGCAAGGATGTGGAGCAAAAGGAGCATGCCTTCATTGCTGATGGAGTGTACACTTGCACCTCCACTATGGAAATCAATATGGCGGTTCATCAGAAAGTTGGAACTCAATCCACCTCAAGACCCAGCTGTACTCATCTTGAGCCTATACCTAAAGGATGCTCCATTCTACCACAAGGACACTTGTTTAACCATGATCATTGTAACTTTATTCATAATAGCCAGAAAATAGAAACAACCTAGATGTTCCTCAACAAAAGAATGGATAAAGGAAATGTAGTGCATTTATACAATGAGTATTACTCAGCTGTTAAAAAATGACATCATGAAACTTTGGGGCTAATGGATGAAACTAGAATTAAATCATCCTGAGTGAGGTAACTCAGATCAGAAAGATAAATATGATAAGTTCCTTAGCCTGTCATTATCAGAGAGGCTTTCTCTGGAACAGATGCAGAGACCCACAGCCAGACATTATGTGGAGAGAATCTAAATTGGAGGTCTCCATCAAATCCCTGCCCTCTAAGCTCAGGGAATCTTGCAGAAGAGGAGGCAGGAAGATTTTTCAGAATCAGAGAGGACAGAATATATCAGAAGGCCCTCTGAATCAATTAAACAGAACTCATACGAGCTCACAAAGACTGAAGCAGCAAACACAGGGCCTACATGAGTTTGCACCAGGTCTTCTATGTGTATATTATAGCTAATAGCTTAGTGTATTTATGAGATTCACTGGCTATGAAAATGCATGTGTCTTTGACTCTTGTGACTGCCCTTAGGACTCTTTTTTCTTCCTGCTGGGTTGCCTTGACCCACTGTGAGATGATAATTTTTCTTCCATCTTATTATATTCCAGTTTGTCATGTTTGGTTGTTATCTCTGAGAAGCCTGCTTTTTTTTTTTCCAATGAGAGACAGAAAAGGAGTGGATCCAGATGGGAGGTAAGGTGAGGAGGAATGGGGGAAACTATAATAAGGATATATCGTATGAGAAAAGAATCTATCTTCAATAAAAGGGGGGAAAGACTAAACTAAAAAAAATATATATATATATAATTTAAAAGAAATGTACTTTGAAAGAAATGACCACCCTCTATAGCTTTTCATATAATACCATTAATTCACCCATGATTGATATGTGTCTCCACCGATTAGTTAAAACTTGATCTACCTTATTTGTGTCATATCTGTATTCACCAGAGACTGTTAAAGTGATGGAAGTCCATTAATAAGCATATGTTGCGCTCTTCATCTCACCATCTCCCACACATTAGACTCAAATGCTGGTTCTTTCACATCAGTTTAGAGGAACACCTCATTGGCTTGCTGCGATTTCTGATTTTCCTTGTAGAGGAGATATTTGTAGATTTACTGTGCAAGAGCTCTCTAATGTCATCTATAATCTGTACTGTCTCCTTACTGAAGGAGAAATGACCACAGTATAGGCAAAGGCATGGCATTAAGTTTTGTAAATTAAGCTTTAGGAGATTTTCAGGGTATTGGGAAGCTTAAACAAAAACCACTTAGAGATTACAATGCAGAAGTTGGACCAATGAAAACACTTGTCATATTCTGAGATCCATCCCAAAATGGGACTAGAAATGATCTTTGACATAAGTAAACAGCCTGGAGAAGTTCACATTACTCTATCTCATCTTTTTTACTGATATTCATTTCCACATAGGACTACTAATACAGATTCCCCATGTAATGGATTAATTTAATAATTCTTGCTTGAAGCTAATTTTTCTTCTTTAAATATGTCAGAAACTATACCTGTAAAGCATCGCCAATGTGACTGCCTACACACAAGCGGAGCAAGGATGACACCAGCAGACATGCTGACATGAAGGACAGACATGCTAACATAAAAGGAAGAAAGATCATGAGTCCTCACGTTGAAGGAATGCTGAGAATGGGAGGGAAAAGGCTTCCTTAGCAGAGAGCCCCAGTTAGTTATCCAATACCAAGTTGGCAGCCCTGAAAACATAGACACATGAGCAACATGATACAGACCGAGCAGGTTGTATTTATGCCTTTAAATATATATTTGTCAACAATTAATGATAAAAGAGAGTGTGAAGTTATAAGAAAATAAAAGGAAGGGTGGATGAGAGGCTTTAGAGGGAAGAAATGGAGGGAGGAAGTGATATAACAATATTATCATCTTAAAACATAAGAGAAATTATTTTTAAAATGTCAGACCACACATCCAAGTATATTTGGGAACAAAAATTTTTCTTGAAGGGTTTAAATAAAAGTAGACAGAGTTGGGTGGATAGGGATGGTGAGTGGGTCTGGAAGAGTTGAGAAGAAATACGATCAAAACACTTTGTAGGAAACTTTCAATGAGCTAATAAAATGTTTAATATCATAATCTCAACAAATTAAAAAAAAACAATTTAAAAAATGTCATTTGAGGTGGCACAGACCTGCTATCCCAGAATTCATGAAGCTGAAAGAACAAAGAGTTTTGTACTCACAGCCCTGGGCATCACTGATCCTTGTTCAAGGAGGCTTCATTTTGCAATGGGCATCAGTCAATGGAAGGAGCGTACCGAGGTAACATGGTGAGACTAAGAGGCCATATACCTGGCTCTAAACAGGTCATCTGTATCAATGCTTGCATCATCATGGCTCGGAGAACATCACTGAAAAGAAGGTAGAAGGAATCCAAGAGCTGGAGAAAGGGAGTGCTAAGACATGCTGACTTCTGTACCTGTCATAGGTATTGCACTCATGAACTCCGCAGCACTGGTCACTTGTTCAAGGCCAGCACAAGATCAAACAACTAAAATCCTAGGATAGATCGGTTAGACCTCCAGGTTCCAGGCATTGCTTGCGTTACAGGCATTAGTAATTCACAGCTGCTGGAGATGTGGCCACTTGTAGGTTTCCCGTGCCCCAAAGGATAGCCCCTTTTCCATACATGTATCGGCACAGCCAACTGGACATAGTGGGTTGTCAAACAAACATAATGTTGGGAAAGGGCAGTTTGGGTGGATAGAAGGAAATCTGGAGTAGAGAAAAGAAGTAGACATGATCGTATTTCATAATAAAAAGGTAAGGGATTTTCAAAAAATAATATATATTAAAAAACACTTAAAGAAATGCTCAACATCATTAGTCATCAAGGAAATGCAAATCAAAATGACCCTGAGATTTCACCTACACCCACCAGAATGGCTAAGATCAAAAACTCAAGTAACAACACGTGCTGGAGAGGATGTGGAGAAAGGGAAACCCTCCTCCATTGCTGGTGGGAATGTAAACTTGTACAACCACTTTGGAAAGCAATCTGGCACTTTCTTAGACAATTAGGAATAGCACTTCCTCAAGATCCAGATATACCACTCCTAGGTATATATCCAAAAGAGGCTCAAGTACACAATAAGGACATTTGCTCAACCATGTTTGTAGCAGCTTTATTTGTAATAGCCAGAAGCTAGAAACAACCCAGATGCCCCTCAACTGAGGAATGAATACAGAAATTGTGGTACATCTACACAATGGAATATTACTCAGCAATAAAAACCAGGAAATCATGAAATTTGCAGGTAAATGGTGGGAACTGGAAAAAATCATCCTGAGTGAGGAATCCCAGAAGCAGAAAGACATACAGGGTATATACTCACTTAAAAGTGGATATTAGACATATAATATAGGATAAACCTATTAAAATCTGTACACCTAAAGAAACTGATCAAGAAGGAGGACTCTGGCTAAAACGCTCAATCCCCATTCAGAAAGGCAAAGAGGATGGTCATCAGAAGAAGGAGAAAACAGGGACAAGTCAGGAGCCTGCCACAGAGGGCCTCTGAAAGGTTCTACCCTGCAGGGTATCAAAGCAGATGTTGAGACTTATGGCCAACCTTTGGGCAGAGTGCAGGGAATCTTATGAACGAAGTGGGAAAAAATAAGGCCTAGAGAGGACAGGAACTCCATAAGGAGAGCAACAGAACAAAAAAATATGGGCACAGGGGTCTTTGCTGAGACTGATACTCCAAACAAGGACCATGTATGGAGATCACCTAGAACCCTTGCACAGATGTAGTCCATGGCAGTTCAGTGTCCAAGTGGGTTCCATAGTAATGGGAACAGGGACTGTCTCTGACATGAACTGATTGGCCTGCTCTTTGATCACCTCCCCCTGAGGGGGGAGCAGCCTTTCCAGGCCACAGAGGAAGACAATGCAGCCACTCCTGAGGAGACCTAATAGACTAGGATCAGAAGGAAGGAAAGGAAGACCTCCCCTATCAGTGGACTTGGGGAGGAGCATGTGTGGAGAAGGGGGAGGGAGGGAGGGACTGAGAGGGTAGAAGGGAGGGAGCTACAGGGGGGATACAAAGTGAATAAAGTGTAATTAATAAAAAATAAAAAAGTTTAAATAAATAAATAAACAAATAAATAAGAGGCCATTTTTCTCAGAGGAGTGTGTATACTGGTTCTCAGCACGCTCCTGGAGGTTACTCAGTGAATCCCAAACATAAAGTTGCTTGGCCATGAGACCGTGGCAATCAGTAGCTTTAGTGTGAGCAGAGTTATCTGATCCCTATACAAACCTCCCAGAAAATAAGATGCAGCGCTACAACTCAGCAAACTAACCAAACACCACCATCAGGAGCAGAGAACAGAATCCAAGGGTAGCAAACAGCATATGCAAAATACCTGAGGTGAGAGATGACACAGCATTTCCTAGTGATCAAAGGCAGATCATGGGTGCTGAACAATGAACAGAACATCACAAAATTGTCACAAGGGAAGAGTGAAAGGGAAAGAATGCAGAGATCCAGGTTTGAGCTCTTGGCCGGGGTAAGAGAAGGCACCCAGATAGAAGGTGATAGGATTTAGTCCCAGGTGAAGTATCAAGGATAGGAACAAATAAATAGATTCCAGGAACCTCAAAATGTCAAGCCCACATTCAGAGAAGCATTTCTCCACGTGTGGCCTCCGAACACCGGTGCCGGTGTCAGTTGGGAACTTGTCTGTGATCCTCTCAGACCTGCTGATTCATATGCTTGGGTTTTCACAGCTCCTGAGGAGAGCGGGTTCAGTTCTCCATATAAAAAACATGAACCGCTCTGGATCAGGCGACAGCAAAGAGAACCTGGGAGGAAGGCCCAGAGGTGCTGCTGCTCAGACCCTGGCTCTAGCTAAGGCTCTCCGTGAGCCAAGAAAGCCCTGTCAATCACTGAGCAAGAGACACAAAAGCCAGGCAGGAACAAAGCTTGAAATTTCTATTTTTCTCTTGAAGGATGTATTTGATAACATAAAAAGTTAACCTTTCTATATGGTAAGATATTACTAGGAGGCGAAGCAGATAGATGCCTGGGAGTTCCAGGCCAGCCAGGCTATATAGTGAGACCCTATCTGAGAGGCTGTGGCTAGCGCGTGCAGCAGACACTATGTAGGACAACAAACTTACCTTGCAGTCACACAGGGGAGGGCTGCGCTTTTTTTTTTTTTTCCCATCATGCTCTATCACACGGAACAGAGACTGCAGGGGGCCACAGCCTGACTGTTCCCACGCCGCTGCCTCTCAAAGTGACTGATCTTAAAATGGCAGGTCTGTGAGCTAACCTTTGACAGCGCCAGAGTGAGACAGGGCCGCCTCCAGCAGTGACCAAGTGGGATGGGCCAGATGCTGACAAGCCAGAACATCCAGGCGGTGGGAGGCTCAGCTTGGGCAGAGGAATGCACAGTCCTCTTAGCAGACTTCACCTCAGAAAGCCCCGAGCTTGAGATCAGCAGGTGGACCAGCCACTGGAGACAGTTTCCAGAAAGGGTCCGAGAACTCCGAAGCATGCTCGGGTGACATGACGGCCACAGCCCATCCCCCCAGCCGGCTATTTAAATGCTTCCGCGGTTTAGAAGTACAGAAACAGGTCCACAGGCGCAGGGCTGTCTTTCCCTATTCCCTCTACTAGCTAGAACCTTAGCCAGTGCATGGGCTAACAAGCCGGCTCCTCAAGAGGGTGGAAGAGCGGGCGGGCCAAGTGTGGGCAGCAGAGGCCTCCCGTGTGCAAAAAAAGAGAATCTCCTACAGTGAAGACAGAGCTGGTGCACACGTGTCCAGCACAGGCTCAGAGCCAGGGCATAAGAAAAACAATTTACAAGTGCTACTGACCCAGTCTATCTCTGTCTGTCTACCTGAAGGATGCAATTTTAGAAGACCCAGAAACAAACGGCACCAAAACTCAATTTTCTTTGCCCCCTATGTTTTCCCCTTTTTTCTTTCCACCACACTTTTTTTTGGGGGGGGGGGGAGGGCTTTTTGTGTTCTTATTTCTTACATTTATTTTTTTATGTATTTTATTTATTGTCCAAGCAGATTTGTGCTCTTCTCTCCCACTTTTCACAACCTCTCCCTCCCTCCTTCTCCTCCACTTTCATTCATCCTAGATATCTACATGTAGAACTAGACCCCTCTTTCTTCACCTGTACAAACTTTGAGTCAAAAAGGATAAAGACCTTAACAGAAGACTCCAAACTCCGGAACTGCCAGAGGGAAACTTGGGAGGGCCTTGAGATTCAGTTTAGGGTAAGCAAGGCAGTCCTGGGAAGAACTCCAGACACTCAGGAAAGAATCACAAGAACTGAAAAACAAGATTGTATGAAATTTAAAAGCTTCTGCAAGGCCAAGCCAAGAGTTGTCGGGGTGAATGGGGACCCTATAAAATGGGAGTTCAGCTGCTATATATTGGAGGGGAAGTGATATCTTAAATCTATAGAGAATTCGTTTGAATTAAGTACCATCACCACAAACATCAGCAAACAAATCAGCCAGTCAATAAACAGACAAATAAGTGAGACCATTCTCAAGAGGAGAAATGCAAATGGCCAATGAACATTTGAAAGACGTTCACCATGAGGGAAACACAAATTGAAATCACATTAAAATACCACCTCACCCCATCAGAGTTGCCATCATCAAGAAAACGAAAGACCAGAAACGCTGGCAGGGATGTGGAAGAAGGAGACTCCTTTTCACCCATGGTGGGAATGTAAGCTTGTGGGACCACTCTAGAAATCCACATGGAGTTACCTCAAAAACTAAAAATGAAGTTCCCAAAATGACCCAGCTATTCCGACCCTCAGTGAACGAGCAGCAATTGACGTCAGCCTGCTGCACAGATTCTCACGTGAACCTGCTAATGGGAACTCTGTCCACAATACCAAGGGAGCATCCCAGGCGCGTGGCACACTGGGCGTCGTTTGCACTGTGGTTGAGACTGCGCGTTGGTGCAGTCTCTGACGATAGCAGTTGACTGTGTCTTTTGTTTGTTTGTGGTGCTGGGGGTCTAATGGAAAGCCTTGCATGTTCTAGGGATGTCAGTACTACTGAGCCACTTCTCCAGCCACTTCTCTAGCTGTAAAAACGGTGAAGCACAGGCCGGCGAGATGCTCGGGAGGTAAAAGAGCAGCACGAGCCTGATTATCTGAGTTCAGCGCCTGGAACCCACAGTGGAAAGACAGCCAGCTCTTGAGAGTTGTCCTCTGACCTCCACACACATGTATCTACAGGCACACACGCACCCATCATATATATACACACATATTGTTAAAAAATAATGTGCATTATGTCTTAAAAATGGCCAGACATACAGCTCATAATTTCAGCACCTATAGGATTGGGAGAGGACACTGAAAATTTGAGACCAGCCTGGACTACATGAGAGAGAGAGAGAGGACAATAAGTATAAAGATGTTCATTTATGTGGCCCAGGAAAAAATGAATTTCTATCTATCTATCTATCTATCTATCTATCTATCTATCTATCTATCTATCTATCTATCTTGTGTATATTAGTGTCCTAGCTGCATGTACACCTGCATGCCAGAAGAATTAAGAGATGGTTGTGAGCCACCATGTGGTTGCTGGTAATTGAACTCAGGACCTCTGGAAGAGCAGACGGTGTTCTTAACCACTGAGCCATCTCTTATGAAACACAGGCCACAATAATTTTTGAAAGAGGCTAAATAAACTTTAAGACAGTTTAACTTCTGCGTAGATACCATCTTATTCAGAACCTACTGTACCAAGTGATTCTGAATTTTCTTTTCTTTTCAGATACTATAAATCTCTGAAGTCATTGTTACATGTCACCCAGGAACTTAAAATGTTGAGAAATATTGGAACATATTAAAGAAGCAGTATACCAAAACCATTTTGAATATTGAAATTCTATGTGAAATTCAGCTTAAGTTAAATACCTCAGTGCCAAGCTATTTCTCTAGGGGGGAAGGGGAAGGTGCTAGTCTGTGTTAAAGCCCACATGGTGTAGAGCAGGTGGATGGAGAAGAGAGCAGGCATGTCAGGTCGCTCAGCCTCCTCCAGCCACAGGAAGAAGGGCCTCTGTCACTGCCCCTCCGTGACTGGTGTGGAGGGCACATTGCTACTAGTGTAGGTTTGCATCTCTAACCTCCCTAAAAGTCCAGTGTTGAAGCTCTTCGGGCCCCAGAATGGTGCCATTAGCTTGTGTGGACTGGTGAACGGTCTTTAGGGGGGTTGAAGTGCGTCCTTGACTGGGATAATGGAGCCTGACCCTCCCTTTGCCTCTCCTTTTCCTCCTGGAAAAGTGAGGAATTCTGTTCATGGTGCTCCCACAAAGCAACAGCTAACTGGCCACAGACTGCCACCTCGAAAGCCAAGTAAAACAAACTTCTCAAAGTGGGCTGTCCCAGATATCTGCTCCCAAGACACACAATCACCATACCCGTACACATTCAGTGGTGTTGCTGGGGACGTCCAGATGCAGGCCAGCTTTACAGGCCAAACTGTAAGAGAAAGCCTTACAGTTTGTGCAACCTCAAGAGGCCCTGGAGCCATGGCCCTGCCCCTCCCAACTATCAGGCCCTGTGTGGCAAACGGAAAAATCGGAAGAAAACAGAGCTTCAGATCGTTTGAGAATGTTACTCTTTTTTAAAAGCAAGCAAGCAAAAACAACAGATTAACTAATTCTAGGGGAATGACCAGGGGTGGTGAACATTCAAGAGAGGCATAGTTAAAGTAGGTCAGCTTTTTACCTTTTGTCTCTCATTCCCAATGTCCAAGGGTCCTGGGGAGGGAATTTGGCTACACACACACACACACACACACACACACACACACACACACTCCTTACACACTCACATGTACATACACTCACATCATACATGCATACAATCACTTGCACACAGACTCACTCCTGTGCACACATGATCATGTCCACATGCACATGCACTTTCCTTCCTCTTTCTCTTAGCACTGCTCTGTTCTGTTGCGATTCCTCTTTCCAAACTGACCGCTGGTGTCTCCTTGCTCCTCGTCCCTGGGCGGTCCTCCCGGTTCCACCTTCTCGGCTGATCCCCAGGCACTTTCTCTTGAATGCCTGGATTGTGCTGAGGCTCTTTGGTTGTTAAGTCCATTGCACCCACCTTTCTTGGTTCCTAACGTCCTTTGGACTCGGATGGCATGCCAGTCTTGATGCTATTGACTTGTACACATTGAAGTTAGCATAGGTCTTCTACACTCACTCGCTGTAACGGTCCTTGGTTGGTGACCGTGTAGGTTGATCCAGCACTTTGCCATGACAGGCGATGCACAGTGCATAAGTAAGTGTGGCTGTATCTGTACAACGACACAGGTGTGGTAAATCCGCACAAATGCATAAGTACGGGTGTGTCTGCACAACTGGGCAAGTGTGGGTATATGTGCACAATTGACCAGGGTGGGCATACCTGCACAAGTGACAAGCGTGGGCATACCTGCACCACTATGCAGGTATGAGTGTACCAGTTGGAGCGATGTCATAGTGAAAGAAAGGTACACAGATATCCTTAGGTGCTTCGTTTGTCCTTAGTGTCATACAGGGGCTCAGTATCATAAGCACATTTCTGGCTGACAAACCCTCTTCATCTGTTCTCTTCTCCTGTCACATAACGAGGCTTCTGCTGTACCTTCTCTTCCAAACGTGCCCAGCCAGGAGCCACACTAGTCTAAGACTTTCTGCTCAGTAGCTTCCCTTTTTGGGGACTTCACATTGCAAAAGCTCAGAGTCAGCCCAGAAATGACCTACCCTCTTTGGAACTCTGGAAAAAGAAAAGATAACAAATGACAAAAAAAAACATTCTTTTGTGTGAGAGCAAGGATGTGTGTTTGTGGAAGCCGGAGGTTAACCTCCAGCGTGTTTATTCAGGAGCCGTCCGTCTGGCATGTAAGGCAGTGTCCCTCACCGGGGTCCAGAGCTTTCCAATTAGGGTAAGCCCAGTGAACCCTGGGATCGGCATATCTCTGCCTGCCTCGTCTGGGATTTCAAGCATGCAGCCCATGCCTTTTTTTTTTTTTTTTTTTTTTTTTACTTTACTTGAGTTCCAGTTGTTGAACTCAGGTCCTCATGCTTTCAGAGCAAGCACTTTATTGACTGAGCTAGCTCCCGGCCCCAGAAAACATTTTTTGACAGAGAGGAAGAAACCTTGAACTCATTCTCTTGGTCTGTTTTCATTTCCTCTTATTACAACAAATAGCTAATGGTAGCTACCTGTGGAGAAGCGACTTGTTTGGCTCACAGTTCTGGAGGGTCCTGGGTGCAGATCTTGTGAGCGCTAGTAAAAATCCCATCTCTCCACCTCAGTCTAAGATCTCTCCTCCAGCTTCTGGTCTCCCAGCCTCTTTCCTCTCTCTCCTCCTCTGCCTCTCACTCCTTCCTGTTCTCTGGCTCCTCCCCTCTCCCTCCTACTCCTTCCTCTCCACTTCTCAACATTGTGGCTGGTGGTTTTATTTTGGCATGTTTACACAAAGTTGAGACAGGTGATGTTTAGAATAAATAACATAATGTAATGTCCAGACTGAAAACAGAGAGGGGAGGAGAGAAATCAGCATTTGAATGAACAAGGGTAAGGTGTATACATTCCAAAAGAATTCCAACAAGCTACATTAATTGACATCACACATCAAATGGACTTGATAAATTTCTGTACACTATTCTATCCAAATAACAAAGAATACATATTCTACTCAGCAGTGCATGGAAGTCTCCCTAAAATAAATCACGTCTGTGACTCAATATAAATCTTTACAAATCCAAAGAGATTGAAGTAATTCAGTGTGTCCTATTTGCTACACAATGCAATAAAACTTAAAATTGACAGTAAACAAAACTCTAGTAAATACACAAACTATTAAATAATTCACCTCTAAATGAGTCAAAGAAGAAATTAAAAAAGAGATAGAAATTATCCTGAGCTAAAAGAAAATGTAACAGAAGAAAATCTCTGGGTCACATTGAAAGCAGTACTACAGGAGAAATCTGTAGCTCTGAATGTCCACATTAAAAAATTCAGAAAGAGGGGCTGGAGAGATGGCTCAGAGGTTAAGAACACTCATTGTTCTTCCAAAGGTCCTGAGTTCAATTCCCAGCAACCACATGGTGGCTCACAACCTTCTATAGTAGATCTGGTATGCAGGCAGAATGTTGTATAAATAATAAATAAATCTTTAAGATGAAAAAAATTCAGAAAGAATACAAATAAACGAATTAGTGATTGAACCCAAAACTCTGGAAGGGGAAGAAGAAGAAGAAGAAGAAGAAGAAGAAGAAGAAGAAGAAGAAGAAGAAGAAGAAGAAGAAGAAGAAGAAGCCAGATTCAAATCCATTTGAGAACAAGAAGTAATAAAAATCTTGGCAGAAATTAATGAAATAATAACAAACAACAATACAAAGAATCAACAAATTTAAAAGCTGGTTCTCTGAAAAAAAAAATGAGATTGACAGACCCTTGGCCCAACTAATTAAAAGAAAGAAAAAGCAAACCCAAATCAACAGAGTCAAACGAACAGGGAAACATTACAACAAACACCAAAGAAATTCAGAATATTATGAGGGAATGCTTTTTAAAAACTGTACTACATTACGCTGGAAAAACTAAAAGAAATGGATGAATTTCTAGATTTAGACAAACCACCAAAATTAAACCAAGAATTCAACAACCTAAACAGAGCCATAGCAAATGAGATTGAAACAGTAAAACAAAACAAAACAAAAAACAAAACAAAATTCCCCACTTAAAAAAAGTTGAGGGCCAGATGGATTTAAAGCAGAATTCTAACAGACATTCAAAGGAGAGCTACAGCCAATCCCTCTTCAACTATAAGAAAGAAAGGAAGGAAGAAAGAAAGAAAGAAAGAAAGAAAGAAAGAAAGAAAGAAAGAAAGAAAGAAAGCAGACAGAAGAATACTCTTTCTAGAAGCCAGTATCGCCCTGTAGTAGTTTAAATGAGAATGGTCCCCATAGGCTTGCGTTTGGATGCCGAGTTGGTAAAACTGTTTGGAAGAAGTTTAGGTGTGTCCTTGTTGAAGGAGGTGCTTCACTGGGGTTGGAATCTGAAGTTTCAAAAGCCCACATTTCAGACAGGCTGTTCTCTCTCTGCCATGTGCTTGTGAATCAGCACTGCTACTGCTCCAGCACCAGGCCTGCTGCTCCCCCTCCCCACAATGACAGCCACGGCCTCACCCTCTGAGAGTCTAAGCAAGCCCCCAATTAAACACTTCCTTTTATAGGTTACCGTGGTCATGGTGGCCCTTCACAATGGTAGAAGACAATTAAATCCTGCCCCGAGAGGCTGTGCAGGTGCGGCTGCTGTGAGTGGCTGCTGTGGGTCCGTAGGTGGCAGAGAGGAGGGAGGTGTGTCTATGCTCTGCGTTCTACCTGTGAACATCTGAATAATGAGTAGCCTAGCAGTCCCTGAAAAAGTGAGCCTGAGACGACCACCGGTCCGGCACCAGGAGGTTCAGACAGGGAGCTAGCCTGAGATGACCACCAGTCTGGCTCCAGGCAGACCCCCGTGTGATCCCCGGATGAGGAGCAAGCAGAAGAGTAGATGAACACTGCCTGGTACTGCAGCCTCAGGTAAGAGCGAGCCCAAGACCGACGACCCTCACAAGAGGGCACTTGGGCTGACTAGGAGGGAACAAGCCCTAGGCAACCACCAGACCAGCACTATGGGGGCAAGACAGGTAGCTAGCCTGAGATGACCACCAGTCCTGTGCCATGCAGGACTGGGTGGGGGCAGACCATACCTTAGAAGACCCCTGACTGGCCTCATAATGCATGAAAGGGGCATAGCACTCCGGAGACCACTCCTCAGACAAACCTGAACACCGTGAAGAGACCCTGGACACTAAGAAGAGGCACAAGTAAGTGGTGGAAAAATGGAAGATAAAAGGAAGCAGAGGGATGTGGGCACAATGAAGAGAGGCAGCACTGGAGACTGGAGGGTAGTGAGGAACTGAATGATGCGATGCCAGCTGGGACCATGGTGAGGTCTCCTGGCCTGTGCTGCCACTGAGGCCCACATCCGGGTCCGTGGGATGTGCAGCATGAGCCTGTTGCCACCAAAGGCCAAGCAGATGTCTACGGTCTGGTTGGGAACATTTTGATGTCTGAGGGCTGTGCAGAACTGGCCCTATCCCTCACCTGGGCACTGTGGGAGAGTTGGCCCTGGGGTCATGAGAGAATGAGAGCTGACCTCTACACTGTCTAGATGCAGTACTCGGGAGGGTGGCCTACACACATTGAGAGAGTTGTGGGGAGGTGACCCTGCCACTCACCTCCTATGCAGTGGCAGCAAGTGGGAAATCTGGCCCTGGGGTCATGTGAGAAGGACAGCTGTCCCTGCCTGTCATCAGCCCCAGCACTCAGGAGAGCAGGCCCCATACCTCGCCTGGGCAGCACAGTAGAGTTGACTCTGGTGTCAGGGGCATGGGTGAGCCGGCGCCACCACTTCTCTGCCATGTGGTGACATGGGTGAGGAAAAGATGTTCCCCCTCACCCCTGGCCACCTATGGTAGGCAAAAGAGCTGTCCCCAAGGTCATTAGAGTGGGAGAGCTTTCCCTGCTCCCTACCTACTGAAGCACTCTGAAGAGAAGGCCCTGCACCTCACCTGGATGACACAGAAGAGCTGGCCTGGAAGTGGGGGCTGCAGGTGAGCTGGCCCAAAGGACGTGAGCACAGGAGAGGCTGCCCTGCCTCTTGTCTGCTTTGTGGTGGGTGGACAAGGAAGAAACTCCCTTCTCCCCTTCCTCATTCCTCACCACCTATGGCAGGCAGGAGAGAGATGGCCCTGGGGTCATGAGAGTGGAGAACTGGCCCTGTTCCTCACCAACTGTAGCATCCAGGAGAGTGGGCCCTGCACCTAACCTGGGCAGCAGGGTAGAGCTGGCCCTGGTGGCAGGGGTTTTAGGGGAGCTTGGCCCAAGGGTATGTGAGCAGGAAAGCCCCCTGACTGACCAACTCGGATACCTCTCCAGCTCAGATCCAGGGCTTTGAATTAGCCAACAAGAACCTTATCAATGAACTGCTGGAATGCATGAAGCGGCCAGCCCTACAGAGCTAAAACTACAAGATCTCCATGACAGAGGGTAACAACAGGATATCCAAGATGAGTCTCAGTGAGGTTCTAGTATTGATAGTGTAGCAGAAGCCAGAGGCCTTGTACCAGACCAATAGAACATTTGCAAGCAAAGAAGAGTAGACAAAGGGATATACTGTGGGACACACTTCGAGACACTACAGCTTACACAATGATATTTTTTTTTCTCTGTCGGAAGGGAGGTTGCAAGAGTGGAGGGCAGGTATGAAGGGAAGGCAATATGAGTGTGATTGGGGTGCACGATGTGAAATTCACAAAGAACCAATAAAAAGGCACTAGGCAGCCCAGTCTCTATGTGGGTTCCCTAGTAAGGGGACCAGGGGCTATCTCTGACATAGACTCTGATGCAAGCTCCTTGATCACTTCCCCCTCAGCGGGTGGGAAGGGCTGCAGTGCCAGGCCATAGAGGAAGAGGATTAAGGCAGACCTGAAGAGACTTGATAGTCTGTGGCCAGTTGGTAAGGGAGAAGCCCCCACTTTCTGAGGACTAGGGGAGGGGATGGAGGAGAGGGAAGGAGGGGGCTACAATCAGAAAGTAAAGTTAATATATTTTTAATTTTTTTAAATAAATAAAATAAGGTTTTTTAAAGTAACTAAGACACACCCTAATATCAAAACCAGGCAAAGAAGTAACAAAAAAGAAAACTACAGACAAACATGGATTCAAAACATGCTCAAAAAATATCCACAAACAGACAAAAAAAATAATAGAGATATTGAGCACTCAAAAAACTTCTTATATGAGGCCAAGATCACTCTTATAGCAAAACCAGGTAAAGAAGCAACAAAAGAAGAAAACTGCAGGCCAATATCCTTGAAGAACATAGACTCAAAAATGTTCAATAAAACAGTTGAAAACAGAATTGAGACATCCATCAAAAATATTATCTGCCAGGACCAAGTTGGATAATTCAATATGCAAAGTCAATAAATGTAATAAACTACATAAATAAAATTAAAAATCACATGTTTATCTCAACAAGTGCAGAAAAAGCACTTGACAAAATCCAATGTGTCTTCAGGATAAAAGTCTTAGAGAACTGAAGACTAGAGGGAACACACCTCAGCATACAAAAAGTCATAATCAAGAAACACACAGCCAGCATCATCCTAAATGGAGAACAACTCAAAGCGATTCCACTGAAATCAGAAATGATACATGGCATCCACCATTCCCACTCCTTTTCATTGTAAGTTCAACACACTAGCTGGAGCAATAGGACAAGAGAAAGAAATTAAAAGAATACAAACAGGAAAAGAATAGTCAAAATATCCCTACTTGCAGATGACATGATATTATACGTTAGAGATCCAGAAAATTTCTAGACATGATTAAAAAAATAAAAACAGCAATGTTGCAAGATACAAAATCAACTTGCAGCAATAAATGACCTTCCTACACACCAACAGAAAATCTACAGTTAAAGAGATCATGGACAGCCTATCAGTCAGTGGTGGTGCACACCTTTAATCCCAGCCCTTGGGAGGCAGAAGCAGGCCAGTGTGCTCTACAGAGCAAGTACCAGGACAGCCAAGACTACAGTACAAAGAGAAACTCTGTCTCAAAAAAATCAAAAGAGAGAGAGAGCTTATGGACATGGATACATTCTCACTCACAATGGTCTCAAAGAAAATAAAGTACTTAGGAATAAACCTAACCAAGGAAGGCGGGTCACTACAATGAAAACTTTAAACCTCTGAATAAAGACATAGTGAAAGACACTAGAAAATGGAAAGACATCCCATACTCATGAATTTTAGAATTAATATTGTGAAAATGACCGTTTCACCAAAAGCTACTCACAGATTCAAAGCAATCTCAATTAAAATTACCATCTCATTCTTCACAGAAACAGAAAAGGCAAATTTGTATGAAATCCCAAAACTCCTGGATAGCTAAAACAATCCTGAACAAAACGAATGATGCCAGAGGTACTACAATTCCAGATCGAAAGCCATTATAGAGACACACTAAATAAAACAATATGGTACAGGCACAAAGACAGACATGTAGACCAATGGAACAAAATCGAAGACCCAAATATGAGTACACATAATTACAGCCATTTAATATTCAACAAAATAGCAAAAACATACACTAGAGAAAAGAAAGTATCTTCAACAAATAGTACTAGAACCTAGATGTCCACATGCAGAAGAATGAAATGAGACCCACATTACCTTGTATAAAAACTAACTCCAAATGGATCAAAGACTTAAATGTGAGACCCGAAACACCAGAACTGCTAGAAGAGATAGGCAGTACCATACATAATATTGTGTGGGAAAGGACTTTCTGGTCGAACTTCATTTGCCCAAGAATTAAGGCTGGCATTTGACAAATGGGACTTCATGAAACTGAAAGATTCTGAACAGCTAAAGAAACAATCAATTGGATGAATAGGAAGGCTACAGAATGGGAGAGAAGCTTTATCTTTGCCATATGTGTGTGTGAGTACGTATCTGTGTGTATGTATGTACATATGTATGTACATATCTGTGTGTATATGACAACTATACACCTGGCAGATGATTAATATCCAGAAGATATAAAGAACTCAAAAAGCAAAAGAGTAAAAAAGTGACTTATTTAAAAAATTGACTTGAGATCTGAACACAGAATTCTCAAAGAAAGAAAGAAAAAGAAAAATATACCTAAAAAATATCTCTAGATATAGTCATTGTCCCTAGCATTCAGGGAAATGCAAATCAAAACAAATCTGAAATTTCATCTCACTGGTCAACAAAGCAACTGATAACAAATGCTGATTTAAGAAACCACTAAGTGACAAATTGTACCATATAAAACCAAAAGGTTCTTCACAATTAAAGAAACAATCAAGTGGCTGAAGAAAAAGCTCACAGAATGGGAAAGAATCTTTTTCATTTACACACATATCTGTGTGTATATCTGTGCATCTATATGCCAACTGTATATCTGAGGGTTAATATCCATAATATATAAGAAACTCAAAAAATGTGGAGTATACTGTTAAAGTTATTTTTATAAAACTGTGTTTGTTTCTCAGTTCTCTCTTAACCTGGCTATAACACAAAAAAATTTAATAATAAGCTTCACAACACAATAACTGAGCAGATATTGCTCTATTCTTAACCTTCTAAGCTAATATGGTTTCCTCCCAGTGTACATCCCAATGTCACTTGTACTTTGTAGCTTTCCTGCTCCAGCTCCTTCTCCTGCCTTCTCTTGGACCTCTGCCAGGAGCTCAATCCCTTCCTCCTCCTTTAATTCCTCCTTCCCCTGGCTGTCAGGAAGTGCAGCCCTATTCTTTCCCCTGCTCAGTAACTGACTGTAAGCTGCTTTATTGGCACATCAGGGGACAGTTGGGGAGCGGTGCTTATACAACACTGAAACAGAAGTTTCTCAGAACAAGAATTGCAACCAGATATTGGGGGGGGGGATGTGTACAGAAATCAGCATTTGAATTACATAATAACCCTTATGCCTACAGTATACCCCTAACACTAATTCATTCACTGTTGGTGGTATTGAAAACTTGTGCAGCCACTCTGTAAATCAGTGTGGATAATTTTCAAAAAGCTAAAAGTAAATCTACAATATGACCCAGCTAAATTACCTTTTGACATATGCTCCAAAGGACTCAATATACCACTCTAAGGTACTTCCTCATGACCATGTTCATTGCCGCTCTATTCACAATAGCTAGGGAATAGAAACGACCTAAATGTCCTACAAGTAATGGATGATAATGAAGATACGGAGTATGTACTACTATCCCACTGTGAAGAAAAATGAAATCATGAACTTTGCAGGTAAATGAATGGAATTAGAAAAGATGGCATTTAGTGAAATAATCCATACCCACTAATAAAAATATTGTATTTTCTTTCTCATCTGAATCTTTGGGTGTAGTGCATATTCTAGAGTAATTGAAGAAAATATGAGAGTTAAAAGGGACCATTTCTGGGGTGAGAAAGCAATAAAGAGGGGAATAGCAGGGTATACATAATCTGATGGGAGAAGTGGGAAAAAAAACAGAAGGCATCTCAAATTGCGGGGGAAAAGATAAATACAGAAGAAGGAGGGTAAAATAACAGTAAGGATGTTTTTAATAATCACAATATTAACTATCTACCTAAAATACCTACAGCGCATGTAAATCTGTGTATAAACACACGCGTGGAGTTCAAATAAAATTTTATCATCTGATGACAACAGCCCTTCTAAAAGCTAAAGACCACCTAACAAAGACCCCCACACCAGGCATGAAAGGCTCTCTTTTGAGTTGCTCATCGGGGTTGTCCAAGAGACTCCTAAACTATCTCAGGCTACTGAGATACTGTTATTGCCCTTGCTTGACCCCGCAAATCCCTACTGCTGAAGACACCACGTACTGCAGGGTCCAGAGACCACTGAGCTGGAAGTTATCTAAAAGCCTCCTTCCTGACGTCTGGCTTTCATGAAGCCAGAAAGCACCATGCAAACATCCAAAGGAGGGAGGCAACCAAGCATCCTCCCCAGCTATGATGCCTCTGAACCCCAAGAATGAGCAACACCACGTGATAACCTAAGGGTGCAGTAGTGCTATGCATACCTTATCAGTAGCCGATGCGTCCCTAACTGGCTTGAGACCTTCTCAAAATAAGAAAACCGTGGCTGGTACTGTAGGCAACTATCCATGGCACCTTGGAGGGGGACCAACAACTACTACGTCACTAACTACACTTTAAACATTTGTCCTTACAACCATAGATAAGTACAGACCACACTCTAAATCAAGGAGACTTCTCTTGGCAACAGATGGAGATTATTAACAATCAAAATGAGTTCAATCCCAATGGATATATACATATATATTATATATATTATGTATTATATGTTATATTATATATATTATATGTATATATATATATATACATATATATATTGTGTGTGTATAAAAGTCCTGCACCTAACGCTCAGAGATCATTGAGGAAGATTCTAAGAGCCAGAGGAACAGGAGTTTGCTCTAAAATTGTGTCTCCTAGGAATGTCAGAAGCTAATTCATAAAGTCTGACTGCCTAAACACGAACTGAGCAGGGATAACCACAGACATGCTGAAGCGGATGACCACACAGATGGCACTGCCAAGACTAGGTGCCAACCTAGGATGGAACCCTCGATTCACATTAACGGAAATGCTTTTATCCAATTACTTTCTGAAAGCAGAAAACGCTTTAGGCTCTCTTTCACAAACTGGAAGCTGAGCTGGGTCAGGTCACGTCCTGAGAGGACACCCTTCCCTTTGCTTAGTGCAGAGCACGCCTCTTTTTAATCATGCCAACCTCATTAAAAATTTCAGCCTCTCTATCAGCACATGGCTTGCCTATAATATTAAGCTTCCTGTAGCTTTTTTTCTCCAAACTGTAATTTTTTTAAAGAAATTCTCTCTCCCCACTTGCTCTTTTTCATTGTAGACCTGCACGAACGTTATTAATAATCACCATGCCACAGACTACACTCAGCATAGTGCAGGCTTGAAATTTCTTGCATCGAAGAAATTAGTCCATTTTCTTCAAATTTAGCCTTAGACAACTTCTCAGGACATAAACAGAAAGTAGCAGCAGCAGATTCTTTGCCAAAATATTACCCAAATAGTCTCCAGCCCTGTTGGTGATTTGTACTCCCCTCTGTAACCTCTGATGTTTGGTGTCCTCCATCATCGCCATTGCTCTCAGCACTACTCTCTTCAGGCCCCTACTAAAATGGTCCACTAAGCACTGATTATGACACAGAACCGCTTTTCTATCTCAAAGTTACAAGGTCTTCCACATTCCCCCAAAGCCAGCATAGCTGAGGGCTTTGCAATGGTCCACTCTTTATACCAACTTCTGTGTTCATTCATGACCTTTCTGCTGCAGTGATAAAATATCAAACCAGAGGCGATTTAAAGAAGAGAGGGTTTACTTTGGAGTATGGTTTCAGCGAGGTAAGATCCCACCACGGTAGGGTGGCATGTCAACAGGAGCAGGAAGCTGCTAGGTCACCACAAGCAAGAAGTAAAGAAAGTCAACTGGAAGTGGGGTGGGGCTGTTTATTCCCAAGGCCACCCCCACAACAGCTGCACCTCACACCCAGTGCCACCAACCAGGAACCAAGTGTCCGAATGCCTGAGTCTAGATCTATCATTTCCCACCTAAACCACCACACCCGACCTTAACCCTCTGCCTGTCCAGCCGCTTTGCTGTTTCTGAGCACATTGTCTGCATTCTAGTAGGCTAAGTATTCGGGTCTCTGTCTACATCCTGGTTATTTTCTGATGTTCGTTTGTTACATGGTGTGTAGGTCAGCTTTGTGTCTTGTGATAAAATGCTTGAGAGAAACCAATTTCAAGGAAAGAATGGTTTGTCTTGTGGCTTCAGGTTAAGGTCAGAGGTCCCTATTGTTTCAGAGTATGTGGAGAGGCGGGCACAGTAGCAGGAGCATACCCTGCAATTACAGTTCCTAGTCTCATGGTGGCTGTGGAGCAGAAATAGAGGGACGATGGTGAGGTGGCACAAAATAGCTCCTCCAAGCTCACCCCCTCGGTAGCCTACCCTTCCTCCTAAGTCTCTCCCAGGAAAGATATGTCTACCTCCTAAAAACCCATTAAGCTGTGAACCCATGAATGGAGAATCCATTGATGAGGTTAGAACCCCCACGACCCACATGTCTCCAAAGCCTTAACTCTGAATGCTGCTACACTGGGGACCAATCTGTCAACCCACAGACTGGAATAAATCTAAACCATGTGTTAACAAGGTCAACTCAGGCCATGTCCCAGAGTCTCTTGGAATTCGCTGCTTTTCTCAAATGTTCCGGATGTGCAGTAATCTTTGTTGAATGAAAAGATAACTTTCCCCACCCTCATCCTTCTCTAGCACAGAAATCTCGTTATTCAGGAAACATCTTTGAGCAACTATCAATGTTGTTCTTAGCTTATCCTTTTCCTTCAAGCTGGCTGGCTGTTTCTACTGGGGCATTTTATCCCCAATGGCTATACCCGTGCCCCTAACCTTCTGTTCTCTGATTTTATCTGGACAAATTCCCAATATATGCATAAGAGATTCTGTCTCTATTTTGCTATGCCCTGCAATTCTTGAGAAGCTTCTAGATAATCTGCATGAGAGTCGAGGGGCATGGCTTCTCTTGGTTTTCTGATCATACCTTTGACTTCTGATATTTTGGCTACTTATTCTGTGAGTACTTAATGGTCCGAAAAAATGACTCCATCTTCCCGTGTTGAATTCCATATGTGAAACTCCGCTGTGGAGACGCTCTGTGGGTGCCCCAACTGTACTGGAATCCCACAGGGTCTCTCTGAAGCTGGTCAACGGGGAGAAAGTCTCATGCTGGCGTGGGAGACTCGGTAAGAAGAGAGAACACAGGTCTGGCTTTGAGCTGCTGTTTTCTTGCCTCGGCGTGGCAGTGTGAAAATACTCTTTCTGAGAGAAACAAATTCTGATGGCCTGCATACCCGAGGAATGGGTGCTCTCAGACTTGGCTTTTGCTATGGTTCACGTACCACTTGAGGGGACCTGGGCCCTCTGTGGCAGGATTACACGAGTGTCAGTATTGGACAGTGCACCTCCAACAATAGGAAGCCACGGCAGCTTACAAACTTCAGAGCAAGACAAGCCACTTGTGATGTGGAATAAAGCCTTTTGGGCTGAGGAGGCCTTTGTCCATCACAAAAGCTCTTGCAACAGCATGCCTTTGGCAGACTAGCAGCACCTAACCCCGAGGGCAGACTTCTTTTTGCTAAGATGTGGCCGAAGCAAGCTTGCGCTATGCGAAGATGAGGTTTTTGATACCGTATAAAAGGCTGTGGTGAGCCCAACGGGGCTGATGGGAGTCCGGAGACTCATCACTATAAATTTTCTCTCAATTCCCCTACACTAGGAGACACTGATGTTCACACGATGTCTCTTTAAAAGTAATCACGGAAGTGGTTAAACTTGCTTTGCAAAATATTAACCCAGGAGTTAATTGGGGTGTGTGTGTGTGTGTGTGTGTGTGCAAGTGTGTGTGTCAGAGAGAGATAGACAGAGGGACAAAGTCAGGGACAGAGAAGACAGATGCATTCCCTGACATAGTTAGTTTTGCCAGATGAGTACCAGAGGCTGACAAGGAGTCTTCCCTTCCCAATGGGGGAGAACAGTGTGGGTCTGGGACTTTTCACAGTCAGGGAAAACATCCCAGAACAAGACACTGGGAGCTTCTGTTGGACACCTGGGTGACAGCCTGTGGGCATTCCCACCCCAAATGCCACCATCCATGGCTTCCCCACAATAGTGGAGGTTCACTTGGAGCAACTGAATTGTATCTGTGTTTTTACTTTGCTTTGAGGTGATTTGAACAAGGAATGTGAGGAGAATGGAGGGTCCATTTCTGAGGCATTGAAAACACATCAGCGTTCATTAGCAGCTCTGTGGGGTCCCCCCAAGAAGTCCTCTTTGTAGGCTCGACATCTGAGCAAGGAGAAGTCCGGCAGCCAGGTCCTCAGTGTGGATTCCACTGTGAGACACTGAGGCCGCGGGGCCCACGCTACTTGCAGCTGAAGTTAGCACCATGCGGTGGTTGGCTGTGATCACATTTGCTTCACGCTGACAAGGAGAAGGAGGCTGGGCTGTGATTCCCTCTGCACTCCAGCAGGAGAGTTGAGGATGAGAGACACGAAAGGCAGGTTTTGTGAAGTCTCATGGGCACTACATAGAGGAGAGTCATCTAGAGTGCAGCCATACACACTAAAGACCCCACCACTGGGCAGCAAGTATTCCCTTGGCTCAGATAGCACCACTGACAAGGCAGGACTCGTGGGAATGCCAGCTCCCAGACTGATACCTGAAAATATCCATGAATGCTTTGGTTTCTTTGTTTTCTAAAATTGTTTTATGTTTTCACGTACAAAGTAGTGGGCTCCATCACGTTCATACATATGTGTTACTACTTTGTTCCTTTGTTCATTCCCTCCCTCCCTCATTCTCCACTGTGCCTCCTTTCCCCCAGCTGGTTCCCTTCCCTGTTAGTCTCCTTTCTGCTTACTTTTATTTCCCACCTCCCTTAAGATCTTTTCCCTTCAGGGAGGGGGGGGGTGGGGGGGGGGAGTTGCTTGGTCAGTAAAATATTTGCCTTGCAATCAGAAGATCCTGAGTTTGATCCACAGAAGCCACATAAAAATGTTGGGCGTGGTGGTGCTAGGGAGGCAGAGACCAGCAGGTCTGCGGACCTCAGTTGCCAGCCCGCCTAGCCCTAGGTGGTGAGCTCCAGGCCAACAAGAAATCCTGGCTCAAAGGGGCTGGATGGTGCTCCTTCCATTTTCCTGCTTTCCTGACTTGGAGGGTTGTTCATGTTCTGCCCTTACAGGCCAGTTGGCGTTTCTCTCTTGCAGCTTTTAACATTGTTTCTTTGCTTCCTAATTTCAACATCTTCACTGTTGTATGTGATGGGGTGTTCTCCCCTGGCCACAGCTCTGTGAGGCACCAGATGCCTCCTTGTATCTCAATGCTTGTTTCTGTCTCTAAATTTGAGAATGCTTCTGCAGTATCTTCATTGAAGTATGAGTATGTGTTCCCTGTGTCTTTAGTGTCTGTCTCAGCTCCTTCTCTTTTTTGGACTCTCACATTTGGTGTCTTAACCAGGGGTTCTTGGATGCTATGGTCACACGCTGTCCACTTTCCTCCTTGTCTGAGTACAGCGTCTTCTCAGCCTTCTTCACCATTCTCATGTATCTTTTTTCTGCTCTGTCAAGTCTGTTCTTAAATGATTCCTACTGTGTATGTGATTCATTGAGTTTGCCATTCCCAACATTTCTAGTATCTTTTTCAAATCTGAATTCCCTTGCTGACTCTTCCATGTTGCTGACTTTTTCATCTGTACTGTTGCTGATTTTCTTCTACATTCTGCTGACTTCTCCCCATGTTGCTGACTTCTGTCTCTAGGGCCTGGATTGGATCAATACGCTTGTTCGTAACTTTTTTAAAGTCATCCATCATTTTTGCCACAAAACTTAAGTCTTCACTTGACATCTGGCTATTTCAAAATCTTTGAGTTCAGTAGTTGAAAAGCCACTGTGATCTTTTGAAGTCGTGCTGCCCTGCGTTTCCACACTCCTGGCCTTTCTGTATTGCAATGCATGCATCTGTCAGTTTGGACATCTCTTTGGGATTTGGAGTAGGGCAGGGATCTTCCTACTGAGAAGTGTAGCCTTGGAGGCACAATCTCTTGTATGCCACTCAGCAAGGAGGAAACCAGCCACTGTAGCTGCGTGGCATCACACTACTCAAAATAGAGCAGCACAGTTAAAGCAATTATAGCCTGCTAATCCATCACCAGTTACTGCAGAACTGAAGGTGCCTGAACTGTTGTAGAATGTGCTACGAAGCTACAAATGATGAGTCTAGGGACAGTAAATGAATGAGCTAAGAAAGAAGACAGGCAAAGGGGAGAAGAAGAAAAAGTAAGGCTTGATAGATGAAAGGAAAATAAAAGAGAGTGGGCAAGAACGTTACAGAAAAGAAAGGAGCAAGAGATTAAAAAATTTTCAAGGAAGAAAAAGAAAACAACAACAAATACTTCTGAGTATTGAAAGAGTTCAAAAAATAGAGAAATATAAGAAGGAGAATAAAAAAATAAAAACCAAAGCATTTTTAAAACTCCAATAAATTAAGTGATTTTAGTTATTATAAATTTAACTGCTTAAATTATTATTATTATTATTATTATTATTAAAATGTGAAATGTGGAGAATGGAAAAAACAAAACACACAGAGGAAAAACGGTGTCTCCAGAGGCCTGTGTGTTTAAGGCTTGGTGTACAGGTGGCACTAGGCGAATCAGTAGAAATGTTAAGAGGTAGGCCTATCAGTCAATCATTTGGTCACAGGGATGTACCCCCACCACACCCTTCCTCAGCCATGACTGAGCGTTTTGCTCCATTATATGCTCCCTCCTTGAAGACTCATCCCCAAACAAGTGGCTCAATTAACTGTGAAACACTCAATGCTGTGAAATAAAATGAGTCTCTTTTCTTTCTAAGTAGACTACCTCGGGAACATACGGTGAGAGGAAGGTGGCTAAAAACTTCCATCATCGCTGAGGAACTTCATAACCTCACTCTGTTGTCTCACCAGCCACGCATGCCTATCCTGTCCCTGTTCTCCATCTCTGTACTTTCTTTAGTCTGAGGGCATTGTTCGTGAACTCACACAGAACCCTCTCAGACAGGCTGTTCTCCGTAAGCCTAATGTTCCTAAGATTGATTCAAGCTGTTGAATATGCTGACACATCATTCCTTTTATTATTCAATAAAATTTCCTTTGTGAATATTCCAGAATTTATTCAACCTTTTGCTCTTTGAAGAACATTTGGGTTGATTCCACTCTTTGAATATTACGAATAAAAGTGCTAGGAGATTTCATATACAAGATTCAATAAATTAGGCTGTATGCCTAGTGCATACTTGAATTCTAGAAATGGCTGTCAAACCAATTCCCAGAGAGACGGCACTGCCTTAACATTTCCACTAGCTCTGCGTGAGAACTCCAGTTAAGATGCACCGAAGTTAGATGCCACTATGGTTTGCATCGCAAATGTCCCCAGTCTTATGTTGAAGACCTGGTTCCTAGCTGACAGGAGCTGCTGGTAGGGGTCTTACAAGACACCATTGAAGAGGATGTTGGGCCCCTGGCCCTTCCTGTTTCTCTCTACTTCCTGGTCACCATGTGGTGAGTACCTTACCCATTTGCTCTCTGTCATGTTCTGCTTTGCCACAGCCCAAAGTGATGGGACCAAATGACGAAGGACAGAAACCCCCGGAACTACGAACCAAGATGAACCTTTCCTCCTGCTGAGTTGTTTGTCTTGGGTAGTTTGTCACAGCAATGGAGAGCTTACAGGATCCTAACAGGCTTACCTCAAGACAGCTTTCAGCACTCTTACTAGGATCTCTTGCTACTTGGTTTTGGGGTGGTAACAAATGGACTCACATGTGTATATCTTTGAGTAAGTCCTTTGAATGCTGTCTCAAGCTATAACACATTTTCAAAGCAAATGAATCCTCAAAGGGGCAGAATGCACACATAGGTCCAAAGGGGTCTATTTTCTTACTGAAAAGCATGGATTTTACACCATATTTTCATTGAATATTCGTGTAGAATGTTGCTTATTGTAAGCACTGCTAAACATGGTGTCTTTTATTTTTTAAAAATAATGTAACTACTAAAGTTACAGAGCATGAAGAGTGCTAGAAGTGTGTGTTAAATGCGATTATTTTGAAAATTCTGGGAATACTGGCTTATTGCTCCTGAATGCCAAAGAATAACACATGAGAAGTTTGAAAACACTGTTAGTCTTCATGAGTGGCGTTTGACTGTGTTGGAGGTCTTTGGGATGTGGGGTACTGTCTGTTTAGAAGCAGGATGCAAGTGTCACTGTACCTTTGATCAGGTCTCCTACAGTGAGGTTGGGATCTCCCCACAGGTTGCTCTAGACTCTGATGGTGGAATGGGTGTCTGTGTATAAGCGAATACCTTGTAGTAGTTAAAATCTGAAGGGGCCTCAGAGTCAGCACAAAACACCCACAGACACCAAATTCTCAACACAAAGGCAATTTTATTACCCCAGAAGGACAAACAGGGGCCTGCCTTTAGATAAATATGGAAGGAGGTGGCTCTACAGGAGTAGTTTTCAAGGATAAGGGAGAAGTCCATGCTAGGATGATTGGTAAGTCCTTACCAGGCATGTTAGTCAGTGTAGCCAAATAATGAATTTTGATAGCTGGACCTAGGTGGGCAGCCTGAGGAATAAGCCATGAGGGAGTGGCCAAATCAGGAGCTGGACAGGTTTAGCACAAGAGAGTAGAGGGGGGATGACTGCCCAGCACCACAGAGAAGACATCCAGAGGCCCCTGGAACCACTAAGATGAACAAGTGGTGTAGAGCCGGAAGAGAAAGAGAAGCAGGATGGTGTGTGCACAATGAAGAGAGGTGGAACTGGAGACTTAAGGGTAGTGAGGAACAGCCTGGTATGAGTAGCCTTCAATGCCACCTAAGGCCAAGGTTAGGTCCTGGCCCATGCTGCCACCAAGGGCCATGTCTAGGTCCATGGCCATGCAGCAGCAGGGGTCTGCTAACTTTCCTAGTCTGGGCTGTTGCCTGCACCTGGGAGAGATGTCTGCCCTCCCTCCCACCCAGCCACACTCTGGGTGCCTATGGCAGGCAGGGGAGCTAGCCTCACTCCTAGCCTGGATAGCATGGGAGAGCCGGCCCCGCCCCTCACCAGCTGCAGCACTTGGAAGAGCAGCCAGCACCTTGCTTGGGCAACACAATAGAGCTGGCCCTGGTAACGTGGGCATGGGAGAGCTGTCAGGTTGACCAACTCAGCTACTACCCAGACCACATCTAGGGATTTGAGTTGGCCCACGCCAACATCTACCTCATCTATGAACTGCTGGAGCATGTGAAGGAGCCTATCCTCCAGGACATGTTAAAGATCACCACAGCATGGAGCAACAATAGAATATTAGAGAAGAGTCCCAGTGAGGCTCTAGTATTGATGGTGTAGATGAAGCCAGAGGACTTGAACCATCCAGACCAATGACTGATTGCAATGAACATTTGCAAGAAAAGCTGTTTGGAAAAAAACGTTATGCTGTGTGACACACTGCAGCTTCCAGAGTGAAACAATTTGTTTGTTTGTTTTCTTTGTGGGAGTGAGGTGAGGTTGCAAGGGTGTTGGGCAGATATGGAGAAACTGGAGGATGAGTGGGATAGTGATGCATGATGTAAAATTCACAAAGAATCAATAAAAAGTTTAAAATAAAAAAAGAGTAGAGGGGAAGGGCAGGACGTGCCAGGACTGTGTTTGGGTCTGTTAGAGCCCTTCAAAATCTTTTGGCTTTTTTGAGTCTAGCCAGTTGTCTGTTCCCTGGTGTAGGTCTGAAGGCTGCCTTCCTCCAGGTCTTGCCTCTCTGAGACCCTCTTCCTTTCTGCCAGGGTGGGAATAGATGCCCAGATGTCCTTTGCCACCCTGCTGCCATCACACCAGAGGACAAAACAAGTGTAGTCATGGATCACAAGGTGCCGACAGGACAGGTGAGCATGGAAGTCCATACTTCCTGCCTGGGCTTCGTCCTCTAGCAAACAGGGAAATGCACATCTGGGCTGCCTCTGCCTCTGCACAGGCGTGGGAGCTCAGACTCTCTGCACGGATGTCCCTGAAGCTATGGTGGTTGGATAGTTTACAGTATTCAGCTAGGAGCTAAGGATTGAAAAGCATTCAGTCCTGTGAGCTGCCCATTTCCCGGTCTTTCAGCAAGAAGATGGAAGCTTTATTTATCTGAGCCCTCAGGCAGGTCTGCGTGGAGAATGGATAAAGTCTTGAGTGAATGCACATAGTGGACGTGATTACAGCCTTGTCCCAGACACCAGTGCCTTAAGCCCATGAGAATGGCGAGGCCTTCCCTTAGCCACAATGAGGATGTTGACAGTGTGTGCAGAAGGTATCAACCACAGCGTCTTCATCCAGAATAACTGTCCCCCTGCAGAGACAAGACGACAGCCAACCTCACCCCAGCAGTAGATACTGTAAAGGCACTGAGTTTCTGAGCTACTAAAGCCATCTCCGTGGGAACATTTACGGCCCTCCAGAGCCCACCTTGCTCCTCTTGCTTCTGCCTGGGTTGCAACATCTTCAGAATGCAGACACAAATACATGAACAACAGAGAGCCCCAGGAGACTCACAGTCTCAGCTCCCAGCCCTGATTTCTCCAGGCAGCCTTTCTTCTGGTCCCCAGGTTGAGTCCCTTTGTGGCCACCTACTGAAATACTTCCTGGGATTTTAGTTGTGGGAGCAAAATGGAGCTAGGAGGTGTGTACCTGGACATGCTTGGCTAAACCTAAGAGCCTGGCTGCTCTTTCAAGCTAGACATTTCTCTACTGTTGCTTTGGGACTAGAAAATTCCTTAGCTTTTTGTTTAATTTTCCCGTATGTAAGTGTTGCAGAATGAAATGTGGTCAAGGATCAGGTTAACCAAAAAATTTAATTAAGCCAAAAGTGCATTGCAACTTGCAGTGGAAGAAAGCCTGTGCCTCTGTCGAAGCCTTTGGAAGGAGGGTTTCTCTGCTTGGTCCCTAACTGTGCTGGTATTGAAAGGAGAAGTATGGGTTGTCCCCGACACAAGCCTCTCTGCAGGTACCGTCGCCTCAGATGGAAGTCTGCTTCACCACACTTCAGTATGAGTGACACCACCGAAGAAGCCCTTCAGCGCTTGCGGTTAGCCAGCCAGCCTATCCCAGATCCGCCTTCACAGAGGGACAAACCCGAGAGGCAAGCCTTCCCGCAGTGAGGCTGAGAGGGGTGGGAAGGAAGCACGGATGAGAGGAGCCGTCCCTTCCCTTAAATCTGTGCACTATTTCCCATAATCCTCTAAACACCAGCATCGGTGTTTCTCAGTTGTCAGTAGCTACGTTAACTTACTGCTTACTCCCTGAGTGTAGGTTAATGCCACCACAGCTGTGCTGCTCCTGCCTTTGTCTTTAAAGGGCTTGGAGCCCTCTGCCCCTGCCCATTCAGACGCAGGGAAGAAACTCCAGAGATAGCACAGGCCTAGTACATTGTCTGTCAGTTTCAGTCTTCAGCCCTCTGAAGACACCGCCTTGGTTGCAGACTCCAGCAATGGGCTGAGAAGGCCATTGGCAGTTCTTTTCATTGGCCTAGGCCTTTCTCCAGCCACCTCAACTTGCTGCTCTTACTTCAGGTTTCTTCTTTGCTGTCTGTATAGAGAAGCCTGATCTTGAGGGGGCACAAGTGATGGGGATGGTGACAGCCACACGGCCATCCTGAGAGAAGCTGCGAAAATTCGAGACTGCCCACACCTGGCTGGTTTGCAAACACTGGGAGTGGAGCAGACAGTGTCATTAGACTTGCACTGTCTTAGAATGAATTCTGGTGGCCGAATGAGTCAACTTTCTGTTGGGTATTTCAGTTCCAAAGTCCCATAAGAGTCATTTTTCTAGGAAACTTAGATCTAGGAATCCCCAGGATGCTGTGCGGAGGTTGGAACCCCCAGCTATCAGCTTTCTCTGGAGCAAGAAGACATGTAAACCAGCTTTCTAGTGGCTTTCAAGCTTGAGGTAGAAGAAGCATTGATTCCATTAATTGAAATATCATTTGTATCTCATTAGAGATTTATAAGAGTTGAACTCAGGGCCAGCAAGAATATATATATTGAGAGTGCAATCTCAATATTAATACTAAGTATATATATATTCTTGCCTTCAGAAGATATTTTTTATGTAAAATCAGTAAGTCAACTTACTTACAAAATACAAAAACTGCATTTGATTTTGGAGGTAGGGACACTTAGATGTATTTATTATAACATTGGGATGGAAGTAAACAGTGTTTTACAAAACATTCAATCAAAGCAGGAAAGCAAAGAACAAAAATAGATGAGTGGGTAGAGAAAAGCTTAGCCTCAGTAAGTTTGTGCATGGTTTTGGCAATCAGACATTGCAGAAGGTAGCAATTTTAAAATCCATATGCACGTAAGTTTTGGCAAATGGGTGAGGGTTTTGTGATGGGCTTAGTGCCCATTCTCCTAGACTCTGCCAGTTGCAGGGTTGGTACTTGCTACTCTTGACCAGATAGCTCTGGAGCTACTGGTGAGGAGGCTCCAAGGATGAGGTCTTTAAATGACCCTCCAAATGCACCAGCTGCAAATGTTCACAGTGAAAGAGCGGGGCACTGGGGACCAACGCAACGGATTGCTGAGTTGCCAGGCAAGACGAGAGCCCATCTTTGCCTAGCAGGGTAAAAAGTAACTGCTGTGACGATCTTGTGCAGGCTTTTTGGATCTACTAGTAAGTCAGACCTCTGTTCCCTTCTTGCTCCCAGTGAGGGACCCACCGCAAACAGGACCCTCTCAGTACCACAGGCTTCGCCTGCAATTTGTAGTTGGCTCTGCCTACTTTCTTCCCTATTTAAGCCACCTACAGTTCCTTGGCACTTTGAATCTTGAATGCTGCCTGAGACGGCCTGTGTGGTAAACGTTCAGTTGCAGACTGTGGAACGCTGTGGAACATGATGGAATTACGAACAGGTGAACCATAATGGAAGGAAGTTAGGTTCCTGTGGATGTGCTGTTAAACAAGGCCCCAGGAACCGGGGCCCCTTCTCCATCTCTCTGTTTGCAAGTTACAGCAAGGTAAGACCTTGCTCCACCATGCACATCTTGCCATGACATGCTCCTTAGCACAGGCCCAA
>NW_026596046.1:3845065-3855911 GCF_907164565.1 Psammomys obesus
ACACACACACACACACACACACACAGGCATGTATTCAAACTCAAAGCAACTCTCTGGTTTCTGGCCTCCAGGACTCACACCATGGGTCCCTAGGCCCTTGGACTTTAAATCTGGACTAAGCCAAAGTCATATTACAGCATTCTTAGCTTTTAGGCCTGTTATGGATTCTAAGCCTCTGTAAGGGCATGAGCCAATTCCCCTAGTGAGTTTCCTATCATATTACATATCTAGAAAGGCTTGGCATATGTAAGACTTAATATCCATTCATAAAGCTATTCCAAGGTTTCCAGTAGCATCCCATTCTAATAACACCCAATCTCCAATCCCACTCTGCAATAAACAGCTGGCTGCCTTAGACACTCCTCGGCCTTTGTTACATCTCTTCAAGCAGACTGTTCATTGTTTGCCCTTGTTTGGAACAACTCGCAATGCGTTTCTGCAGGAACGTCTCTGAGGCAGCTGTGAGTTCTGGCTTGCTCAGTTCCTGCAGTGTAGCTGCACAGAGCTATCACACACCTCATAAGTAAGCCCAGTTATTGAAACACTTCGTAATGTTTAAGGAAAGATGTTCAGTAGCCACGTGTGGCTAATATATTTAATAATATGGCTAAGTTTCCAATCTCTGCAAAAAGTTCCTATTGGTTAATGGTTGTCTGTAATCATTTCAATATTGTGGTTGGTTGTGTAAATTTTGCTCAGAGAAAATAAAGATGACCTATTCTATAAATAAATAGACAATGTTCCCAGCAGGATATAATGTTATTCAATCTAGCAGCCCTCACCTTGAGGTCGCTTCCCCTGCATAAATCCTTGAAAGGATCCAACCGTTCTTAAAGTTCAAATGGCAGAACATGACAAAACCTCAGAAAGGTAGGGTGTTATTTGAGGAATGCACGCTCTGCTCCAGGGCATCTGCTGATATAGTGGAGCTGAGCGAGGCAGAACATGAGTGCAATCTCAGCCACTCAGGAGGCTGAAGCAGGAGGATCACGAGAACCAAGGGTTTCAATGTAGATCTGGGAAAGACAATGGGACACTGTCTGAAGAAAATATTAATACTAAGTAACTGGATTTTAAGGACCTAAAAAATTAAAATCAGGGCTGGAAAGATGGTCGGCAGTCGATAGCACTTGTTGCACTTGTGATGGTTGAATTCCCAGCACCCACATGGTGGCTCACAATGTCCTACAACTCCAGTTTCATTCAGGAGATCTGATGCCCTTTCCTGGCTTCCACAGGCTCCTGTGCACGTGCGGAGCACATACATATAAAATAAAATAATATATGCCCTTTGGGCATACTTCCTGTAACTGAAGCCAGAGGGGTGCAGGGGTGTGCTGACCAGAGGGGTCGTCACGGAACAGCCTTCGGCTTGTGAGTTTGCCTAGGAGCTGAAGCTAGGGCTCACCTCGTTGTCATGTACAACAACAGAGGCCAGGGACCACCATGAACCTCGAGGTCCAGGTAATGCTCCACCTTCTTCCCCACACGCAGCACTCAGGCGCACAGCAAGCTAACTGAGGAGGAAGGTGTGGAGACTCCTGTTGTTGTTTCTCATGCACCATTTAAAGCTTTTGTCAACATTAGGATGTCAGCTCTGCAGTGGCCTTTCCACCGCCTGACACACAAAAGCCGCAGGGAAGGTATAACAGCAACCAGAGCGCTGAGTGTATCCAAAGAGATCTAGCTGATGTTCGGGGGCGGGGGCTGTTTCCTCCAGGCTGGGCAGGACCATTGCTGTCTTGGATCGGAAGAGCTGTGATCACTCCAGGAAACCCTCACAAGATGAGGGTTATTGGCATTCCGTTTTAGGAGGGAGGGATAAAGGGAAGAGGTCTCAGGAGCTTTCTCAAGATTTTCCAGCCCCCACCCCACCTCCGCCACTCCTTGAGGTTTTATCAGAGGTTAATAATCGATGAGGCAGAGGCAGGGAAGTAGAAAAGGTGGGAGGGATACTTTTCCCATATCTAGCTGCAGGCACTTGCCCAGGGGGACATTCCACGGTGCATGTTTTTTGTTGATCCCTCGCTCTGTGGGTGGGACTCCTTGGTGTTTTTTTCTTTATTTTTTTAATTTATTTTTAAATTTTTAAAATTTTTAATTTATTTTTAAATTTATTACAGTTTATTCACTTTGTATCCCAGCTGTAGCCCCTTCCCTCAACCCTTCCAAAAAACCACCCTCCCTCCCTCTTCTCTTCCCATGCCCCTTCCTCAGTCTACTGATAGGGAAGGTCCTCCTCCTCCTCCATCTGACCCTAGCCTATCAGGTCCATCAAGACTGGCTGCATTGTCCTCCTCTGTGGCCTGGTAAGGCTGCTCCCCCCTGAGGGGGAGGTGATCAAAGAGCCAGCCACTTTCATGTTAGAGACAGTCCCTGTTCCCCTTACTAGGGAACCCACTTGAACACTGAGCTGCCATGGGCTACATCTGAGGGAGGAGTCTAGGTTATCTCTATGCATGGTCCTTGGTTTGAGTATCAGTCTCAGAAAAGACCTCTGGGCCGAGATTTTCTGTTGCTCTCCTTGTGAAGCTATCTTCTCCAGGTCTTTCATCTCCCCCTTCTTTTATAAGGTTTCCTGCACTCATGTTTGACCATGAGTCTCAGCATTTTCCTAATCCATGGTCTTCAGGTAACTTCCGAGGGTTGTAGCTGCCTTTTAGTCCCCGATGCTCTTGTAAGTGACTCCGATCAAGCCATTGGCTTCCCAGGCTTAACCTGGTCAGTATCCCTTTTTTAGTAGCTTTTCTATCTGGGATGAAGGCTTTCCATAGGAAAAGTTAGATGAGGGACTGTGGACCAGACTTTCTTTTGAAATTCTCAAAGGGTTGTGTGGTGGCTAGGGAAATGGCACTAGAAGATAGACTACTCCTCAAAGTCAGGCCAACCCACAGAGGGGCTCTCTGCCCTTGTAGGTGTGGGGCTATGACACAAGGGAATAGTTGACCGCAGTTAGGTAGGCATTAAAGTTACTCTGGTGCCTCAATGTCCTCTCTTCGGTAAGGACTTGTAAAAATTGGAGGACACAGTATAAAATTACATGGAAATGTCCATGGTCACAAAAGGAGTCATTGCGCACCATCAAGGTGTATAATTCTCTTGCTGATTTTTTTCTTGTATTGTAGAATATAGCCCAGACAATTGGGGGTTTTTACTATTAGAAATTATCCTATATTTTTTAATGTGGAGAAAAAGATTCTATGCTCTCAAAAGATGCATCCCATTAAAAGTTAAACAGAGTCAGAACAATGACACAGACAATATCGGCAGATCATTAAACAAAATCGGATCGGTTGATTTATTCATGTTATTTGTGATGGGAGAAATGAGAAAAATGAACAGGCTTTCCTATGCAATCTGTTCCCAGTGCTTAGTCGCAGATGCAGAGAATAAAATGGGAGCTAGAAGTCAGACCATGTGCACTTTTGCTCTTCCAGAGAACACTTACCACCGTGTTCTCTAAGGCAGCTGAGGTTGCTGCTCTGTCACACCACAAATGGGTACAAACACTGACTGTCACATACAATGCCGCCTCCATAACGAATAAGCTTGAGGCGAAACTTCCTGGAAGCTGGAGATGGGGAAGGTTTATACTTCATCTGTACTGTCATGACCCAGAAAATAAAACCGTGAAGGCCAGACATATTCTAGCAGACTTTCAACACTTAAAGACGGGATTTATCCAGTTGGCCAAGTTACAAGACTATGAGCAAATGCTAGGGATTGCTTGTAAATTCTCTGAATGGTGAAGCCATCTCAGGCAGAAAGGTCATTACAATTACCAAGTTTAGGAAAAAGAAAAACTTGGAGAACGTTTCTGCCACCAGGGCAAACTGCCCCTGGTCCCCAGTGTTAAAAACGCACAATCATAAAGAAACTTGGCAAGGTATCATCATTTAATCAAAACTTAATATTACCCCACCCTCCAGCCTCTAAGAGAAGTAGATGTGACTATAAAACTCAAATTGGGTACATTCTCTGGGACCCTTGGACGGCCCTGGCTGAAAGTCTGAGCCCTGGAACCATTATGGTAGCAAATTCTAAGACTCATAAACTATAACCACATGAATTAAAACTAGAAGACTCACAAAACTAAGCCAGGCCTGCTACTGTCTGTCCTTACTTAGGGCAGACCAAACTCAATACTATGAAGGAGGATTTAATGTACCATTCTTATCTTCCAAGGGAGAAACTTGGTTTTTAAAAACCTGTCCTTCAGAACCTCTTCAACCCAGACGTTAGATGGAAAAGACACCAACTGGAAGCATTTTCTTGAGGCATGCTGAAGATGTCTTTTTCAGAGGCCCTTAGCAACTTACAGCACAGTGAAGCCACTGAGAGTGAACGCTTGGATCTGTGGATCCCCTATGCAAAAAAGGGCCCAAAACAGCCAGATGCAGTGGCAAATGCCTATAATCCCAGCACTCCAGGAGGCAGAGGCAGAGGCAGGCAGATCTCTGTGAATTCGAGGCTAGCCTGGTGTACAAAGCAAGTCTAGGACAGTCAAGGCTACACAGAGAATCCTGGCCTCAATAAATAAATAAATAATAAATGAAGGAAGGATGGGGGAGGTGAAAACATTGGTTTGCTAGCGAGAGATGACAAGGAGTCCAAATCAGTGACTACCATAAAATAATCCCTGAAAGACTTCTTGCTGGTGATGAAACAAATGGATATAGACACCTCAGAAAATAATTTCTCAGGGCTGAAGAGATGACCCGGTGGTTAAGAGCACTGGCTGCTCTTCCAGAGGACTGAGCGTAGTTCCCAAGCATGCACTGATGGTCCATGGTTGTCTGTAACTCCAGTTTCAGGGGGTCTGATGCCGTCTTCTGGCCTCTATGGATCCCAGGCACAAGTGGTGTATGGACATGCATGCAGGCCAAACACCCATACACACATAAAATAAATAATAGTAAATGTTTAAAACAGAAAATAGTTTGTACTGTTGTGTGTAACTGTGGTAATATTTCTGTATCTGTAGGTCACCTGAAATATCCCTCACAGGCATGCCCAGATGGATAATTGAGCTTTGGTTGAGTCTATATGCAGTCAAGTTGGGAGCCAAGATTACCCATCATGTCTGGACTTAGATGCTCAGCACCTCTATTGAGAAGTCAGATATGCACCTGTAATTCCAGTCCTGAGGAAGCAGAAACAGTAGAATCCCTGTGGCTTGCTGCCCAGCTGGTCTTGCCTTATCAGTGAACTCCAGGGAGATTCATTGAGTGACCTTGTCTCAGAAATCAAGGGGAGAACGATTGGCGAGGGCAACCAATGTTGAGTGCGGGCTTCCATGTGTACATTTACAACCATTTGCATGCACGCACATACACACACACACACACACCTCCATACACACATGTACACACAAGAACACACACAAATCTGTGTGCAGGTATTCAAATCAACTTTATTTATAAGCACACAACTCTGCAAACAGTCCAGATGTCCACTATCTGGTGCTTTCATAACTAAATTGTGGTCTAATGTATGTCGGACTCCTGCTCAGCAATAAGAGGGTGTAAGAGCAGCATGAATGGGCACAGAGGAGAAAAGGCTGTAACATGTACAGCATACCCTTGTCAAATCGGAAGAAAATCAACAAAATGAAAAAGACCCCTTTCTGCAGCACCCAACAACGATCATTTCCTGTGGCCTTCTAGGTCACCTTTTATTGTGGGTGAGTTAGGACTCTGGGAGAGGCCTGTACAATTGATTACACCAATACCCACCCGGCCGTGCTTATCAAACCTGAACACTGCTCTAAGCAGCCAAAGCTGATGAGTAAACTAACTTCGAACAATGATGCCAAAGATGATAGGCAACCAGGAGTTCGTTTGTGCAACACCAGATTGCCAGAGCATCCCAGGCTCATGAAAATTCTTCCCTAACTGCAGTAGGAGTCTCAGACACACACCCATGTACGCTGGCCTGGCCCATCCTGCCCAGGGACAAAGTGCAATTCTCAACAGTCACAACCACGGAGGCCTTTCCCTTCCTATAGCTCTTTAAAGCTCTTGGTTGTCCTTCTGCAACTCACACAATAAAATAAGGAAGTGCGGTGTCTACACTTGTGGTTGCTAAGCGGTCCTCATCTAGCAGTGCCCTTCCACAAGTGTTTCTGTCCCTGGGAAAAGGAAACCAGTTAGCTTTCTCACTCCAGAGAGGTGTTTTCTTATTTAGAACTTTACATGAATCAAAGCACATAGTGTAAATAACTTTACGCCTCAAAATAGTTGTATGGGGACTGGGGAGAGAGCCCAGTCATTACAGCGCCTGTCTTGCAAGTATGAGGATCTGGTTTACAGCCCCGGTGCCCACATGAAAAAACAGGCCTAGTGGCACACATATGTAACCCTGGTGCGAAGAGGGCAGAGACAGTGGATCGCTGGAGCTCAGTGGACTGGCAGGATAGCCAAAGATGGAGAGACCCCATCCTTAAAAGCAGGTAGAGAGTCATCAAGGAAGATGCCTGGCACTGGTCTCTGGCCTCCATATGACATTGTTGGCTTTTTATTGCTTTATGACATTCCATAGCATGATTATTTCATGCCATTTATCTACCTGTTACCACATGTGATATAGACTGTTTCTGGCCTGAGTTATTTATTACAAGTAAGGCTATACACAACATTCCACCTTTCAGACATGTATCTCTCAGGTTGACCCACGTGAACATGTTCTTCTTTGAAACCAATTAAACTAAAACTTGTAAGTACTGGGAAAACTCAGCAGACTTGGGCTTCTTGCCGACAAACGATAGTAAAACATCCTGTGTTTAAAACAGTTTCTTTGTGGAGTATTTTCTTTTCATTGTCTCCAATTAGAATCGAATAACTGAATAATTAGTCTAAAGCATTAATGATATTCACTTGAATTAAGAGGGTGATTCCAATTACAGCAATTTTTTGGCTGATCTGTCACCAAGTGTTTATGTAATAAAAACCAGCAGACAAAGTCAATGATACCCGTAGGTGCTTTAGTTGAGGAAGGAAACCCGAGGTCCATTTGGAAGAATGTAGAGGGCCACTGTTGTGTTTTGTCAACTTGACACAAACCTAGAATTATCTGGAAAGAAAGAATCTTAACTGAGAAAATGCCTCCTTAAGATTGGCCTTTAGGCAAGTCTGTAGGGATTTTTTAAAATTAAGCTTCTCTTACTTTGTGATGGATGAGGGAAGGCCCAGCCCTTTGGGGGTAATGCCACCCCTAGCAGGTGATTTTGAGTGTAGCAGAAAGCAGGCTGAGCAAACTATGAGAAGCCAACAAGCAGCACTTCTCCATGGCTTCTGCTTCAGTTCCTGCCCCCGTTCCTGCCCTGACTTCCCGGATGATGGACTACAAGCTAAGCTAAAATGAACCCTTTCCTCCCCAAGTTGCTTTTGGTCATGGTGTTTTATTACAGCAATAGAAACCCTAAGACATGTGTATACTTTGAGGAGACAAAACTTCCTATTATAAAGCTTGGGTGTGATTGTCGCATTTTCACTTAGCTGACTAATTTATCTTTTTGATTATACTTTAACATTTCAGTATAATAAACACCAGAAAGCAAGTAAGGTTGTGCTGACTGATACAACTCCATGGAACAACTAAAGAGCTGTAGCATGCACAGAAATTTATGTGCAGGAGTTCCATAAGGAGACCAAGAAAGCCAGTAAATCTGGGCCCAAAGGGGCCTGCAGAGACTGATGCACCAACCAAGGAACATGCATAAAGAGGACCTAGACCCCCTGCTCAGATGTAGCCAATAGGCAGCTCAGTCTTTATGTGGGTTCCCTAGTAAGGGGAGCAGGAGTTATCCCTGACATGGACTTTGTTGCCTGCTCTTTGATTATTACCCCCTGGTGAGGCAGCTGTGCCAGACCATAGAGAAAGAGGATGCAGGCAGTTGTGATAAGACTTGATAGGCTAGGGTCAGATGTTACAGATGTTAGGGGAGAAGGCCTCCCCCTTTCTGTGGTCTAGGGGAGGGTAGTAGGGGGAAAGAGAAAGGGAGGGTGAGACTAGGAGGAGAAGAGGGAGGGGACTACAAACAGGATATAAAGTGAATAAATTATTAAAAAATTTAAATAAATATAAAAAACAAAAACAATAACAACAAAGAAATCCAACCGACAGGTGATATGGTATTGAACTTGGACAGCTGTAGAGGGTTGGGGAGAAGAAGATTAATATAAGAGACTGAGGAGGCAAAACACAGACTGTGAGAGATAAATATGGAAGTGAAGTAAAGAAGGAGCTTAACAGAGAGTCTGGGAATATGCAGCTAAGAGTCTGGGTGTACGGAAGTAGCGGCCTGACGTGTCAGAGGAGAGGCAAGAACTTATTGTCTTGCCAATATATTAACTTTAGATTACCTATACTTTGTAGTTAGATATGTCTGGTAACAGTTAAATACTTGAATTTTAAGTTAAGGAGAGCAGGTTTGGGTACAGATATTGATTTGAGTGATAGTGTTAATTCCATCTTGAAAGAATCACCTCTAGACATGTCATCGGATTGCCTTTATTGTGTTAGTTGAGGTTGGAAGACCTGTCTATTGTGGGTGATGTCTTTCCTTGGCTTGGGTCCTGGACTACAGAGAGAGAGAGAAAGGGAGAGGGAGCCCCAGCTTGCATCCATTTTGCTCTGCACCTTGACTTGACACAATTTAGTCAGCACCCCAAAGTTTCTGCCTATTATTCCCCACTGGGGTGGAATGAAAACTGAAAGTATGATCCAAAATAAATGCTGTTTCCCTGGGGGTAGGGGATTTATGTGCACCTAAGGCTGAAAGACACAGGAGTCACAAAGCCATCTGTGGCTATGTTCTGCATTTGCCTATTAATGTTTACCTTAGGGTCTTTACCAAATTAACATAGAAAGCGAAGCCCAACTATGCTACCTACTTGTCTTGTTGGTGTGACAAAGCACCTGACAAGAAGCTACTTAAGGAAGGAATGGTTATTTTGTCTCACAGTTGAAGGGTGGACGTTCTATCACTGGGGAAGTTGTGGGAACAGGAAGAGAGGCAGATGGCCACACTACACCTGCTAGGAAGCAGGAAGAGATGAACGCTGCTCAGCTTACTGCTCCTTTGTGTTTCGTTATTGCTTTGTTTTTATGGTTTTAGTTGTTTTTTTGTTTTGTTCTGTTGGTTTTGTTTTTGAGACAATCTCTTAAGTAGCTCTGGGTGAGGCTCACATATGTCTAGAGGTGTAACCCAGTGACAGAGCACTTGCCTACCATGCAAGAGGTCCTGAGTGGGACCCCTGTCACCACAAAGGAGAGAAACTGATTTCTCGGAATCACTCTTAGTAATAGCTTTGAAGGGAGGTAGACTCGTTTTGCCGATAAATTCCCCTTGATACTTAAGGATATTAGAAGCTGGAGAATTCTTAAATATGAATTCTCCCGTATTGTAAAAATTAATTGCTGCACTTTCTCAACTCCGTGAACTCTTTCTTTTAGAGCGTGGTCACAAGGACGCACAGACTCACCCGTGCCCGCTTGGCTGTTCCACATCCTAGATGTGGGACCGGTCGTGGGCGGATTTCCAAGAGCTGTGGTTCCAGGAATTTAACTTTTTCAGCTGCCAAAGCTTCTCAGCCTCTTTAAACTTCACTGCACCAGCCCAGATGTAGCCTCCCTGTGGCTCTGGCCAACGCTCAGGGATAGTTTTCAAGCTCTCTGGAGCTTTCTGTGGTGGGAAAGAATTCTTTCTCTAATCTCTCGTCACCCCATCACACCTCACTCTTCCTTGGATCAGACAGCACTGATGACTGAACCTCGATCTTCCCTTTTACCCCACACCACACTGCATAGCATTTCCCAGCGGCCCTTGCAGCCAGGGAAGGCACTGGCGTAATGTTCCCGCCTCAGCCTTGGGCTGGATGTTGTAGCAGAGGCCCTACTGAACGCTTCAACTGAAAAAGTTTCTTTCTGGCATTCCTGTGCTCACTCATTTCTGATTGCCTCCCCTGGCATCTCCTCTCCACCCCCCCTCCTTGTTCCTGTCCCTACTTACACATTCCTACCCTCACTAACCCCCACTTCCGTTTTCATGTGAGCTTTCCACGCCCCTCTTCCTAAAGGCTTTTTTTCCAGTTTCCTGGTTTCTGTGCGCTCTCTCTTACGTAAACACACGTGTGAAGTGGAGGTACTAGAGCCTACCTATGAGAGAGAACACGCAGCGTTTGTCTTTCTGAGCCTGGCTCGTGTCAGCTTATTTGATCTTTTCTAGTTCCATCCATTTTCCTGACATTTCATTATTTATTTTGACTTATGGCCGTATAAAAATTCTGTCGGGCATGTGGACAGTGCATGCAACTGGAGCGAGGTGGGGATGTGTCCAGACTCCGGAAATGTCAATCTTGAGACCGGAGGGAGTAGGAATTGCTCCCTCCCTGTTCTGTGACGTAAGCCCTGGCAGATGTAGTCTCAACCTCCCACCTCCAAAAATTCTCGGTCACCCAGGCTGGCGCTCCATGTAAACAACGCATTGCCAACATCTTAGCCCCAGCCAGTAAAATGCTCTCACCCTAAAAGTCCCTTCCCAGCCTCCGAGGTTCATATAGCCCTTGGTCACCCCAAATAAAGCACACAGGCTGTTTCACAGAAAATCATCCAAGAGTTGCTGTTTCACTGAAAGAGCTCTGAACTAAAAGGTTTTCACACTTGAAGAGCTGCTTCGGAGAGGGCTTTTTCTCCCCAGGCATTCACCGCTGGGACCCTCGGACCCATCTGCCTGGCTAGGCTTTGTTCCTTCATCCAGTGCCTGCATGCTCCCAAGGGAAGCGACCCCAGGCGGCTAGCACTGGAAAGAGCTGTAACACGGACAACCTTGGAGGAGGACTTCTCC
>NW_026596046.1:3856311-3971896 GCF_907164565.1 Psammomys obesus
TTCCTTCCTTCCTTCCTTCCTTCCTTCCTTCCTTCCTTCCTTCCTTCTTTCTTTCTTTCTTTCTTTCTTTCTTTCTTTCTTTCTTTCTTTCTTTCATGGGGATCACACAAGGCCTTTGTTTCCCAAACAGTTTAAGGACTCTTGTTTCTAAATGAAGTTATACTTGCTATTTTTTGGGCCTGGATTTCGACATGGATTATCAGGGAACGCATATCAGCCCATGACAGCGTCCTATGCATGCAAATCCTTTGCTGTCACCTTGCTCTAATTTTTCTCCCCCTGGCATTTTTCACTACCTGAAAATAAACATCGTCTCTCCCAGAGAATAAAGGCACTAGCTAGCTGCCTGCCTTGGAATCTCACCTCCCTTATTCACACAACTCTGTAGATGATCAAAGAGACAAAACACCACCGATCACAGCTCTTGTACACAGCACACATAGGGAAAAAGCCGCTGGAAAAACAAGGGCCCAGCTGAAGCAAGGGAATGTGATCAGACAGGAAAAGTGGACCGCCGCTTAGAGAGGCACCTTTCTTTCCTGCCTTAGGAGGGCCACCCAGAGCCCTGCTGCCATCGCATTCCTTGCCATTAGCAAAGTCAAAGGAATGTGACGGAATAAGCAAGAGCAAAGTTTCGAGCAGAACAGAACGATTGTACAGGTGTAACAAAGCCTCAAAACCACGTAAGATGTGATCACCAGGACCCAAGATGGTCCTCCCAGAAGCTTGTGTGTGCATGGTGAGGTTGGCACTTCTTCATGAAGACAGAAGGCAGAACACCCCATGCCTGTCAAATGAGGGGTCGGCAAGCATTGGTCCACCGCTCTGATGGAGGTGGACTCCCCGTTCACACTTCAGCTTGGATTAACTTTAACAACAACCACGCAAAGCGAAGCCAGTTGTGAAGGTTCAGGCTGTGTGATCCCTGCAGAAGGAGATGTCTGGAACTGATAAAGCCCGGTGGAAAGTAGGTTAGCAGCTGCCAGGGCCTGGGCAGGAGAGGCCCCCTGGCCTCAGTGATGGCCTGAGAATGTGGGGCTCACACCTGAGGAGTGATGGAAATGCCCGGAAGTTAGATGGTGCTGAGGTAAGCCCGACTGCAAACACAGCAGAATGGCTGACCAGTAGGCATGAGAAGAATGGATTTTGCATTATGTGAATTCTATCTCAACCAAAACAATGACTGAGCTGCTGGAGAAAGGGTGGCACACGCCTGTAAACCCAGCAAGGCCGACGCCAAGGCAGAATTGTTAGTTCAAGAACAGTCTGGGCGGCAAAGGGAGATGAAACTCAACCTTCACTGCACAGCATGACTTTGTTCTTAAAAACAATACACAAAATAACAGTAAACTTAGAGGAAAACATTGGAGAAGAAAAAAAAAACACATTAAAAGGAAAACTAAAACCTTAGAGGCAGATAAGAACAGTCCCAAAAGAAACATGGCTCTGAGCTAGTCATGGAGGGGCTGGCTCTTTGGCTATACCACAGCTCCTCTTTCTTTGTAAGAAAGTCCTGTTTTTCTAGACACATGGCATCAAAAAACTATTGAGTTGTGATTTCTGTAATCTACTTTTTTTCTGGGTAGACACTACATACTCTCCTATCATACCAGCACTTAAAAGTTTGAGGCAGAAGACTGGCCACTAGTTCCAGCTTAGGCAGGGCAACACAGTAAGACTGTCTCAGCTCCCTATGCCCACCTAAAAACAAACAAAAAAAAGAGTTTGTGTGATAGGCCATATACATTTCTCCTACTTTTCTAAGAATCCAGTATTTATATGTTTGTCCCAATGATCCTATCTCTAGAAACTTACCCCAGGGATTTATGAAAGATATTCTGTAGTGCTGGACAAAAGAAAAGGGGCTGAGGAGATAACTCAGTCGGCAAAGTGTTTGCCAAACAAGTGTGAGGACCAGAACCCAAATCCCAGTGCCCATAAAAGGCTGGGCCTGGGGGCACACACCTGTAATCCCAGCACTGGAGAGAGAGAGAGGAGAGAGAGAACATCCCTGGGGCTTGCTGGCCTGACAGTCCAGCCAAACTGGTGAGAGACCTTGTCTCAAAAATCAAGTGACAGGGCTGGAGAGACAGTTGAAGGGGACTCTACTCTTCCCGGGGGCCTGGGTTCAACTCCCAGGAAACACATGGTGATTCACAGCTGTGTGTACCACCAGTACCAGTGGATCCAACGCCCCCTTCTACTCCACAGGGACCCTGCACGCGTGTGGGGCACATAATCTGACAACCACACACACATACACATACACATACAGATAGAAGATTTTAAGTCAAGTGGAGTAAAATTGAAGAAGACATACTGACTCCTGGACTCTCCACAAACACACACATGCGCGCGCGCGCGCACACACACACACACACACACACACCGTACACACACAAAACACCTAAAAAACCTTAAATTACTTGATGCCTTACATTACTTGACTCGGGATCTAGCTGGAATCCCGTGTGGAAGGGTGGTGAGGAAGTGCAGTTAAGGAAATGATGGGGACACAAAGTGTGAAATGGGGTTCATTAGCAATGATGCCAGCATGTTCCCACGTTGTGAAAGGGGACATAAGGGCTGGAGAGATGGCTCAGCTGTTAGAGGCTAGGCTCACAACCATAAAAGGGGACATAAAAAGGACTCTAAGGAAGCACTCTAAAATATTAACTATGTTATCTTGGAGTAAGAAATAGATTTGTACACAGTAATTTTCCTCATTTGTGCTTCTTCCCCCCCCCTTTATTTTTTTATTAAAAATAGATTCTTTTTTTTTTTTTTACAATATATACTGATTATAGTTTCTGCTCCCTCTACTCCTCTCAGCTCCTTCCCTCCTTCCCTCCCCTCCAGATCCACTTCCTTTCTGTCTCTTATTAGGAAATAAAAGGCTCCTAAGGGATAATAACCAAACATGACAAAACAAACTATAATAAGATGAAGCAAAAACTATAATATTGAAGTTGGACATGGCACTCCAACAGGAGGAAAAGGTCCTCAAGAACAGGCACAAGTGTCAGAGACCCACTCATTTTCAGGAGCCCCATGAAATAGCTCTAATAGCTCTAATACATACACAGAGGATCTGACGAAGATCTGTGTAGGCCCAGCACTTGCTGCTTCAGTCTCTGTGAGTTCACACGTGCCTTGTTTAGTTGACTGAGACAGCTTATTCTCCTGGTGTCCTCTATCTCCTTTGGTTCTTACACTCTTTCTGCCTCCTCTTCCTCAGTATTCCCTGAGCTCTGAGGAGGGAAATTAGTTGGAGACGTCCAATTTACTCTCTCTCTCTTCATAAAGTCTAGCTGTAGATCTCTGTATGTGTCCCCATATGTTGGCAGAGAAAGCCTCTCTGATGAGGACTGAATAAGGCACTAATCTATAGCAGCACAGCAGAATATCATTAGGAACCATTTCATCATTATTTTTCTTTTTTTAAACCAGTAAGACCAGTGTTTGGTTTTACCCTAGATCTCCGTGGTGTCTAGTCTCTGGTTCTTGCTTACCCAGGAAGTGTTGCGCGTGGGTTCTTTCCCATGAAGTGGGCCTTAGGTCAAATCAGACATTGGCTACTCCCACACACTCTGTGCCACCATCGCTCTCACATACTTTGCAGGCAGGTCAGATCGTAGATCAAGTGTGGTTTGTGTCCACATTTCTTTTTCAGTAGCCTGCAGATACTTCGCCCACCAAAGAGACTAGACTCTACAAAATGGCCAGTGAAGATTCTATAACATCTAATATCCACTTATAAGTGAGTATATACCATGTGTGTCTGCTTCTGGGATACCTCACTCAGGATGATCTTTTCTAGTTCTCACCATTTTCCTGCAAATTTCATGATTTCTTGTTTTTAATTGCTGAATAGTATTCCACTGTGTAAATATACCACAATTTATGTATCCATTCCTCAATTAAGGGACAATTAAGGGACAATTAAGGGTCGTTTCCAGATTCTGGCTATTACGATAAAGCTGCTACAAACATGGTTGAGCAAATGGGATAATCATACTAAAATCTGCACACCTACAGGAGCTAAGCAAGAAGGAGGACACTGGATAAGATGCTCAATACTCATTCAGAAAGGCAAATGGGATAGACACCAGAAGAAGATGAAAAAAAAAAAAAAAGGACCAAGACAGGAGCCTACCACAAAGGGCCTCTGAAAGACTCTACCCAGCAGGGTATTAAAGCAGATGCTAAGACTCATAACCAAACTTTGGGCAGAGTGCAGGGAACCTTATGAAAGAAGGGGGAGATAGAAAGACCTAGAGGGGTATGGAGTTCCACAAGAACAACAAAACCAAAAAATCTGGGCCCAAGGGTCTTTTCTGAGACTGATGCTCCAACCAAGGACCATGCATGGAGATCCTAGAACCCCTGCACAGATGTAGCCTATGGCAGCTCAATGTCCAAAAAGGTCCCCTAGTAAGGGGAACAGGAGCTGTCTCTTTGATTACCTCCCCTATTGGAGGAGGGCAGCCTTACCAGGCCACAGAGGAAGATAGTGCAGCCAGTCCTGATGAGACCTGATAGATTAGGGTCAGATGGAAGGGGAGAAGGTCCTCCCTATCAGTGGACTGGGGAAGGGGCATAGGAGAAGATGATGGAGGGCGTGTGTGATTAGGGGGGATGAGGGTGGGGGCTGTAGCTGGGATACAAAATGAACAAATTGTAATAAATTTAAAAAATTTATTTAAAAAATAAAAAAAGACTCTATAACACCATTACTAGGAGTCCTCATTAGGATCACCTTCACAGATTCCACACCACCCCCAAATGTTTCCCAATTCCAGCTGTCTCTCCCCACACTCTCTCCCTCTACCCCATCTCTCTTCCAACCCTGTACCTGAATGCCCACAAGGCTCCATATCCACTCACCCACAGTCTGCCATAAAGGCTATTCTATTTCCCCCTCCAGGGAGATCCCTGCATCCTCCTTAGACCCTTCCTCTTTACCTAACCTCTCTAGACCTATGGATTGTAGTTTGGTCATCATTTACTTAACTGTTTATTATACCTTTTAAAAGTATGTACATGCCATATTTATCTTTCTGGGTCTGGGTTACCTTACTTTGGATGGTGGGGTTTTTTTGTTGTTGTTGTTTTGTTCTGTTTCTAGTTCTATCAATGTGCCTGCAAGTTTCATGATGTCATTTTTTTTAACAGAAAATACATTTTCTTTATCAGTTCTTCTGTTGAAGGACATCTAGGTTGTTTTCGGTTTCCAGATATTATGAATAAAACCATGATGAACAAACATGTTTGAGAAAGTGTCCTTGTGGTACATCGGAGCATCCTTTGGGTATATACTCAAGAGTGAGATAGTTGGATCTTGAGGGAGATTGACTCCCAGTTTTCTGAGGAACCACCATATTGATTTCCATAATGGCTGTGCTTTACCAGCAATGGAGGGGTGTTCTCCTTGCTCCACATCCTTGCCAGCATGAGCTGTCACTTGTGTTTTTGATCTTAGCCATTCTGACAGGTGTAAGACAGAATCTCAAAATGGTTTCTTTTTGCATTTTCCTGATGGCTAGAGATGCTGAGCATTTCCTTAAGTGTTTTTTTTAGCCACTTGAGATTCCTCTATTGAGAATTCTTTGTTTAGATTTGTACCCCATTATTTAATTAATCATTGATGTCTAGTTTCTTGAATTCCTTATATATTTTGAGTATTAGTCCTTGTGGTTTGGATGAAAATGGTCCCTATTGGCCCATAGGGAGTGGCACTACTAGGAGGTGTGGCTTTGTTGGAGGAGGTGCATGATTAGAGAGTGAAATTTGAGGTCTTAGAAGCTCAAGCCTTTGATCCCCTTGCTGCCTGTGGATTAAGATGTAAAACTTTGTTCTTTCTCCAGCACCAATGTCTGCCTGCACATTACCCTGTTTCTCACCATGATAGTAATGGACTAAACCTCTGAACTGTAAGTCAGCCCCAATTAAAGATTTTCCTTTGTAAGAGTTGCTGTGGTCATGGCGTCTCTTCATAGCAACAGAAACCCCAACTATCAGATGTGGAGTTGGTGAAAATCTTTTCCCATTCCATAGGCCACTGTTTTCTCCTATTTGACATGTCCTTTGCCTTGCAGAAGCTTTTCCATTTCATGAGGTCCCACGTATTAATTATTGATCTGAGTGCTTGTGCTATCAGTGTTCCATTCAGGAAGTTGTCTCTTTTGCTGATGTGTTCAAGAATATTCCCCTCTTTCTCTTCTTTCAGGTTCAGTGTTTCTGGTTTTATGTTGAGGTCTTTGATCCACCTGGACTTGAGTTTGTGCAGGGTGATAGATATGAATCTATTTGCACTCTTCTACATGCAGACATCTAGTCAGACGAGCACCATTTGTGGAAGATTCCTTTTTATTTCCCATTGTGTATTTCTGGCTTCTTTATTAAAAATTAGGTGTATGGATTTACATCTGGGTCTTCGATTCTATTCCATTGATCAGCCTGTCTGTTTTTGTTGCCAATGGGATGTGGGTTTTATTACTACTGCTTTGTAGTAGAGCTTGAAATTAGGGATGGAGATACCTCCAGATGATCTCTTATTGTTCAGGATTGTTTAGCTAATCTGGGTTGTTTTTCATATGAAGTTGAAAATTGATCTTTCAAGGTCTGTAAAGAATTGTGTTAGAATTTTGGTAGGAATTGCTTTGACTCTGTAGATTGCTTTTGGTAAGATGGCCATTTTACTATGTCTCTCCTACTGATCCATGAGCATGGGAGATCTTTCCATCTCCTAATATCCACTTCAATTTCCTTCTTCAGAGACTTGAGGTTCTTGTCATACAAGTCTTTCACTTACTTGGTTAGAGTTACCCCAAGATATTTTATATTATTTGGGGCTATTGTGAAGAACATCATTTCCCATTTATCATTTGTATAAAAGAGGGCTAGATTTTTTTTAAGTTAATTTTGTATCCAGCCAGTTTGCTGAAGGTGTTTATCAGCTGTAGGAGTTCCCTGGTAGAATTCTGGGTGTCACTTTTTTATACTATCATATCATCTGTGAATAGCAATATTGGCTTCTTCCTTTCTAATTTGTATCACCTTGATTTCCTTTAGTTGTTTCATGCTCTAGCTAGAACTTCAAGTACTATATTGCATAGATATGGAAAGAGTAGACAGCTTTGTCTTCTTCCTAATTTTTCTGGAATTGCTTTGAGTTTCTCTCCATTTAATTTGATGTTGGCTATAAGCTTGCTGTAAATTGCCTTTATTATACTTAGGTGTGTGTCTTGTATCCCTGATCTCTCCAAGATTTTTATCACGAAGAGTTGTTGAATTTTGTCAAAGGCAATTTCAGCATCTAAGGAGATGATCATGTTTTTTTTTTTTTTCTTTTAGATTGTTTATGTGGTGGATTACATTGGTGGATTTTTGTATGATGAAGCATCCCTGTATCTCTGTGATAAAGCCTGCTTAGTCATGGTGGATGATCTTTTTGATGCGTTTTATTCAGTTTTCGAGTATTTTATTGAGTATTTTTTTTCTTCAATGTTCATGAGGGAAATTGGTCTTTAATTCTCTTTTTTTATAATCTTTATATCGTTTGGATTTTCTTGGTGTCTATTGTTATTTTCCCCTTTTTCATTCTGATTTTGCAAGTTTGGATATTCTCAATCTGCCTTTAAGTTAATTTGGAAAAGATTTGTCTATCTGTAGAGAAATTTTAATCCACCAACATGGCTATTCTGGATGGAATAGAGACATACCTTTAATCCCAGGAGACCCAGGAAAGCAATCTCTTAGTTCAAGACCAGCCTGATCTAGGGCAAGTTTCACATAAAGAAAATCTTAGGTCCAGGCATGATGGTACATGCCATTAATCCCAGCACTCAAGAGACAGAGACATGCAGATCTCTGAATTCTGGTCAGTTCTGTTCAGGCAGTTCAGTTGAGAGTGAGTTGAGAGGCAGTGCAGTGGAGCTGAGTCATGGCAGGTCAGAATTCAGAGACAGTTTTTACTGGGAGAGTTTTACAGAGAGAGGCAGAGAGAGAACAAGCTAGACACAGGTGAAGACAGAAAAAGCCAGAGGATAAGAAGAAGCCAGAGATCAGAACATATTTCCAAAGTTAGTATCAGAGAAATTCAAACAGAGAAATTCAGTAAGAGGCTGATACAGAAGTCAGGTCAAATCAGTCAGCTAGGAGAGGAGTTCAAGCCAGAACATCTGAGTTGAACCAGCCAGCCAGAGTTCAGAAAGAACAAGAAAGGGTGAGCTTATTCAGCAGTAAGTCTCAGAGGCTAAAAACATTCTAGATGTAGGTTAGACTATACAGAGGCTAGAACTTCCGGGACTAGGCCTAGGTTAGCAGATAAAGGCAGTAAGCTTGAGACCACAATTACATCAGGCAAATAAAAGTTGCTTTTACAGCCAGGCGTGCTGCTGCACACCTGTAATCCCAGCACTCAGGGAGGCAGAGGCAGGCAAATCTCTGTCAGTTCGAGTCCCGCCTGGTCTACAAAGTGACCTCAGCATAGCCAAGGCTACACAGAGAAACCTTGTCTCAAAACAAACAAAAAAATGTTTAAATAAAAAGTTACTTTATACCTATCTTGTTAATTTTCTTGAACAACCAACTCTTTGTCTCATTGATTCTTTGTATTATTCTCTTTGTTTCTATTTTATTAATTTCAGTCCTCAGTTTAATTATTTCTTGCCCTCCACTTCTTGGTGTGTTTACATCTTTTTGTACTAGAGCTTTCAAGTGGGTGATTAAGTTGTTAGAGTAAAATCTCTCCAATTTTTTTCATGTTGGCACTTAGTGCTATTGTCTTCTTGACACCATTTTCATTGTGTGTCACAAATTTGGTTATGTTGTGTATGATTTTCACTGAGTTCTAGAAAGTCTTTAATTTCTTTATTTCTGTCTTGACCCGTTTTTCATTAAGTACAGAGTTGTTCAGGTTCCATGGGTTTATAAGTTTTCTGTTGTTTCTGCTGTTGTTGATACCCAGCTTTAGTCCATCCTAGTTTGATAGGATGCAGGGGGTTATTTCAGTTTTCTTGTGTCTGTTGAGACTTGCTTTGTGACTGAGTATTGGGTCAATTTTGGAAGGAGTTCCATGAAGTGCAGAGAAAAAAGTATATTCTTTTGTGTTTAGGTGAAATTTTCTGTAAATATCTGTTAAGTTTATTTGGTTTATAAGGTCTGTTAGCTCCAGTATCTTTTGCTTAGTTTGTGTCTGGATGACCTGTCCATTGGTGAGAGTAAGGTACTGAAGTCTCCCACTATTAATGTATAGGGTTCAATATGTGATTTAAGCTGTAGTAATATTTCTTTTACAAACTTGGGTGCCCTTGAATTTGGGGCATAAATGTTAAAAACTGAAATGTCATCTTGGTGGAATTTTTTTTTTTTTTTTGATGAGTATGTAGTCTCTTTCCCTGTGTCTTTTGGTTTGAAGTCTATTTTGTTAGGTATTGAAATGGCTGCACCAGCTTGCTTTGTAGGTCCATTTGCTTGGAATATCTTTCCCAAACCTTTTACCTCAGAGCAAAGAGTCTGGAAAAGATATCTATCCTTGAAATCAGGGTGTGTTTTTTGGATGCAGCAAAGGGGTAGATCCTCTTTTCACATGCTAATCTGTGTCTTTTTTCTGAGGGAATTGAGACCATTATTATTGGGAGATCTCAATGACCAGTGGTTGTTGACTCCTGTTATTTTGTTGTTGTTTTGATGGTGGTATGTGTGTGCTTCCCTTCTTGACTTTTCTGGTGTAAGATTATTCTTTGTGTTTTCATAGGTATAGTTAGCCTCTTTAGGTCGGAGTTTTCTTCTAGCACCTTCTTATGCCTGGATTTGTTCGTGCTTTTATTCCATTAAAGCCCTGGTTCTCAACCTTCATAACGCTATGACCCTTTAATGCAGTTCCTCGTGTTGCGGTGACCCCTAACATAAAATGATTTTCGTTTGCTACTGTCATGAATCGTAATATAAATCTCTGATGTGCAGGATATCTAATATGCAACCCCTGTAAAATGGTTTGACCCCGCAAAGGGATCGCAGCCCACAGGCTGAGGACCACTATATTAAGTGTTAACATTTGGTGGACGGAAAGTTTAATGCAGTATTTTTTGTTTTGTTTTGTGTTTCTTAGGGTGAAGAACAGGTAAAATGTTACCGAAAGTACTTGTGTGGCCTTCAGTACTCCCAACTCTGGCAGTGCAAATTGACTGTAGCTTCCAGCTACAGGGCTCTGCTGTAGGCTTTGCAGGAAAAGAAATGGCTTTGTACCCAAGTAAGCTTACACACACACACACACACACACACACACGCCCCTTTCCTCTCATACACACTCGCACATACTTTGTCTCACTGGCACACACACTCACATAGACAGCCTAGCATGGGCTCTGACACCCCAAGCAATCTCACTCTTACTCATATTCATATATTCTTACACAACTCACAGTCACACCTGCTGCACCACGATCTTCGTTGATGAAGGAAAGGCTTGAGTTTACCGTTCAGTGGATCAGTGTGTAGTGGAACAAGACAGTTCACATCATGGAAACCAGAGAGCAGAGACAGGTAGGACACAGGAAGGGACTAGGGCAACAGAGAACCCCCAAGGACTCACACTCAGTGTCCAGCTTCCTCCAACTATACCTTTAACTCTCCTCCCTTCTTGGCCCTCTAAGGGGCCTTCTGAGGCCCTCAGGGGGTTAATATTGAGTAGGCCAGAGCCCTAGACATTTCCAAAAGTGTTCTTTCCTTATCTCCCTGGCTACCTGATCTAAGCAAGCTGACAGTGAAGGTTAACATCGAACCTCCCTATGCCCTTTCCAAACACACACATTTTGTCCCTCTAGCACCCTCACAATCACACACACATTCTCCCTTATAACTCACAGCCACAATTTACCAACACCCATATACACTCATAATTCACACAAACACACTCTCTCATGCACAGACACTCGCAGCCTTAAGTTTGCCGCTGGCAGGTGGGTCTCCCCTGCTCCTTCATCCTAGGCAGGTTCTCTTCAAACTAGCAGGGTTTGAAATGAGGCTGAAAGCACTTTCTACAGGCCCGCTTCTGCAGGAAAATGCCCTCACTTTTATTCTTGGTCTTGAGCGCTTGCTCATTGCATCTAAGGCTTACCCTGGGGGGTGGGGGGGGCGCCCTTATCTGGTTCCTCCAGGGTTCCTCCAGAAAGGGGAGGGATGAGCTCATCCCACATTGAGGGAGGAGGGGTCAGAAAGGAGCCAGGGGTCTTTTAAACATCCCTTTTAGAAGTTGCCAGGAGAGAGGAAGTTGGGTGTGGGTTTTATTTTTCAATTTTTTAAAAATTTATTATAGTTCACTCACTCTGTATCCCAGCTGTAGCCCCCTCCCTCATCTGCTCCCAAGCCTACCCTCCCTCCCTCATTGCCTCCCATGCCCCTCCCCAAGTCCAATGATAGGGGAGGTTCTCCTCCCCTTCCATCTGACCCTAACTCATCAGGACTGTCTGCATTGTCTTCCTCTGTGACCTGGTAGGGCCGCCCCCCGCCTCAGGGGGAGGTGACCAAAGAGCCAGCCACTGAGTTTATGTCCGAGACAGTCTCTGTTCCCCTTACTAAGGAACTCACTTGGACACTGAGCTGCCATGGGCTACAACTATGCAGGGGTTCTAGGTTATTTCCATGAATGGTCCTTGGTTTGGAATATCAGTCTCAGAAAAGACCCCTGGGCCAGGATTTTTTGGTTCTGTTGCTCTCCTTGTGGAGCTCCTGTTCCCTCCAGGTCTTTCATCTCTCCCTTCTTTCATAAGATTCCCTGCACTCTGCCCAAAGTTTGGCTATGAGTCTCAGCATCTGCTTTAATACCCTGCTGGGTAGTCTTTCAGAGGCCCTCTGTGGTAGGCTCCTGTCCTGTTCCCTGTTTTATCCATCTGCTGTCTATCCGTTCGCCTTTCTGAATGAGGATTGGGCAACTTACCCAGGGTCCTCTTCTTGCTTAGGTTCTTTAGGTAGACAGATGTTAGTATGATTATCCTATATTATATGTCTAATATCCACTTGAGGTACAGAGCTAAACAGAGAATTCTCAACAGAGGAATATCAGATGGCAGAGAAACACTTAAAGAAATGTTCAACATCATTAGTCATCAGGGAAATGCAAATCAAAGTGACCCTGAGATTTCACCTTACACCCATCAGAATGGCTAAGATCAAAAACTCAGTGACAACACATGCTGAAGAGGGTGTGGAGAAAGGGGAACCCTCCTCCATTGCTGGTGGGAATGTAAACTGGTACAACCACTTTGGAAATCAATCTGGTGCTTTCTCAGACAATTAGGAATAGTGCTACCTCAAAATCCAGCTATACCACTCCTAGGAATATATCCAAAATATATAGTACACAACAAGGACATTTGCTCAACCATGTTTGTAGCACCTTTATTCGTAATAGCCAGAATCTGGAAACAACCCAGATGTCCCTCCATTGAAGAATGGATACAGAAATTGTGGTACATTTACATGATGGAATACTACTCAGCAATTTAAAACAAGGAGGTCATGAAATTTGCAGGCAAATGGTGGGAACTAGAAAAGATGATCCTGAGTGAGTTATCCCAGAAGCAGAAAGACACACATGGTGGTTTATTTTTCTTAATTGAGGTGCTGGTGTCCATTATCTGTGGAATCCCTGTGCCCCCTGACCATAAACAAGCACTAGCTGAACCTGGAAGAGGCTGCTGGGACTGCCAAGCACCATGACTGTGTTCAGGAATGACACTCTAAGCCTGTCCCAGCAATCACCGCGGGCCTCCATCACACTGAGTTAGAGCTTTGAGAGGCTGAACACTCACAGCAACATCAGCTTGTCAGGGTGGCTGTCAACACAAAGCAGCTGATTGCACCTTGTATTCGTGATAAACTCGATTGGCATGCAAATTTCAAATGTCTTAGTATGAGGCAATTTTAATCTAGGTTAAATGTAGCCTGTCAAATTTCTACTCCTTCCGTGCAAGAGCCACAGCAGGGGTGGGAAGCCCAGGGGAAGGAAGGGAGCTTCAGTGGCAGACAGGGGAGAGGGAACAAAAAGTGACAGAGAGAAGTGCCCAAGTCCCCGAAGAGGGCTCCAGACCTAAGGAGGAGGGTAGCACTGGATACATGGAGGGTCTAGCCTGGTGTAGGTCAGAAAAACAATTCTAGCTTTGTTTCCCAGGCACTGGCTTGTGGAGGAGAGCTATGGTCTCCCCGAGGTCAAGGAAGGGGCTGAAGCATGGTCTTTGCAGGACTTTATTCATAGAGGACATCTTGGAAATAGTGTGCTCTTGCTAACTGGCAATGGCATGAGGTGCAAATATGAAAGGCCCGGGATTTCTTCTTTCAAGGCTCTGTCAGGTTTCTGTGACAAGAAAAGGCCAGCTGCAGTGTTCTGTCCTGAAGCCAACTTGAGAAGGTTGAAGTTTAGGCAACCAGGGAATGACCTTGAAGAAAAAGAGAAGTATGGTATAATTCTGAGTGGCCCTCTTGACATCCGGTGGAAAGAAGGTCACAGCTGAGAGGGTCTCATGCCCAGGAAAACTGAAGAGTGAAACCTGAGCTGTAACAAGAAGCACAGTGGTTCTCATTTGTCCGTGAATCCCCAAGGCCACGAGTGGGTAGGAAATGGGCATATAAGTGGGTAGGAAATGGGCATATGAATAGGATCCTGTGAGCATATCCTATAGGATACTATAGGATATTCTGAGCATTCACTGTAGGGTATTCTGAAGATGGAGGCTGCTTCTACAGGAGCTTCTAGTTAAGGGCGTTAATGGCTATGTTCTGCTATTAATTGTGGGCAGCGCCTACTCTGTAAATTAAATTTTATGTGGGTTGACCAGCATAGGCGAAATCAACATAGAATGCTATGGTCACAAGAGCATCTTTCATGCACTGATGAGATGTCTGGTAGATGGCAGGTCCTGGTAGCTTCCAGAGAGCAACGGGATCGATCCTGAAGACAATGGCAAGATTATAGCGTTGTAGCTCTAATCTCTGGGGAAGGGAAAATGGCTGGAGATGGGTCCATGTTAGCTTTCAGCTTGATAAAATCAAGAATCTTGGAATCACTGGGAAGATGAGCCTGAGCATGTCTGTAGGGGGTTTGGGGGAATCTTGCTTATGATTATTGGGATGAGAGGACCCACCCATTGTGGGAAGGGGACTGTTCCCTGGGTGGGGATTACAGGCTGTATAAAAAGGAGGAGTGAGCTGCGCACCACCACTTGTGAGTTCACTGCCGTCTCCTTGTGAAGGTCGGTCTTCAAGGTCCCGCTGCCATGATGGACTGGACCCTGGACTGTAGGCTCAAATAAATGTTTTCTCCAGTGCTTTTGTCGGGGCATTTTATCACAGCAACAGGAAAAGGAACTAGGAACTCAGTGGCCACTGATTTCATAAACCATCCCTATATGGTGAGACCTCCATAAACTTACCTAAGCGATAGTGGGGCTCCCCACAGCCACTCCAGGACAGAAGCTCCTGGGGGCTCCCAGCGGATAGGCCTCTTCCTCTCTGTGTCTGTCTGTGTCCTCTGTAAGAAGCTGGTAGTGGTGGGGACAGTGTTCCCATCTCTTCTAGTTTATGGCTGAATCCACGGGTACCCTGAAGACCTGTGACTTGTGGTTGTGTTTGAAGTGAGAACTTCCTGAGGGACCAGTCCCTGGAGCAGCCTGGATAAGTTACCTTGCTGATGTTGATGTTGATGGTGGGGAGAGGGGAACCACACTGTGGTGGGAAGTTCCACAGGAGCAATTTCGTTTTGTCATCTCTTGATGGCGAGTGTTCAAAGTCTTCCCTACCAGGGAGATGGCTCAGGGAGATAAGTGCTTGCTCTGCAAATGGGAGAAGTTGAGTGGGATCTCCTCTGTCTGTGGTGAAAGCCACCCACACACCTATAACCCCAGCAAGGTTTCAGGATGGTAGACAGATGATCCTAGGGCTTGGGTAGACAACCAGTCTAGCCAAAATGTGGGCTTCAGGTCCAGAGAGCAACCCTGTCTCAAACCATGAGGTGGGCAAAGGTTGAGGAAGGCACACTGATGTCAACCTCTGGCCTCTACAAACGTGCACACAGGCACGTTCTCCTACACGCACATGGATAAACACACACAGACACACACACACACACACACACACACACACACACCTCTCTTCTCGATGCTTACGGTAAACAATGACTGTGCGTATTCATCCTCCTCACCCCTGCTATAGAACTGTGGTTCAGCTGCAGATCAGTGACAACTGTCACCAGGCAGGTCTCCGCCCTCTTTCCCTTCACCAGCAGGGCCTTTTGCTTCCTTAGCATTCCTTCTGGGCCCCAGTGGGCTTTGAGGATGCAGACACGATCCATTTTCTCTGGGGGTCCTTGTGGTCCAGTTTGCCATGGAGCTTAACCAGACTCCCCACTTCAGAGACTATGAGGTTGGGACCATATGCTGTAGTTCCCTCAAAATCTCCCTCCGTTTCCTCAAGCCCTGCGCACGGGGATACAGAGGTACCACAGCGGCCTTCTTCTCTGAGGGTCCACGGAGTCTCAGCTGGCATCTGCAATTTCTATTTTGAGTTCTTTTTCATTGCGAATGCAAATGCAGGTGAATGCCCAGAGACTAGAGGTATAGGGTCCCCTGGCGCTGGAGTTACAGGTAGTTCTAAGCTACCAGCGTTGGTGCTCAACCTCAGGTCCTCTGGAGGAGTTCTGAACTGTTGGGCCACCTCTTTGGCCCCAGCAGGGTTTTTTGTTAGTTTTTGTTTTTTTGTTTTTGTTTTTTTTGTAGTTATTTATTTGTTAAGGTCTGCTTTATCAAGTAATGTGGTCACCGTTTTGTTTGTTTGTTTGTTTTTGTTTTGTTTTTTTGTTTTTTTGTCAGATTAAAAGTCTTTGAAGTGAAAACCAAAAAAAAAAAAAAAAAAAAAAAAGACTGCTGTGCCCTGGTTTTTACTCATGAAAGTCAAATCATGGAGAGAAATTCCAGTGACTTAGTATGAAGGACCAATTTCTTCTGGCTGCTTGAACACAATGCCACACCGGGACTGTGGGCAGAGTTTGGGTTGGATTACCCACCGTTGTTACCGTGTCCCATCACCACTCAGGATCTGGACGGCAGAGAGGAGCCATGCCCCACCGGCCTCCATATAGCTGCTGGATTCAATCTACCTATAGGAAATGGTGTTTCCCGCTTCTTGCCTTCCTCTTGGCCGCGACTCATCACTCTGCAACCCACAGAGGCTGTGTCCCAGGACTACCTGGAAACTAAGTATCAACTCTGAGGAAGTTAAGGGCAGAAGGAGGAGTCAGACCTGAGACCTGGGGTCAGGGGTCAGGTGTATGTTCAAGGAGCTAGGCAGCCCTGTCAGGTGGTCCATCCAGACCCAGCAAGGGCCTAGTGGGACTGTAGGCAGATTTTTCTTTTCTTTTAAATTCAGGCGAGACCCACTGCTTTGTGGGCTTAAAACTTTCTAGAAATGACAGGGAGACTAAAAGTCTCCTTTTAACAAAAAACAAACAAAACAGAAATGGAGAGAGGCCCAGAGGGAAGCAGAGGCCCTGAGGAATGGGACAATGCCCTGGTGGCGAGAGGTGATATGAAGGCCCAACTGGGGGAAGCCCCTCCCACACCCGGCTTCTCTTCCTTCCCTGTTGCCCCTCCCCCACTTCTGTCTCTCCTCGTGCCACACATCTGCTGCCCAGATCTTCCTCAGCTACTCTACCCTTCCCGTGCTTCTCTCCGAAGGCTTCTTTCCTGGCCCCTGCTGGTCCTGTCCTCTGCTCCCTGCCTTTCCAGACCAGCACCCCCAATGCCAGCTCCCTGGCTGAGATGCCCAAACCTCATCTTCACTCCTGGCCTTCCCGGCCCCTGCCAGGCCACTGCTCCTCTGCTGATCTTACCCTGTAGCTCTGTGCCCACCCCAGCACCAACCAACACACACTAGCCCGCTTTCTTCTCTCCCCTGAAGCCCCCTGTGTTCAGGGGATCTGGGTGTGTCTCCTGAGGCTCTGGGTTTCTTAGTATCCCTGCCCAGGGGCTTTGTCTCCTGTTATGGACACACTTCCCATCAACCCCTCCCCCCTACCCCCGCCGTGCCCCTCACTTCTGCTCCTCTCTGTGAGCAGAGGGGCCTAGCCTGGAGCGCTCTCACCCAGAGTCGATTCTCCCAGATGTGGGCCTTGCCCTGTCTTCTGCTGTCCTCTTCTCTGGCTGCCGCTCTCTGTTCATCATTGAAAAGGTTGTTTCCTCTGGTCTCCGGGCCACAAATAGTCACAGGCACAATGACACAGGATCGACGACGCCAGTGTAGAAACACAGGTGCAGGGAATCGAGGACTGTGCCACCAGGTGCGGAGGCTGCGGAACGGTGGCACAGGGGCAGAGTGACACAGGTGTACCTCAGGCACCTGAGCAGCTTTGGTTGGTTGCTGGAACATGCACTCGATGACTACCATCCTTAGAGTTCGGGGAGGGGCAAGCCCAATAAGAACTACCTGGCAATTACCTCTGGCCTTTCACTAGGTTCCAGGGCATCCTGCAACTGGAGCCAGGACTCTAGCGCCCTCCTAATCTGTGTCACAGTTGTCCACTCAGGACAGAAAGGAAACAAGGGTCATTAAGCAAAATGCTCAGAGATTCAAGGGCCCTGGATGCTCAGTGTCATTTCAGTGGCCTCCAGGAGCACCCCGAAAGTCTCTCCTGAATGTTTGCTGTGAAAGCCAGCAAGGCCATGTAGGTCTCAGCCCAGGGGCGACAGGAAGACTATGAAAGGGATGCTGAGGAAACAGGCTTGGCACGGCCTTTCGGAGGCACACCTTTAAGTACTGCTGGGGCCCAGGATGCCATTGCTTCTAGATAATGACACATGGCCTGTTCTTCCGTGGTCCCCAGAGTGGAGCCCAGGGTCTTGCGCATGCTAGCCAAGTACTGAGCCACTGAACCCTCCTCCCCTAACGATGAGTTTGGTAGGTGTCCGTGTTTGCTGGCTTGGCTCTTTAATGTCTGAAATATGTCTCCCCATTCAGGTGACAATTCAGGGTACTCATTTCTGAAACCAGCTCAGCTGCCCTTGGCTGTTTTCTGTCTTAGCAGGCAGAAGAACGGATGTACATTCTAGATCATTGCTGGGCAGCCTGTGTGGAGGGCAGGCAGGGAATACAGACAGCCGGAACACATAGCAGACACAGAGGCACATGGAGGCCTAGGGCTACCATCCTGGATCAGCTGCAGAGAGCAATCAGTGAAAGCTTCATGGGGGATGCGAGAATTGAGCCCTGAAAATGGTCTCCAACCGGGGAAGAAGGGCACCCGGGGAGAGGGGGCTTCTGGGAAAAACCAGACAGTATCTGGCAAGGACTGATGGGGTTGGTCCTGGGTGGGAGAAAAAGAGGGATCGAAGGGACATGATTTGTTCTTTTGTGCACAGGAGCCTGGTCTTAAGCACGAGGCATGCTCTGTGGCGGTAGCCTCAAAGAAGGAAGCAGAGGGCTGCCTGTCCTGCAGAGCTGTCAGCTCTGGGAGGTGAGACTCAGGGTGGAGACAGGTCTACAAATGTGCTGCCTACAGATGAAAACCTGGCCCCCGCAGCCCCGGGGATGGAAACAGCTGTGAGAGGAAGACCCCAGTGGCGGGTCCACTGGACACCAGCAGCTGTGAGTGACAGATGAGGGAGGCTGGGCAGGGCCCTAGCACCTTTCCAGGTCAGCCTGTGTAGTGTACGGGGTGGCTAGAGACACGTTCCAAGATTAAAGTGAGGGTTTCGCTGTGGTTTGGAGCGAGACGGTGGTCAGGAGTGACCTTCCTAACCCTGTGACCCCTGGGTGGCGAGTCTTCAGGGAACACGAGAAGCGAAAGCGTGCTGGTGACAGAGACACGATGGCAGCGAAGTGTGTGCGTACCAATCAGGGCCCTTCCAAGAGGGGATGGAGAGGCGGGGTTGACCCCTACGTGCCTGTGGCCTTCGTGTGCAAGGTCCACCTGGATGGCAGCAGGACCTGGGCAGGCTGCAGCTGTGTGGGGTGGTGCTGGAACTCCATGGTACCCACCGGGCTCACCCTGCTCCGAAGGACCTTTGCTCACACCCCTTGGTCTTCCAAATGGGCCAGCAAAGTGCCTCGAATGCAGCTAACAGTAATGGTTTCCCAAGTCCCCGCAGTCGCTTGCTTCCCTCCTCAGAAAGCCTGACATGGAGTGTGGCAGAAGACAAAACAGGAGGCGAGGAGAAGACAGACGGGGGGGGGGGGGGAGCAAAGGGGGAGTGCAGAGCCCCCGGGGTAGGACTAGAGCAGGAGGAAGACTGGGGGCCAGCCCTGAACCTCTGAGACCCTGGCAGGGTCGGGGCGCCTCTGTCCCCACAGCGCCCTGCCCCAAAGAATTGGGTGAGAACCTCTGAAGTACTTTTAGCAGGAGTGAGGAAAAGGATGCCCTTCGCAAAATGTCACTGCCAACGCTCCTCTAACAAAACAGGCCGATAAAAGGAAAACACAGTTTGTCTGGGTCAGAGTTTGACGTGACATGGGACTAGGGTGAAAAGACTCGGGGTGAGCGATTGGTTTTGACGCTAAGGTTGGATGCAGCGTGAATGACCACACAAAGGCAAGGCTGGACACAGACCACGCACAGGTGGTGATCTACAGCAGACAGAGGGGACACCCACAAAGGCCTGTGTGATGGTGATTGTGTTGTCGCTGTAATAAAACACCATGACCAAAGACAGTTTATGGAGGAGATAGTTTCTTTGGGCTCATGGTTCCGGAGGGCTAAGAGTCTTTCCTCCTCATGGCTGGGAGGCCTGGCAGGACTGGGAGCAGGGCAGGGTGCCCACTTCTTGAATCACCAGCACAAGGCAGAGAGAGCAAACTGGAAGTAGGGGGATGCCGTAAGCTGTCAATGCTGGTCCCCAGTGGCCCAGTTCCCCAGCAAGGCTGTGCCTCCTACTAAGCCTGGGAACCGAGGGTTCAAATGCCTGAAACTGTAGAGACATTTTTCATCCTCATCACCACAGCCGACTCGTCCAGATGCTTCTGCGTTGAGTGTTTTTAAACCGCTGTCATCATGTTACTTGAAAGAAACAACCTGAAGGAGCGTGGTTTATTCGGTTCAGTGTCAGAGTTCTGTCCGTGGCTGATTGACCCCACGTGCCTGCGTGAAGCATCATGGTGGCAGAAGTGTGTGGAGAACGCTGTTCACCTCACGGTGAGCAAGGAGCAGAGAGGGAGGAAAAGACAGGCACGTGCCTGGTCATGGATTACCTTGAACCCTTAATGTTTCTGGCCCCCCTCTTAAGACAGTGCTACCAGCCGGGGCTCAAACAGTCAACCCATGAGGGGACTTCCCACACAAACTGTGAATGACGGCTCTGTTGCATTCCATCCTCTCAGGAACAAGCAGGGTCCCTCTGGTATGGGGGTTATGACCATCAATCCACTGGCATAGCCCGGGGGATTGCTTTATGACAACTCTCACACAGAAGAGTGTGGAAGCAACAGGAGTTTGTCTTGAGGCGTGGGGACTAGTGTGTGCTTGGCAAATGCTTTGGCATGAACTACACTCCCAGCTCCTGGAGACTATGGTTGGCTCTGTGGAAAGGGGGTTGCCTCAGGAAAGAGACATTCTAGTTCCTGGCTTGTTGCAAAAGACAAAGCCTGTTGAGAGACAGAAAGTGGGCTACTGCCTCTGAAGCCTTTGTTTGGGGACATCGTTTTCTGAGCCCTAATAATATCAGGCAGGCTTCTGGAAGAAGGCTCCAGACTGTCCAGCATGCAACCGGTTTGGCTTCTGTCCTCTCCTTGCTAGTGGCCGCTTGCAGATGGGGAGCAGCTGCCATCTGCACGGAATCCATCATCCTGCCGCCACGGGGAAGATGGAGGATTTTAGCGTGGGATGTAGCGCCGTGGTGCGATTCAAATTGCAGGAAGGTGACAAGAATGATGATGTCTTTGAAAGGCTCATCTGAGAAACTGATGAGATGGCACAGTCCTGCAGCCTGTCCCCCCCCCAACAATGCTGCAGTTTTACAGCGGCCGGGTACGCCCAGGCCCACTCTCCCCTCCCCAGATACCTGACAGGGGTGGTCTGCTCTGAGGCTGCCTCTTAAAAATAAGACTAAGAATGTAGGGATGTGAGAGAGAGAGAAAAAAAAAAATCCCTGCAAATAAGTCCTTCTTGGAGAGTAAGCCAAGGGGACAGAATTATCACCTTGGCTGTCTAGCTGACTGCAGCCAGCAGACACTCCCCATGCCCTTCATATATTCTCAAAACGGTTTGTCTCAAGAGGGCTGCCAATCACACCCTGGACCTGGGCCTGAAGCCTGGCATTAATCTAGGTTCATAGTGAGGAGCATCCTGGAGCCTGGAGGAAAAACACCCTGCAGCCCGCCTAACAAACTCAGACAGGAAATGCCACTCCCAAGCGACCAATGGACAGTGGCCCTAAAGCCACAGTTTTGGCTCTAAGAGCCTGTATGTCATTCTTTGCACACAAAAAGCTAAAATCAGATTCCAATTTTTTTTCCCCCACTCAGAGGCTGGAGAGCAGTGAGATGCCCATGTGGGGGCTTCAAGCACTGTAGCAAATTAGAGTATCGTGCCTTTATGTCTTGGGGCTTCTGTACCCACGGACACTGGAAATGGTTCCCTCTGGGCTTGTTAGTCGCTTTCATGGTAACTGTGACAGACTTGGAACACAACTGGCTGACTGCACTCTTGGCCATTCAAGCGCCCTGGCACCAGCAATGCAGGGCTTCCAGCCTCCTTTCAGGGTGGCCGCTGTAGGGTGGAAACTGTCCTCTTCTAGCTGGCAGCCTGTCCAGACAGACTGGTAGGTGTGGTTGACAATAGGCTGAGCTGTTGGCACATCCTCGCCAGTTTCCCCGGGGGAGGGATTCCACTTGGCCAAGGGTTACCCAAAAGTGCGAGCTGGCACTTCGGCCTATCCTTGACTGTCAGAGCTCTGGCTGCTGCTGAGTGGCATTTGCTGGGAAAGCGTTCTCTCACAGGTGCCTGGATCGTCTGGAAACCCCTGTCCAAGCCGCTCCTGGACACGATGACCTGATGTGTACATATTATGACGAACGTGCTTCCTGCTTGTTCCCATCTCGCTCCTGGGCGAGGGTGGGTGTTGCTGGGGAGGGAGCAGCAAGGGCCTGTGGGAGACCTTTCTGGAACTTTGACCCGGGTGGGTCACGCAGTCCAGCTAAGAACCACAAAGCTAAGGAGTGGGAGGGAAAGGGTCAGGTGCTGGCCTGGGCCCTGTCAGAGAGGCAAGTTCTACAGCACAGCATTGGGACTGTCATAAACAAGCCAAGAGCACGCCCCTCCCCCAACCACCTGACACAGTTACCCACATTGAGAGCAAAACTGCAGCAAGCCTGAGATTATGAGTTAGCTATACAAACATCAGAGCTGCAGACCAGCCGGAAACTTAGCCCAGAGAGTAGAAGGTGGGAACCCTAGGCCTTGGTATGTTCCCATACATTCCCCCTTGTTGGGGGATAGTTTTGTGCACTGTGTATTCAAATGATGGTTTCTCTACCCAGAGATCCAGCTGCAGTCCAGACATTGTCACTGTCATTATTATTGAATAATATCCCTCCTGTCTCAATGCTGGGTAAAAATTGTTCACCACTACCTCTGATTAATAAAGAACTGAACAGTCTGTCGTCAGGCAAGAGCTAGGGCAGGACTTCTGATCCAGGGAGTGGGTCCCAGGTGGAGCAGAGAGAAAAGGCGAAGGTTGCCATGAGGAGGTCGATCGCCATGAGAGTCACTGTAGGAGACGGATGAAGCAGGGGCTGCCAGAGTGAGATTCAGAAGGCAGGTGACTGGGCTCCGTGGCTGAGAAGCAGGCCAGGCCAGCATAGTCGGGTTAGCATAGACAAGTATCTGCCGAGTTAAAGTACTTGAAGCTTATTAATAAATGTCATATGTCTCCATGTCTTTGTCTGGGGGCTGGAGCGGGCGTACAAAAGCCCTAATCTTACAGCCCTTGTCTGGAAGCACGAAGGCCAGTGTGAGGCCTGTGAGGAGGAGGCGGCTGTGTCTCTGACTGAGGATTTGGGCCTGCACTGGGATGGCGAGGAGGAGAGTCTGAACCGGGAGCAATGCTCTGGGCCACAAGCGAGGCCACCCAGAAGCGTGGGAGCCCGAGTGGCTTCGGAGTGTTCTTAGTGTATTGGTTCCACCATTGGTTGAGCAGATACACTGACCCTGAGGCAACCTCCAAGCCAGTGGACACAAAAAAATCAAACCAGAAATAACAGAGGACACAGACAAGGCAGACCTCGGTGGCAGCACCAAGTTTCGGAGACTGTAGGGTTTATTCAGTGACGCCAGTGAATAAACATAGCAAAAAACCCCACATGCTGTGTGTGTGTGAGAGAGAGAGAGAGAGAATTCAGTTGCTACAATATTATAGTTAAAGTGTTCAGTTTTCAAGAATTAGAGATATACAAGTAAAATATGATCCCCCACTGTTTTGTGGGCCGGGGAAGCAGCCAGCAGCCAGGGACGTGGGCTCTGACGCTGGCTTTAGACAAAGACTTCAAAGGAGCCATTGTAAGTATGTTCAAAGCCCTAGGGAAATCATTGCTAGGGAATTAAAGAGAGGTTATGACAACAATGGTACAGAATCCAGCCTACCAACAAACAGAAACTGTATACACGCATGCAAGCATACACACACACACACACACACACACACACACACACACATATGTGTATGTGTGTGCACGTGTGTGGGTGTGTAAAGAGGAGGGGATCAACAGCATGGACTTGGCATAGATACTTTAGAGCACGTGAATAAAAACCATGCAGTCTGAGGTGAGTGCACTCCCGGCACTCAGGAGGCTAAGGAGGCAGATCTAGAATGGCAGGTTCAACTCTAGCCTAGTCTACACAGCAGGAAATCTGCCTAAAAAAAGGAAGAGGAGAAAGATTGTATTATGGGAGTTTCAGGTGAGAGAGGAGGGAGGCAAAGTGACTGAATAAAAATAAAAACAAGAACTGCCCCCCCCCCGCTTTGAGGAAAAAAAATGCTAATTTACACACCAGCAAAGAACAACAAACTCTAAATAAGAGAAGCATGAGATCCATAGCTAAATGTAAGCAAGCCCAGCATTTGAGCCAAGCATCTGAGAGACAGAGAAAATCTCCACACAGCAACAAAGCTCATCAAACACAAGGAAAACAACGGCCGCTGTTGACTTTGCTGCCGCAGCAGTGGAGGAGGGGCACTGAGAAAAGAAAGAGCCAACCGAAAACCGCACCTCACAAACCCGGCCTTCCGGCCTTCCGAGTGAATTCAAAGTCGAAGCATCCTGAAACAAAGCCTGAGAAGGTTCACCTCAACTAAACCTCTCCAAACCACCCAAGGGGAGTCCTTCAGCTGAAAACAAATGACACCAGAAGGAAACTGAAATCCACGAGAACGGCCAGGGGTGTGGCTCCCCGGGCGAAACTCCTGTGGCTCCACTGTGACCTTCAGACATTGGATCCTCAGAACTGACAGAGTGGCCCAACAGTCTAACCCCAGCTCGCCTGTGGGCGAGGGGAGGCAGAGACAGGAAAAACTCCCGAAGCCCAAAAGCCAGCTTGTCTCTGACAACAGACACCTGAAAGCTGACCTCTGACCTCTTCACGTGCTGTGGCATCTGAACCCACACCCAGGAGCACTGCACACGTACATGCACACGCACTTTGGAGTTCAGTTTCTGTGTTTCATGCGTTTAGTGAGAATGGACAATAAACTGGAGTAAGTGAAAACTCATATATAATTCATATATGTGTATGATACATAAAAAGTAAAACAGTATGACAAGCAAACAAATTCATTTATGCATTTGAGGTAGCCCAGGCTGCCCAGACAACCAGTCCTCCTGAGTGTTGGGATTACAGTCATGAGCCATCATGCCCAGCAAAATAAGGGAATTTAAAAAAAAAAAATTATACTAGGAAATATATCTACTTTACATGAAAAGAGATAAGTGATAAATCAGAAACAACAAAAAGCCTGACCATAATGAAGATATGAACATAATAAAGAGTCGGCTGAAATCAACCCACCATCACTGCCTAGCCTGGGTGTAACAGATCAAGCATGTAGTCAGCAGGCACAGAGGCTGTATGCAGTCCCTTTTCTTCTCTTTTTCTTCAGTCCAAGCCCCCAGCCCACAAAATGGCGCCACCTCATTTACAGTAGGGTTTTCCACCCCAACTAACCTAATCCAGCATCTCCCGGAGATTTGCTCCCACTGTGATTCTGAATCCTGTCATGTTGCTGGTTGAGATTAACTGTCACACAGATCAAGTCATAGAAGGTCAAGCTAAACGCTCTGAAAAAGAGACTCGATGCACTCTAGACTCAAAGACACAGCCAGGAAACCAGGAATGTAAACAGTCTACTGTGCAAACAAGGGCCGTAAGAAAGCTAGAATGGCCACAATAATTCCACTCAGAGTAGACTAGCTCATGAAACAAGATTAAACTCTGTGCTTTGTAGAGGGACACAGTTTAGAGTCAAAGGCACACAGAAAGCAAAACACAGGACAAATGTACCATATCTCTGGTAGTAATCAAAACAGACTTAAGAAAAAAAACAACAACAACACTGGGAAGAGGACATCTTAATACCAAATTGGCCATAAGAAGACAGCAGTATGTGTGTTCCCAACAACGAACGCCAAACGCATAACGCAAATACTGACCATGGGAAGGGAAAGCAGGCTTAAAACATCGGCTGGAACCTGCAGTGCTCCTCTTACAGCTGAGACGCACTGGACAAGACCAACAAGGGCACAGAAGACCGGCTCCCATGTGGCTTACCAACAGCTTTTCCACATCTGAACAGCTCCCCCCACATAGATCCATTCTCTTCAAGGGAACACAGAGGTTTCTTGTCCTTCTTCCTTCTCTTCCTCCTCCTCTTCCTCCTTCTTCTCAACTCACTCCACACAGATCCTGTTTTGCTTGTGTGTATGAGGGTATCAGATGCTCTGGAGGTGGAGTTACAGGCAGCCGTGAGCTATGTGGGTGCTGGAAACTGAACCCAATCCTCTGGAAGAAGTCAGTTCTTAACTGTGGAGCCATCTCTCCAGCCCATACAGAGGTTTCTTTTTCCCTCCCTCCTTTAGTTTCTTTTTCTTGCTTTCCTTTTCCTTTTCCCTTTTTCCTTCCCTTCCCTTCCCTTTCTCCTTTCCTTTCTTTTCCTTCCTTCCTTTCCTTTTCTTTCTCCTTCCTTCCTTCCTTCCTTCCTTCCTTCCTTCCTTCCTTCCTTCCTCCCTCCCTCCCTCCCTCCCTCCCTCTCTCTTTCTTTCTTTTCTTCCTCCTCCTTCTTCCAGATAGTCCTAATGTTAGACCCCGTTAAAGGCCTCATGTAGATAAAGATGGTAAATAACATAATGGGCTTGGTGCTACACACCTGTAATATATACCAGCACTTGGAAAATGAAAATAGGAGAACCAGGAGTTCAAGGCCATCCTCAGCTACGTAGTAAGTTTAAGACAGGGGCTCATAAAACCAAAAACAAGGAGACAAACAAAAAAGTTTGGATACTACAAGTTTGGTGTGGTCATATAAAAACTGTAACCCCAGCACTCAGACTTAGGCAGGATGATCAAGAGTTTGAAGTTGGCATAGGCTACACATGAGTCTGAGGTCAACCTGGCTATAAAGTAAACAAGAAAAAAGTAAAGAAAAGAAAAGAGAGTCTAAGTCACACGAAGAAGTGTATTTTCTTATCAGGAAGGAATTAAAATCAACAGGAAGAGATTTGGAGAGGCCCCAGGTATTTGGAAAATATGCTACTTCTGGGTTAAGAAACTACAAGGAAAACTGGAAAATATATTTTGAAATAAAAACAAAAAAGTAACAACTTAAGAACAGGGGCTGCCAAAGCACTCTTTTGAAAGATATTACAGGTTTAAAATGTCTATTCAAAAACAGAAGATCTCAAATCAATGAGATTATCTACTTCCAAAGCCATAAAAATGGCCAACATAAAGGAAAATAATAAAGACTGGAATGGAACTCTACACAACCTAAAATAAAATAAAATGCCAACGAAATAAAGAAAACAAAGCTAGTCTTCTTCAGGACTTCCGAGCCTGAGTGCACCATTGTTACAGTTCATCAGTGTTATTAGGAACTTGTGGTTATCTGCAGCTTACATTCAAACTCTTCAGAAAAACTAATTGCTTTGCAAGCTGAATGTCTGCCCCTCAAAAATCTTATTGAGGCCCTAACCAGTGTGGCTGCTTCATGAGACTGGCCTCCAAGGGCTCCCAGGCTCAGGTTTGAATGCTTGCTCACCATGAGTGGCATTATTTGACAGGATGAGGAGGTGCAGCCTGGAGGTGGCCTCTGAGGTTTCAGAAGCCCATGCCAAGCCCAGTCTCTCTTTCCAGCCCCTTCGGGTCTGGATTTGGAACTCTCAGCTACCATGTCTGCAGGCATGCTGCTGTGCTCCCTGCTGTGATGGCAATGGACTGAACCTCTGACTGAGCCAGCCCCACTCAAACGCTTTCCTTTACGTAAGAGTTGCCCTGCTCACGATGCCTCTTCACAGCAACAGAATCCTAAGACAGACAGGATCTAGAATCTTCATGGGGGTGGTCTAAACACGTCTCTGAGGATTACCTGCATTAGGTAAACTGAGGCAAGAAGACTCACCCCAAATGTTGTTGGCATTGTTCCATGCGCTGGAGTTCCAGGCTGAATAAAAATGAGAGAGGAAGCCAAGCGGCAGTGTAATGCTTCCATTTTGTCACCTTGACAACAAGAGTCTCCTGGGATGAAGAATTGCTTCTGTCAGATTGGGCTGTCAGGAAGTCTGTGGTGATATACATAATATATATATATCTATATATTATATGTACTAGATTAATAATCAATGTGGGAGGGCACTCAACCCCCTGTGGGCAGTGCCACCTCTGGAAAGGTAGCTAGTTGCAGGTTTTATTTTTTAAAAAGCAGGCCAAGAAAGCCCAGGGGAGCAAGCCAGTAAGCAGTGGTCTCTGCTTCCATTTCTGCCTCAAGCTTCTGCCTTTGGCTTCCCTGGATGGACTGCAAACTAAGCCAAATAAAACATTTCTTCCCTGAGTTGTTTTTTGGTCATGGTATTTGTAGTAAGAACGGCCCCCATAGGCTTACAGATTCGAAGATCAGAGGGTGAGCCTTGTCGGAGAAGGTGCAGCTCTAGGAGCGGGCTTTGCGGTTTCAGAAGCCCATCCCATTGCAATGGAGCTCTCTCTGCCTTCAACTTTCAAAGTGAGTTAAGTTCCCAGGTCCTGCTCCAGTGCCACGCCTGTGCCTGCTACCGCACTCCCCACCGTGATGGTCATGGACTCATCTCTGAAACTGTACGTGAGTTCCTAATAAAATGCTTTCTTTTGTAAGCAGCCCCGGTTACGGTGTCTCTGCACAGCGGTAACAGAGCAGTAACTGAGATAGTGTCTAACAGTAATGGAGACAAAACGAGGTCAGCAGCATTCATCCCTCCCTGCCTCCCGACTGCAAAACGCGGCCAGCCGCGTGGCCCTGCCGCTGTGACATCCCCTCCATGAGCGACGACTGTATCCCCTGAAACTGTAAGCCGGAGCAAGCCCTCCTTTCTTGTTGCTTCTTGTTGGATATTTGATCACGGCCCAAGAAACAGTAGCTAACACACTTGTAGTTACGTACTAGGCTTCTAAGTAAGGTTAAATGAAGTCATAAGCTGGGACCATGATTCAGTCGTGTGAGTGAGCTTGCTTGCTCTGTTTGTGTGTAGCAATGAAAGGCCATGTAAAGACACATTAAGAAAGCGGTCACCTTTGACTCGGGAAGGAAATGGTGACCAGGCTGTCAGCCTGGGATTACTGGCCTCTAGTTCTCCCAGAAGTCAGGGGCTTGTTACGTTGCCCAGCCTAACTTCCAACTCCATCCTCCTGTTCTAGCCAGAGTGCTGGGGTTGCAGATGTGGGCCATACCAGACCTCACGCCTCTAGTACTGCAAGGAATGTTTGCTGTTTAAGCCACTTACTATGTGAGAGTTTACTGGGGTGCTTTTGTCTATCTGTCTGCCTATCTACCTATAGTGTACATATAGCAGAAGGGTAACACTTGGGAAGTCTGGGCAAGGAGATGAGGGAACTGTCTACTCCCACAAAATGCTCTGTGCTACTTGCAACCCATGTGGAAATGTTACAAAACAAAGACACCCCAAAATGGCCCTGATCGGGGAGTGGGCGCTAAGATGCCGAGCTGTAAGCCAGTGTCTCCTGAACTACTGACAACCTCTTGTCATGGCTCCTCCCCACATCCCCAGAAAGCCATGACCTATCCTCTGTTTTCTCATGGAATGCTCCATGTCCTGGGTCCCCTGGCCATGGGAGTACAAAGTGGTATTTTCAGGGGACCCATGTGTGAAAATTTGCAGTTTCTGTATTGTATATGGTATTACTAATTGTAGAGGATTGGAGGCAAAAAACAAAGCCTTAGGGAACATCCAACTATGCTTACTCAAGTGTTCTAAAATATTATAAACAACAAGGGCCAGGGACAGCAGGAGCCCTGGACTCTGTTGCCCACACTTCTACCCTCTTTCCTGGACCTATCAAAAACCAATGAACCCTCATGGTGCTGTGTTACATATGCCCACTTTTAATTCTGCTTTAAATTCTCTTGCCTTCAAATGCCTTAACAACCCTTTGTGGCTGTTCTATTCTGGAGGGTACCAGTACAGGCCTCTTGAGGTCTCAAGCTTAGTTTTCTATCTGACGGCCCTCACCCTTAAGTTGTCTTTAGATAGTTGCTAATATACTTTTATTAACTTTTGGGAACTTCTTATACACATTCAACGTATTTTAATCATATTCAACCCCCAGCCTCCTGCTAACTACCCCCCACATTCATTCCCACCTCCCTGCCCTCCAGCAATCTTTCTCTTTTCTAAATAACCCATTGGGTCTACTTTGTATTGCCCATATAATCATTGATGTTGGGCCATCGACTGGAATGTGGACATTCCAAGGGCCACACAACTAAAAGATGCCACCAACAATCAATAGAGGTTCAGTATAGGGGAATGGGATGCGAGGCTTGTATTTTCTTTCTTCCCTCCATGCTTCAGTGGTGATTTATTTGGTCTTACACAACCCGTAACAGCTGCCTGAATTCAGGATTGCAGTGATCCTGCCCTATCCAGAAGACACTGTTGTGTTCCATTTCTCCATGACTGCTGTCTCTTGCAATCGTCTACCCCCTCCTGGCTCCTGGACTTTGGATGGTGATGTGAGAAACAGATGTCCCATCTGAGCACTCCAGACAGAAACAGTTATTTCTGTTAACCACTGTTCATCACTTATACACTGATGAACTCTGGGAGCTGCACTGATCTATGGGTACTAATTTAAAGGACAGTTTGATACTATGTCCATTTAGCAAAATAAGAGTAGTGGGTTCACTCCTGGAGCCCGTGAGCTCCCCGGACATGGGTTTCTTGCCAGACTTACAGTATTAGGTACATTATTCCTCCTGTGGAGTAGACATTAAAACCAAACAGAAAGCACTGGGTTAGCCCCGTAACACCTGTGCCATTATTGCATTGTTGGGCCTAACTTGCCACTCTGGTGAATTTTGTAATTCTTGGGGCTCACAGCTGTGTAATACTGATGAGCCCCTACATAATTGTCTGATACCATGAAAACTAGCCAGGAGGAAGTTTCCTGGCCAGTACCAACACAATTTCACCATATTCCATGATCAAAATGTGTCTTGGGTAATAGAGTCTTAACACCAAATTCTAATAGATAAACATGAGCAATGGCAATAGTCTGGGACACCCTTGATCAACAACTGGAAAAAGGTATCCCACACCTGGCACTGGGCTTTTTAGTTGGCAACCTGTGGTCTGCAAGGGTCATTAACCCCCGTGAAAGGGTAGTGTTCTGGTCTGAATGGAAATGGTACACACAGGCTCATGCCCTGGAATGCTTTGGTGCTCTCTAATTGTTTAAGGATTAGGAGGTGTGACCTTGTTGGGGGGAGTTGTCATTGCTCTCTCCCTCTCTTTGATATGAGCTCTCAGCTCCTGTCTACCTGCTTCCTACCATGAAAGGCATAGACTCACCACCCGAAATTCTAAGCCATAAATAAACTCTAAACATTTCCTCGGTCAGTGTCATTATCACTGCAACAGAAGAGTAAATAAGAAGGAAACTTCAACTCTTTGAAATGAAGCTTATAAAACAGGCATCTCGTCTTTTACAAACACATCGAAGCGTAAAGTTTTCCCTCCCCAGATACTCAATCCTTAGAGATGTTCTGGGAAACTTCATGACCTTCTGCCTCTGGAAGCCCCTATGATGGTTAATATTTAAGGGCAGGCTGACAGGAAGTAGAGTCAGCTAGGAGCCAAGTCCCCAGGCATACCTGTGAGGGCTGTACTGATCGCCTATAGGCAGAGCCATGAGGGATTATGTTACCAGAGGTCGGGAAATACACTCTATACGTGGCAACAGCAATCCAGAGCTCCATCCTGGACTGAACACGTAGGAGATAGGAAACTGAAGAGTAGCAGCATTCATTTTATCTCCCTATTCTTCCTGAGGGTGTTATGTGACCAGCTGCCCCAAGTTCCCAGTACCATGACTTCCCTGGCACAGTGGATTGTACCACCATTACCTGAATACACCCTTCCATTCTTCCTTCCTTCAATTGCTTTTGTCAGGGTATATTATCATGGCAGAAGAAAAGTAACTGTTAGCCTTAACACCTAATTGCCAAATGAGTATCTGGCTCCCACCCATGGAATGCTTATAAGCATATTGGTCATATGATGAATTTTCTCTCTTTTTTTTAAATCTTCATGTAACCGAGGCTGGCTTGAGAGTCACAATGGAGCCAAGAATAAACCTTGGACTTTTTTGGTTCTCCTGCTTCAACCTCCTGAGTGCTGGCACTACAAGTATGCAAAACCATACCCAGTTTTATGTGGTATTGGAAACTGGGCCCTCGGCTTCTTACATGCCTAATAAGCCCTTCATCAACTAAGCCGAGCACAAAACACATCAAGTAGTGTCCATACTCAGGTCTGTAACTTCTCCATGGACAGTGCAAAGGGCAGATTTTAGAGAAGGCTCTTCTATACCCTGCTAATCGCCATGTCTCAAGTACGTCAACATCTATATATACATCTTCTCACCCTGGTGCTGTTTGAGCTGGCAAAACACCTAGACTAGCAAGCATCAGTCTTTAATCTTCATAGACAGGTAGTTTCCTTGGCAATAGAAGCATAACTCGAGGCAGTTTATACAGCAAATGGAGTGTCAACATGTAGAAGGGCAAAGGTTTCACTTCCACGAAGCTTAGGTGCATCAAGATTCCCCTGACCTGAGTGACAATGGGGGAACTTAGAGGAAGCTCTAGATATCCCTGAATGATGTTTGTGGCTCCAAGTTTTATCCATCTTAGTTTTGAACTGAAGTTCTCCACATTTATTGTATACCTTCTTTGTGATTCTAAAAATATGAGCTCTATCCCCTTGGGATTAGCTCCTCTGACGCCAAGTGGTTTCAAAGGAAAGCACACTTAGAAGTAAAAGTAAAAAAAGCCACTAATCACACTTTTACCGTGATCAAGGTGGAGATGCCAATATGCTCTGTGAAAGACAGCGCATTAAAATGATCTCTGCAGTACTCTGCTTAAACTAAGCACAGAGACACCTTCCTCTTGGGTCCCAAAGCTTCCATGACTTGATTTGGGATGCATCCCGGCACAGCCCTATGGTATACTTCCTGCAAACTATATTGAAAACACCACGCTAGGTTCACAGTAATTTCAAACCACGCATCAAGGCAAACTAAACTAGTTTTACCTGCCTGCTTAGCAGCCCTGGCTGAATGTGCAGTCAACATCCCTTACTAGCTATTGCATCCTTGACTAGAATCCAAATATCTGGTGTCAGGGTCTGTCTCTACTTACCTGGGTACCACCTCTTGTGTACTATACCAAAAATGAATTTGCTAAGAGGCCAAAGCAAGGAAGAACTGACGCTAACACTAGACATTAACTAAATTCCCAACCAATACTAATGGTGTAAGAAAGGGAAAATGTTGGGTTTCCAGAGTATATGAATTACTTCATCCAACATGCTCAGTACCGTGCAAAGATGGCTTTGGGGAAAAGAAATGTCCTTATTCCTGTCAAAATTAAGGAGCAAAAGATAAGTATTGCCTGGTGTTTACACAAGTAGTGAAGGCCAGAGAGGCATTAATAACAGACGTGCTGAGTTATGGTCCTTCCAATAACTTAAATATGGAAACCCAATGTCTTGGTTAAGTCTTATGTATTTGGAATATGGACATGAAAACACAGGACAGAATAAGTCCCAACACTCATAGCTCATGCTACATATAAAACCAACTCAAAAATTGCCCATAAATATAAAGTTAAAAAAAAAAATTCAGTGAGAAAAACTAAGGGGCAAAATTCTTTGTGCCATAGGTTAGACAATGCATTCTTAGGTATGCATCCAAAGCAATCTTTGAAAGAAAAAAAAAAAAAGCTAGATTTCAAGTAACTTCCATTCTGAAAGCTACCACTAAGGGTGTCTTAATTACATATTAAACAAAGAAATATATGAAGCTCTCAGAGCCCGATAAACAAGGCTTTTTGCGTATGTGGTATAGTCCCTGTTAATGCGTGCATGAAGGACAGACAGGTAGTGGATGTCTTCCTCTATCACTCTCCACCTCATTCTTTGAGACACACCAATTCTGCTGGGCTGTCTGGCCAGCAAGCACCAAGACCCATCTCAGTGTCCCGGTGGCAGATTACAAGCGCTTACTGCCACACCTGAGCGAGGGTGTAGGTGTGGGGGTTCCTAACATGTCCTCATGCTTGCACAGGAGGCACTTTAATGACGGAGCCATGTCCTCTGCCCCTATGACCTAATTAGAAATAGGAAACATTTCAACAGATACTCTACCAAAAGATGAGGTATGATGAGTCACTAGATGTCAGCTCAGCAGAAAGACCAAGAGAAACAATGACGACTGCCAGAGAGACTGGAGCAAGTGGACCCTCAAAAGATTGGTGACTTCAATCAAGAGTGGTACAGATACCACGAAACAAGTAGCAGAATTTTTGCTGTTATTTGTGTTAAAAAGATAATGTATGAGCCAGTGATCACTTTGAGAGGTATTTAGTCAAGTGAAACCGAAGTTATATTCATATAAAATTTTCTATGTAAATGTTTACAGCTACTTTACAGATAATCTCCCAAATGTGGAAACTGCAAAGTTCCTCGAGGAGAATGGATATATAAAATCTGGTACAGTGCCACACAGTGGCACAACTATTATAACAAACAGCTGCCAACAGCTGCAACATCATCTATGAATCTCAACTGTATCATGTGATGTGAAAGAAGCCAGACCCCAGGACTACAGTGTCTGACCCCATTTCTGACATCCTCAAAGAGACAAAGCTATAGCAACGGAAAAGAGATTTTAAGTTACCAAGGGCTAGAGCGTACAAGGTATTCTTAGAGTGGGGTGAAGAAATCATTCTACATATTAACTATGGTAAAACTTTAACAAAAGTTAAGTTTTAGTTTTCATAGATACATGGTTTCCTAGGCAAGTAGGATGTACTTACCAAAATTTAGAAAACAATACACCTAAAAAGGCTAACATGCATATAAATTCTATATTCACAAAGAAACAAAACCCACAAAGATGGGCTACATCAACAAAGATGTACACTAAAACTGCACAGAGATAACTAATGTCGGTAAAGGAGGTACTTAAGATTAGCACAGTGTATATTCACAGCCATTAAAAATCATTTTCTTCATTTGCAGTGGTAAAATAAAGTGCCCATGTTATAAAATGTTTGGAAGAGAAACATGCACAAACTGGTCCTAAGGAACAGACACAATGTAGAGAACACAGAGCAGCCTATAGTCTGCCTACTAGCCTGTGACTAGCATGTCTAATCCACAGTACACAGTGGTCGTGGGAAATAAGACTCAGCATATACATTTTACCTAGAACGATGGGTGACATGGCTGATTACTGCAAGGACTCTAAACAAAATGATAGGTGCTAGAGAGATGGCTCAGCATATAAAATGTGTTTGTCATGCAAGCATGAGGACCTGAATTTGGATGCTCAGCACCCACATAAACTGAGTGCACGGTTTAACATGTCTGTAACGCTGGTGATGTTGGGAAGTGCGGAGACAGATACAAGCGGATCCTTGGATTCTGCTGACCAGCCAGGCTGACCAAATCAGAGAGCTCCAGGTTTGGTACAAGATCCTGCCTCAAAGAATAAGGTGGAAAATGATAGAGAGAGATAGCTGACGTTCATCTCTAGCCTACACCAGGACGTGCCACAGACAAAAATTTAACATGACTAGAGTTACTTGAAATGGGAAACAAGGGGCAAATAAACCAAACTAATACTGTATTTTAAAAAGTTTTATTCTTGCAGATTTAGAAATTTGAGATTTTTAATAACCACAAAAGAAATCTTTTCACACCTAATGATTAACAGAATGTAGTGATGTATTATCTAAACAGAAGTCGTGCTGATGTGCCATAATAAACTGTCTATTAGTAAAAAAATACACTTTAGGGCACAGCATTGTATCACAAATTTTACAGAAGGGATACTTTGCAAGAATTTAATCAAACTAGAGTAACTGTATCTTTTAAATGCAGCACTTAAAAATGTAACAACTCTGTGCATTCTTTTTCTTAAAAAAATGACCTTGTATGTGTAGAAATGCTGCTTTATTGCTGCAGAGGTCGAAGTTCAAGGCTCAAGAGGTACAGGAGAAAATACAAAGGTAGCCTTAGAAACTTGGTTCTGTTTATGTATAAAAAGGTAAAGTTTATAAAAGTTAATTTACAAACCAAGAACAAAAGTGGTATGCACGCATTATGTACATGCGTCCTGAAAACATCAAACATTTCAGATGCATAGCCCAAAGAACAAAAGACCACCACTCCCCCTTGTCAAAAAAAAATATTTTAAGTCACACCATTATTTTCTTCCAGGTGATTTACACATTTCTGAAACCATCAAGTCCACAATTTACTCAATCTTTTTTCATGATACAGTATCTAGATATGCACAAAACTCATAAAAACTTAGTAATACACAGCGAAATGATCTAAGAATTAAAAACATGAGGGTAAGGCATTCCTGCTGGTTAGATGTCTGTGGTGATATGTTAATTTATAGATTCAGAGGCCATGGAACCAGGCTCACATGCTTTGGTGTCCTTCCCTAAGAGAAATGTGTTTTCATATACAGTAAGTAATTGTCTTCATTTGACCCCCCTCCCCAAGTTACAAATCCCCCTGCTGTACATTTCTGTTAAATCCACTACACTGGTTATATATTCCAGGTGCATTTGTAAAAAATGTGTGCACATTACCTCATGCATAATAAAATAAAATGTGTATGCTAGGCCAAGGCCATAATAAAGTTTGAGTGTACTTTGGAAAGAACAAAACTCAAATGCACCCCCATTTACTGGCTGGTATTTTTAACGGAAATCAGTATGTGAAGTTAAGCAGTGACCATAAAAAAGTACAAAAATCATTACAAAGCAAAATATCTTTGAACCTCTAGCCAACACCAGACAGCTCTTCATTCAATAACACATAGCTGGTAGCATGTTTTCTGACTGTGGCTCAGGGGCATGCTCACTAATCTTCGTCAGTCCCAACAAATGCTTCATATTACTAATTGCAGTATAAATGCTAAGAAAATATAATACTCAATAGAGTGGTTCCATTTAGATTTAGTAAGTTCAATCCATGTTCACATTGCTTAGTCCAGTTCCTATACTCTAAGAATTAAAAGTGGTCAATCAGGACTGAAACACAGTTGGCTCCAACAAGGTAATTTGGATCTCCAGGAAGACACTTGTTTTGCCAGGTTTTAGGGTCACCTATGAAAGAAAAAGATTTTGATATCATTTAGGGTTGTCTGGGCTGCTACCCACAATGCTTTGCTATTATGGAACAAATGTAAACATACATAGAATTTTCTTCTATTTCCTCAAATATACTTCTATTCAAACTTGGTGCTTTATTTTAAGTAAGCTTGCTGGCTACAAGCATTTGAATGCTGTTTTAGAGGTTTCCTATGTTATTCAATTCATTGGCCTTTACAATATGGGAATAAGAGTTATAAAGACTTGGGCAATAACATAGCTGAGACACTTGGCCCTGCTGCTCAGTGTACACAACTACTGACAACACCTTCCTTTTGGACAGCACTGTATGGTAACCCATTTGAGCGGAGTCTGAGAAATCACTGCTCACATGTGGTTACTGCACACACAGGACATTCCGCCAAGTTCTGCAGAACCTACTTCCTGAAGACTCTGCCCCTCACAAAGTCAAACAGACTGCGCCAGAGCTTCCCTCACTTCTAGCTATGCAACAAAATTGTTTGCGGCATTTGTGGGAATCTAAACACCCGCTGGCTATGTAGGTCTGAGGTCTTGGGTGTTTGGGTTTTGAAGAAGCTCTTGGTATTTTCAGATTTGCACCCTGCACAAAGACTTGGCAGTGGGTATAAACTAAGAATGATGGGGAAACTATCTGCTGTAGCCAAGGGTGTTGAGAATCAAAGCTGCTGACTCTTCCTGGGCCAAAAGTGCTCCTGTGCACGTGGGCCAATGTGTGGAGATGCTTCTGTCACAAATGGCACCACAGACCTGAGGCCGGCAACCCACCAGCCCTCTTGTGATACAGGAGGCAGCCCCTACCACAAATGGTTGACTATAACTATACCAGCTGGGTACCTTGTGTGGAGTAAGATATACATTACATTCAATAATGCATCAAGTATGTTTAATAAGGAGTCATTGAATTTCAGATACTGATGGGTTTATGTGTTACTAGAGAACAAATTATTCAGACGGCAAGAAAATTATGACAACTCTAGAAATCAAAGGCATCCTCATCATTAGGTTTTAAGTTTCTTTCCACTGTATTAGTCTTTGCTGCAATTAAGCAGCTCTATGTATAGGCTAGCGGCAGCGATGTAGTCTTCCTGCTGCACTGGACCACACAAAGGTGCACTGATTTTCTGCGTGAACACAACCCAATACCCACACAAAGTGTGTGCTCTCAGTACAAGCGAGCAGTCCCACGTGAATGCGGGAACGATGACTGTGAGGCTCACATGCACATCAGGTAAGGTCTCATACAGCACAAGCACCTGGGGCAGGCAGTTTGGATAAAGCTAGCTTCGAACCTGCCACATTCTCCCTGCCTCTGAATGTCCATTTCCAATACTGCTTAATTTTTCCTTCACTACCTAAGCTAGTCTACAAGGCTTTTTCACACCCCTTGGGGAATGCTTAAATATGACCTATTGTAAATTTTGTATCATTATCTTTATTTTATACTGGACCAAACTGAACCTTACTAATGCTCACTGATTTATACACATTTAGGCGCAAAACTTTAAATTTTTGTTTTTTTTATGAACCCTCTTAGGGTGAACAATATTGGTAATAAAAACCAACTTTTAAGTTACTCAAGTGAGAAATATGAAAATACAGTGTAAGCTTTGAAATCATTAGCCAAAAAGCAAAAGTCATTTGCAACAGGGCGTTAACAGGAGTTACTTAGAGGTTCACGCTGAAAACAAAACAAAACAAAAACCCTTGGCCAGGCACCATCACTGTGGAAACTTTCTCTAAGGCTAGTATAAACATTTTGCACCTTGAAAAATCTGATAGATTGTAAATTTTTGGAGCCCCAAGAACAGCCAATCTTTAGACAAATCACCAATTGTTAAAAAGTAGGAAAGTCTCTACGGTTCCATATACATTTACAGCATATGCACCACAAATACATTTCAAAGAGTAGTGATGCTTACAAGGCCACAGGGACAGAGTGAAGATTTGTTCACACACAGCCTGGGGAACACCAGGAGGACAGGCATTAATCAGTGACAGTACCCAAAGCCCCAGAGGACAGAGTGAAGACAGCATACCCGACGAGGAGTCGGATGATTTTAGAGCAAAAGACCAACCGTCAGGAGTCATGGACGCACAGTGTGGCAAGCGTAGCTCCACGGGCTTCAGGAACTTGAGGCCGTGGGGCCCACACATCACTAGGGGGCTCAGCAAAGTTTCACCTGGAGTCAAACAGGGCAAGGGAGATGAAATCTTTCCATTAGACACAAGCTCACCCTCCCTCCCAGTACATGCTTGCTAACGCTAAATGAAGGCAGTTCTACATAGCAGTACTAAGAAAAATACAGTGGATGCTACAATTGTAAGATTTTAATAGATACAGAATGTAAAAAAAAAAGTTATGTTCATTTTAATATTCTGCTTAACTTAATGTGGCTGAAACAATATTTCAACCCAAAACCAGTACACTCAGTCTTTCAGGTCCTTATTTTACATTTCTAGTACGATATAATAACCCCATGTAGCCAGTGGCTACTGTATTCCAGTGTAAGTCTACAGCATAAGACATTCGCATGCACTTTTTGCAAATATTAGATAGTTTGCTGGAAAAAAACTTAATTTGGGGTTGTGTGTGCTTGTACAGATGCGTGTACATGTGCACGTGTACGTGCACAGGCATGCTGTGCTGGTGGAGGTCAGAATCAGTTCTCTTCTTTGATTATGTGGGCTCCACGGATCAGATTCAGGTCTCTAGGCTTGGTGGCAGGGACCTTTGCCCACTGAGCCATCTTGCTAGCCTACGCCTTTCATTTTTAAGTGTTTGCAACACATGCATTCAGGGATTCACACACGACCAACAGCATTAGTCCTAATGTTTTAAGGCAGAGTACACCAAGAAGGTGGGTCACTGTATTTAGCGAGAGCAGGCTGCTCAGAGGGTCACACCGTAGTTCGTTAGCATGCACACTGACGGGGTTAGAAAGGCTGTGAAGATGGCACTCTTGGTTCTCTCACACTGCTCAGAGATAAGCTATGCCATCTTCTAAGGACATTTCATTCACTGTACTGAATGTGAGACACTTGAGGTAATAGTAGACAGGCAAGGCAAAGCCTTTTGAGTGAATGATACCTAACTATCTTTTTCAACTAGAAGGGCTGACAAATTTGATTAGATCAGGCAAAACACATGGCAGTCATGTGTGAGGACTGCTTAATGGCCTGCCATCTGATATCACTTTTTTAATAATTTATTTAATTTTTATTTTATGTGCATCAGTGTGAAGGTGTCAGATCCCTTTGAAATGGAGTTACAGACAGTTGTGAGCTGCCATGTGGATGCTGGGAATTGAACCCGGGTCCTTTGGAAGAGCAGACAGCGCCCTTAACCACTGAGCATCACTTAACTCTGGCATCACTTTTTATTTCACACTGAAAGTCAAGACTCTGTGCAGAAGAGGCCCTCAGCCTCCACTGTGTCCCACCACCACATGCCAGTAATACCAACTCTCTGCAGAAAGCTCAGCTGAGAGGCCCTCTGTTGTTTGTACTTTGCCTAAACGTTGAGAAGAGACTTCCAGCTAAGGCCTGTGGCTGGCCGCTGTAAACAGTGAGGGACATGCAGGACAGTGCAGGAGTTACTCCAGTGAAGCAGATGAGGAGCACACTTACCTTTCTCTTTATCTAAAGGTGGAAGGATGCTATTGTCTCTGCAGACTTTGAAGTAGATTTCCTGCTCGATTCCTTCAGGAATGGCGCCTTGTGGGATAATTATACTAACACCAGTTTCTATAGAACTCAACACACCACCATTGCTGTTAAATATGCCACGGGCTGTAGCCACCACAGTATGACCATCCTCATCTTCATCTTCTTCCACAGCCGACTGACTGAGGGATCAGAAACGGCAAGTGAAAAATCCTAATAATACATACGAGCTCTCCTTTTATTATTGTTACAGTAAGTGTTTAACCTTATTTCTCCAAGCAGTTTTTAGTGAAAGGAGGGATGGCTAAGAGCATACCCTTTCCAGAAAAATTAAACTGCCTTTTTGAAGGCTACAATAATTACCAGTGTAATTTCAATGTACGCTGCTCTCACAGCTAGCATGGGTCTTTATAGTAAACATCCATGAAGTGGATGCTCTAAGTCACGATGAGTCACAGCTCAGTTGGTAACAGAAAACAATGGAGGACGTCACTTGCTCAGCACTGACCACACAGAGAAAAGCTTGTAATGGAGACTGTGGTAGACTTCAGAACTTCAATGTGCACACACACACACACACACACACACACACTGCCCTTCCTTAGTACACTCAGAATCCTGATGGCCAGGCTGCCAGAGGTAAAGCTTTCAAGGTTCCAGATGTAAGCACTTGTACGGTACACACCTCAAAGACCCAAGAATGATAGAGCATTTTTTTGGTAACTTCAAAATGTTACCAAAGGCAGAGGGTATGACTGTTTCAAAACTGAAAGCTAAGTTATCAAGGCTTTGTGACGAGACGTTTTAAGGCAGAATTTTAACGTGACAAAAAAGATGGACTGACAACATGAAGGGAAGCCACAGATTCTCTGCAGCTTGACTGCAGGGTCAGAGTAAACTCCTAAAGTAAATGGAAAAGGAACAGAGCCCATCACCAGATATGGTAACACCATGTAGCCCCTCCATAGCAAGAGCCCTTCTAGATCTGTACAGGAAAGTAGACTGACCTAAGCACCTTGAGAAGCATACTTCAGGGGACCTTGCTGGTCCTTGGTTCTACTTGTGAGTGCTTCTCTTTTGTGGACCTGCAACTGTCTAAAGAGGCTGAACTGAGTCTATGTAACAAGCAGACGGAAAAGACTGTCTGGGTGAGACTCTAGTAGACTCAATTGCATTACTACTGTTTTCAACTGCCACTTGAGGTTATTACCTTTCGACTCTTTCCAGCACCCGTGCTGAATAAATAGTAAATGAGGAATAGCTATATTTGCTCATTAGTCCTCAATGCACCTCCCCCTGGTAGAAGTTAAGTTAGGTGGTTAAAGGAGGTCAGTGAGCTAAAGATATGGGCTGGAAGATTAGATGACCAGAAGTTAAATGGCTTAACCCCCCCCCCCCCAGCTATGTGATGCTGGTTGGGCAGACTGCTTTGTCTCTCAACTGAGCTACTGGTGATACAGAGATGCTGGCAATCCCTCCTGATGATATATGCTCATTAGCTTTATAATCTGACTGACATCTTAGATCTCCAACAGGACCTTCACAAAATGGTATCTACTATAGTAAGTTTAGTTTACAGGTAAAATTCAAACAATCATTTCAAGTTTTATCATATAAACTACCTCAAACTACAGCTACAAAGCTTTAATCCCAGCACTTGGGAGACAGGAGGATCCCTGCCAGCTGCAGGCTATATGTAGAGAGAGTTCAGGGCCATCCGGGTTATGGCTCTTATCTCTGTCCACTCAGCATTCCCATTTAAAAAACAAAAACTTGTCAGGCTTTAAATACTTTAAACAAAGGTAAATAAACATCTTACCTCACAGGAATGGCTTTAGGCACCGTGCTAATATTATTTATTTGATATTTAGGCTTATCTGTGTGGATAGAGAAAGTTTCAACTCCACTGTCAAACTCAGGAGGCTGTGCTGAACTATGAGCTTTCATAAGAGTTTTTGGAGAAGTGGGAGTCTTTGAAGACAATTCAGGTTTATGTACAGTTTCACTTGGCAGAAGATTATGATTGAACTTTGGACTTTCAAATTTGCGTTCAAATGGCCGGGCAGAGCTTGTGTATGGCTTTGGTGTGAATCGATTGTAAGCTGGAGTGATGGTTTTCTGAGTCTGTTCAGCTCCATTAACTGGAGCTTTGTCTGGGAAACTTTTCTGGGGATAGAAAGTCTGGGCAGGGTCTTCTCGGGCTGGCAGTCTGAAGGTTGCTGGCTTACTCTGAGATGAGGGTGGGTCTGGTTTGGACAGATACGAGTTTTGAAAATCCAAGGATACTGAATTGCCTGAAAAACAAACATACATGTTTTTTAAAAACTTCCTGAAGACCATTTTAACAACCCTTTGGTTTCTTTACTACCATAACATGTCTTGGTATTGAAGTGAAGTCCCCGGTCCTGAGTGACGTTAAGGAACACAAGTTGTACTGTCCCTCAGATTCAGCATGAGGCTATGTAAGCGCTGGCTTCCTAAGACAGATGTCTTGAGAAACTTTGTTCCACTGTCCATAGCACAAATTAGAAACAGAATGACAAATCTGACTATATGGAATACATCAGTATGGAAAACTTACCCTTAACCAAAGCCTTAAAAAAACAAAGGGGTAGCAACCACCCACTGGGAGAAGATACTTAAAAAATGTTTATGTGGTCATCAGTATTAATTATAAGAATAAAAAGTAAGAATTTCTTTATAAGAATAAAAGTAAAGCTCAAAGCACTATGCAGTATGACACCAACTTACTCATCAGGGAAATGTGACATAAAAATAAACTATATTAATCCAAATTCTTCATGACATGGTAATGTAATCACACGAACATAATAAAGTTGAAAAATCAGATGACCTTATTAAGTTAAGAAAAAAATTGCTGGGTGCAGTAGCTTGAGCCTGTGATCCTAGCACTTGGAGAGCAGAGGCAGGTGGATCTCCGTGAGTTCAAGGCCAGCCTGGTCTACAAAGTGAGTCTAAGACAGCTAAGGCTACACAGAAAAACCCTGTCTCACAAAAAAAAAAAAAAAAAAAAAAAAAAAGGTTTTTAACATTTTTAATTTTAAAAGACTCTGCCTTTCCCCCTTCCCTGAGACAGGGTTTCTCCATGTGGCCTTGGCTGTCCTGGAACTTGTTCTCTATCAGGCTGACCTCAAACTCACAGAGATCCAGCTGCCTGTGCAGTGCTAGATTCTTGTTTTACGTATGTGTGTGAGCACATGTATATAGGCTCCCACATACGCCTGGTGCCTGTGAAGGCCAAAGTATGATGTTGGAGCCTCTGGAGCAGGCAATAGAGGGTGGGAGGCAAACCCCTGTCTGCGGTAAGAGCAGCAAGTGCTACTTAAACACTGAGCCTTTTCTACAGCTCCCAAGAAAAAACATCCAACAAGATGCTTTCAGCAAACTAAGAATAGAGACAACTTCCTAATGATGATAAAAGGTACCTATTAAAACAAATAAATACCAGCAAACCCCTACAGCTAGGATCACTTATGGGAAAAACAAATATTTCTTCTTTACAAAGGGAAACCGCAAAAAGAAAAAAAAAGTCTGTTTCCACTATTTGTTTCTTTTTCCTTATATAGGTCTCTTAACTGTGCATAGAATTTGCTGTATAGCCTGGTGGTTATGGCACATGCCTTTAATCCCAGTACTTGGGAGGCAGAGGCAAGCAGAACTATGAGTTCCAGACCAGCCTGGTCTACAAAATGAATTCCAGGACAGCCAGGGCTACATAGAGAAACCCTGTCTTGAAAAACCAAAACCAAAAGAATCTGCTGTATAGTCCTGACTAGTCTTTGTCTCCAAAGTGCTGGAGCTAAAGGCATGTACCACCACAGGACCTACATGTATGATAACTAGTATTCTTCAAGACTGTCACCCTCTAATCTGACTCCCATGTAACAGAGAGGTTCTAACAAACAAATGCCAAGAAGAGATAAATTGCATTATATTAGGGTAGAATATTATCTACTTATTCAAAGAGTAAGCTACATTCACTGAGATCTTATTGAAGGATGACAACGCAAGATACTTTCTGTGTAAAATTACACGGCTTTCTTACATCCATATCTTACAGCAGAGCATAACAAGTCTTAAAAGCACTATTTAAATATTTAATATTATAGCTTACTTATTTAGAGTGTGTGGGTGAACACGCCATTGAGAGTATTCAATGTCAGCAGAGAACTGGCTGGGCTCAGTTCTTTTCCCTTTATGTTGTGCGCTCCAGGGTTAGAATTCACATTAGACCCTGGGAAGCAACTTGACCTGCTGAGCCATGTCTATGGCTCTCAAATATTTAAAGTGAGACCCACCAGTGAACAGGTACTGCTTTTAAGACTTGGAGATTGGCTTAGAAATTAAGCTAAAAAAAGAAAAAAGACAAAAACCCCTTTAGCTACAAGGCTCATCCAATATGATGATCATATATAAACAGGAGACAACACAGAACACCTCTTCAGTGAGACTGACTTACTATGTAGTCCTAGCTGACAGGGAACTTACTAAGCGGGCCAGGTGGCCTCACACTCACATTCATCTGTCCCTGCCTCTAGAGCGCCAGAATTAAAGACATGAACTACCATGCCCAGATGACATACATTTTCAACAAAATCTTTATTTTCACCATTATTGGCCCAAACACCCTTTGAACTTTTTTTTTTTAAATGTTAAAGTTACCTAAGCTTCAAAATAAGAATTTAACTTCATGAACATCACTATTACAGTAACATGCCAACTTCTTAACTTCCTACCTTCCCCCTGGACGCCCTTGGAATGTAACTGGAGAGAAGAGCTGGACATAGGTTGGGCTGGTTGGGTGTACTGTGAGGGCAATGGAGGAGGAGGAGGCGTGGCCTGAATTGGATCATAACGTTTCTCACCAAACGATCTATCCACAGCATCAGTTTCAGGTTTTCCCCTATTTAAAAGAAAAAAGGAAGAAGAAATTCCAATACTGGAAAATGAACTCAATCACAAAACAAGCTGTTGTTTCTAAAATATCCTTAAATCTTTAAATAGATAGATAGATAGATAGATAGATAGATAAATAAATAAATAAATAAGTGAATAAGTAAAAATAAGAGTGTCTGGAAATGTCACAATTTATTCCCATGAGTATAGATGGCTACTCTACCAAAACTTACAAACAAATTCATCAGCACAAGAAATGTCAAGACAGCACAGATACTTGAAGAATATTAGTAAAACATCCAGAAGATATCAATTAAAAGGCGGATGAAATTTTGGGTATACTTTTTATTTGTGATATTTATAAACATAAATTTATGGAAGTTTTGCAAATATTTTGAGAAATCTTATTTTGGCACAAACTTTCCTTAAGTTCACTTCTAATTTTGTATCTCAGGTTCAAAGTCTTGGTGTCAAGCATACTCTAACCACCATTAAACATGATGTTATATCCCCCAAAGTTGACAAGCTTTTCCAGCAAAGAGCCAGATAAATAAAAGGACTTGCCTATTTGAGCCATAGGACCTCTGACTCAACTATTCAACTTGGCTGGTATCGGGAAAATTAAGACACTGTCCGTCAGTGGATGGACAGGGTCGTGCTACAGTAGCACTGGAAAAGCAGGGCATCTTTAAAATCTGCCCTGGTTTCCTGTTCTTTTTCTTTGTTTAATGATTGCTAGAGTAGGAGACACTGCTTTCCTTTACAAGGCTTGTCTAGTAAAATTTGTGCCATGTATCCTTAGTTTTTCAAATTGCCAATTGTTAATAAGTAGCATATAAAATTTAAACAGAAATCTAAACAGACCCATAATTGCAACGCTGCCATCTGAGCCTTACTGCAGAGCGCCAAGCTGCACCGGCGTTATGTGCACAGACAATAGCATGTATTTGAAATGTGTATTTGTTTTCATACAATATTTTTGTTGAAGAAATCTAGTTTTACTATTAGCTTCAAATTTAGCTGGTACCTCGCTTACAAGTATTTGGACTTAAATGTTACAAGAAAACATTAAGGTCTGAAAGTGCACATAATGCCAATGACACAGTGAGGGACATCTCATGGAACAGCCTCACATCAATGCCATTCTTACCACTTGATGTTCCTTTTCAAGTAGTCATAGCTAGTGTAAGAGCCAAGAAATCTAGGTGATGGCAAAGCAAGCGCAATAGAAAAATGAAAGAAAATGGTCAATCTAACTAAGAAGTTTTACAGCAAATAGAACTCAAATGTCACTTAAACATATTACCCAATATCCACAATCTTAACATAGTTTGCTTCACACAAGAACATACACTCACTCTTACTTCGACAAAGGAATTGGCAATATATTGTCACACAGTTAACTTAGCCCTGCCTGCCCACCCACCCCACATATTCTAGCTGACACTGCCAAAGAAAAAAAAAGGCATTCTCATCCCCACCTTCTGCACACAGACGCCACAGCAGCTAATGGTGAGCAAAGAAATGGGCCAGGATAAGCTGCAGCTCAGTGGTAGGAGTACTTGCCTATCACACTCCAGGTCCTAGGCTCAACACCCAACACCACCCAAAAATAAAAGAAAAAAGATCTTGGGGGGTGGCAGTGCATGTCTTTAATCCCAGCAGAGGCAGGCAGGATCTGTGAATTTGAGGCCAGCCTGAGCTACAGAGAAACCCTGTCTCAGAAAGGGGGGGGGGGAAGGGGGGTAAGCAAGGCAATAACCAATAATCAGAATAGTCAACAAATTCTGTATAAATGAGTCCCAGTTAAAAGAAACACTGGACAAAAGAAACAACATGAGTAAAGACAGGAGAAGAGAAACATGTCTCTTGACCTGACAGGTATACTGATCCCTTAATAAAGATGAACTGGCAAATGGAAACACATGGACCTTTCAAACATGGCTATGATCAACTATGTTCTTTTTCTTTCCAGCAAGTCCTCATCCATCTTTAGGAGTAAGCTAAATCTTGTGGTGGGTAGATACTTATTTGTAAAGCTGCCAGAGAGGATGCTCGTAGCTTCTCTCCTCTAATAATGTCACATGAACAACAAAGTACTACCTGCCATCAATCTATCTCTTACAATTAGGTAGTAAAATGGCAAAACAGACACTATCTGTTTCATTCAATGGCAAAATTTAACTATGAAAACTATTAATAACACAGGTTCTTCCCAGATCTGTGCCGATTAACAGTGGGGTGGATAAATAACGCAACTAGCACACTGTTCCCTTTACTGAGCTTCATTAATTCAATAAATACTGGATTCTAGGGAGTGTTCTAAACAAATAACTAAATTTTCACTCTTAAGAAAAAATCAAATTAACATGAAACTAAAAACACTTTTTAAGCCAGGCCTGGTGCATGCTCTTAATTCCAGCACTTGGGAGGCAGAGGCAGGTAGATCTCTGAGTTTGAAGACAGCCTATTCTATACAGTGAGTTCTAGGACAGCCAAAAATAGTGAGAACCTGCCTCAAAAAATTAAGCAACAACAACAATAACAAAAAGCCACCAGGGGGCTCTTCAGAGACTGATGCAACAACCAAGGACTATGCATGGAGAAGACTTGATCACATGTAGCCAATAGGCAGCTCGGTCTTCATGTAGGCTTCTAGTAAGGGGACCAGGGGCTGTCTCTGACATGGACTCTGTTGCCTGCTCTTTGATTACTTCACCTTGGAGAGGTGGCCTGCCCAAGCCACAGAGGAAGAGGAAGTAAGCAGTCCTGAAGAGACTTGACCCCAATTGGGGTCAGTTGGCAAGGAAGGAGGGTTCTCCCTTTCAGAGGACTAGGGGACAGGGACGGGGGATGAGGGAAGGAGGATGAGATCAGGAAAAGATGAGGGAGGGGGTTACAATCAGGATGTAAAATCAATTAGTAGAAACAAACAAACAAACAAAAGAATAAAGCCACAACGAATGTGTTTTGGAAAAAAAGCCGAAACGAACAAACAAATAAACAAACAAAACAACTTTTCATCTGATTCACTGGCAAATTTAAACATAAATATATATTTTTAAAATTTAATTTTATGTTCATTGGTGTTTTGTCTATGTGAGGGTGCTGGGAATTGAACCTGGGTCCTCTGGGAGAGCAGCCAATGTTTTTAACCACTGAGCCATTTCTCCAGCGCTGAAATAAATATATTTTTAAGGCTATCTCCTAATTTATCAGGTATGTAGAAGAATAAAGTATCTCTTTAAACCCCTTGGTCCTCTTCTAACAGCAATTAGTAAGTTTAACAGAATACCTAAGATGCTAATTTCTGGGCCAGGAAGAAGGGTCAGCAAGTAAGGCACTTGCTTCGAAGCCTGACAACCTGAGGTCAGTTTTCCCACACCCTCCCTCTGCTTAGACCAGTACAGTGGAAGCGAGAACCAACCTCCAAAAGCTGTTCTGCGAATGTTATGTGTGCACTGTGATGCACCCACTTCTCCAAAAACAGATAAATGCATTTTGTTTTGTCTTTTTGTTAAAGATACATTTAAAATAAATGACTACTTGGGGCTAGAGAAATGGCTCAGCAGTTACGAGCACTTGCAAAAGACCCTGGGTTCAGTTCCCAGCAGCCATACAGTTGTTCACAGCCATATGTGACTGTAATTCCCAGGTATCTGATGCTCTGTTCTGGTTTCTGTGGGCACCAGGCATGTACAAGCACATGGGTAGTACACTTACGTACATGTGTACAAAAGACACCTACACATTTAAAAATAAATAAAGGACTACTACAGAATCTCCCTTTGCCTTACCAAAAACTGAGCTTAACTGACTTGATACTCTATCTAGAGACTGCCAAGCACTGATCTAATTTTGTGCTAAAAAAATGTATTATCAAATGCCATTGCCCACTGCAGTACAAAGTGCGCATCTGAACTTTCACAAGCAGGTTTCTTCAATAGAAAAAAAGAGTTAAGACGATTGAGATTTCTACATCTTTACTAATGTCTCAGAAAACAGAAATAACTAAATTGGGTCTTCCACATTAGAAGTTTCAAAATATATTCTAGAAGAATTTCACTCAGTATTAGTTATCACTCCGTTTAAGATAATCCTAAGTGCTGTGGTTCAGTAAAAATGTGCACGCCTTTAATCTTGAGCACAAAACTCACCTGTCTTTTTGTCTGACCACAGTTCCACTTACTTAAAGACTACACTAGGTGTACTAGAAATGGATTTTCAGCTAGAATGGAATGCCTTTCACCTCCTGAGGTGAAGTTTATCTGGTAATGAATGTGGTCCTCCTCTGAAGTTAGAGATTCCCAAGTACCTCTTGGACCCTGCCTTTCAGACCATCTGTCTTTTGACTTAGGATTTGCTTGGGCAGCTCCCATAATTTTATATAAACACGTCCTCTGATAAAACACATCTGTTTTTGTTTCTCTGGGTCTCATTTTTGTGGCATATAAGCCCACTAGTACATGTGTGGGACCATACCCCACCTCTTCATAGCAAACTCTGTTGGGGTCTAAGTAGAGATCTACCAACAGGAAGCACATATCCAAGCACAAGAAGAAAATGTACCAACACAGAAGTCACAAAAGAAGGAAGAAGCAGACAGGGGAAAAAAGACTGAGCACCAAGAAACTTGTCATTTCACATCTGATAATCTGCTGGACCCTAAGAATACCTGTGCTTCAAAAATAAAGAGAAAGGCAAGCTCTTCTTACCTTTGTGAAAACAAAATCAAACCCCCAAAATACCTGAATTTCTCCATTATCCCCCTTACCTATTTTTATGTCCTGGACAAAAACAGAAATAAGGAAAAGATTACCATTTTATGTGCCGCTATGTGGAGAGACTGAAGATTCCGATTAATTAGAGGGTCCTCAGTTCACTCTTTTCATCAAAACTCTTGATTTGAGCAATTTTCCTTCCATTGAACCTCTGAATCTGATATTAGGGTTGACAGCAAACACCACATACCGCAGCCTCTAAAAGTGGCACAGTGTGGAGGGACATACCGTGCCTAACTTCCTTAGTGCACTGAACTCTATCTGGTTAACTCTACATTATGCAACTGAAACTTTTTGCTTCATCCCAGTTTTAAAGGTAAGTCTGAGGCGAAACAACTTACTTTGAAGAATAACTAGAGAAATTGGGCTGACTCTGGGAATGGACCGGTTTGGCAGGCTCTGAGTGATGGCTGGCAGGAGTATGTGCAGAAGGCTTGGTCTCAAAACTTCTTCTGTCAAAGTAAGAGAGCTGCTTCCGGTAGTATTCTTCATCTTCTTCAGGGTCATAATGATTTGCTCGAACAATATCCTCAGGTGGCTTCACTTGAGGTTTCTGAGGCTCTGGGAGCCTGACAATGAGTAACAAGTGAAACAAAATTTTAATGTGAATTTTACAAAGAAAACAGAACATAAAATTTTTGAGTTTTTTTTTTTTTTCCTTCCTTTTGTCTATGTGCACAGGCCAATCTCAGATATTGTTCTTCAGGAGTGGTCTACCTTGTTTTGTTTTTGTACTTTCATCATTTTGCTAACAGCTGTGACTATTTGGGCTTTAATGGCATAGTCAAAATATCAGCATGTATATTCTAAAATAATATACTCATGCTGTATATGCAAATATAGGCTCCTTATGCTTCAGGAATATCTTACTACAACTTATTAAACTCAATGGCTGTTTGTTAAGGGGTCTCACAGCAGGTGAGAAGCAATGAAAGAGGACAGTAATCAAGATACTGGAGAGCAAAAAAAATAGTCTATTTAGAAAATAAATATAAGATTGTATGGGAATCAAACAAAATAGTGGGATATCAACTAAATCAATGGATATTTTAATTACTAGATTTTGCCCCCTTTGTTTCCTGTGTGTGTATATACCTCCATAATTAATCTATGTGTGTGCTCTTTCAAACATCTTTTTACATAAATTTATACAAGTATACACATGTATGTATGTGTACGTGTGTATGTATCTGCAGAAAGTAAATTAAAATATTTGTGCTCTCAAAAAAAAAAGATACTGGAGAGCTCTATCAACATATCAGTGACAAAAAGAGTGACTTTTAAAAATCTGAAATAAAAGGGATTTTTAAAAACTTTAATGTAGGACCAATAAATGAAGTCTCATTAGAAGCAAACAGCCCAATCTGTCCAAAATCCTACAGGAGAGAGCAAGGAAATAAACAAGTCATGGAACAAGTTAGACAGTAGTTCCTTCAGTAAATGCAACAAATGAGTTTTAGCCCAGTCTGTCACTTTGGGGCATGGTTGAGAGCATAGGACAAAGAGCGGGGGGGGGGGGGGGGGGATGTCCACACTTCTCTACTCTAACATACCCTGTATGCTAGCAACCCTGAAGCCCCAATCTTAGCAGCTCTCTTTATACTGTAATACAGAAAAACAGCAGTGTTAGCTGCTGTGATGTGGTTAACACAATGTCAAGAACTATACCACATGCTTCCTAAATGAGTAATTTTAGTGATTTACGTAAATCTGAGTTTGTTTTCTCTTCGACAAACAGTTCATATTCTGAACCTACTCAAAATGGAGAAAACATATGACTTCAAAACTTTTGTTTCAGCCGGGCACAGTGGTATAATGCCTGTTATCCCATCACTCAGTGAGGCAGAAGCAGGCAGGTCACTGTGAGTTTGAGGCCAGCCAAAGTGAATCCAGGACAGCCAAGGCTACACAGAAACCCTGTCTCGAAAAAACCAAAACAAAACTTTTGTTTCAACCATTTGTTTTAAAAACAAAACAACCTAACTTTTCCAAAAATATTTAGTGAAGCTTTGTCACAGACGCACATGAGAGCTCTCTTCCTGTGGTCAGGGTTCACCAGGAAAGCTGGCTGCTTAGCATGAGGAATTACGTGCCTCTCTTCCTCCTCACACCTCAACTTTACTAAATAGTGATCTGTCTCTCTAAGAAACAAATTTCCTGTTTGGATTCATGGCATGGAGCACACCCACCTGTAGAGTGTTTTGTCGTGCTCACTAAACTGATTCTGAGGAACAGGTTTAGGGCCAGCGAGGGAAACACTTGGAGGTTTAGATGCTACTTCCGGAGGCTGCAGAGAACAAGAAAGAGATTGTTAGCAAGGAAGGTATCACTGGAAGAAGCGGGAGGCTCAGAAATGTCTGAAGCTCACTACTGTCTCTAGACTCAGGCTAAAAAACACACCGCCTTTTTACCTTAACGCTGGCAGTGCCACTTACGTCTTTCTTGTTGTCCAGAGACGCAGATCTTTTGTTTTCAAACATTTTGACTCTGGTGAGCACAGACTGTGGTTTCATTGCTGGATCCTCCTCTTCTTCAGTCAGCACTGGGGGTGGAGGTGGTGGTTTGGTAGTTGAGGGCAGAACTTCTGGCTTATGTTGAGAGGAAGGTATCAGAGGAGGAACAACGGCAGCACCATGGAGAGGCTCGTAATGTCCTGTTTTGGAGGGAAATCCCTGTGGCGGCACTTGCTCATAACTTCGTGAGTACTGGTCAAAGTACTGCTTGGGCTCGGATGACTTAGGACCTGCTGAAGAATAGGGCTGTGCTTCTGGCCTGTATCTGTTGTGCACATCATATGCAGGAGTTGGCTGCTCTTCATGTCGGAGGGTAGAGGTTCGAGGCAGCTGTTCGTAGCGTGGTCTACTGTCATATGACAGAGAAGCTGGCTCTTCAAAACGTGGGAAATAACTTCGTTCTAAAGCCTCTTCAGGATGCTGTCTGGAGTCCAGGTCTCGAGAATGCTGACTATCAAAAGGAGGCCGGGGTTGGTAGGGCTGTTTGTCATCGTAATATGACCACTGGTCTTCATAGGTGGGGATTCGGTCTTCATATCGCAGGCGATGGTCATAGTTTCGAGAAAACTGGTCTGTGTAGCTTGAGGAGTCATACCTGTACGCAGGCTGCTCAAGGTCTCTACTGGCTTGTTTTTCTACATATGTAAGTTGGGGTTCATAGGCTAGATTTGGCTCTTTATCTGGCCTCTGCCCTGGATGAACAAGAGCTGGTTGTTTTAAAATATTGTTTTGTCTCATCATTTCTTCAGGATATGGCTCCTTCCTATACACCTGCATAAAAACAAAAAAAACAAAAAAAAAAAAAAAAAAAAAAAAAAAAAAAAAACAAAAAACAAACCCACATTTGAGGTCAAAGGCTTGTTTTTAATTCCATTCTATTTTATTAGGCCATGACAAACATTAAGTTATAATTTTAAAATGGTTTGCTCTGCCATTTCTAATGGGGACACAGCAGATTAGTGGAAAGAGCTGGCTCAAGTGGAAGCTCAGAATTTACAATGCAGGTAGGAGTGTTTATGCTTTAGATTGTACCAATGAAAAGGAAGCTAAAGACAATTATTCATTTAGTAGAAAATTAATTTATTGAATGACTGATTCTATTTGATTTTGACACTGAAGATAAAAATCACAAAAAAATGTATGAACACTGTAATTTATATAAACAAAAAGTGTTATGATGAATCTGAACTATATATTAAAGGAGTCTAGAAGCTATTAAAATCAAAAATAAAAGCAATAAAAATTATTGAAGCACAAATTCTAAAAGGCTTGGTCACACAAATAATCAATATACCATTGGAAGCCATGCAAACTACAAAACTGAAATGATTTGTCTTGTCAGAAAAGCACTACAGTGCACAAGCCCAGTTTTAAAAAAATAAAAGGCAGAAGGAAAACTTAAAGGGCGAAGCAGTAATAATCATGTGCCAGGTTGATGGAGAGCAACAAATCAGGGCAACACTGCAGCACAGGTACCTTGGCTGGATCTACATGCGGCGACAGTGATGGTCCTTGATCTCTGAACTTTATGTGAGCTGTCTCAGTACTTGGTGCTCCTAAAGAATCAGCTTGTGATGCGTGCGAGGAGGGAGGAGCTGGGGTGGGCTCCTCCAGGTTGACATTAGTTAAATTTATATTATGATTAACTGCAGAGGCTGATGATGCTGGGTTTGTTTCAGGCGAAAGGTAAGGGACTGGAGATGAGGCTTCTGCTTTCTGTGAAGTGTTTAAAATATTTTAAATATAGTGTTTGTATCTATTACTAACTTCATGCTTAATTTATAGTGATTGGTAGACATTAAGTGTGCTAATTAGCAATGTTAGCTATAACCTTGTGTGCTATATTTTTATTGAAAATTTCAATATAATGCTGTGTAAGATGAACGCAGAAAACTCAGAATAAAGCCCTTGGTCCTCTCAATCTGAAATTAAAGATTAGGTTGTAATCTGAGGAAGAAAAGATATATTCTTTAACTTATCACCACACTCTCAAACTTCATAATGCACCTCTAACTCTAAGCGCCGAATGCTTGCTGCTTACCTGTTGAGAGGCTGTCTTAAGTCCAGGGGAGTCTATTCTATGAATAGCTTGTGGCTGCGCTTGTGGTGAGTAAGGAGGATATGTTTGGTTTTCATGATGCATTCCAGAGGAATCCTCTCTTACAGGCTCAGAGGACCGTGTAATGGCAGACTCCGGTGGAGTCCCCACCTCATCATTAAGAGTTTCATCTAGTTCTTGATCAGTGTAGGCCCCGCCTTCTGTATCTGTGTCTTCATAGTCAGAAGTGTGTCTACTGTCCGTGCTATACATTGAGTACTCACTACCTGGGGCTGACAGGTAGGACAGACGATCATCATGCAAATCAAGGTCATCACTTGTAGCACCATCCGCCTGGGTCAAATAAAAGTAAATTAATAATTTTATTCAGTAGTTCTTTAAGAGATGGCCTTTATTTTACAAGAAAGATTGAAAAGAATATTGTTCTTTGGAGAAATCATATCTATTTCTTGAAGTTTCTGATGAGGAAAGGTCAAGAAGATTGTACAAGCACACATGCAGATACACGTAGCATCCCCTGAGATAGAAAGGGTTTGGATGAATCAACAGTGACTGACTATCCAGGACAAAACTAGGGCCCAGCCACAGAGAACAGAAAGGAGCTCTGGCAGGACACACGGTTGTAAAGCTAGCCACTAGCTTTTCATCCAAAAGCAAGGCGAAGAAGAGAACACTATTCAAACAAGCTCACACAAACAAGGGCACACTACAGAATAGCACTTGTGAGAACAACTATGAAAATAAATCCCACAGTAAGCTGAGTAAGGAATACTGTATTTATAGCTAAGAAACAGATTTTTTTTTTTTAAATTGGCATTTGGTTCTTAAAGCTTTTATGAAATAACAGAAAGCCATCACCTGCAAAGTGGCTATCTCAATTAAGAAGACGTTCTTTTTTATTTTTCACAGACGCAAAGCAAATGGATGAAAAAGGAATATGTGGTTATGTTTTTTCTTTGGCAAGCAATTAAGACTTGAGTTAATTCCTGACAGTCTATGGTGATGAGCTTCAGATCAGAAAGAAAATGAGAGAAGTACACGAGGGAAAGGGAACTATGGGCTGTAATCAGCAGACTGTAACTGGACCCCAGTCTGAAACTAGTACTTGAGTTAAACAGAGCAGCCTCTGAAGATCTTCCATGAGAAGTGGTGGAGCTAGAACCCTGGTCTCCCAAGGACGTCTACTACGTGAGGAATGCTTAGGCTCACTCTCTAGGCAGATGCACTAGTAGTAACTGGCAGCTGTGGTGCAGCTCTGAGTCTCCTGTGCCAAAAGCACGGTTCTTGGGAGCCAGACCTCAATAGTGCTTTTCATGTTCTTACTTGCTTCCGTGAGAGGCTCAGACACTGTCCCTGGTAAGACGAGGGTAGGCTATACCAGGCTAGCAGCAGAGAACCCCAGGGCTACGCTCGGTTACAGGGGAATCTCTCCCACTGTTCTCTAATTTCTATAATGGCCTCTGCTGAAGAGAAGTCTTCTTACCATCTATTCTGATCTCTAACTTGCTGGGAAGGAGTTAAGGCTTGCAGAAGAATACAGCATCCAGCAATGTATCTAGCTTCTTGAAACACAGAAGTGAGCAAGAGCCATAGGTTGTTTTGAAGTAGGAAATGTTATGTCTTAATATTAAGAAACACTCAGGATGACATTTCTTGATTTCACAAAGAAAATAAGAGTATGTCAGACCTTACAAAAAAAGTAACTGTGGAAATTAAGTCAAATGCTTACTTCAGAAAAGTTGGTGAAAATGAAAAAAATTCTTTTCTCCAACAATCTATCCATTCTGATAAAACATACTTGGATGGAAGGGGCAGCAAGAGAAACCAAGTCTGATTTATTAAGCTGTAGTAACTTGTCTGATTTACAAAATGCATCAAACTCAGCAATATTAAATATTCCATCTTTCCTTACATAAAAGGCTGTGGTAATCCTTTAAAACAAACCAAATTAAGTATACAAAAGTATTATAAGGAGAATTTGTAGAAAATTAAGATTTATGGATAAACTTGCAGGCAGGTATGTGTAACTGTATATTTGGGGAATAAATTTAGACTAATCTTAAGAATTCAGTTCAGAGTGAAGGCTGTCAACATTCCACTTGGCAAAGGGTAGTAGGAGAATTATGTAGTTGCAGATGGTTAGCCTAAAAAAGGCAATCCTTCTATCAAATGCCATGAAAGTAAACTTTGTATGTTGGTAAAGTAAACCTTGTAAATTGGTGTAGTGAGGTTTTCCACCTTGATTTTCCTGGTGTCCAAGCTGACATGTGAGTTATTCAAAGTGGTCTATTATCTCATCTGTACAGTCCATCTCCCAAGGTGGTACACAACGAGAACAACTACAATTCTCTTGCTTTATTACAGACCAGTGATGTTTCCTCTAGCTGTAAATGTTTAACAGTTTTTCTTGCAGAGGTCACAAGTTTCTGGATAGGGAACTCACTAAGCATGCAGCATGCATTGCTAGAGCATCTGCACAATAGCCAGGCACAAGAAGGGAGGGGCCATGCAGGGGCAAAACACATAACTGAAACAAACAAGGCAATATAAAAAAAGCTAAAAACAAGCCAAAAACCCGGAGGGACTCTCAGTATTCCCTAACAGCCACATGGATCTGATGAGGGTAGAGACATTAAAAACAAGTGTACCTTGAAAAACAATTACCTGTCTAACAAACAGATCTTTCCCATCAAAGACTGCTATAAACCAGGCTGACACCAGAAAGCAGCCACTTTACCACTAGTCATTTGGGTATATGTAAAACCAAACACCAAAGCCAGAGAAAAATCACTAGTTTTTTATTGTTATCCAGTAAGCTGAGGGAACTCCTAAGGTAAAATGTAAGGGCACAGATTCAATGTTTCCTGGAGCTTTAGTGGACTAGTGAGTCCTGCAACACTCAGGAGGGCCATGGGGGGCAGTGTTTTCCACACACTACTTTACAGAAACTTCTCACTGAGGCTATAAATCCCTCTACCCTGGGGAGGAAACTGAAGCCAAGTTTAAAGCGGTCTCTACCCGGCAGTAGGGACAGAGTCAAAATTGGCTTTTAGTGTAATCTGAGAATTCTTTGAACAGCTAATCCGCTAGACCAGTAATTTAGTTGCGGAAATACAGCAACCTTTCAACTTTATAACCACTACATACCAATGATAAAAGCATTACAAAAGCTTTTCCAAAATTTCTTCAAAATATTAATCTAGTAAGAAGAAAATGGTAACTCAAAGGCATTTTTAATTAGTCATGTAATTTAGTGAGTGTAAAATAGTAGTAGGAGACTCCATACCTTCCCCTCAGAGACCCACACCAGCTGGTTCTGTTGCTGTTGAATGGCTTCTTTCAGGGCACCATACCAACCATCATTCATTGAGTTTAAATTAATTGTAGCTAAAAATGAATGAACAATGTAGTTTAATGGTTAGACCACTGCCATGAGTAAGGAGAAAACATCCTCCAAACCTGTCCACTATCAGTCTGAGGAGATGGTACTGGAGAATACAAGTATTTCAAGTTTCTATTTTGACATTCATTACACTTTTCCTTTCAGCCATTTTTATCTTTTAAATCAACAGTAAGTTCTCCAGGCTAGACCATAAAAGCTATAGCATTTGAACAATGTAACCTCTTACTTCTGTATATTATCACCTGAACATTTTAAGCTGAAAGACTTTCAATATACTCACTTGTAAAAAGATGGTGATTATTTTTACGAAGTTTATGAGATCGTTCATATAGTTTCCTGGCACTTTTCCGAGACTCTGGACATAACCTCATCCTCATTGTTTTCACACCTTGCTTAGAGTCAGGGTTAAGGAACACAACAATTGGATACCACTGGGCATAATTAAGACGATCGACTGCATTTGGTGTTACATCTAATAAAGCATGTTTGTCCTACAGACAGGAAGGAATACATACAAAGATACAAGGCACCATTAGAGCTCATTCTCTTTTTTAAAACCTACAGCTTCTGCTATTCTTCAGTGTTAGTCAAGCCCTGTGATTGCTATGTCTCAGGAGCATTTATTAAAACTTTCTAATCAAGGGCTGGAGAGATGGCTCAGTGGTTAGGTACCTCCTTTTCCAGAGGTACTGAGTTCAATTCCCAGAAACCACACGGTGGCTCACAGCCATCTGTAACATGATCTGAGGCCCTCTTCTGGCACCCAGGCATATATGCAGATAGTACACTCATAAACATCAAATAAATAAATAAATAAATAAATAAATAAATAAATAAATAAATCCTTAGAGAGTTTTTAATCAAAATTTCCAGCCCAATTTTAAAAACTTTTCATCAGTTATCTTCAGTCTGTAAAGTCGGCGCAGCAACATGTTCCCGACATCTCCTTTCATATATATGTACACTCTGAATTGCATTGCTACAACAAGCCATTAATTACATCTAAACATTATTTCCGATGCTGATCATAACTATCTTCTTGAAAGTATTATAAATGGCTTCTGTACTATAAGGGCTTAATTTTCTTAGGCTACACCAGTAATAATGTTGGAGAATTTTCCCTTTGTTACATATTAGATCTCATTAAAAAAACATAAGCTCTATTTTGTTTTTATAAAGAATAGGCCAACGTATAACTTACTTGATCTATGATTTGCTTTATTGTATGAAGGCGAATAATGCCAGAGCTACGATGGTCAGTTCCAGCATCTCGTGGTTCACTTTCTATTCATGAAGAGAGGACAAAAACAAAACAATGTATTTCCACTGGTTAGATCAGAATTTCTCAAGTAGTGGGCTACAGACGTCCTGGAGTAACACCTGGCTGTGGAACTGTGCCGTACCCTGTAGCATGTTTAGCAGTGTGGATTCTATCCACTAGAGGTCAGCAGTAAGTCATCAAGAAAAGCCCTTATTCATCTTTGTAAAAACCAAAAATGTTTTCATCCCAGAGGTGGAAATCTCTAAAGGAGGTAGCTAGCATCTACTCCCTAACCCTTGACCCCTGAAAGACATATCTATACTAAGTCAGACAACATACTTCCCAACAGAACCAGGATTAAGAGAAGGCAAGTGAGGCACTTGCTTTGGGAGTAAAACCAAGAACTTTGGTAATCAAAATAAATATTTTGTGGTACTCTTAAAAAAGTCACAATGGAAAAAAAAAAAAAAAGCAATGGGTTAGGGAAAATTATCAAATGTGATAAATACCTCAACCTAGCATGAGCTAAAGTTTTAAAAATTGCACTGATGTGTTTGCTCTCATTAAGGCCAGGAAAGTGAAATTACAATAAAGTCTTTTTTGCTACAAACAAAACATATAAACTTTTTTTTTTTAAAGCTAAGTTTTAATATATTTACTTTTTCTTCAATGTTCCTTCAACTCCATAATATTCTTAGAAAAGATGGGTCCAAAAAATTCCCAAGATTAAGAATGCTTTTTTTCTTTGAGGAAAGGACACCATCCTCCAGAGTGACACAAAAACTATGGTTTCCTTTGTGTGGCACACTCACCACAGGGAACCAGTCAGCCAGGATGAGCTGAGATCAGCAACAGTGCTGCAGCCAAAGGCCTGGGGATTTCCAGTCAGACACCCAACTTATATTACCAGAACTGTAAGCACTGAAGCTCTGAGGAGCTGGAGATGAAAGTGTGCGGCAGCCTAGGTGACACCTTGATGCCTTCCCTACTATCTGATACATAGTATGTCTAATGCAACAGCACACTTTACTTCTTCACTAAGGAGAACAGTGATGTTCATGGCACAAAAGGAAGTGTGAAGGGAAGGGAAGAGGCTCTAGTGTTTCAGATCAGAAAAGACAGAAAGATGAAAGGAACAGAGGCCCCCAAGGAACAAGTAATGTCAGAGTTGGGACTACCAGAAAAGCGGCACAGAAGGGCAGGACCAAGAAGAGAAATCGGCTGGGACTTTCACTCAAAAAAGTATTTATAACTAGGCTATATGAAGTCTCATGTGTGGCTGTGGCATACTCTGAGCACATCAATGTTCCCTCTGTTAAAGCTAAGTTTTGGCAATCTTCACACCTGCTTTCCCTCAATTTAAAAACCTACAAACTCGGTGTTTCAGATGGCATGCTATCTGCTATACAATAACAAAGACTTCTAAAAAAGAGAAGCAGGGGAAACTTTTTAAAGATTTATTTATTACGTACACAGTGTTTTGCCTGCATGTGTGCCTGCGTGCCAGAGGAGGGCACCAGATCATAGTGGTTGTGAGCCACTATGTGATTGCTGGGAATTGAACTCAGGACCTTTGGAAGAGAACAGCCAGTGCTCTTAACCTCTGAGCCATCTCTCCAGCCTGAGAAAAATTTTTAAATCTGTTCAAATTTTATTATCACTTGTATGCAAAAATCTCCTGATTTTTAAAAAATAAACATCTTCATTAAATTTCACAAAAACCAAACTAAAGGCAATAAAAAAAAATAACGTGTTTACTCTAATACTGTATATTTCAAAATGTTAATGAGTCTAACAAACAACTGGGCACAATCTTCTTAGAGCAGTGCTGCCCACAGAATTAACAGACACAATGTGTTCACATTGTATGGTTTCTTCCTTCCTATAAGAAAACCATCATGAAATATGGGAAAAGCTATATTCTTGCATAAATAAGCCAGTGATAAACAAGGCAGAAACTACACAAAAGAACAAGTAGTCAAATCATAAGGTGTGAGAAAAACAATTTTAAAAAACATGTAGAGGAACTTTAATTCAGAACATGGCTGCTCTGGCAAGAGATCACATCCAAAGACCTTCTTGGTCTGTGGGATCCAGCTAGAATACAGACATGCCTTTAACCCCAGGAGACAGAGGCATACAGATCTCTGAGTTCTAGTAAGTTCTGGTCAGGCAGTTCAGTTGAGTCAGGAGGTTGAGAGGCAGTGCAGTGCAGTCGAGTTCCTAGCAGTTCAGTTTCTGGAATTCAGAGGCAGTTTTACTAGAAGAGTTTTACAGAGACAGGCAGAAACGAGACAAGCTAAACACAGGTGAAGAAAGAATGAGCCAGAGAATGAGAAAGAGCCAGAAGATTAGAACAAATTACTAGAGTTTGTCTGAGGCCAAGCAAAGCACTTCAGTCAAGAGGCCAAAACAGAAGCCAGATGAAATCAGTTAGCTGGGAGAGGAGTTTGAGCTAGAACAGCTGAGTTGAACCAACCAGCCAGAGTTCAGAAAGAACTAGAAAAGGTAAGCTTACTTGGAAGTAAGTCTCAGAGGCTGAAAACATTCTAGGCCTAGATTAGACTATAAGGAATTTCTAGAACTAGGCCTAGGTTAGCTGATGGAGTCAGTAAACCTGTAAGACTAAAATGATTTCAGGGGAATAAAAGATACTTTAACAAAAACATCTTATTAAGGGGAAAACAAAACCTTTACAATATCACAAAAATCAAATTTTGCAAAATATACAAGAGAAGAAATTATGAGGTAAAATTATGAGTGGTGAAAACATCAAAATTATTTTTTAACTTTCACAAGGAGAGTGAAATACAAAAACAAAAATCCTCAGGGTAAGTTTTCATGTGTCATTTAAAGCATGCCAAGAGGTTATGACAGAGTTTGTATGTTTAAACCACCATAATACTAAGAGGACGAACCAGCATGCACTGGTGTACAGAGCACTGCCACCTTCCTGTGAAGTCTGCAGCAGAAACGCTGCCAGCACTGGCACAGTTCATCATTCTGTCTACACATTTCTGTAGCTGAGTTATTAAAAATCACACATTAGTCAGAAAAGGTTGAGATGAAGGCCATGCATGCCATTCATTAGTGATGATCAAAAATGATTACTAAGGTTCAGGCTGCTCAAGTTCAAAAACAGTACTTGGATCTTTCCTCAGTGTTACTGCAAAGGTCTGACAACATCACAGAGCTGGGCAGTTTTCACATAAAGCAACAACTTCAAAAATGGTGATTGTTTTTAATACAGGGAACTTGTAAAACAAAGATACAATCGATCTGCCTTCCCTCCACAAATGCTCTATTTTTATGAGACTGGTCAAACAATCCACTTTTGGGAATCAGACAAAGAAAGAAAGATCCTGAAGCCCATGGAAGGTCAGTGCTGAGTCTGTCTACTGAAAGTCAGTGCTGGACCTATGTCTAATAAGGTCAGTGCTTAGCCTATATCTACTCACTTGCAATCTGATAAATATCTGGCTCTTCTCTTGCCAACTTTTCTCTAGCAACATCAGCTATTGGTCCAAATATGGTTACAGGTCTTAGGAATCCAGCTGGAGAGATTTTAATGAAGAGAAAAAAAGAAAAAAGATGACATCGTTTGTAACTTCCACTTTCTCAAACACAATACCATGAAAAGATATACACTAAGCTATAAGAAATAAAAGTACCTTCTCGAAGAACAACCCTTTCATAAGCTGGGAACTTTGTTTGAACTGGCTGAGCCGACAAGTCCTCTCTGCTTTTTCGAAGATTTCTCTTGGAGCTGCGAAGGCCTCGAAACCTCCAGAAGTCTGCCCTATCACCGCCTGCTGTCTTTGGAAGTGTGTACTGCACACTGGCTAACTGCTCAGCTCTATTGAAGAAAAAACAAACAAACAAACAAACAAACATAAACAAGAATATTTAAAAGGCAACAAGGAAAAAAACAATGAAATGAAACAGAAAGTCAAAACTGACATGCAGTTTACTCAACAGTTTTAATAGTTGTATAAAGTGATTAAGTCAGTTATGACTGTAATGAGTGAACACAATGAAAAACACAAGTTTGTATTCCCCAGATCCTTCAATGAGACCAAAACTGTCTATTGTCACTTATTTAGTTCACAGTATAAGGAGTTTCCAAGTGTTCATACCTGTTCTTATTGGGGATGATGCCTCGTTCTACCTCCTTGTGATTTTTGCCGATTCGAATGGCAAGCCAAGAACCCAGCTTTCCATTGTACAAGGTATCCACCACACGAAACACCTCTCCTTTGTTAAAACTAAGTCCATAGGGAGACTCCTTTTCATATTCAAAATGAGTTCTAATATAGAATGAATCTCCTACATCTGATTCTACGATGCGGCGATAAACTAAGGAATCAAAATAAACACATTAATCAATACTTACTGGGATAAAAAAGTTAATCTGCAGAGATGCTATTATGTGAAGATGCTCCTGCTAATGCCCACATCAACATATGGTACCAGTCAATGTTCAGTGTCACTGTGTGTCTGGAAATTACTCCATCTCATTGCTCTTCAACATTGCCTCATAAAATGGTAACTCAGTACCGCCATTCGGCACATGATGAAATGATGCAGAAAAAGATGAAATTCTGCTTCCTGTTATAGCATCTAATTGAACTGCAAATGCTCTAAAGAACAATTTTGTTCCCCAACTCTTCCAAAAACCTTTGACTGTTCCAACTGAGCATGCTAGGCTGTGTGGTGGTTCATGCCTGTAACCCCAGCACTGCAGAGGGAGACAGGAGGACTAGGTGTTCAAGATCAACCTCTTCAACACGGGAATTTCCAGGCTACTTGGGCCACATGAAACACCCACCTCAAAAACAAACACAACACAAGAACAAATGAAAAATGGGAGTGTGTTGGAGCAGGGAGGGGAATGTACAACAGCTTCTCAACCACTGAGTAGATAGGAAACATTCTGAAACATCAAACAACTAGCAGATGGCCCCAGAACAAGAGTATTTGGCTCAAAATATCAACAGCCTCAAACAAACAAACAAAACAAAACACCCAAAACTTCAATTTTCAGTAAAAAATATCAGAAAGAAAAATTACATATTCTTTAAAATGATATTAACAATTCTATATATTGCTTAGGAAATACCAATACAAAATTTTGACACTATCCACGTATCTTTTTACAAAATTCGAAGAGTTAATAAAACGAATATCTGTCTATGACTTAATAAGTGATTGGCTGGCACTTGACTTAAATCATAATGCCATTAACACTAGTCATATTTATCTTGCTCTGTTAAGGAGCATAATATAAGACTGTAGAACCTTAAGTAAATAAAATTAACTCAGATTAATAAAGTCAATCATTACTCAAATTGAAATGATTTATTTTGAACTACGTTTTTTAACGGTTCATTTTGTTGAGACAAGGTCTCACCATGTAGCCTTGGCTGTCCTGGAACTTGTTATGTAGACCAGGCTGGCCTTGAATCACAGATCTCTGAATCACCTACCTCTGCCTAGCAAGTAGGGAGATAAAATGCCTAAGTCATCATGCCAGGTTGAACTTCTTTTTTGAGGGAAATCATCATGCCTGGCTTTGAACTCGTGATCCTCTTGTGGCAGGCTCCTGAGTGCTGGAACTATGGGTGTGTTAACACACCTGACCCTGATTTACTTTGAACAACCGAACCAATCCCTACGAAAGGCCTCCAACTCCTACAGGTCAACTCTCTCCATTTCAGACAGTATCTCACCATCCTTCTTCTTCTGAGCCAATATGGTCACTTCTTCACCTTTAGGAAGGTCAAGGAGGAAAAGGACAGCTTCTTCTCTTATGATATTTGTGAAATCTACATTGTTCACCTATTAAAATAAAAAATTTACAAACTTATACTAGCTGATTTTATTTATTTACTTAGAAAACAAGTATTTTTGGAATTTAACTTCATAATACTATATATTTAATAGGGAAGGTTTTTTTTTTTTTTTTTTTTTACTTTGGAGAATATTCTCTAATTTAAAATAAGCAGTTACAAAATAAGGTGAATAAAAATGTAAATTCTGAGTAGTTATAATATAACCTAACGTTAATGATAAATCTGTTATGAAAATATGTAACTTAGACCCAAAATGACAATATGTATTTACTACTGTGAAATCTCTAGATTTAAAATTCCATATTCATTCTATATGGGTTCCATACAACCTAACTTTTTTACTAATTACTGAAAAGGAAATGATAGACACAAAAAACAACAAAAAGACAGTATATGCATTATGGTGGTCCTGTAATGGCAACCCTGTGTTAAGGCTCTGTTTCAAGTCAGTTTATATCAGTCAAGTCCCAAGTTCGAAAATGAAGTTGAAGTGAAATCTATCCAACTGTCACCAGTAAATGTGCAAGATTACAATGAAGTGGGGATTTTCTCCTGCTACCTTTGGGACCTTTTTCTCCATTAATAAAAACAGTAACAAAAAGGCCAAGAGACAATAATCAAAATGCACTACTTACTGTCATGTAAAATCAAAAGTGAGCTACTAAGAAGCTGCTTTTAAAGGTTTACCTGATTACCTCAAAACAGGATCATGAGGAAGGTAAGAAAGTGCTATAATTTCAAACATGGTCAGCATTATAATCATGTTGTAATCAAATGCTATGTAAGTGAACTGAGCTCAAGTGAAGTATTATCAGGAGGAACCTAATAAAATGTCAGAGAGATACTGCTAAGTCAGAAATGGTGCCATGACTGTTTCACACACTTAAGTTTGAAGAAAAAGGACCATTAGATCAATGTGGCCATAGAGTTAGCGCCCAAGTACAGCAATCTGCTCAAGGTAAATAGATTCTGGCTGTGGGCTTCTCACTGTGATGAAGACTAGCAAGTGAGGTACCGGGAGCACTGATACAGTCTCCCAGATTGCAGAAGTCAAGGCAGCAGGAGCAGTGCTCATATGATAGAATCTTAGGGAGAAAGCCTTCGAGGATTAACAGGCAAATGCTGCTAAGATGATAGAAACTGTGAGGTGAAGTTGCCACTGCACAGTGAAGACTATGAAAACTCAGATTCAGTAGCAGATAAAGCCAGACTACATGGTCATACTGTTTAAAAAACAAGAAACAAGGAAGGCAGGAACTCAACCACCCCTTAAAGTAGTCAACAGCGAAGGGGAGAAATGAGACTCTGAAGAACCAGAGGGGAGGGAAAAGGGAAGAGATGGACAAAGCTGCAAGACTGCTGAGCAGGTAAGAGATTCAGCTAAGCACAGGGAGGAGGAAGGCTAAAAGCAGAAAGATCAGAATGAAGGCAATGAAAAGGGCAGATAGAAAAACAGTAAGTGCACAACCCACACTGGATAGATTGATGTTTGATTTTAAAATGGGACAGAATTTACCTACCAGAAATCAAATGCATATAAACATTTGGATACACTAAAAAGAAGTGAAAGACACTACCATTGCTAGGCAACACTGCCAAGGGAAGGGAGAGAAGAAAAAAAGTACAAGCAGTAGATCACATCTAGCCCAAGCTCTCCTAGCTTTTGTCAATGATCACCTTTCTTTTGATTTGAAGGTGGAAAGCCAGGCAGCTTTCAGATTTGCCGGATATAAATCCCATCCAGCCTCCTGGATCTGAGGCACTATCTGAAATAAAGAGGTCCTTGACGCCAGGATTCCTATGAAGATTACTCATTCTCATGGGAAAACAATCCCCAAAAAATGCTGGCTGGGAAGTTGTGGTCCTGGCAGTGCAAATGTTTAACTGAACTTTTAAAAGACTATTTGGTAGATAGTAGAAGGATCTAAAACTTATTTTCATTATAGTTTCTGTAACTACCAATAACTTCAATAAAACATCAGTAATAACACAATGAAGCAGCAAACAAGAACAAAGGCAGAATGATGACTGATCAGTCTAGCACAAGCTAGATATAATCAGTTCTTCTGAACTTAGGTGGTTCATGAGATTGTACATACAATATAACCTAATCACAACAGTAGGTCTGTTATGCCTGGCATCTGATGACCTAAGACTTTCAAATCCACATAAGATGATATACTGACATACCCTGAGAATTTGATCACCTTCCTCTAAGCCTTCTTTGGCTGCAGGGCTATCTTCTAGAACGCCAGCTACAAATATTCCGACATCATTTCCTCCAGCTAGTCGCAAACCCACACTATCTCCTTTTCTGAATTTTACCAGTTTCATGCTGGGCCTGTTAAAAACAGATATTTCATTTCAAACAGTTAAAAGTCACAGCAGGATGCTACAGCAATAGCTTTATGGAATAAAGGACCATCATTTCTAGAGTCTCCTACACAGCACTCATTTATTAAGTAAAACAGTATTAAACCAGATTTAACAGACCTAATTTCTTATTAGAAAAATCTAAATTTGACAGAGAAATAATGCTTTGTATGACTTTTATAATTTTCCGTATAAACAATGGTTTTCTCTACTTATTATTATCGCAAATTCTCAATAACTAAAATACAAAACCAAAACCTACTTCTCTAAACCAATCCCACTGAATAAATGAATTCTTATTTAATGGAAGGAAAAGAAACTACGCATAAAGTCCAGTAATTTTCTTAATATGAGAAATACACAAGCAAAATCTGTTTTAATCTCTACAATTAAGACAGTGGATTTAAGTTTGATCACTGGTGGGCTCGTGCAGTACCATTAATCTGCAAATCTTTTTAACTCTGAGGTAAGAACATTAGGCTATTGAGCATTTCTTGGTTGGCCCTACATCCATCTCTGTCCCTTACTGGCCTAGGAAGAAATACACAGATGCAAACACATCCCTCCCTCTATTACCCAAGTGGGGAGCAAACACCTAAGCACACAACTTAAAGAACAGCTGAGCGGAAAATACACTGGGCAAAGTGTTCTCTATACTTTTAAGTTCTCACTGTCTTCTCCACATTCCTTAAAAACTATTTTTAGTTCTCACTATTCTGAATATACAGTACAGAAACATCCCTTTCCTCTTAATTTATTAACAAATTATCATAAAATAAAGTTACATAAATGAATTTTATGAGTTGAGGGAGAAATTCTGGTACTTCTGAAAAAAACTCAATAGCTCTTATAATTTGTAAAATATTCACTATTAATCTGGTCTTCCTTCCTTCCTTCCTTCCTTCCCTCCCTCCTTCCCTCCTCCCTTCCCCCCAAAAAGAGTCTCACTTTGTAGCCTTGGCTATCCTAGAACTCACTATGTGGACCAGGCTGACCTCCTATTCACAGAGATCTGCCTGCCTTTGTCTCCCACATGCTGGGACTAAAGGTGTGTACCACTATGTCCAGTGATATTGTTTTCTTACCTGAAACTAATGAGCTAAACAGAAACATCAAAAGACCATAGGTTGGACAGTCGCACTCAGTCAGAGCTCGTAGCACCACCCTTGACCCCTCCCTGAAACTGTTTATAACCTATGTCATGGATGCTCTAAGTCCTTTGGTTGTGCTGTGTCCTGCTTTTTAACTAAGTCAAAAGTATCTCACGATCCCTCACCCAAAAAAACTGGATACACAGATCTTTTAAACATTTTCTTGAAGATACTAGGTCCTTGGAAATCCTACACTAATCCTGATTAGTACAGAGAACCTCATAAAGTAGATGTGGCTCAGTGGATCTGCACTCAGATAAAATCTGGCTTTTGAAAAGCAATGCTAACCACAGCTTCAGGAAAATGACAGGTTTTGTATGTATTCTGACTATCTGCACTATATCAATTACATGAACTAACAAACCCCATCCATTTTTTTTTCCCCTCAAATCTACTAACTGTATTTGAACGAAAGACTCTGGTTCAGCTAATACACTACAAACATGTTCAAGTCCCCTTCAGGCTTTCTGGAGAAGCAGTTCTTTGGTACTACAATTTCAAGCAATCCTAACAATGAACACTGAGACTAAGACTTTTCATTCTTTGTGTTTTAATCATCCATTACTAATATTAAAAATCCACTATTTTAAATTCATAAAATATTCATCTACTTCTGAAGTTATCTGCTTCTCCCTAGGTACTAAGGAAAAACCCCAGGTATTATTATTATTATTATTATTATTATTTTTTGGACAGAAAATACTAAGGCAGAAAGAGTTCTTGGTCTACTGCATCTTCGGAAATGTGCTTAGTAAAGTAGTCACACATCATGTCCTTTTTATGATAGAAGCAACTACGGTGGTTCAAAATTTCCTTACAAAATCTACCAATAAAGTAATAAACAAATGGTATGGACTCTCAAACTAACTCTAGAATAGCTTTCTCAGTCAGAAATCATTTTCCTCAAGGCAGCACATTCAGATACTCCTGCCTGAAACAACGAAGGCATGCTAATGACACTGTGGCCAGGGACTCTGTACATGTCACATCATAGGAGGTCCACAATAAACAGACATAAGTCCAAATGTCGGTGTTGACTAACCAGTATTTACCTCTATATGCCAGGGCAGAGAAAGTATGTGGACATTCTGATATCTCAGTAGAAAACAGTCTTTACTCTTAAATAAGAACTAGGTAAGAGAAGGTCGTAATAAAAAAGAAAAGGCGGGGGAGGCTGCTTTGCTGTTAAGCACAGTACTATAAGCAGCAAACAATACTGTAGAAACATGGCTTTCAATTCCCATGCTGAGAAATGTCTCAAAGGACAATGGACAAAGGACAGTGTAGCTTGGAAACTGCATTACCTAAGTATTCCATCTTCATGACTTGAATTAGGCAGAACACCATCAGAAGGGCTGACGGGTAAATCTACATCTGGTTGTCCAACTTGCGCATACACAGGCTTTGGTTCTTAAAACAAAACAAAACAAAACAAAAAAAAAAAACAAAACAAAAAAAAAGGAAAAAAGAAAAAATTTAAATTGTTAAGGACTTAGTAAGCCACGCAAGATACTGACAAGAAAAACACCAACAAAAAAGCAATTATCAAACAGTCCGTACATTTCTCTGCATCACCATTGTTCATTATGTAAAATTTTCTTTTACTTATTTATTTTTAGTAATTATACTTTATTCACTTTGTATCCCAGCTGTAGCCCCCTCCCTCTTATCCTCCCATGTTCCTCCCCAAATCCACTGATAGGGGAGGTCCTCCTCCTCTTTCCTCTGACCCTCGCCTATCATGTCTCATCAGGACTGGCTGCATTGTCTTCTTTTATGGCCTGGTAAGGCTGATCCCCCCCTTAGGAAGAGGTGATCAAAGAGCCAGCCACTGAGTTCATGTTAGAAATAGCCCCTGTTTCCCTTAGTAGGAAGCCACTTGGATACTGAGCTGCCATGGACTACATCTGTGCAGGGGTTCTAGGTTATCACCATGCATGGTCCTTGGTTGGAGGTTCTGTTGCTCTCCTTGTGGCACTCCTGTCCCCTCCAGGACTTTCTATCTCCCCCTTCTTTCATAAGATTCCCTGCACTCTACCCAAAATCTAGCTATGAGTTTCAGCATCTGCTTTGATACCCTGCTGGGTAGAGTCGTTCAGAGGCCCTCTGTGGTAGGCTCCTGTCTTATTCCCTGTTTTCTCCCTCTTCTTAAGTCTGTCCTATTTGTCTTTCTGAATGAGATTTGATCATCTTACCCAGGGTCCTCCTTCTTGCTTAGCTTTTTTAGGTGTATAGATTTTAGTATGTTTATCCTATATTATATGTCTAATCTCCACTTATAAGTGAGTATATACCATGTGTGTCTAATAGCCACATTCCTGCCACTAGTCAACTAGAGTAACACAGACACAATAGAAGCAAACAGTTCCAACATTTAAAATAACTTTTGTTCCTAATTTTTTTAAGACAACCTAATATTCTCCCATGCCATCTTTGCAGCACTTTGTGATAAACCTAAGGACTATTATCAGCTTGGCAAGTACTCTGTTATCCCTCAGCTCTGTAATATTTATCTTTAATGAATAGTGTTGGCAAATATCCTTACTTATTACAAGCAGCTGTTAAACATGAATAATTTATATTTAGAAAATAAAAACATTCATGAAGGTTACTGATTTATACTCTTACCATAATAGGCGCTAAAAGGTATACACAGAAAAAGTTCTCACTGGCAACAATAATCGTATCTTTAAAATCTTCCGTAATGCTGACAGCTGCTGTGCTCTGACAGCAAAGGCTTTTTTGGCTATGCTTACCTGGAAGAGTAGGTGTTTGCTTCTCACTTTTCTCAGCTGGAACTTCTTCCACTGCTTTGGGTGTATGGTCATCTACATGTTTTACAGGAGTTGAGACAGCCCCAGGTTTAGAAATTCTCTCCTCCTCTCTGCTCCGAAGACTAGTTATTACAATAAAAACATGAGAAGAGTAAGAATGATTTTTGAAAAACACTTCCTGAGAACGGCAGAGGCAACACAACTGCAGAGCCAGGAGAAAGGGACTTGCTGAGTTACCAAAGTTAGTATTTAATGAGGACGACAGGCAACATGTCTCAGTGGGTAAAAATACTTGCCACCAAACAAGATAACCGGCATTTCCTCCCTAGATTCACATAGTGGAAGGAGAACCAACCCCTACAAGTTGTCCTCTGACCTCCATCCATGTGCTACAGCAGACACACAGACAAGCATGCATGCATACATTACCATTAAATGGAGGCTCTGAGCTATGTTTACCTACCATATTCCTCACTGTCCAGAAGCAAACATCAGGCTCTCCAAAGAGCTGGCAAGGTCCTCCTAAAGGCATTCTGTTCTTCCTCAAAAATGTACAAATGTGTGTGTTTTAGGGTTCTATTTGTGTGTGTATGCACATCATATATGGGTTGTCATCAACGCCACAGTGCACATGTGGAGATCAGAGGGCAATGTGTGGAATCAGTTCTCTACCATCCTCATGTAGGGTCTGGGAGCTGAATGCCAGCCCACCAGGCTTCCACAGCAAGTACCTTATACCAGTGAAACACCTTCTGGCCTGTTTTTGCTTTTTAGCTTGTACATAGGATGGGCCCACTGACTTAGGGACTTCGGGTTGGCTAAAAGCTCTATAAAAAAATGATTGTTAAAGATGGTATGAAATAGAGTCTGAAGAAATTTTTATACTCCACAAAAATAGACTCACTTAAAATAAAGGCTCTGGATCCTATTAACTATCTGAACAAAGCAGCAAATTAACATATAAATCAATCAGATCAGCAAAAAGTACTATGAACTGAAAAACTGCAGGTAGAGTGGCCTGAAGACCCTGCAGGTAGAGCTTGCATCCTTCTGGAATGCTTCTACAGTGACGATGGGGACTTGGTGGCCAGTGTCTTACCCAAGCTACTCTTACATGGCTGTGCAGTACAAAGCTTCCAAATGAGAAAAACCCAAAAATGTCCTTCCCAGACACTCTATACAACAAGTTCACCTGGCAACATACTGTAAATTCTCTGAACAGTCAGTGAAGAGAGGCTAAGCCCTTCCAAGAAGGCTACCTATGAAGCCCGGAGATTTGAGGCGCTGTCTTTTCTATTGACACTCTATCTTAAAAAGAAGTGAAGAACCGTGTGTGACTGTGCTTACTGAATTTAGTTATCTTTACTCTTAGTAACCTATGGTTTAGTTGGTTATGCTCCTTTTATGTTTAGTTTCTTTTGTTGTTACTGTTTTTGTTTGATTTTGGTTTCAAGACAGTTTCTTTCAGTAACAGCCTTGGTTGTCCTAGAACTCACTTTGTAGATCAGGCTGGCCTTTAAATTACAAAGATCAGCCTCTCTGCCTCCCAAGTGCCAGGATTAAAGGCATGTGCCACTACCACCCAGCTATGTTTAGCTTCTTTACATTAAACTATTCCCATAAACCTCATTCACTCTCTTGATCAGGTGCTAAGGGCTATGCTATGCCAGGCTGCTCACTAACGCAGCTTCCCATAGTACTTCTAGCATTCAACCTCAGTCCCTCCAAACTGCAGACATCACTATGTTATCCAAGCTTGCCCTGAATTTGCTCTGTAGTGATGTATCTAGGCGTTGGACTTGTGATGTACTCTTCTGCCTAGTCTCCAAGTAGCTGGGATCAGAGGCCTAAACCACCAGGCCTCATCTCATCTGTGCTTGTGTACGTGCTTGTGTACATGCGTGTGTGCATTGTTTGTATATGCAGTATTGTGCAAGAAGAGGGCAGAGGTTGACATCAAGTGTGTTCTATAATCACTCTCTAGCATATTTTTTGAGACAGAGTCTCACTGAACCTATTATCTCAGAAATTTGGCTGGACTGGCTGACTGGTGAGCTCCAGTGTTCTGCCTGTCTGTTTCCCCAAAGCACGGACTACAGATCTGTGTCACTGTATCAGGTTTTTACATGGGTGCCAGGGGTCCAAACTCAGGCCTTTCTACTTTTGTGACAAGCACTCTACTAATTAAGCCATCTCTCCAGTCAGAGTCTTGTATTAATGTTCACTAATCACAACCAATTGGACAAAATAAATCAAAGGAAAAAATCTTTATTGTTCAAAATATAATTTTTGTGGAAATAAATAAAAAAATTGCATCTATTGGCACGTGTGTGTGTGTGTGTGTGTGTGTGTGTGTGTGTGTGTGTGTGTGTGTTGGGAGCGGGCTATGACCAAAAATCTGTGTGGAGACCTCAGGACAACTTTATGAGTTTTTCTCCTTCCACTATGTGGGTCTTAGGTATTCAACTAAGATTGTTAAGATTCAATTGTAATGCCTATAATCCATGAGACTGTACCCATGAGTCATCTTGATAGCCTAAACCAGGCAATTTTAATAAGAAAGACAGCCCAAAATACAGAATTTTAGTAAGAAATGGTTTAAGAAAGAGTTTAGGGAGCCCTTTTGTGACTGATGTCATAGTCATCTGAACTCTGACAACATCTACAGCACATAGCTGTGGGTTTTACAGCTAGAGAACAATACCACAGTGATCTTACTTTCTCTCAAGGGCAACAAAGCCATTCTACATTTCTTCATCTAGAAGAAGTTTTTTCATAGTTAAAACTACCTTTTAACATATATAAAGGGACTACCTGTTTTTTTAAAGAAACATTTTAAAAATGTTTTTATTTTACATGCATTGGTATTTTGCCTACATGCATGTCTATGTGAGGGTGTCGGATAACTTAGAACTAGAGTTACAGGAAGTTGTGAGCTGCCATGTGGGTGCTAGGAATTGAACCCAGGTCCTCTGGGAAAGCAGCCAGTGAGTGCTCTTAACCACTAAACCATCTCTCCAGCCCCCAGAACCACCTTTTTAAAAATTTCCTATTTTGTCTATCTTGGTTCTGAGTTACCAGAGAAACTTACCACTATGCGTTCCACAGATGCCCTGCACAGAGCATAGCAAAGCTGCTGCTATTCCTGAGGGCTAAGAGGAACAGCTGGCTCACCAAGTTGAGAACGCATCATCAACATCCACTTTGAAATAATAAATATTGTAGTGAAAGAGCATTTAGTAATGTTAATGTAATAAATAACTTTTTAAAATATCCTGGCAAAAGGAGGCACTTAGTGATGCTTTAATGTTTGCTTTTAAGACATTTTTACAGTATCACTAACCAAATCTTCTATCTATAAATAAATAAATAAATAAATAAATAAATAAATAAATAAATAGGAATTTTTTTTTTTTTTTAATGTCTAATCACCCAAAGGCTCTTGAGAACTAGCCACATGGCTCCTTCTGCTGTTCTTCCAACAAGTCAAGTGTTTCTATTTCAGGAGCAGCACATTACATCTTATTTTGGAATGATCTTCAAACTGCTGTTTTGTTTTGTTTTTCTTATCGTTTCAAAGCAGACATGACTAAAGAGAAGCCTCCTTTCCTAAGCAAGCTAAGCCTTTCTCTTCCCTTACCATCACACTGCCTTGTACTGCTAACCAATAGTAAAAAGTACTCTTTACATTTTAAACTCACCTGCTTTATCATAGGTATAGAAGGTCAAGTAATTTGCCTAGTCTGTTCTGGACATTTGTAGTAGGCACTGGTAATATAAATGATTATTAATAAAAATCTGCCCCACTCAAAATCAATTATATTTGTCAAGTTGTAGAGAGCCATAGGAAGAAGCCACTGTTATGAATGTCACTGGAATACTTATGAATAACATCCTTCTACCTGCCTTTTTCTTCACTTTGGAACTAAAGGAGAATAAGGTAAAGGCAGGCCAGAAACAAAGGTAAAAAACTTCAAAGCATGTCTTAACAAAGAAAATGCGGCATTACAAACAATATGCAATTTTTGTTTAGAATGAGGAATCAATCTAAAATATGAAACCACATTTTAGAGAAAGATTAAAATTTGTAAAAGTCAGTATATATGGCTGAAAGGATGGATCAGCGGGTAAAGGATGGTGCCAAGCCTGATGATTACCTGGATTTAATTATTAGGATCCACACGGTGTAAGGAGACACATGAATGCCATGAGTTGCTCTCTGATCTCCAAACGCACACTGTTGAACACACATGCCCATATACATACTCTCTCACACATGGATGGATGGATGGATGGATGGATGGATGGATGGATGGATGGATGGATGGGTGGGTGGGTGGGTGGGTGTACGGACAGATACATAAATACATAGGTAGGTGATATATACATACATACAGTGTAAAAATAGTTTTAAAAATCAGTAAGTGAAATAACTTCACATATGAAACAGTAAAAAAATGTTCAAATAATATATATTAAGATGTTTCAATACTTTTGATCTTACTGGCAACACTAAGTTCTAAAGAAACCACTACAATATCTGGAAAACAAAAACCCTATAGATAGGGGAATACTTATGGCTCTGTAATAAATGTTTCCCAAAGAAAACTATTAAAAATTTGGCAGGTGTTAACAAATAAACCAACCTCAACAATACACCCAGACATAAAGAAGAATGAAATGACTCATCTGCAGAAAATTGGATGGAACTGTAGATTACCACGTTAAGCCGAACTCATAAAGAAACAGTCTATGCTTTCTTTTACATGTGGAACCTAGACTGATGATAAATATCAGATCAATGTGGAAGAGGGACTATTTGGGAAGAAGAAAAGGACAAGTAGGAGAGAGAAACAGAGGGTAATGGAGTTATGAATATGTTCAAATTATATGGCATATACCTCAACAAAAATGTCATTACAGAACCCACTCTGTACAACAAATACACACTAACAAAATTCTTATTTATTTATTATGGTGGTCCAAATGAGACTGGCTCCCATAAGCTCATATATTTGAATACTTTGTCTCCAGCTGATGGAACTATCTGGGAAGGATTAGGATGTCAGTCCTCTTCTTGCAGCTTACTTGAGACAGGTCTTTTGTTGCTTTGCCATGTGTACAATAGGATGACTTGCCTATGAACTTCTGGGGACTCTCTAGCCTCCATCTCTCACCTTGTTATAGGAGAAGTAGGACTCAGTGTTACACGGGCTCTTGGAATTTGAACTCAAAATGCCCAGTTACATGGCAAGAACTTTCCCCTCTGAGTCGTTTCCTAGCCCAATACAGAAAACTGTTTGAAACTACAACTATCACAACAAAACAACAACAAAACATCCTAGTAATTTAAAAATCAAGACTATGAGAAAATTCTAATTCTAAAGTCTGTCTCTGTCACTGTTTCTCTCATACACAATGAAGTTTTATTCAGTCATAAAGAATAAAATTATGACATCTACAAGAAAAAGGACAGAAATGGAGATTATCATGTTAAGTGGCATATAAAACAGGCTCACAGTAACTCATGTTTTCATTCACATGTGTATTTTAGTATGGAAAAAAAAAGAAAACAGGACTAATAGGGAGCTGGAAGGTGAATGGAGTAAAGCTTATTGCTTTAGACAATATATGCTTTAAAAAAAAGCAAACAACACAATAAAACAGAAAGAACACAGAAAGAACTTCCTATAATGTAAAATTTGTTTACAGTCAAAAAGCAGCTACATTGTTAAGATTCTGATTACTACCATTCCTTTTCATCATCAGTTTCTAGGTGCGAGGGATGTGCTACAGTATAGCTGGCCCCAAGATAACGAAACGAACCCACCAGAGATGTTAATGTCATCTCCATGTCAATGTAATAGGGACTTCAAAGTAATAGGGATTTTTTTTCCAATAGTTTGCTTGCAATAGGTAAAAACAATCAATTTTAAAATAATAAACCAATTTTGCATTTGAGATATAATAATCCTTTAAAAAACATTTCAAGCTTAAAATAAAGACCAAGACTCAGATAATTAATAGATAAAAAGCTTAAGGTGTACAGAGGATGCACGGAGTTCAAATACCTACAAGCTGAAGGTGTGATGACAGCAACTAAATATCCTCTGGGGCTACTTGAGTACACAGACAAATACCTTTACGAATGCATATATTTAACGAGTACTGGATTTTTGTTTTTTTTTTTTTGAGACAGGGTCTCATATATCCAAAGATGTCTCAAACTCCTGTTGACTAGTTTATTTCAGCTTGACACAATTTAGTCATCTGATAGGAGAGAACCTCAACTGAGAAAATGCCTCCATAAGATGAGGCTATAGAGAAGCCTATAGAGCATTTTCTTAATTAGTAATTAACGGGAGAGGGCCCAACTGTTCTGGTGGTGCCATCCCTGGGCTGCTGGTCCTGGGCTCCACATGAAGGGAGACGGAGCAAGCCAAGAGAAACAAAACAGTAACTAGCAGTCCTCCAAATGCTCTGCATCAGCTCCTGCCTCCAGGTTTCTGTCGTGCTTGAATTTATCCTGACTTCCTCTGATGATGAACTGTGATGTAAAATAAGTCAAATGTTCCCTTTCCTCCCCAAGTTGCTTTGACCATGGTGTTTTTATCACAGCAATAGTAACCCTAAAACACTAATTTTATAACTTAAAATGACCCTGACCTTCCAATTTTCCTGTCTTTACCTCCAAAGTGCTGGGATTACAGGGATTTGAATTCATGGTATTTGTATGTGGGGGAACTCAGGAATTTATGCATGCCAGATAAGCACTCTACCAAGTGAACTACATCCCCAGCATATTTAATTAGCATTTGTAAATCGTACAGTCTTCTCTCTCATCTGCTCACTATCCTAAAGACATATAATCTTTGTAGTCCAGGTCTTGATAATTCCTCATACGGTTCCTCTTAGCAATTTCTGTGAGTTTTAAAGTTTAGGGGAACATCTGCATGCAGGTAAGTCAACACTTTGTAGTGCTAATTTGTCTCTTCAGCTCTGACATTGGATTTTTTTTCTCTTCTATCTTCCTACCTTTACTGTGACATAATCACAGTAGTATTATATGTATGTGTTCAATGTGTCTACCTGGATATGTGTATATCACTAGAAATGACCAGTTAAGTCTATCTCCTCAAATATAAATACAGTATATGATGAGAGTACTTAAGATTTTACAAAAATTTAAGTATATATTACTAACTATAGTCATCACAATGTACATTAGGTTTGTGATCTCTGACCAACATCTCCTCACTTCTTTCATTACCCAACCTTCTTTCCTCTCTTTGAGTTCAAGTGTCTCTTCTTCCAGAGATGTTGTGTGTCCCAGCATCATCCTGTGTACATCCATGTTACTGAAAGTGATGGGAGTTCCTCCTTTCAGCACTGAATAATTATTCTATCACATATGCAGGTCTCTCTTTTTATCCATGGTAAACAGGCTGACTCTTTACTGTGATTACTGTAAAGATCTAGCCCAATGTAGGGTTGTGGGTATTTAAGGATGGTCACTTTCTCTCTTCCTGTTAAGACACTCAGAAAGAGAGTCTTATAGTGGTTCTGGTCTTAATTCTGTGAAGAACAAACTATCTTCCCTAGTGGCCATCAAGCAGAATATAGCCATGCTGCATTTATATACTCATTTATATACTGCTGCTTCTGTGCTATAAGTCAGAACTGAGCAGTGGCAAAGACTTCCCGGTTTGCCTGTCTATTAAATGTATTACCTAGCATCTTGAGGGGGAAGGGGGAGGAAGAGCCAGGTGGCCGTGGTGCATGCCTTTAATCCCAGCGCTTGGGAGAGAGAGGCAGGCTGATTTCTGAGTTCAAAGATAGCCTGGTCTACAGAGCAAGTACCAGGACAGCCAGGGATGCACAGAGAAACCTTGTTTCAAACAAAACAAAACAAAACAAATAAACAAAAAACCTGACTGTCTTCTATTTAAACCAGTGTTTACACCAAGGAAGAAAAATAGATCTTAAATAATAAAAGTCTATCTTCTAATTTTATTTATAAATAGCTCTCTATATACTTTGTTTTTAATAAGACCCATTACCTGCCATTGCTGGGCTGCTGTGGAGACTGTCGGGAATGATCAGAGGGTTCTGAGCGGTGGTCAGGAGATCGTGACTGGCTGCGGCGGGGAGGCCTGTCGTGAGAGCGACCTGAATGATCTGATGCTAGAGACTGAATTTCTGAAATGTCTGTTAAATAAAAAGAATACTTCCCATGAAATGATTATGATAAAGTACTTCAATGATATTAGAAATAAGCTAAGAGTAGGTCACATGACATGACTTAAGCATTAATATCATCTTCAGTAATCAAACCAAAACTACAGCGAACTATCTACCCAATTCTCCTATACTTTAAGAAATAAACCAATGGGACCTTCCAAAAAGAACTGTACTCACCATCTCTTTCGGAGGCATTAGCAGAATGGATACTGTCAGAAAGATCAGGGACATTCAATAAGGTAGCACGCTCATCTCTTTGAACTACCATTTTTAACTTGCCTTTAGATCTTTCTATCAATGTTTTTGCATCTGTCAATGACATATTTTCTGTCACAGTACCATTTATCTGCAACAGAAAGAAACTACAGGTTGAAAAGTAAACAACAAAATACAAACTAAAACTTAAGTCTGATCTGCTCCAGGAAAGGACATACTCCTCAGATCACCGGAAGACCTAATACTACCTTAATACTTTCCTACATTATCAAAGGCATTCCTATACGCAAACCAGAAAGCATTTCAATAGTGTCTAGAACAATTATCAAAATTATCCTGGTGAATGATAAATATTTGTAGCAATTAATTCTCTCAGTTTAACCCTGTACCTCATAATGGGCAGGGCAAATGCTGATTATTCTCTGTGGTAAAACTGCTTCAAACACAAGCAGATGTTACACAATAACTCTAAAATTTGCTTTCCATTTTTAGTTCATTATAATGTACAATATGACTATACCTTCAAGACAACGTCCCCTTCTTGGATGTTACCATCTCTTGCTGCCAAACTATCTTGTGAAATTTCCTTTACGAATATATGGCTGGCCAATCGAAGACCATATTCTGGAAGAATACATTTAAATATCTTTAGTTCAAAATCCTAAAACAATTAAGTACAGTTTAAATTGTAAGATCAAAAATTACTGTCCTTATGAGTCACCTTGCACCTAAGGCCATTATCTTTAAATCATCGAAAAGTCTGCAATGTCATGAAAAGGCAAAGTAAAACATGGTTCAAAGAAATGATACTATGTGTTCTCATCTTACTGAAAAGGTCCTAAAAAATAGTAACCATTTTTTTTTTCTGATTATGTCATGTAATGACATACTAGCTAGCGTCTTACATTATTTAAAGAGCAGTTTTTTTAGTGTGAAGAACTTGGGCTTGAAAAACTCTGAAGTCTGATAATACTTCTGTAGTGACTTCTGTGAATCAAACACTAGTTTTCTTTTCCTTGGCTCCTAGGTGTGTACAAACCTCTACTGAAGAGAAACTCGAACATTTTAATACAGTCTACTCCTAACTCATGCAATGGTTCACAACTAGTCACACGATGTGACTAGGAGTTAATTACACAGTGTTCTCTCATTTATGCAGCCCACAATGGACCAGGAAATGGTAATCTTATCGGTGGGTAAAGGATCAGAGTTAAGGAAATGACAAAAAAAATTCATTAAAAAAATAAAAACCCAAGCCAGGTATGGCAGAGCACACACGATGCCCACACTCAGTGGCTTAATCAGGACAGGGCTGTGGACAGTACAGTAAAGACTCTATCTCAGTAAGACAGACAATCAAAACAAAAGCTGTAATTATCAGTCCTGTGTCAAGAGAAAAAGAATGGCTCTTGTTCCATGAAAGGAAAAAGGAGGACTCTAAGTTTCACTGCATTTTAAAAGAAACAAAATTCAACCAGTACCCAAACTGAAAAGCCAGGATGAAAAACAAAGTCTTTAATCTAGGATAAACTGTGAAGCCTGCCATGCAAAAGTCTAATAAATGGTCAATCACAGTTAAAATTTAACTCCAGGTAAATATTCAAAGAGTATACTCAGAAGCAGAACTAGTACCAGCATAGAAAAAAAATGACATTAGGAGATCCAGGAAGGTAATGGTAAGTGTCTTGACATCACAGAAAAATAAAGGACTAAGGAAATATTTTAATTCACAAGGTTAAAACTGAGCTGGACAGTGGTAGCACACGCCTTTAATCCCAGCACTTGGGAGGTAGAGGCAGGTGGCGGGATCTTTGTTAATTCAAAGCTAGCCCTGGTCTACAGAGCTAGATCTGTGAGAGCCAAGGCTACACCAAGAAACCCTGTCTTAAAAACCAAAAGAAGGGGGAAAAAAAAGGTTACAACTGGATTGATGCATGACTCTAATCATGGCACTTCAGAGGCAGAGGCAGACAGATGGATCTCTGTGAGTTCAAAGCCAGCCTGATCTACATAGTATTCCAGGACAGCCAGAGCTACACAGTGAGACCCTGTCTTAAAACAAAACAATGAAAAAAGGCTTCAAATGATCAACATAGAAATGGAAGCCAAAATATTACTTGTTTATCAGTTTATTCATTTTATTTTAGGTATTTCTTTAGGTATACAGTAACTATATGCAGTCACAACAAAGTAAAGCAACAGATCAGACAGTTTCTATACCTTGGCAACTTACAAAGCAGAGCAAAAGATATTACCATGGTAATTTACTAGTGCAACAAAGTATTCAAACATTGAGACTAAATATGCATATCTATCAGGGTTAGAGAAGGCCTCTATAAGAAAGAAATACCAACGCTAAAACTTTACCCACAAAACACTAAAACTAAGCCTAAAGGGCTTAGTTATGCGCAGGAGGCCCAAGGGTATTCAAAACAAATATACCGGAGTTTGAAGAAAGGAATATGGCAGGTATGATAAAGTCCTAAGTCTAGTACAACTGACACTGCTACAAACCCAAGTGGAAGCAACTACGATGGAACCTTCAGAAGTCTCCAGAGTTTACTGAATGGAACCCACAGGCCAATCACAAAACTTACAAAGTCCAGCTGCTCTCTAGCAGCAGCCTGGGAAGAAAATGGCAGTGGAGAAAGACAGAAGTAGGACAGGTAAAGTGGTATGAAGGAAATTAGGACATGCTCAAGATGTCAAGGCTAAGTACTAAATCATCTGTACTTAGCTGACTGAGAAACTGAATTGACAGGAATGCAGCTGAAGAAATCCTTCATTAGAAACACACACACATAAATGAAGAATAAGATGTGATTCCCTTGAGATGTAGCTAATGCTGAGGAATCCCTATGGATAGCCGAGTATGTCTAAGCTGGAAACACAAAAGTATACTAGTTTGGACTAGAAAAGTAAATAATGACATGAGCAGTGCCCTGAGGTAATGGGGATGAATGAGACTGTCTACAGAAAAAAACAAAAATCACAGTAAGTCAAAGAAAAGATTCCTGGGCAGAAAACTAGAGTGTTTATAGGTAGAATGATGGACATGAAAAGCACTGGGAACTTCAGAAAGGTGAGTATTACAGAAGTCCAAAGATGACACTGTTCTAAATATTAGGTTAACTGTGAAATAGTACTAAAAAGGCTTAGAGGAGATTGTGAATAGCTTTGGACTGGGGGCAGGCACTAGAAGAGAGAGTGTTCAAGTGCAAGTGTCAAGGAAGGACCAGCACCAATGCAGGCTTCCCTGGGGAGTGGAAGAGAGTCAGCAACAAGTCGTGTGAATGAGGTTACAGCAACACTAACCTTCAAAATACTTTCTTTAACATCTCTGAAATCAAAATGATCAGTCACATGTAACTAAAAGCAAGAGGGAGGAAACAGCTATTTTAAAAGCTAATAACTTGATGTGAAAGAAAGTAATTAGGCTTCAGTTTTAAAATGTTAATTTCATTTATGAATTAGCCCAGCTCTCCCCTCCAAATAAATTCTTAGATTTCTTCCCATGATCATACTACTATTAATCCAAACAGTGAAGAAAAGCACAGCATTTCAATTCAGTGATAGTGTGACATTTCTTGCTAGCATAGCATAATTTGAATTTGGCTATTCCTATCACAATAAAACCAAAATTCAACTAATAGTTTGCTCCAACAAAATTGATTTGCGAAAATGTCTCAATGTCTGCCTTAACAGGATTTGACTCTTAGCAAGAGAACATGAATAGAAAGAGAAATAGAATAAAACAGATAGGAAATGTGTTCATTGTATTTCTCGTTAAAACTAGCTTGAAAAGTTTCATGTGAAAACAACAGAAGAGTTAGTGATACCTTCATTTTTCCGAGACTTCACCAATGTGACCTTGGTGGGTTTGGCGGGCTGGCTGGAGGCCACTGACCGCCTGTCTGAACGAGGGGACAGGCTCCTCTCTCTACTTGCACTTCTATCCCTTGCCCAGTTCTTCTCACTCCTTCTGTTAACTAAAGCACCACGGCTGCTTCTTGGGTCATGTACATCCTCATCATAACTATCATCCTCATTATCAGATACCGGCTCAGGGTCTGGACGACTTACAGGGATCTGAACTTTCTTCTTCCTTCGGATGGTCTACAATAAAAAGAGATAATAAACTGAGTGACTTTCATGTACTCTCCATTCATGAGAAACATACATTTCTCTTGACCTATACTAACTAATTTAAATACAAAGGGAGATAATATAGTAGTCACACCAATACATTTCCACAATGGCTGTTTTCCATTCTCTTATAGATCTGGCTAAACAACAGATTTGGAATAATAATTTTACTAAATCCATAATTCTTAACAAATTTTCAAGTGGTAAGAATCACAAGGTAACAGAGAATTAATAATTGTTGGTGTGTGGAATGAAGAACTGGAACTTACTCTAAGCATATCACATATCTTACAGATGCTTTGTAACCAAAACCACAACAAGCTCAAGCCTAACCTCATTTCTTAATCAAAATTTGATAGTGCATCATTATCAAGATCTACAATTGTCCTAACAGACTACTAAGGGATATATTTATTTATCACAAACTAATGCACAACTTACTCTGTGGGAGCTCATGGGCTCAGCATACTTCCCCGACACAAACTGCATTTTTTTTTTTTTTTTTCTGTGCTGGTCCAATTTATAACTTCGTGCATGAGTGCAAGCTCGTTCTTGCATTCTTTCTCAGTGTTCCCTGTCCACTCACTTCTTTGTTCTAAGTTCGAGAACTATGTGGATCTTCTGACTGTGCAGTTCTGTGATCTCGGAAGCCACTTGGCTCCCTCAGAATGCTACACTGGTTTTCCTCAAGAGCCTGCAAGAGCTTCTTGGGAAACACATGTTTTCTTCTGACACCTTTAGCTACTCAAACTTTTCGCTTATTTCTGATTCCTCCATTCTCTTCTGTTTTCTCAATCACCGACTTTCTCACGGCTTCACTTGCAGTCACATTTAAATGACTTTCTATTGGCTTCTTCCCCTCATCTGCCATGATAAACACCAGATGTGTTTTGACATAATAAAAATACTTTTTATTGATTAGGCCATCTATAAACTCATTCTATTAGCAGAATTCTTACTCCTGCTCAGCAATCCTTTCATCTATATCTTGCTCCCTCTCAACCAAATTGCCTAACACAGGCTGGTCTTTTTAATCAGTCACAAAGGCCTCAGTTCCTCAGCCTGCTTTAGACTCACTGTTGTTTAACTCCTACCCTCTTCTAAAATCTTTTCAATGTCTCTCATTTATTTAATGTTTTCTTCTTGTGCTCTCAAGGTCAAGTGGTTCACTCTGTATGTGAATAAAACTTTAACATTAGGGCTTGTTCTCATCAATACCCACTTCTAAGAGGTATTCTTGTTGGTTATCATTCTATGTATCTTGTAGCTTTAGTCCCTCCCAAATTACCTCAAATCTGCTCTGCCTAATAATATTGTCTTGTTATTCTCTTCCATATTATATTCTTTCCTGGCTAAGAATCTTCTAATGCTGAGTCAACACTAAAGATTGCTGGCTTCTCTTGCTACCTGTCTTCCAACTTCAAACATTATTTGTTTTCTCCAAAAAGACCCACTCTGGTTAATCTGGGAGGTAAGAAGCCAGCACATGGAAAAGACAAGCAATGTGCTTTTAAGAAAGGAGAAAAGACAGCTGCTTTCTTCTCTGTTTCACCTCTTTGGCTTTAAGACAGTAACTTGAAATGCACCCTTAGCAACTCTTCATTGACAATCTTGGCTTTTTCTGTTCAACACACCACAGTTAACAAGAGTGGTAGATGATATGGGTTCAGAGAAGGAAGGTAACACTTTCCTGGTAAACAAAGGACCACAGGCACTTTCACACTATTGGGAAGATCCAGGCTAACATAAGTACATAAAAGAAAATGCAACATTAAGCCACAAGACTCTACTCCCTCTCCTTTTATAACTGAAAAGAAAAATTTTATCTGAACATAGATTACATACATAGTACATATGTTTACAGGTATGCCTTGCATTAAGTTGCTTGTTCCCATTTTGATTTTGTTGTTGTTGTTACTGTTGTTGAGTCTCCTGCTTGCCAAAAGCTAGGATGCTTTAGGCCTGTGTATATCAGTGAGCAATCCTTGAGCTTTAAAGCATTGAACAAACTGGAAATTGCAACATGCCACATACTGAAATGAAAAGTCTGTGTTTTGTGTTTTTTAATAAAAATTTTCAAAAAGTTAAAAAAAAATAGAAATTGTTCACTTGGCAACAACTAAGTTTAGAACTGCCTTTTCATTTCCTTAAAGGAGGTGAATCTGGGTGTGATGACACACACCTTTATCCCAGCACCTGGAAAGGCAGGGGCAGAAGGATCTGTGTGAATTTGAAACCATTCTGGTTTACACAGAGTTCCAGGACATCCAGAACTCACAGAGCGACCCTGTCTGAAAACAAAAGAGGCCCTGGAGAAGGGTGTGAACCCAGCAGGGTGGGGTGGGGATTAAAATACTGCACAAGTATCAACAGTAGCTGATACTTCTACTAAATTGAACACAAAAGATACTCACAATTTTTGCATTTTTCCCACTTTTCCTTAGCTGCTGAACAGCAAAAGCATGCTCAACATTGTCCATTGAAACTCCATTAACCATTGCAACTCGGTCATTTTCCCTAAGAAGAGGGGAAAGAGCACCAGAAAAACAAGTTAAAGAAAAGCACTTAAGACCTTTCTAAAGTCTTCTTTGAATGACAATTTAATCTGCTTGTCTTTAGAGCAATGATAAAGCAACATCAAATTTTACTGTCAGGTCTTTCACCAGGGCATTTAGCAACTAACCACAGAACATCAGTTTCTTTTTCTCTTGATGCACAGTGTTTCCTGAACAGAACAGGCACATGTACAAACAAAAAGATCACTGGTAGCTGAATTACAGCATTAGATGAAATTAAGTCACCAGCTAAGAGAGATGCCATCAGTAAGTATTAAATCTTTCTTCTTTTAAATGTCTTTGAAATCTTTTGATTATAGTCTCAATTTTTCCTTCTTACCCTTCTTAGTATCTGTATTTCACCAATCTTTTTAGCATAGAGAAAAGGCAGACGTCAAGTGAGAGGCCCTCAAAAATCAGTGTCCACCTAAACTAGTTCTCTTTCACTCCTTTTACCATCACAGTTACTTTCTATTTAAAGTAATACGTAGCTAACCATTTGCACCATTGATAAAGATTTCTTAAGTATAAGTATATATTCACTTAAGGGAAAATAGTAACTAAGTACAGCACAAGCTGGGTATAAATAATCCAGAATCACTAACAAAATAGATCCATACTTGGGAACAGGAACAATTCGGGGGGGGGGGGGGGGGGGGAGACTGAGGTAGAGAAGGATGGATCAAGATCAGAATTAAAGAACAAAAGCCCAGACACTTACTGTAGCTGTCCTTCAGCTGGCCCTCCCTTTAGCACATCTGAAATCACTATGGAGGTTTCCCCACTCTGAAAATGAGGATTATCTCTTCCACCAGATATTGCGATTCCAAATCCAAACCCAGGAGCCTAAAATGGCAATTACAGTTAAGATAGTTTTATTAAGAACAACAAAATCGCTCATTACAGCATATATAACGTAGAAACTGTAAATTATAATCTTATTGCATCTGTGATATGTACTCACTTGCCTGGTTATACATTACCATCATCAGTCCCTTCTACAAGAATGCATACTCCAGTAAATTATATACCAGATATAACAATATTAAAAATGTCAACTGCATAAATATTCCCTAAGCACTAAATTGATTTTAAAATTCTAAACAGTAAGATTCTGAATTACTTTTGATTATCAGATGTCCTAAAGGAACACTGACGCCTGGATCAGAAATAACACACTTAACTTATATACATACCATCTGTCATTTTACTCAATTCAGCCGTCACCTTAAAAATCAAGTATTAGGTATTTCAACTTCCTCCAATTATTCTAGAAGAAAATCTCTACACAGTAACACACGAATGTCCTATGTACAGTGTTATTTTCTAGGAAATGGATCAGTTTTTAATCAACCATTTTTCTTTATATTTTTACTAAATAAAGAATAATAAGCTACAAATTTCTGTAAGAACTAAAATATCTGTAACAGTGACTCAATGGCTCAGTACAGAAAGAAACTCCAAGTATTTCTAAATGTCAGGACTATACTCCAGCCTTGTTTCTGAACACACAGCATGTGCATTCTGCCCTGTGGATGCCACTGTGCTCAGGAAATGACAATACCTCAGTTCACATTCAGGTTGTTACTGTAAGTGTTTCTACTGTACGTAAAACTTTCTGCTCTTACAGACACGTATTTCAATCACAGAAAACAACTAATTTACCATCATTTATCAGAATTTAAGTATCAAGTTAGTGTATCTTTGGATTATATTGTGTTTGAATGTTTGATTTTAAAGTTTGCTATTTGAGCCAGGTAGAGTTGTACAAACATGTGAGCCTGGCACTGGGGAAGTGGAGGCAGGTGGATCAAAAATTCATGGTCATCTTTGTAGGTTCAAAGCAAGCTTGAGAAACAGAGACCTTGCCTTTAAAAAATAGAATTAAAAAAAATTTTTTTTGCTATTTGTGTTGCTACTGTCAATTTCATAAAAAAACTGCTCAAGGGGTTTTGAGTTAGAATTAGGACAGAATACCCAAATACACAGCAACAGAAGAGGACTCCTGATATTGACATCCGCCACGTATGTGCACATACAATGTTATTCAAATAATAAAGATAACATTATAGTTATTAATAAAATATACAATAGCAATGGGTTCCCAATAAACCAATTTTGCCTCACAGGCATAAATGCCCTTATTACATAGCATTTATGTGGGACAGGCTATATTTATAACAAACTGTCATTGTCTAGTTCCATATTGACAGTATTTGTACACTGCTAAAGGGCATGCAAATGAAGTGAGGGTTTTGACAATTACTAAGCCTGTACAAATATATTATGTCTTGACCGAACAAACTGATTTCTAACAATGTAGTTATTTTTATACATACTAAATGCTAAATACTCTATTACATAGACACTGCACATCTTATTACTCATTCATTAGCAAATGGGTATTTGTGTTATTTCTACTTTTCGCTATTATAAGTAAGGTTGCTCTGACTATTCACATAACTTATTAAGTGAATATCTGTTCTCACTTCCTTTAGCTATATTTCTAGGAGAATTGCTGGGTCACATGGTAGCTACAGTTAACTTCTAAAACATTCCTAAATTGTTTTCTATGATAGTGTCATTTACATTAGTAGCAGCAATGTATAAAAGTGCCAATTGATCTACTTCCTTGACAACCCTTTCTACTATTCTCACAGCCACATTAACAGTTATGAAGGGAGAGCTCACTAGGCTTTGATGGTATTTTCCCTTTATACTGAGCATCTCTTTATGTGCTTACTGTACATTTCTGTATCTCTGAAAAATATCTAGTCAAATCTTTTACTCATTTTTCATCTCAGTCTTTGTATTACTGGATTGTAAGAGTACAGAGAACAAACTTCAAACATCCTTAATTAATATATAATTTGTTCTCTCAATCTATGTTACCGTCTCACTTTTTTGATGGTGTCCTTTCAAACACCAATGTTTCGAATTTATATTACGCCCAATTTGATTACGCCTGTTTCCTCTTTTGTTTTAGGCTTCTGGCATCGTATACAATAAAGCATTTCCTAATCTGAGGTCAACATCTATTCTTCTATTTTGAAGTTCTAGGATTTGAGGGACACTTTGGGCATATGATTCGTTTTACGTTCATTTTGCACATGTGTAGCAAGAAATCCACGTTCACTGCTTTATGTAGCTGTTTATGAGAGCTGTTTAGCTCTCCTGACACCATAGACTAAAGAGCCACACCCCCTGCGCTGTACTGACACTATCATCCCAAGTTTCCCTCTTAGTAAAAGCCTTACCGGCTCACCTACAGAGTCCCTAATATCTTTGCTTATGTAATTTCATCCTCTTAAAACTTTACCATAATACTTTAGTATGAAAATAGAAATGGCTAACTCACTGAGCACTTAGTTTATTTCTCAGAGGATTTTAAAATACAGCAACTTCTGTATTTGGCTAAAGTTTGGCTGAAAATAAAGTGGAGTGTTATGATGGAAGAAGTAGAGCACCGGCTCAAACCACCTTAAATGTTAGTTAAGATAGCAAACACCTTCAGCAATAGATGACACTTGCTAAAAAAAACGTAGTTGGTCCTGCCTAAAATATGCTCAAATTGTAAAATGTACACATTTTATAGCAGCATGAGGAAAAGCACATAATTTTAAAATTCTGATTACATGTTAAAATGATACTTTGACTTAAATACGAGTTTATGAAAACTTTCAACCATTTTTTTTAAAATATGAAGACTAAAATCTTTTATCTTCTATATGTGGGTTGTATTATAGTATTGCTGGACAGTCCTGCTGATCTCTTAGGAGTGTCTTTGTGGACCACTATTATTTCATATGCCCACTAAATTTTATTGGATGTAACTAACGAGATACAAAACTAAGATTTCACCCTGAAGAGGTGAAATTTATAACCCTGAAGAGGTTATAATACACCACAATGAGACAGACTATTGCATGAGGTATGTATTTAGCTGTCCCAAAGACCACCACTGAATGCAAAAAAAAAAAAAAAAAAAAAATCAAATTTGACTTGTTTCCTCCTAATTCCAGGCTCTTTTGAGAGTGCTTGGCATAGAGTGAACACCCAGAAAAAAGAAATGAACTGGACCTGAGTACTTGGGAAACTAAGGCACTAAGATTCTTGTTTGAAGCCAGCCAGACCTACCTATTAAGTTCAAGGGAAAACTACACAGCAAAATCCTGACTAAAACACACTACAAAGCAAAAAAAGGAACTGTATTTCAACAGTTTCTACTATTAAAAGATAACCCAAGTTTCCTTTAAGAACACAAATGAAAGACCAAGTCCCATCATATGTTATTCTTGATAGTAAAGAGAAAAACTAAAGGCCTTTAAGCCAGAGGACTTTGATCCATTTAAATACTACGTCATTCATTTAATTATGGATTTGTCATTATTTGTGTACTTGTGTTCCCTCGGTCACTATCATGTTACCATCACATAGTAACAAACATTTTCATTTCTGTGAAAGAATGTCTTAAAAGTATAAAAGCATCTCAAACTGGTGCATTTTTCAAAATGGTGTTCCAAGCCTACCCTAAGCCAAAGGATTCAGAATCTTTGGTAAGAAGGACAACCTAGCTGATTCTTTCTTTCCAATAAATCTGGAAAGCTATTGCTCTAGGTCAGTGTCAGAAAACTATGGTCCAAAGGTCAAATTTGTCCAGGTTGCAATTTATTCTGTTTGCTTTTTTACTGTATGCACACAGGCACACATGCATATGTGTGCCCATATGGAGGTCAGGTATCAACCTTAATGTCAGCCCTCAGGAGAGAACATTCACTTTTTGATACAAGGTTTCTCACTGGCCTAGGGTTTGCTCATTAGGCTAGATTTGTTTGCCAGTGAGCCCAGCTTCTATTCCCCAGTGCTGGGATTATAAACACATGACAATTCACCTAGCTTTTACACACACATTTTTTCTTCACTTTATATCCCAATTGTAACCCCCTAGCTTTCTCACATGGGGCTACCAAACTAAGGTCTTTATGCTTGTATATAGGCAAGTATTTACTAACTCAACTATTTCGTCAGCCTGTCTAATTCCCCACTCTTATAAATATGGTTTTATTAGAATATAGCCATTCTTTTACCTACTATATACATACATATATAATGAAGTATATATGTGTGTGTGTGTGTATATATATATATACACACACACATATATGTATATAGGTATACATGTATAGGTATATGTGGGTCAATTTTTTTTCTAATTTCTGGAGAAATCTCCAAACTGATTTCCATAATGGAAAATTGCACCCCCAGCAGCAGTGAATAAAAGTTTCTCTCTCCACATCCTAACACTGTTAAATTTGTTGATGACAGCCATTCTGATTAGCATAAGGAGTATCTCAAAGGAGTTTAAGTTGCATTTCCTTGATGGCTAGTGATATCGAATACCCTTAAAATAGTCACTGGCCATTTGGGTTTCTTTTTTGAAAACTATCTATTTAATCTACTTGCCCATTTGTTGATTGGCAGTTTTGTTTCCTTTCATTTCTGCAGTTATTTGTTAGATTCTGCATATTAGCCCCTTGTCTGCAGTGCAGCTGTCAAAGGTTGTCCCCCATTCTATCTGTGGGCTCTGCTTATAGTTTCCTTGCTGTAGAAAAATCTTTAATTTTCATGTAGACCTATCTGTTGATAATTTGGGTTAGTTCCTGTGCTGTTGGTGTTTATCACCTGTGTTTCCTTATAAAACTTTTAGTGTTTCACACTTTAAAGTTTGATACATTCTGAACTGACTTGTTTATAGGAAGATACAAATCTAATTTCATTCTTCTGCAGGTAGAATACCAGTTTTACCAACAACATTTGCTGAATAAGTTGTATTTTATTCAATGTATATTTTTGCCTCTTTTGTCAAAAATTAAGTGGCTGAGATTCTCCTGTTTCACTTAGAGGTTCTGTTCTATTCCATTGATCTTTCTGTCTTTTTTTTAGCGGTACCAGCCTCTTTATCACTGTGGCTCTATAGTATAATATAAAGTCATGTACCATGACATCCCCAACACAGCTCTTTCTTCTTGGGACTGCTTTGGCTACCTGTGGTCTATCTGTTTCCATATGAACTACTGTAGTGTTTGTTTTCAATACCTGTGACATGGAAATTTTCACAGGTATTGCATTATTCTATGAACTAGGTTAATATAAACACTTTCATAATATTAATTCTGCCCATCCAAGAACAGAGTATTTCTCCATGAACTCGAATCTTCTCTAACTTCCTTTTTAGATATTATGAAAATTTCCCTGAAGACATCTTTCATTTCCTTGGTTAGGTATATTCCTAAATACTTAAATGGTGTGGGGGGGGGGAGGAGGGGGAGGTTGGAAGCATTTGAATGGAATATTTTTCCTAACTTCTTTCTTAGAGAGTAGACTGTTAATATAAAGGAAAGCTGCTGAGTTTTTTATATTGATTTTACGTCCTTCAACTTTACTGTGTTTGGGTCCAAAAGTTTTCTAGTAGACTAAACAAGGTATTTTCTATAAAGAATTAGATGAGATCATATACTCTCAGAAAGAAAAAAATCATGATCTCTCTAACATGCAAAAAAGTGCCAGTAATGTATGTATGTAAACAAATGCATGTGTGGGTACAGTATATGGCATAAAGAGAACAAGAAACGCTAAATGTAAGGTGATGAAGGGGTAAACGTGGGTAATATGCATGAGATATGAAAGAGGATAGAAAGCTAATTGTTTTCTAGTTCTAAGTCTGCCGTGATTTTTTTTTGTTTGGGTAGTTTTTAAGTGCATAAAATATATGTGATACTGAAAGTAAAAGGCATTGTGAAGCTCTAATAGCTTCCATTCCAAATGCCTATCCCAACTGTATTCTAACACTGAGAATAGAATGTGAGTGGGCCAAATCACCCATTAGAAACTGGAGGTATAATTTACCATTATCACATTACATTTCTCCTATTAGTGCATTAGTTATTAAATAAGAAAACTGAAAGAATGCATATATTAGTTAAAAGCATGTTTCAGGGGCTAGGGAGATGGTTTATTTTACATAAACATGGGGATCTTAGTATGGATCCCCAGGACCCACATAAAACCTGCCAACTGTGTACCTTTAACCCTCGTGCTACGAGGCAGTGAAGATGGGCAGATTCTTGGAGCTTTTTTGTCAAACCAAACACACATACACACAATAGGTGATTTTTAAAATTGTTTCTCCTATGTACTGTTTTCTTTGATAGTGATAGAAGTTAGGAATGAGGACATCTACAGTTCTGTGTCTCATTAGCTCTAGGCAAATGGGGCCGAATTCTGAATGTTAAGGAAACAGAGCATGCTTTCGGGTCTGTGTTGGAAGTGTAATCTCAACAATCTACATAGGCAATCCTCAGGCAAATCTGGCCATGTGATGGCCAGTACAGGCTGCGTTCAGTGTCTGGCTTCTTCCTGAGCTTTAGGAGATGCCAGTTCCCCCTTGAGGGTTCATGAGAGGTAAACAGATAAGAGGGGTATGTCAATTTCACAGCTCTTCGGTTTCCAAAAAGTGTTGAGTGTTGTACTGGGAACACAGCACAGAAATGCCTCTGCCTCAGCAAAAACAGACCAGACTTCTTCACCTCCTTCCCTGAAGTAATAACTTTTCTTTTTTCCCCCTCTTTTTATAATTTAGTATTTTCTTAGTTTTGTAAACGTTATTACTAAAAACGTAACACACCCAAATGAACCAGACCCAAAGTCTTCCCAAGTCCAGGACAACACTCCAGCCTTTCATAGCACTAGTACAAAGTTTCCAGCAGAAAAGTTTAAAGTTCCTGCATCTACAAGTGCAATCAAGTTCTACCTAGGATACAACAGGAATAAAACCTAAGCAGACCGCTGGGGCTGTTTTTTTAGAGCATGGCTCAGATCTCTGAATTGTTCCTGGGAATGAGTTGGAAATTATTAATATCTGCTACTTGGAACACACAAATTAAAAAAAAAAATACTGGTAACTGTTGCAGTAACACTGAAATCATGAATTTAAGATGTTATGAGAACACCAAGAGCCAAAGAACAAGGAAAGGTAATACTTTGTCCTTCATTCATTTTTGTTGTAGTTGTTGGGGGTGTTCAAGCCAGGGTTTCACCAAGAACTGTTTACCCATGGAGAGTACAATTATCAAAGGTCATACAGTAGATGACTACTCCCTTAAAAAAAAAGTTCATTTATGACAAAGTGCATTAAAACAAAACAAACAAACAAACAAACAAACAAAAAAGCCCCTGAAGGGTAGGATTGGGAGGGGACGAGGGAGGGGGCTACAGCTGGGATACAAAGTGAATAAATTGTAATAAATTAAAAAAATAAAAAGCCTGAAAGCACAGGAGGGACAGCAGGGGGAGGTAGGAGGAGTAGAGAGGGCAGCTGCAGTGGCTGGGGGAGGGGGAGCTGCTGGGGTCTGCCCAGGGGGAGGGGGCGGTGGTGAGGGGGCAACCATCCAATGTGGGCCCCCCTACACACAGCTGCAGTACGGACGATGTCAGCTCTGCTTATGACCAGGTGCACAGGACTAGAGTGGCCACCGAGAAGATCAGTCCCTGCCAGCGTCAAACCTACTGCCAGTGCACACTGAGCGAGATCTGTCTCTTGCTTCGATTCTGCCCTGAGTACGTCACCGGCATCCGAGACATCTTCCAAGCAACAAATGCTGCACATGCCTTAATCCCAGCACTCCAAAGGCAGACGCAAGTGGCTCTGAGTTGCAAGACAGCCAGAGCTACAGAGAAACCCTACCTCAAAAACAACAAAGCGCAAGTTGTGCAAGCCATAAGGAGCAAGGCAGTAGGCAGCATTCCTCTATAGTCTATTTCAGTCTCTGGCTCTAAGTTCTCACGTCAGAGTTCTTGCCCTGTCTTTCCTCAGTGATAAACTGTGTGTGTGTGGGGGGGGGGGGGGGGTCAGGGGGGAGAAGGAAAGGAAGAAAGGGAGAGAGAGAGAGAAAGAAAGCAAGAGAGAGAGAGGAAGGAAGGAAGGAAGGAAGGAAGGAAGGAAGGAAGGAAGGAAGGAAGGAAGGAAGGAAGGAAGGAAAGCAAGAAGATCAGGACCTGTAAAATGAAGCTCTTCCTTCCAAGTTGATTTTGTCATGGTGTTTATCACAAAAATAGAAAGGAAAGTGCAGATAACATGTAATCAAAAAAAGAAATGGAGATGACAAGCACATCAAAACACAACAGGACTGGCCACCAGGCTCACTGGTCACAGTTTTCTACAATACAGGCACTGGGCTCAATCCCCAGGATCAATGGGGCACTTGGGAGAGAACAGAGAACGAAGCGTGTAGTCTATCTATCCCTGTGGTAAAATATTTGACAAGAATCAGCTTGAAGAAGCGGTTTATCTTATTTATGGATTAAGAAAGGATACAGTCTAGCAGTAGGAAGTACATGGTGGCGGAAGCGTAGGGCAGCTGGTAGTCTTTTCATCAGAAAGTGAATATGTACTCCATGTACTCCACAAGATGCCTCCTTTGGATTAAGGACTACAGAAATAATACCACCCATATTCAGAAAGGGTCTTCCCCCCTCAGTTAAACCTGTCCACAGATATGCCTCTCCTGGAAGATTCCATTCAACTTGGCAATGAAGACGAATAACTACAAGGTGCTCAGCATTAATCTATACAGAAATACAAACTAAAAGAGCTATAATGAGATATTACTGGACATCTATTAGAATGGCTAAAAACCAGTTAAAATCGACAATATCAAGAGTTGATGAGAAGACTGACTCTCATGCACTTCTGGTGAAGTGCCACATCCAGCCTAGTAATTTCCTATAAAATTAGCAGCTAGCATAAAACCGCTGCCATTCCATTTCTAACTACCCCAAAATAGTTATATCATACAAAACTCTGTACACTAAAGCAGATTCATTCATAATCAACAAAAACCGCAAACAACCTAAATCAACTATAAGATAAACCAACTATAAGATGAGTAAACTATTATACATCTATACAATGCAGTAGAATTTAGTAATAAGCAGAAACTAGATATCAATACAAGCAACATTGTGACAGGTCTCAAATGCACTAATTCAAGCATATGAAGTCAGTCTCAAAAAGCTACTTATTATATGAATCCATTTATATAATGCCTGGGAAAAGGTCCAAGCTGAAGAAGACAGATCAGCAGCTCAATGCAGGGAGGAAGGGGACAGAGTTGACTACAAAGGAGTCTGAGGTATACTTTAAGGTAATAGAGTCACTCTGCATTTTAAATATCAAAACTCAACGCTATACCACATGAGTATGAATTTACTGTTATGTACATTATACCAACCAAAATGATGGTTATTAAGAAAAATAAATATAAAATATAAAAAAGATGCCAAGCCATTATATCACAATCAAGCAATGAACATAAGGAATAAAATTATTTTATGTGTCATACAGATCTGATGTACACATGCTACCTATCAAGCACAGTTCAAACAGGAAGCTATATTTCAGCTTTATGAATTAAAAGATACATATTATTGAATTGATTTCATTTACTGAGACAGAGAAAGGTCAAATATACCTGCCTAAAACCACTTCATTTGAATAATTAGCTGACTCTTTGTCACAATGTGCAGATTCAAACACTCATGAGATAATCAGGGTAGTGTCCAGGAACATGATTTCCCCACCCTCACTTGTTACCTTCTCAGGAAGAATCAGTATGAGGTATATGCCATAAATTTAAATATGCTTTAAGCAGAAGAATCATTTGTAGAGTCAGATGTGCTCAAAAGGAGAAAAAGGGTGAATTTAAGGAACCATATTTCAACAAACAAAGCATAAATCGGTGCCATTAAACCATTTTATTTTTATTTTTGAGACAAGGCTTCTCTGTCCTGGAACTTGCCATGTAGAACAAGCCAGCCTTGAACTCAAGGAGATCCACCTGCCTCTGCCTCCTTAGCACCGAGGTTAAAGGTGTGTGACACCAAGCCCAGCTAATTTTTAAAATTTTTATTTTTATGTGTGTGTGGGCATGTGTGTTTAAGGGTGCCTGCTGAGGCCAGACAGGGTACTGGAGCCTCTGGAGATACAGACAGTTGTGAGCAACCCAAAATGGGTACCACGAACTAAATTTGAGTCCTTTAGAAGAGCAGGCACTATTTCCTGCTGAGCCCTGTCTCCAGGTCCTAGCCTCATTTAAAATATGTAAACACCAAGGTTTACAAGACAGGTTGGGTTCCATCCCCATTTATAAAGCAACAGAAAAGCAATAGAATTAAAATATAGACCAGTCTAATTTCAAAGCGCTTATTTCCTGTGTTTACTAATAATATTTTCCTGAACATCTTAAATTTTCAGGCTGTACATGCTTCAAATGAACAATTATCTTACACACACACACAGAGTCACACAGTAGCTAAGGATAACCCTGAACTTCTGATCCTTCTGTATCTCTGAGGGCCAGGATTTCACAGATGAGTTTAGTGTGATTCTGGGGATGAAACACAGAGCTTCATGCATGCAACAACTAAGCACACTATCATCTGAGCTACAACCTAAGCCCTCTTTCAAGATTTTATTAGAAACATAACTTGATTAACATCGAGCATACAAACATGTACATAGAACCAGTTTATAATTTCATGTATAATCTTTTATCTGATTATTTAAAATTTTTGCAACAAATTACTTAATTTTGGAGATAAAGAGCAAACATGTAAGAAATAACAAAGGATATGTGAAAAAGTAATCATGCTCACTTCTGACCTTAATGAAGAATTTACTATAAATCTAATTTTAAACAAAAGAATATAGAAAAAAAAATCCCCTTTCTTTTGGCTTCCTGACATCTGGCTTTCCTCTATTGTTTTCAAAGCTGCCAGTATCCTGAATTATAACACAGATTATTTACTGCAGCAGAAACTCACCCTGTGAAGCGTCACTGTGTGCTGTTCCCATATAGCTGTTTCCTCCATTGCTGTGCTCTGATAAAGGAAAAGAAAACAAAGCATTTACCTTTAAAAAAAAAATAAGGTTTTAATAAAGTAAAGGAAAGCATTCTGGAAACAATTCAGCACAATAAAATACCAAGACTTGTACTGTTAATATTAAAAATATTCAGGGAAAACACTTAGAAGCTATGAAAGGGTTGTTTTTGTTTTAACAGATAGGAAACCACACGCAGGAACTTCCTTTGTTTTTAACTTAATTTGGACCGACGCTACTCTACATTTAATGCAGAAATCAAGTTTGAACTAGCAAATTAAGCAACTTTATGCCTAACATCAGAAAACCAACAGTAAAAGTTGCAACAGTTCTAAAATATCTTAAGTGGGCATTTAAGAGCATGTTTTATATTGGGTAAAACAAGGAAAGATAAAATACCTCTAAGCTCAGTATTTATGAATACATGTTCCAGAAAAACAGATTTAGAGCATCTGATAGGTTGTTTTAAAGTCACAGCAATACTGTTCTATCTAGTTTCAGTTGTATGTCAGATTCACTTCCTCTAACTTCATTTATAGCCATACAGAAAAAGGGTTTTATGTTATACGTATCACAAACACATCTACAAAACATGAACACAAAAGTCTCAAGTCCCTAACCCTCCAGAGCCATAAAAATCAATACAAGTTCCAGTGTAGCTCCTAGCCAGACCACAGGGTAGCTGAGTTTTATTTCCCATTAGTCTGTCATGGAGATAATAAATGATCGAAAAGTTGAACATCAAAAATTTTAAAAACAAATTTCCTTTGAATTGGGTTAATTGCTCTTAGCAGTTTAAAGTGATACAGTCCCTCTTAATGTCACTTTTTAACTGAGGTGCCTACTATGTATTTATTTCTTTAAAAAAAAAAACAACTTTTTTTCGGAGCTATCATAACGTAGGGTGAAAGGGGACAGTGCTGTGCATAGTGTTCTCCGAACACCCCTCATGAGCTGGTAGATCTGTTTCTGTTACATGGTTATCAGTAGCATCACAAGACTATGTGCATCAAGGTGCCAGAGGCCTATTTCTCTTCTCCCACAGCAATTTTAACTGAAGATTAATGCCACTTTAGAAATGAACCTCTATAAAGAAAGCAAGCTTCCCTAAATTCAAAGCAACTAGATTGACTTTCCTCCCAAATGAATAAGGGAAGAGAGAGAAAGGATCTCTCTGTTCACTCCCATAGATAAGAACTGCCAACCCTACCAGCTTTTGTTTCAATCTTTCAATCATGAGCAGCAACTTTCTTTTAATAAAACAAAGCTGTTTTGTATTTTAACAAAAACTGACCAAATTTTAACACACACCAAAAAAAAAAAACCCAAAAAAAACAACAAAACAACAAAAAAAACTGTACAAACCTTCCCCCATCAATGTGAGTCAGTAACAGTGATGAGTAGTTGCATTAAACATCAACAGTTCCACTAAAACACACATAATAAAGTGTCTGCAATAAAAGCCAGTCTGTGTAATCCCAGTTGACATTAACAATGAGAACTGCTTGCATAGCTCTAACCTGGTTTTTTCTGGATTCACTTTGTTACCTAGTAGCAGAGCTTCACTGACTTTTTAATCCCTTCTCTATCAGTCCAAACTGTAAGAGATCTGATAACTGGTACTTTTCTGGGTAACTATCTTATGAAAAGTATGCGGTTATTCACACGGTTGTAATGATCACGTAGTTTACATTGTTAGGCACAGGAAAACAGGTTATAAAACAGCTTGGTTATTGTCAAACCTGATTTTGTTTAATGATAAGTCCAGAGAAGGCTGAATGGATATGAAAAGGGTTCCGCTGATCAGACTGAAATACAGAGACTGTTGATGGTATTTCTCATCAGATGTTTTATCTTTTTGTTCTTCTTCCACTCAAAATAAACTGGCAACGTTATTTTAAACTACATTCACACTCCTTTGTTACTTGAAGTTTCAAATATTTACGTCTAGTTGGACTTTTTGTTTTTAAGGTTGTTTATTAAATTATGAAAATGATTATTAATGAGTGAGAACTGGATCTTTTAGGATAGGGAGGACATCCTCTGGAAGAATTCCTAAGACACAAGAGACTGAAAAGCTGGGGAGGTTTACTCTTACTCTAAGTCCTTTTGTACTGTCTTACAATGCTCATCTAATAGCATGCAAATAAATTTAAGTAAAAACTTAATTTTTATGCTATAAACTTATTAATCTTTTTAAAAATGAATCACCATAAAACCTGCATAAGGGCCTCTGTTAAACCACACCAGTCCCATTCTAAAAAAATATTTAGGCTTGTAGGAAACTAAGGAACAGGACATTAATCCACTAAGCATGATGGTTCTGCATCTGGTATTCTCTATTAACTATTCTACACAGAAAATGAATTAGCCCAGACATAAGACCAGCACCCGTATCTGTTATAAATTAGAAATGAGATTTCTGTTTTTCTCACTTTTAAGTTCAGGAAATTATCAAGGAAAAAGAGTCTTCCCAGTTCCAAAGGTCTATTTATTAAAGTATACTAAAGAATAGATTACAAATTCAATAATTAGTATTAAAGGTGACTACAATTCACGGTTGCTGTATTAGTTTTGCACACATTTCTAAGTCAGTATCAACTGACTAGAATCATAATTTCTAAAGAAGCAAAAAGCTGTATTTCAGAATCTGCCAAGAGTTTGTTTGGTTTCTTTGTTCTAAGCTCCAGCTGTCAAACACACTACTCAGATCACCAAATCTGAAGGGCTTCCTGCCAACTCTAGATCCTAATTCTAGGCAGTTTCATCATCCTTTAGACCAATTACAAATCAAGTGGGAGAAAGAGGAGAGTTGAACTGACAAGAAAGCTAATTTTCCTATGACTGAATAGTACTATCTGCAAAGAGGGAAAAGGTTAAAGAGAAACAGCAAATCTCCACATGTATTGTGATGTAATGTTGAGAACTTCAAACTCAATAGAAAAGCACTAATAAATTTTAGAAGCAAACAGTACACTCAGAATTCATTCTGAAGGCCATAAATGGAAGGCAGATTTAAGACAGAAAGATCAGCTAAAGGAAAGTTAAAACGAGGAGCCAGGTCTGAGCTGGTTGGCGTTGATGGTGCATGCCTTTAATCTCAGTGCTAGGGAGGAAGAAGCAGGCAGATCTCTGTGAGTTCAAGGCCAGCCTGGTCTACAGAGTGAGTTCCAGGACAGCCAGGGCTACAGAGAAACCCTGTCCTGAAAAACCAAAACAACCAAAAGGCAGCTCTGAATGGGAGGCAACAATTACAAATGTGGTCTCTGACATGCTTAATTGAGATACCCAGGGTATACATGTTTGAAGATCAATACTGAGAACAAGAGTAGTGACAGATCTAAAAGTAATCAATCAACAATACTGTAGAACTGAAACCAGTATCTAGTTACAAAGGACTAAGATAGACCCATAGAATACAACTATTTTAGGGGAAGGAAAAAAATAAAACAAACAAACAAAAAGTGAACGTGAAAGTTGCCAGTGAGAATACATGAAAACCAACAGAGCTAATATAAAATACTATTTACTGTCCAGAGAACACCTCAAAATATAAAAACTGAACATCTCTCAGTCTGAGATCAATATACTTTATTATCTAACATCACAAAACAGAATTTCCATGAGGTTTAGGAATGTTTTATTTTTAAATACTCCTAAATATACACCTAGAAAACTATTGTTAATTACCTTAAATATAGTTTCTACATAGCTCCCAGTCCTCCATTAGGAAAATCAAATGCTCCTGTTCCTTCTGGGAACAACTTTGCTACCTAAACTGTTCTCAGTTTCCCTGGAGCACTGAAGTTTGTTTTTATTTTGTTCTGTGTTTATTTTTGTTGTTGTTAGCTTTTTATTCTATCTGGAGTAGAACCTAAGACTACTTCCTGGATTGAGCCTGAGTTAGACGCTAAGAAGAAATACGGGGATCGATCCCAACTTTCTGTGAAGTTTCAAATACACAATACTCTAACCACTGCACTGTAAGTGAAATACAAAGATAGACGATAACAGATGGCAGAGTGGTAACTGTCTAAGATGCATCATTTACATTCTCGAAACAGATGCCAAAAGGTGGTGCAAAAAGATCAGTCTGTACAATGAGGAAATAAAGTGAACCTGCAAGTTCAATGTTCTGAAAGGATTCTCAGAGCAGGCAGGGACTCAACAAAATTCACAAATACAAGAAAAAACAACTCATTAGATGTAAGAATTCAAGCATTTTTTAAACTAAGCATGCAGTGACTACAGGATAAAAGTGTCAATAATTAACGAATGAGCACAACCAAATCAGAAATATGTGAGAACACTGACTGTTGCAAGGGAAATCAATATCTCTCTCTATGAAGACAGTATTTCAGAATTTAATAGTTTAAAGAAAATCAAGTAGAAAGATGAAAACAATGCCACTTCTGTAAAAAAAAGAAAAAGAAAAATAGGAAAAAGGTTAATGGTAGATCATATATTTAAATTTTTGTACTTGTCATATAAATCTTATAACCAACAAAACAACATTGGTTTTAAATTAAGCAGATAAAAGCAGTTGAGCCTGCTAGAAGTCAAAATAGAGTTACTCTTGTACATGGGTACAGAAGTTCAAAGTAACTCCTAGAAACTGGAAGGCTTTCTTCTCACTCCAAAAGCTAAGCAAAGAGGTGTGTTCAATTTGAAAATTAACTTACATATGCTATGATCTATCTATTTACTCTAATGTACTGTTAAATAAAGTAACCTGATAATAAAAGTCGTAATGGAATTGATAAAAATAAATCAAATATGCATAATTTGCCCATTTGTTTATCTTTTTAAAAAAGATAAACATTGGAACAATTCATCACAGTACTTTGAAAAACTGACACATTTTTTGGGGGGGGGTACTAGTACTGGCAAGGAACTAAGTGTTTATTCCATCTTTTTTTTTATATTCTTCACACCTATTTTTTTATTAATTATAGTTTATTCACTTTTTATCCCAGCTGTAGCCCCCTCCCTCATTCCCACCCTCCCTCTCTCCCTCATCTCCTCCCTACCCCTCTCTACATCCACTGATAGGGGAAGTCCTCCTCCCCTTCCATCTGACCTTAGCTTATCAGGTCTCTTCAGGACAGGCTGCAATGTCCTCCTCTGTGGCCCAGCAAGGCTGCTCCTCCCTTGGGGGTGGGGAGGTCAAAGAGCCAGCCACTGAGTTCATGTCAGAGACAGTCCCTGTATTCTATCTTTCTTCAACAAACAGTACCACTGGGCAACCAAACAGTACACGAAAGAAAAAACTTTCTTAGATATTCCAGCTAATAAATCACAATAATAAAAATTTGAACATTATCATCTGGTGACATCTAGTGAATTAAGAAATCTAGGCAAGCACAGAAAGAAAAAGAAAGGAGAGAGAGAGAGAGAGGAAGGAAGGAAGGAAGGAAGGAAGGGAGGGAGGGAGGGAGGGAGGAAGGGAAGGAGGGAGGGAGGGAAGGATGGACAGATGAATGGATGGATTACAAAAATCTTTGACTCTAATACCACTTATAAAGTCAGGTGTGTTGACCTAAGCCTATGATCTCAGCACCTAAGGATGGCATGAGTAACAGTTCAAGGCAACTACAGGTACGGGAACAGTTTAAGATCAGCCTGGGCTACATGAGACCATGTGGGAGGGTGAGATAGGAAGGGATGACGGAGGGAAAGATCTTATAAAAACAACAAGTGTTATGTGGGCTCATTAACTGGTATCTGTACTGAAATAAGGACATGTGATAGTCATAATTCCCATTTAAAATGTTTTCCACTTAAAAAAAAAAAGAAAGACAACTTGAAATCATTAACCTGAGAAGACCCAAACCAAGAGGGCCGCTACCATGACTAAGAAAATTTCCCTGGGCTAGTTACTTCATCAGCTGTCTCCTTTTCCAGAACAGATAAAGTATAGGGAATCTTACAGCTAATCAAAAGTATCCTACAGGAGCATTTTAAAAGATCATCTAATACAACCAGTATGTTTTACAGTGTAAAAAATGTAACTCTTTATCAAACAGCCATCAGACAATGAAGTGTGAGGTCTAAGTGGTGGGATGATAGTGCAGGGATCTTAATAATCCTTAGTTCTGCCCTATATTCTAGGCTCAGGACAACCTCTTGAGCAAAAAGGAAACCAATGGCAGATGAGTAAGGGAGAAATATAAAAACATCCCAGGTATAAGAAGCAGTCTAAGAGCCTGATCCCTGGCAGGATGTGACTACACTCATCCAAAAAGGTCTGAATTTATTATGTGCTCTGCAATAACCAGTCACAATCAATATTACCATGCTTCCCCTATACACTCTAGTGGGAGACACAGATGACCCAAACACTTCAGGGTTTGATATATGATCATGGGCCTAAATAAGCACTACCAGGAAAGAAAACCAGTGAGAAGAACAAATAAAAAGCCTGCAGGAAGTACCTGGTAGAACTGAAAAGGGGCTGGAAAAAGATGCCTCAGAAGTTAAGTAAGTATGCTCACAGCTCTTTCAAAGGACCAGAGTTTGGCTCCCAACACCCATATCAAGTAGCTCACAACCACCTCTAACACCAGCTCCAGGGGATCTGATAGCCTCTCCTGGTCTCCGTGAGCAACCACACCATATACACTCTCACAGGCATGCTTTAATAAGTGAGTAAAGGAAAGTAAAGTCTATCAACAGAGAACTAATAAAAGTTGAGGTCATTCAAGTTGGCAACAGCAAAATAACCCAGTAACAGTTTACTATTACCAATTTTGATTTTCTACTACCTAAAGCCAATAAATACAGAAATTTTAGAATGAGTGAAATGTTTGTGAGTGTGTTGGAAGAAGAGGAGAACTAATCATAACACTAAGATTTTGAAAAGATTACTTCTAAGCTCAGAGAACTATGGAAGAGAAGGCACAATGAAGTTAAGAGCCAGAGGATGAGGAGGCACACCGTAAAACACTGTCTCTGGACTCAAACACACGGTAGCTGTGGTTATTTGCACAGGACCAAGCATGGAGAAGAGACAGGCTCCTGAGGCTCTACCCTTAGCTGAGGAGCTACTGACTGCTGGAGGAGAGGAAGTTATTTTCTTGGAAGGTGTGGTCACTGACAGGTGCCCTCACCCTGTCAAGTGCCCTCAAACCAATGTGAATACATACAGGCAGCACTGACTGGGCTCAACAGATTACAAACTGAAGCTAGGGAGAGTTGAGTTGACTCTGATCAAGATACATTATAAACCTATATGGAATTGTCAAAGAATATAAAAAAAAAAAAAAATTGGGGGGGAGCTGGAGAGATGGCTCAGCAGTTTAGAGCACACTGTCTGCCCTTCCAGAGGTCCTGGATTCTATTCCCAGCAACCAGATGGTGGTTCACAACCATCTACACTTCGATCTGATGTCTTCCTCTGGTATGCAGATAGACATACATGCAGATAGAGCATATACATTAAAAAGGGGTGTGTGTGAGGTGACCCATGCCTGTAACCCCAGCACTTGGGGAGGCAGAGGCAGGTGGATCTCTGTGAGTTCAAGGCCAGCCTGGTCTACAAAGTGAGTTCGGGGCATCCAAGGCTACACAGAGAAACCCTATCTCGAAAAATGAAGAGAAAAAAACAAAACAAAACAAACAAAAAGAGACTTACGATATTAGTTCGAACATACTATAGTTTTATAGTACTATAGAACTCCAAAGAAAATTAGTGTTTGTGCTGCACGTGTAAACAGGGAAGAGAGTAAACAGTAGAAAGTACAGGTAGAATACATGAAAAGATCAGAGATGTTCAACATATTAAAAACTTAAAAAGACTTGCCGGGTGGGGTGGCACACACCTGTAATCCCAGTACTCTGGGAGGCAGAAGCAGAAAGATTGTTGTGACTTTGAGGCCAGCCTGGTCTACAAAGTGAGCCCAGGACAGCAAAGGCTATACAGAGAAACCCTGTCTCCTAAAACAAAACAAAACCTTAAATACTTGCTAATCAATCATTCACCACTAAGGTGGATATACAAACTGAGTCATATACACTGGATTTGCAACATACTTCAAAGCCTCTATTGCCTAATCCATCAAACCAAGACTGTAGGCTCTAAATGCTATCGTAAGATAGTTCTCCTAAGTATCTGAAGAACCCAAGCACCTTCTCTAAAACTAAAAAATAACCTGTTGAACTGAATCTACTTATTTACAGACTGAACTTGGTACAGAAATAAGCTCAATCTTTGTCCAAAATTGAAATGAGTGAGCCTCATTTACAATGTTTTCAAAAAGATGTGCCAATCATAGTAAGTTACTCTGTGCTTGGGTCTGTCCCGTTTACAACTACCTAAGCTGGGCAGTTTGCATTTTCTAGTCCTGCTCTCTTTTAAATAGGTCAGACAACAACTAATGGTAGATAGATTCCCCAAAATTCAAAACCTAGACCCTAAACTCAGGAAGTGAAAGAACCTTACTATTATTCAATGACTTTTTTTTTAAGTCCTCTTGCTGTACAGAACCTGACCTGGTGACAGGTATGTAATGTTCACATGGGTATTCATTTCGTGTATATTTGATACTATGTTTCACAATAAGAATATAAAATTAATTAATCTTGCTAGTTTTAAGTCAAGGCATTTATGTCAAAATAACAGTTTTACAACCTGTTTTGAAAAACTGGAAGATCTGGTTTGCCTGACCCCAGGAAAAGAACCAACTGGAGCTACCACAGCTGCTTACTTCACTGCAGCTTGCTTCCAGCAAGTACAGTAGTAGTACGATGTTTCCAGCTTTCATGACTCAGGCTACTTATCCAGTCTAAGACTCACCTAACACATACCATGTTTGCCTGATGCTCATTTAGAATATAGGAGCATTTAAATGTACACATTATTAGAGTTATAACCAGATGTAGCTAATTATAGCAAATGAATTAACCCTGGATTCTTCACCTGTACAAGATTATGAAGAACAAATAGAGTATCTATGAAACACTAAGCTCAGTACCTCTAAGTCAGCACTCAACAAAAATGCAGTATCTATTTTCAATACCCACTTATTTCAAATTTTATAGGAAATACAGCATCAGTACAGTATATTTTTGTTTCATTAAACAGTCCAGTACAATTAAAAAACAAATTAGTAAATGAGTCTCTGAAAATCCTGTTCTTTGATACTACTGCAAGAGATTTACATTGTATTTTTAAAGACAGATCTCTTTTTATATGTTTTTGTCTAAAATACATATTTCTGTTGACTGGAGATTTCAATGGTCTTACCAGGCAAGTAAGAGAACACCCACTATGGACTTAAGATTTAATCATAAAATATTCTCAAAATTAAAATTAACCAAAAGTAGCTTTCACATGACTGTTAGAACTCCAATAACTGGATACTGTGTTCAGATAATTCTTTTTGTACAATGGTCAACCAGTATAAAACCACAACTTAAACTACTTTTCTCCCCCTGAAGGCAATAAGGCAAGAAGTCTTCCTACAATGAAAGGCCTTGAAGGTAGGCTAGGAGCAGTGGCACATTCTTGTAATCCCTGCACTCAGGAGGCTAAGGAAGAACAACAATGAGTTCAGAATCAGCCTGGGCTACATAAGAAGGCTGAGGTCAGCCCTGACTACACAGCAACACCTTGTTGCTGCATGCAGAGAAGAAAAACAGCTATAATGGGCTAGGAGTGGAGGAGCCTGCCTGCAATCCAAGCACTTGGGAGGCTGGTAATGGAGGGTCACAGTATTTTGCCAAAGCAGCCACATAAAAAGTTTTAGATATGTTGGTAGGATGCAGAAGTGGAAATTATAAAGAAAAGTACCATAGAAAGCAAGACAAACATGGTCTTTTGGGATAGAAGATTATGGCCCAGAAATGGCACATAGGAGACCAGCACGTCTCACTGTACACAGTATTTTAGCTGCTGTGTACTCTTACTATTACAGAACTCACCAGCATAGATAGACTCACTGCTATCACTCCAGCAACTCACCACGGTGCCTAGCAGTAATGGATGTGAAACAGGTATCTGTTGAGTCAAAAAGTTTTAAAAATCCAGACTGTTGCATATTTTACAACATGTTAGATCCTAAATGTAAATAGTAACAGGAAACACAGTGCCTATCTTTCATGCCAATACAGTCACGGAGTTGTACATGAATAAATTCTAATTACCTTATGCTTCTCACTGAGATTTCAAACATGCTTGAAACACTTCTACAGATTTATCCAGGTTCATGTGCTTAAAAAATAACAAAGAAAAATGGAGAGACAATGTTGGATGGAATTTAGCTAACTCCTTAACCTTATCCTCCCCAAAACAAATAAAGAAACAAAAGCCCATAGTAGGATGCTGCTATTAGTTTAGGATTTACCCACTTTATTTTATGTGTGAGTGTCTTGCCTAGATGCCTTCATGCACCACATGCATGTTTGATGCTGACAGAGGTGAGAAGAGGGCATCAGATGCTCTGGAACTAGTGTAGATGGCTGTGAGCTATCATGCGGTGCAGGAACTCAAACCTGGGTCCTCTACAATAGCAGCAAGTGTTCTTAACCACTGCACCAGCCCTCCAGCCCTTGTGCTATTTTTGTGAGTGTAACTAATTGCATTCCAAAAAACTATGTCTGTTTTGCCTTCTATGGCACTCTTCTCACTTTACCACTTCCTTCTGCATCCTACCAACATGTCTCCAAAACTTTTTAAAAATGCGGTTGTTTTGGCTAACACTGTGTTCCACCTAGATCAGCCTCCCAAGTGTTGAGATTTCAGGAGTGCACCCCCACTCCTATCCCCGTGTAGCCATTTTCCTTCTCTGCATGCACAAGGTGCTGCTGTATAGTCAGGCTAACCTCTACTTTTTTTATGTGGCCCAGACTGATTTGAACTTATATGTGGTGCATGAATTTGAGTGTACTGTGCATAAATATGTAGAGATCAGGGCACGACATTAGCTATCTTCCTCCATCATTCTCTACCTTATTGCCTTGAGATGGCGCTTCTATTGAGGCAGAAACTGGCTCCTTAGGCAAGGCTGGATCTCCAGGGAACTCTCAGGGTTTGCCTCCCTCAGCTCCTTGCTGCTGAGGTTACAGACACAGGTAGCTATACCTATATTCCTTTTTATGGATACCGAGGATTCAAACTCAGATCCTCATTCTTGCAGAAGTGCTCTTACCCACTTGAGACAGGGTCCAAGATAGCCTGGAATGCCTTATATAGATAAGGATGACCTTGAGCTACAGATCCTCAGGCCTCCACTCATGCAGAACTAGGATTACAGACATGCATGCCACTTTATGCAGTACTAGGGACTGAGCACGGGTCCTTGTGCATGCTAGACGAGCAAGCACTCCACCAGCTGAGCGATATACCCAACACAGATTCTTTTTTTACACAACGAATTACAAGTTTTAAAATTGATCGTTACACTATAGAGTAGCTAAATACTATAAAATTCTAGAGAGCATAGGACTAAAACAAAATGTATTTAGTGTTAACAAAAGCAATTAGTTATCCTTGGTATCTTTATAAATTCTAACATTAAAAGGTTTAATTATAAATTTAACATATATTCAGTCACATGAAATTGTTTAAAAACTGATTTAGGGCTGGAGAGATGGTTCAGTGATTAAGAGCACTGTCTATTCTTCCAGAGGTTCTGAGTTCAAGTCCCAGCAACAACATGGTTGCTCACAACCATCTATACTGCGATCTGATGCCCTCTTCTGGCATGCAAGTGACCTACAGATAGAGCACTCATATGTAAAATAAATAAATAATTCTTTTTTTTTTTTAAACTGAATTAGTGGGGAGACAAAGGAATAACTGAATTAAAGGCTAACCTCAGCTACACAGTGAGTCTTGTGTCAAATCTTGGTTTTATGAGACCTCACAGCAAACAATAATGATAACAAACTATTTTTTTTTTTAAAATATTAGCACCAATATCAGTAGTGAAACAGTGAGAACTCCTAAAATAACCCAGGATAAAATGACACTTGTTTTTCCTGAGACAGGGTCTTTGTGTAGCTCTGGCTATCCTGAACTCACTCTGTAGACCATGCTGGCTTCAAACTCACAAAGATCTGAATGCCTCTTCCTCCACTATTGCCCTCCTGAAAATGTTTTTATCTTGGGAATTCAGTCTATTTTTTAAAAAAAATAAAAACACAAAAGGTTTTAGTAATTCAAAACAAATATACTTGAAACTTTGGTTCCTAATTACTATCCACAGAAAATATTACCTTTACTTTGACCTTCCTGTGTATATCAATTTACTTTCTAGCATTCTGTCAGCACAAACCAACTTGTTCTGACCAGAACTAAAATGCATCTGTGACAAAATCTAACAAAATGTTATCTTTCACTGTACCCCAAAGTTAAGATTTAGAACAACACAATACAAACAGTTCAGCCTATCTGTACCACCAACGGTATATTTTATGGTACAAGGTCTGGTACCACTGGCTTTATTGAGAACTGTACAACCAGTCATTCAGAATCCAGTTATTCTATCAATTTTCAGATTATAAAACTCCTGACTCACTCCCTTCATTCCTACCCAAACTTCTCACTCATTATTAAGAATTTATCTGCTTAAGAAGAAATGGAAATAAAGCGCCTGCTTGGCCCATAAAGGAGCAACCTGAAGCCACTCTTCTCTGCAATAAATAAATTAAGCAGTGCTCTAGGTCAAAGATAGCAAAAGACCTATTTTTATTGCAGGCTTACAAACACTATTCAGAAACAGCAAGTTAGAGTAGAATAAGTTTGAAACTTAGTAAACTATCCTAATGTCTATCTCTTTCCACTATATTAAATGTCGCCAAACATACAAGAGGCTTTTTTTTGACATTGCCTTTCAAAGTTCAGACTTGAAAAAAAATTTTTAGTCAAGTATTTTATAAAAATCATTCTAAATAAAGGCCATCTTTTAGTTGTATTTGACATTTGACAAAAACTCTGCCCCATGCTTGTCATCAGTGACTTGGCTGCTCAGCGGGGACTTGGCAATGAGTGTGAAGGCATGCTTTGCAGGCCTGGGACGTTCTGCATCTAGGCAGAGAGGAAAGACATCATGGGAATTTTAAAGCTGGGCTCCTGTCTTTCAGAAGACTGAATCATTAACAACACATCACAGCTAGATCAAGAAACAAAACTGTATTTCCAAAATTTTCATCAAAACTATTATTTTAAGACACTCCCAAAAAACTTTTTAAAAAGGTTTTTTTTTTTCCTTAAAGAAATTTCCCCACCAGCACTGTGATCTACCTTATTCTGATTTCTTCTTAACAACTTCACTGGGCTTACCCTATGTCTCTAAATAGAAAAGGATTAAAGAGCAGGTAAATCAGAGGCAGAACACCATTTCTAGGATGAAAAAAAAAAAGAAACTACTGTAATTTTCCCCTCAAACCAAACAAGAAACAGTACTATAAATACCCATCATAGCTCTGAATGCCACAGATTGCTTCAAGCTCCTTAACTATTGGTGAGTAAAGCTAGCACTATCACCACAGCAAGCAAGAGGCAGCATTAAGTCTTCCTCAAATCTGAAATCAAAGTTCACTTGACAAGCTCCTACTATCAAAACATCTATTGGCGAAAACGGCACTGTATCAAGTTATGAAGATATTCTAAGAAAAATTGAAAAGCAACATAATGTAATAAGAACTATCAGTCAATTTTCATGAATTAAAGCTTTAACGAATGGCATCTAAAATGCTGAACACACCAACATAATTAAAAGCCTGAAATACACTCTGGTGAAAACTGTACAAACTGAGCAATGTGTGTGCATGTGTCTTGCAGAACGGGGGAGGGGGAGAGGCAGAGGGGGGTTAGCAAGGGTGGTGGTGTTACTAGAACAAAGACCATAAATAGTGGCAGACACAATAAGGAGCAAAATTTAAGACTCGTGAGTTTTTACTTTATTCTTGAAGCATATGAAGCAAATATTCACTGATCAGGTAAGCACCAAACTAAAACTTGTTTCATAGTTTCTCAGCAAGCAATTCCTATCTCTAAGGACTAACAATAATTGGTTTTTTCATTAGCTTAGCTATTTTTTGTAGTTCAGTTTCAAAAATGTTCAGCTATTGAAAAAAAAAAAAACAAAACTCACTGTTCCTTACTTGATAGACTCCTGAGAATCCTCACTATAAAGAGAACAATGGTTTAAAAAAGAAAAGTGTAAATCATTTTTATACCTATCTACGTTATAATTTCAGGCATAGCCACTAGGAAAAACACAATTATTTCTCAGACACAAACGTTTCATTACATAGCAAAACAGTAAGATAGCTGCGGCTCATGAATGAAAGCCTGGTGAACGCCACAAGACTGTCATCCGACTTCCACTGGGTCTCCAAAGCATGTGTGTACACCTCATCAGACACCCCCAAGAAATAACTACATCAGTCAACTGGATTTTATTTTGTTGTATATGAATCACAAAAGAAACATTTTGAGAAGACGGTAACAGTCTCTGTAGTTTTAGTTTCTGACCCTTTCCCAATGATCTATACTATGGCTGACAAGTATGCACAGTTTCCCCTTTTGCTGGGTTCAATGGGCCTAGGCAGGCTCTCTCCTTCCTCTTTAGAGTGTTACTGTGAGAACTAAATGAACTGTCCACGGAGAGCAATCTTAGCACATACTGAATGTTGATGATAATCACTAACAGCCCATAAATATATATTTCTTTACTCCTAAACTAATACCCTACTTTAAATTACTTAGTATTTATAGTAAATTAGATTTTCTGAAAGGACTTTCTCCTTCCATACATTTATGTGATAAGATAAAAATCTTATTAAGCTACCATGTTTTCTGTAATACCACATTGAAATTCTACTTGGAACTGCACTGCATTGAAACATCAATTCTGGGGCCACAAGTAACTTCTACTGATTCTCATGACCCACAAAGTTTTATGGCACTGACTTGGATTTGATGTCCTTCACCAAGATTCAGGCAACTCACCAGTATTTGCTGTTTATTCTCAGGTATAGACTTTGGAGCAAGATCTTTAATGGTGTATCAGAATTTCAAATGCCCTCTTTGGCATAGCAATTCATTTTTAAGACTCTGCCATAGAGTGTACAGATACAAAAATGTAAATATAATTATATAAATTATACTCGTTACAATAATATCCTGGAAACAAGCCAAACATCTCTTGCAAAAGGCAGTGATGATCTGAGCAGCATGAAAACTACTCAACCATTACAAAAATACAGAATGAAAAGTACTGGCTTAGACACAAGTTCTACAACTGTTGTGCTAAAAACAGAAGAACAAGCTGCAAAATTAGTGTCTGTAATTTTTTAAATAGGGATAGGAGAAACAAAAGCACCCTATGTAAAGCAATGAAAGAGCTGAGCTCTTGAGCATTTTTGGTTCCCTGAGAACAATAAATGTGACTTAGGAAGGCAACCAGTTAACGCTGAATTTTACCTGCCCATTTATGGTGGGCCTAGCTTTAAGTAAGACTTCAAAGTGCCCCCTAATACAGCATCCAAGAAAAGAACCCTTTAATTCCCAGTTAAGCATGCAAATATTAACTCGAGAAGCTTTGCCATGCGCCACAAAACCTCAATATCATGATTTATGTGCAAAAGCACACCTTCTAAATCACCTTGCCACAGCAAGCAATTGGAAACACTTTTTTGTAATAACACTTTCCAAGTGTGTTGTCTTGAATAACAAGTACCAGAGCTCACACTCTGAAACAAAGTGACATTCTGTGTAATATGGCAACAAAGCTTTTCTTCCCAAGAAAGTTAGACCCGGTTAAAGATAAATAATAGCATGCTTTATGTTTTGTAAGTAACAAAAGGTTACATTAATTCTAGTTTCTGGACCCAGGCTTTTAGATCCTTCATCAATGTATGTTCAAAAAGGATACAAACTAAATTATTCCTACCGGGAGAATGCTCCCCGAAACAATCTATTCACTTCTAAATATAACCGATAACTACTGCCAGCCAGAAGACAAGGTCCTGTCAAGAATTCAGAAACTTCCTTCTATCTGCTCCCAAAGGTTATGTTTAAGCATTTCAAATAGAAAACTACATAAAATCACCTATTTAAGCTGTTTGAGTATGGACTGATTTTTTTTTTTTTAGGAGAGTTTTTTTTTTTTTTTTCACTCAACACATTTTGTATTCTTGTCACTGAAAGAGCAAGCACGTTAGGGTTATTTTTAAACTAAAATGTACAAAAGGGAAGGAGGATCCTAACTCGTTTTCAAGAATTTTAGCTTAAGGTAATAACAACATAACACACTGGGTCAAACACACTGCAAAGCACAGGAGAAAACGGACAGGAAAGTTGTGCAGAATTCACCAGGCGTTTTTGTTTTGTTTTTTGTGTGTGTGTGTCCATCTTACTGTCCATGTGTAGGGGCACTTCGTTACTTTCGAAAGTTGCAATTAAACTGCTAAGAACTTCCCTCCTTCTGTTGCCTCCCATAAATAATAAACCTCAAAAATAAACCCCGGCGACTCTTCAGCTGAGTGTTTTGCTGTCTCGAAGCTTTACCGCTGCCATTGCGCATACCGCAGCGGGTGACATCAGATCGAAACTACGGGGTTTCGCCGGGTACCAACCCCTCCTCCGGAGGCAGCCCCAGCCACCCACCCGCCCGCTGCAGGTGACACCCCCGCCTCTCCGCCGACAGGCTCCCGGGACCCGAGCCTCCTCACCCGGGGCGACTTTCCGGGCGCGGGACCTGTTGCACGTCGCCTCCCGGCGCGAGCCGGAGCCAGGCACCGGCGGCCGTGCACCTGCCCGGGCGGCCGGCTCGCCCCC